>NC_135534.1:89328019-89943769 GCF_045843805.1 Urocitellus parryii | reverse complement strand
CTGTCTCCATAGGCTAAGATCTATGCATTTCAGAAAAATAAATGCTATACTATAGGGACACTATAGTTTTTACCATCTCCATATTTCTTACGAAGAATCTGATTTTCATATAATTTAGGAAATGTGCTCATTGTCACTCAGTTGATGAGAGAATGAAGCTGAAATCTCACCTGAAATGTTGGACTTTAAATCCAGTATCCTTCCAGAACATTGTTCCAATATATTATGGGAACTGTTCTCCCACCCTGTCCTCAGTTGGGAGTTTCTCTTCTTGGTACTCATGACTTTTAATCCACTTATACTTTCACCAGGATAGCAACTTCAGCTGCCTCAATGGCATGAACATCAATGAAGTAGACGTAAAGGCAACAACAGGGATTTATACACTGCAACGAAGACTCAGTTCAATACTTTCATTGTTTCCTCAATACTTAAAGCCTACTATACTAATTTACTTTCTATGAATAGCCCTGATATATGTTCTGTGTTTTTTCACCAATATCGTATAGTATCTTAAGAACTTAAATATCCTTGATGTAAAATTTGGTTTATTCAGCTATTAATTAAGTACATCAGCACATATAAGTGAAGAATGTGATCAAAATGTTATAATGGCATGCAGAAATGATTATAACACCAATTATATAAATATGAATAATTATTTTAGGAGGACTTTGAATTATGCAGAAGTTTTTTTTTCTTATATGTATGTGTACGTATTTTGCAAAATGCACAAAACAAAGTTAAGATTTTCTTTTGGTGTGTGTTATGACAGATAGGAAAGATAATGCGTGGACCATTCATGAAGTTTGTAGCACATGCAGCCTCCTTCACCATATTTCTGGGACTTTTAGTCATGAATGCAGCTGACAGATTTGAAGGCACCAAACTTCTTCCTAATGAAACCAGCACAGATAATGCAAAACAGCTGTTCAGGATGAAAACATCCTGCTTCTCATGGATGGAGATGCTTATTATATCCTGGGTAATAGGTAAAGGCTGATTTTCTGTCATCATTTCTTTTTGCAGGCTTAGCAGTTGGACTGAATGACACTGATTCTTTCACACATCAATTATACAAATATATGCAGCATGACACAATACATCACACATCATGATTTCCTTTGTGTTCTTAAAGCACGGTTGCCTTGGGTTCATTATTGATGTCCTAGTCTCCTCATATGACATGTGCTTTTTGCATTTTTAAAACAAAACAAAACAAGAACAAAAAAAATCAAAGCAAAAAAACAGGAAGAGAACATCATGGTATTAAACAAACCCCACTGGTGATGAAGAACTATCATTCATATTTTTGGAGAGCTGGGATTTCAAACTTGAATACAACCACATGATTTTATGTTGAGATGTAGTAGAAACTGAAGCTAATAGCCCCTTGCTTTTATTAAATATTTATCATATGTGCCAGGAATTTTTCAAAGCACTTTACATACATCAAATCACATGATTTCTCTGTGCCTCAGTCTTCTGGCATGTAATATATAATAACATCTATCTTTTGGACTTATGTGAGGATTAAATAGCTTGCTTTAGATCTCTCAAATGACAAATAAAGAGAAAGAATTCAGTCTTATTCACTACATGTTTTTTCCTTAGAATTCAATATATCCATGTCATGACATTAAATATAATACAAATGAGACAAACATTTCAAATGTGTATTTATTAATAAAGAAATTCAATAGCTATTAAGTGTCTTCGTGAGGTAATAAGGACACTAAGGTGAATGAGAAGCAGTTTTTGCACTTGAGAAAGGTAAGTCTAGGAGACAAGTCAATAAATCAATCAGTAATTAATCTCAACATGACAAATGCTATACTTTGGGAACTGTTAAGATCTTATGAATATATACAAATTGTGCATCTAAATCTGAGTGAGGTGAAGTGTGGAAGGGGCATGGAAGTTTTACCTGGATAGTAGCTTCAATTTGAGACTTCAAGGAAAAAGGAATGTTAGCTGGACAGAGTGTTTGAGAGATAGGGATACTGCAAGGCTTGGGAACATTAGATGCAGAGTTGTGAGACTCCAGGGTCTGGTGTTTGTGGATGTGGGTAAGAGGAGATAAGGGTGATGAAATGGACAGAGGAGATTTTCAGTGGTTGGTGATGTGATCAGATCACATTTCAGAAAGGTCTAAGTGGTTCTGGGGTAAAAGGTGGCTTCAATGAGTGGTAGGTCCAGAGGCTGAGACCCAGTTATGTGATCTCTGTGAGGAGGATGAGGGCCAGAACTCAGGGGATGGTGGAAAGGACCTGAGAGCTGCTTAAAAGATAAACTGCAAGGAACTTGGTGATTCTTACACATTGAAAGGGAGATCTGTGGATTCATAGATCAGTAGGTGGATGGTGACTGAAATTCTGTAAGAGGAAAAATATAGAAGGAAGTCCATGCCTGGGACTAGGAGAATGAAAAGTTGATAAATACGTTTGGGTTTGGCTTTGAAATGCCCATGGAATTTCCAGGTGGAAATGTCCGCTAGGTAATAGAAAGTATGATTTTGGTAAAAGCTGATGGTTAAAATTCCAGCCATCCTCAATTTCCAAGTGGCACATAAGGCTCTGAGTATGCATAAAGTTACCTAGGGTGGTATTATATAGGTGTCAAAAGAAGAGAGCACAGGGGATCTGCCTAATAGACTTTTAATAGTCCATAGCTTTCTTCCCACCCAGACCCCCCTTTCCCATCTCACCTCCCTTCTGTTACTTGGAGAGAAATCTTAATCACTTTTCTTTTACTTCTGGGCCAGAACATGTTTGGTTTTTTTTTTGTTTGTTTTTTTTTTTTTTTTTTTTTTGCTTCTTCACATTAGAGCCAAGTGGGATGATCAATTGAAATATGAGGAAGAACTGTGAAAATTATTGAATAATCCTTTCAAATGCATGTGAGTTAATTCAACAGACATTAGAGAGTTATTTATTCAAAACTTTGAATCTCTTCATTTTCTGGATACATTTGAAGGAAAAAGATTAAGCAGTAGCTTAACATGTAAATTGTATCACTAAAGTAATTATAAAGTTAAAATAAAGAAGAGTTCTTTAATTTTCACTATTTCTTTTTTCATTTTTTATTATGGTTTCTTTGTTGACTCATAAGTTATTTTTTTAATATTTATTTTATGTAGTACTGAGGATCGAACCTAGTGCCTCGCACATGCGAGGTGAACGCTCTACTGCTGAGCCACAGCCCCTTCACTATTTCTTTTTTAATTTAATTGATGAAACTAAACAAATTGCATTTCATCTCTAATATCTGACTTAAGAATAAATAGCCTTTGGATATTAGACTAATAACCTATGTGCTACAGTTTATTTTAAATGTATTAGAATATGTACAATACATAATACAGTACTTGGTGCATAGAAAATAATCAATAAATTTCAGATAATTAGATTTTTCACTAAGAGTCTATGTAACTTCTGTGTAGAGCTAGCATTTCATACTGAATACCTATTAGGCAAGATTCCTTTAGTTCAAGATGAAACTTTGAAAAAACTAAGTTTTATACAAGAGCATTAGAGAAGATGAATGTTCATTTCTTTCTTTATCATGATCTACCCTCCTCATAGTAACTTTTTTATTATAAACTTCAGAAGTTTTTTTTTTCTTTTTCATTTAGAAATGTAAACCAAGACTATTAAATTAACCTTTACTTTTGTGAATAAAAGCATTTTTCTTGGAATTCTTGTCCTATTCACCTTTGTATTTCACTTCAGAGACTATCTCACTGTGTTTATTTAAAGGGAAAGTAATGAACAACACAAAACAGATAGCTATGTATTTCTAGCACGTTAGACTCCTGGTCCAATTATTGACTCTGGTAATTATTTCCCTTTAAATTGTTGTAGAACCTTCTGGAAATATTAATAAGAAGTGGCCTATCTAGTTTAGAGCCTGGATGTATTACATTCGCTTGAGGGAACAGATTAACATTAGTGATCACAGAATTCAAACTTATCTAATTTTTAGTTGAGGAAAAAAAGCTGAAGGATAGAGCTAACATTTCAGGATGTCTTGACAAGGCAGAATGGCAAGCTTAACCAATGAGACTAGGGGTGGTGGTAAGGGGTTGAGTGAGATCCAGGAAACCTGAGGCGTATTTATTTGGAGGGCCCTATTTAGAGAAAAAGAAGACAAAACAGCCCTGGACAAAGCATAGGCAAGTAGGGTTATCTCAAAGCTGAAGCTTCATTAGCTTTACCTTAAACCTGTTCCTGCTGGAGAAGAACAAATTTAATGAGCACACAAGTGGGTTGTTTGTTAAAAAATTTTAGAGGCAGAGGGAGCTGATTCATTCTCTACTGCTCTAGAGGGCAGAAATAGAACCAACAGATCCATTTCGAAGGGCTATTCCTGAAAATTTGACAGTGGGATGAGCGGCCTTTAGAAGGAGCAAGCACCTGTCTCCAGATGCATTTGAGAAGAGAGGAGAAATAAGACACTCTCGCTTCAGGCAAAATAGTTCAGGGTTTTTGTTTTAGTGTGTAAGCTTCAGGAAGGTATCATTTGTACCAAGAATTCTATTCTGAGAGAGAGAGAGAGAGAGAGAGAGAGAGAGAAGATAGAGAAAGGGAAGATTTGAAAACTGCAGGACTGTATGTATTCAGATGTCGCTTCAGTCTGTAGTCCCTATGCTTGTTGCTCTGAATGATCCTCATCTCCTGTTGAGGCTGGCAGGATTTTTCATTTCTGTTTTGAGACAGAGAGGAGAGACGGGGGCGGGGTGGGGAGAGAGGGGGCGGGGCGGGGAGAAATGCACTCATGAAGTATTTCCTATTACAAATTTGACCCACTAGAGTACATGTGAATTCAATTCTTATCCCTTTTTAACTTGAAAGAGCTGGAAAGCATTAGTGAAGTTGTCTCAAGTTCACATTTTCTATGCTACACTGAATGCTGGTTTTGAGAAAAGCATATGACATGCTCTTGGAGGGCAGAGGCCATGACATTTTCTTCATCTCAACAGGGCTCCATGACCATTTATTTGGCAGGTTCTGTGACAGACATTTAGGCCAAATGTGAGAATTTGGGGCAGGTGGTTGCTGAGGATAATCAGAGAAGACTAATTTTAACCATAGACTTTGAAAGTCCTCCTGGTGGAAGGAGGTTTTGATTAGTTGTTGGTATTTGGATTATATTTCCTCAGATGGCTAGAGGGTCAGACAGATGTCAGAGAGCAGGGTATCTTAAAGTAACTTACTTTTAATCAAGTAACAATCTCCAAAGTAAGAAACAGAATATGTACTAATTGCTGTAACTTCTTCTCATCTTTCACTATGCTTGTTTTAAATGTGAACTCACAGTGTACATAATATTTTAAACTTTTAAAATTTAACTTTATGGCATAAAGATTTTTCAGATGTGTGTTAGGTCCTCCAAGAAACAGGCACAATGATTAAATGTACAATAGTTGGATTGGGAAAAAAATGGAAATTTTATTAAGGAACACTTTTTGTGAGAGAAAAATGAAGATCTTGCTGGGAAGGTTGCAAGGACTTTCAAATTTGGATGCAAGTCTAACTCTAAGGGTTTTAGAGAGGGAAGGAAATCATCTTAGGTTGGGGGCATCCTAGCTCTCAATGAAGACTAAAGCAAGTTTGGCAAGAAATCCTGAGCCAAAGTGAACCATTAGAAAAGACCCATGGATCCTAAGAAGGGGCACCCTCAGTCATTGGCCAGGAGCAGCCATGGGAGGCAAAGCCTTGGTTAAAAGATATAATGATTTTCAGAAGGTAGTACCTGAGGTCCATGGACAATAAAATTCCTGTAGTTGGAAGTCAGTAAAGCACATTCTCATGGTCCCATCTCCCCATGAAAATTAATAAGTTATCATATCAAATCCCTGTTTGATTGCCTATCTGTGGAAGTCCCTTTGGTTTTTCTATTTTAAGTGTGTAAGAGTGTTTGTGTGTTTTGGGTATTATAATGAACATCTTCTGAACATTTCTCTATGTGTACAAAGAATAGACCGATAGAATGCTTTTTGTTTTAGGCATCTTGATGAAGTTTGTCAGATTGCATTCTGGTGATATACTGATATTGCTGGACTGTGAGATTGGTGGGGATGTGAGAATTATGGCTGTGCGGGAAAGTTGGGGCCAAATTTGGAAGGATTTTGAAAAGGAAATCTCTCTTAATCATGAGAATCATCTTCTTATATCACTTGGATCAAATGGCTAACAACCAATATCTATTGATGATGGTTCCCTCATCTCAGATTATTTTTCTCTTGTCAGTAAACATAGTTTGCATTTGAATTATCTATATACAATGGAATACTATCAGGCTGAGAACTTTCAATTTTATTTTGTTTCATGGAAGAGCTAAGGCTGGAATGAAATTGACTTGATATTTTAACCTCTTTTTGATGCAGGCATGATATGGGCTGAATGTAAAGAAATTTGGACTCAAGGCCCCAAAGAATACTTATTTGAGTTGTGGAATATGCTTGATTTTGGTATGTTAGCAATCTTTGCAGCATCATTCATTGCAAGATTCATGGCATTTTGGCATGCTTCCAAAGCTCAGAGCATCATTGATGCAAATGATACTTTGAAGGACTTGACAAAAGTTACATTGGGAGACAATGTGAAATACTACAATTTGGGTGAGTTTTCATTATGCAGTCTACATAAATTCATAAAAATTCAGAATTTTCTTATACAAGAGATGTCACTAGTAGTCAGTAACTGCCCAATTCTCCTAAAATTATTATTTAGTTTTAAACATCTGTATTTGAAGAATGAGAAGCTGTAAATGAAAAGTCCTACTTTGTGCTTTTTCCTTTGATTTATCTACTGGGTAGAAATCTCTCTTAATCATGAGAATCATCTTCTTGTATCACTTGGATCAAACGGCTAACAATCAATTTCCATTATTGCCTATCTCATCTCTTAGATTATTTTTCTTTTGTCACTAAATATAGTTTGCATTTGAATTATCTATATACAATGGAATACTTTCTAGCTTTATAAAAGAAGGAAAGCCTGTCATTTATGACAACATGGATGAACCTGGAAGACATTATGCTGAGTGAAATAAGACAGGCACAGAAAGACTCCAAGAGCTCACTTATGTGTGGAATCTAAAAAAAGTCTGACTCATAGTAGAGTCATGATGGTTTCCAGGAATGGGGAGAAGATGACCAACTGTATAAAGTTACAGTTAGGAGGAATAAGTTCTGATGTTCTGTTGTACAGCGTGATGACTATAGTTAATAATAATGTACCATATACTGGAAAATTGCTAAGAGAGTAGATTTTAAATGTTCTCAATACACATGAAAAAAAAAGTATGTGAAGCAATGGGTATGTTAATTAGCTTGATTTAATCATTATGAAACATACATATATGTCAAAACATTATATCATACCATATATATATATATATATATATATATATATATATATATATATAATTTTAAAAAATCCACAATTGAGTGCTACTTCCATTTAAAGACATGTAACTTATTTGAAAGCAAAGGAATATTTGAGTTCTTTCAGTACTCCCAGTAAAATAACTAATACCACCATTTCCCAACCAGGCTTTGAACTAAAAAACAATGTGGAGGCCTACAGTAAGCTCAAATACTAATGAAATTTAGGGTAGATGACATAGATCTATTAGTCAATGGGATCGATAATATTGAATCCTAGAATTAGGAAGACTTATTCTCCCAGTTTCCAAACAACAATGGACTAGAGCAGTCCTTCCCACCAGGAGTGGGTGGCAGCAAGCACCTAATCATGGGAGATACCTCTGTGGAGGACACAGAAGAATTCCTAAGAGGGTAGTGCTGAGCCATGTACACCCAATTAGTCAGTCATCCCAGTTTAGCAATCAGATAAGTCCCCTATCTTCCCAGGAGACAAATGACTAAGGGGTGGAAATAGTTTCAGTTATTTGCTTAAGAAAAACTCCTCCTTGTTAGAAATTGGAGTTGGGAAAAATATAATCCCTTTGAATACTTATTTCAAACTCTCTGATAACAGGCTAACACTTAATTGGCACCTCTGTGGGTTTCATGGTTATATCATATAAGATCTCCTCTTTGCATTATAAATTTTTAATGTTTATTATAATCTTTAAATACTTTAAAAATATGAATAATTTTAGAAGATTTCTATCTATAGATAATGCTACTTATTCAAAGCACTATAAAAAGGAAACTACATTTATTAGTTTTTTATTATCTTTTCCTAATTCTACTATTCAGAAAATAAGTGAATACAAATTTATATTTTCTCTGGCAGTGTTTTGCTTTTTCCTCCATAATGGTTTTCTTGATTGGGTTTTTGATGACTTGATATAATAATGCCAGAAAAATTCACAAATGAATTTTTGCAACATTTTTGTGGTAAAATAGACTTGTTTGAATAACTGATAAAAATTATTTCTAGTAAGTTTAAATAACTGCAAGTATTCCACAGGAACCAAATTACATTATAGTGTAATTAGTTTAAGACTAAAAAAATAGGAGATACAATTTATTAAGTGCCCAGATACTTTCTAAACACTGAATATATGTAAACTTACTAAATTTTCACAACAGATAAGAGAAATGGGAGTGACATTATCTCATTTTTAGAGGGGGGGAAATAAACAAAGAGAAAAGTAATTTGAATAAGTTCTTTCAGTTGTGATTATCAATATTATATTGATAGTTGATCAATCAATGTACAGGAATTCTCAGTTACTGAGTCTATAGGTTCAGCACTTAAATATTATGCTATACCCTTATGGGAAATTGCTAGCAAACCAGAAGTCATCATCTTCTCTCAATGAATGTCAGAAGCTCCGATACAGCTGACACTAAAGAAACCCTTTAAGATCAGAAATTTCATTTGTGAGCTATATTTTTAATGTAATTATATATGATTTTTTTTCTCAGAGAAGAAGTTATCTACATAAGAAACTTACCATCACTCTTGTCTTTGATTTTTCCTAGCCAGGATAAAGTGGGACCCTTCTGATCCTCAAATTATTTCTGAAGGTCTTTATGCAATTGCTGTAGTTTTAAGTTTCTCCAGAATAGCATATATTTTACCTGCAAATGAAAGCTTTGGACCTCTGCAGATATCACTTGGTAGAACAGTAAAGGATATCTTCAAGTTCATGGTCATATTCATCATGGTGTTCGTGGCCTTTATGATTGGAATGTTCAACCTCTACTCCTACTACATTGGGGCAAAACAAAATGAAGCCTTCACAACGTACGTTGTCTCAGCTGTCTTGATGATGGAAATTGCCGATTGAATAAGCATTCATTTAGCATTGTTCATATAATTCCATGCTTGGGTAAAGACTTCCTCTCTTGTTCTTTAGCAAAATGTGAGATCTTAAAATGAGATCTAAAACATAGGAAACTAAAATAACAATAGCTAACTTTTTTAGAGCCAGTTATTGTAGTAAATACCTTTAAGAATAACTTAATTATCCACATTCCACAGAAGAAGGACATTGAAATTCACAAAAGTTAAATAATTTGCCAAATGTTCCATAGCTTCTAGTATGTGGGAAAGCCAGTTTGTAGCCTCTTTTCAATGACCAGCATCTATTGCCCTAAAATGCTCTCCTATTTACTAGGGATCTGGGGCACTGAATATGATTAACAGCTGCATTCCTAATTCAATTTCTCAGAATTTATCTTTGGGAAAGTTCAAGTTATCAGTGATAACAAGAGTTTTGACTAAAGTTCACCATGGGCACATGTGTTTTTTATAAAATCTGTTTGGAATAGATTACTCAAATGTTAGATCTTCAATGTTACAATGAGAAAAATCAACTGAAGCAGAACCTACTGTTTTCCATATTCTTCTAAAGTTCATTTTTTTTTCAGGGAAATGAAACCACCTGGGTTAAGCAGATGGGTTTAGCTCTGATGAGTCATTATGCCTAAAGCACTGGAATTTCTACCTAAGGCATGTCAGTGATTTGGGTAACACTGACTTGTGTACACTGTTATTTTTTTCCTTAAGATGCATTCTATTGTTTTTTATTTATTAGGTATGAGTAGAAGCACAGATAAGCCAGAGACCTAAGAAGACTCTAACAAGTTATATTATTTTTATTAAGCAATACACTTAACATTTTCATTGTCAAAGTTATCAGTTATTTAAATGTTAGTATCTTTGGTTATGAAGTTATGTTATTGCATTTATTGATTGCCTATTCTGTGCCATAGATATCAAGTTACATGCTTCTTAAGAACACTATCACCAATGCTTGCAACGATCTTAAATATTATTCTAGGGGATATAGCTCAGTTGGTAGAGTGCTTGCCTTGCATGCATTAAGCCCTGGGTCCAAACTCCAGCACCACCATAAATAAATAAATAAATAAATAAATAAATATTATTCTATACAATTGACAGAAAAGAGACATTCAATGTTACTGAATCAACTCAATTTTACTATTGATTTTACTACTATTATTATATATATTTATATACTTTCTTACTTTGTTTCTTTTTTTTATTTGTCCCCAGAGTTGAGGAGAGTTTTAAGACACTGTTCTGGGCTATATTTGGACTTTCTGAAGTGAAATCAGTGGTCATCAACTATAATCACAAATTCATTGAAAACATCGGTTATGTTCTTTATGGCGTCTATAATGTTACAATGGTCATTGTTTTGCTAAATATGCTAATTGCAATGATTAACAGTTCATTCCAGGAAATTGAGGTATAATTTCTACACATCTGTATAGTCTGTGGTTTCATATTTTGATTATTCCAGGGCCCAGCTAAGCAGTGGGATGAAGTTATGAATTACTAGTCTTTCTTTATTGTTTCCCTGTTTATTTATTTAACCCAGTAATCCAATATAGAAGGGGGGTGGTGGAACTGTAAGGCATAAGGAGCATAAATGTCTTTATTTTAAAATATTCAAAAACTATTGCTTATGAATAACACTATTCCCCATCTTTTTTGAGTGATATTTAAAACCTATCTTTTCTCAAGTTGGGAGTGATAGTGATAGTGATAGTGATAGTTTTTATTCAAGAAATCCTGGTCTGTGTACTGAATAATGAGTGATCGATTACAGAATAAGAGAGATCATTTTTCAGTGTTTTTCAGAGTGTAGGAAAATATATTTTTATCTTTCAGTATATTTATTTATAAACACACGTGAGTTTTGAGAACTGTAATTGGTAAAACTAACAAAATTTTAAATATATTTAGAAAAGAGTGTGTGAGTAAAGCATTAAAATTTTGAAAAAATCCTGGAGCATTTTTCAGAGTGTTAGAACAATTTTTTTGTGTGTGTGCATTTCCCTGCTGAACAGTCATGTGTATCTGTGTAGGATGACGCTGATGTGGAGTGGAAATTTGCAAGGGCGAAACTTTGGTTTTCTTACTTTGAAGAGGGAAGAACACTTCCTGTTCCCTTCAACCTGGTACCAAGTCCAAAGTCCCTGTTTTATCTCTTACTGAAGTTTAAAAAATGGATTACTGAGCTGTTTCAAGGTCATAAAAAAGGTTTCCAAGAGGATACGGAGATGAATAAGGTAATTTAGTTGATCTTTATCATTATGCTCTTAAACCCTATGACCATTGTAATCACTGAGCCACACTCTAAAAAGTGTCAGTCTATGATGAAATGTCCATCCATGCCCCAATACAAGTTCTTTAATGTATTAAATGCAACACTGTTCTTTGCATTATGTGTTTTGACACAAGCACTCTGGAAAAGTTATACAATGCTGTTCAAATAATATATTACATTATCTGAAGTGGGTACCAAAAGGGAGAGTTATTTTGGGCCCCATGTTTGGCATGGTGGCTACAAGTTCCTTATTTCACCATCCATTTACAGAGCCAGGTAAAGCATCAGCCATTGTTTGGTGGGAACCTGGCACATGCTTAAATTGGTTTACATTGGTTCAGAAATCAATTGCTCACATGCTACATGGTAGACCAGTGTTGGCACTGAATAGCTTTAGAAAGAAAGGTCCAAGTATACTGATTTGAAACAATAATCCCATGAATTAATGCAATTGCAAGAAGACATAAAAGAGAGGGTAGGATGCTTGCAAAATGTTCAAATGTGTTTACAGCACATGAAGAGTGTTGTGTATCATTGGGGGTCCCGGGCAGAGGTTTTCCCTGTGCAATGATCTCTGCTGGTTGCAGGACACTGCACCAAGAAGAGATGTGGAGACACTAGGTAAACCCAGAGGAGGAGGACTAGGATGGGGATAGGTATGTTGTCATATTAGGGAGAATTGAGGGACTGGGAAGTTTTTTCTGAAAAAGGAAAATTGAAGGGGAACAAGAATATTTTTAGACTACCCACTTTTTATTAGGAAATACACTTATTTTTTGTCTCTTCAAAACTAGGAAAAGAGGTAATGAGCAAAAGTTACAAACGCTTCAATTTTAATTTTATGTGAGAACAAACTTGGAACAATAAGATTTGTCCAACAGCGCAGCAGGCTGTCTTAGAAAGTAGACAACTCTCTAAAACTGCAGATAATAAATTCTGGATGACAGATATTAGGAATTTCTACAAGATTCTTCTTCCTAAGTTGGTGGGCAAATGGACCAAATGATTATGGAGGTCCCTCACAATGATCCAGTTCTATCATTGAATAGAAGGGAAACATACTCGAATTGCTGTTCCCTTTTGCACTTGTTGCCTGGGGTTCTCAAGTAACAAGCTCTTTAAGTTCTAGTTGCCACAACTGTAAGATAGGAATAACAATTACATCTACATCATGAAAATCAAGTCAAATAAACATGTAAAAGTGTTTTGAGATTTCTAAAGGCCTCTTGAAATTTAGTAATTAGATTGTAGGAATTTTGTAAAAATGTTCTACCAATGTTCTTCTTCCAGATGTATGATTTACTGGACTCAGTGAGTTGTATGGAAAATTTGCTTATTTTATTCAATGCAAAAGAGTGTGCAGTTTGTGTGTCTGATTGGAATTGCAACCTGAGAGAATTTGGCATCCGCAGGAAAGGTCCAAGCACTTATCCAAAGTGTTTTTGGCAAGTGCTTGGACCTATGAGAATGTGTTTTTCTTGTTAAAACTTCAAGAGTTAGACCAGTTAGCTTTTAAAATATGGACTAAAGAATTAAATCAGCTGTCGATTGTACTTAATATACCATCTATCTTTAAAAGAGAAATGAAGAAAAGAAATTTGGAATTTTGGGAAGTCATGAAGACCTTTCAAAATTATCACTTGACAAAAAACAGGTAAGATAATATTTGAAAATATGAAGCTATGCATATCATTAGTGTATCTTTTCAGAGAAAAAAGAGGCCAACATTCGGAAGCAATTTCAAGAAATAAAGAAATAGGTAACAGACACATTAAGGAATTTGACCCCATAGTAAATTTCACCTTTATTTATATCTATAAAGCATTAATTTAAAAAAACTAAAAATAAATAGAAAAAGACCAGTAGAGGAAGGGGAACAGGGGCAAGGAAAAACAGAGAGAAAGTGGAAGTATTGGGGACTAAATTGGAGCAAATTATAGCCCATGCTTGTATAATTATGTCAAAATGAACTTCAATATTGTGTACAACTAGAATTCACTAATAAAAATTATAAAAATAAAAAAGAATTTGACAATGTTCACAAGAATCTATTATTGAGAGGTAGAAATAAGCCTATGTCTAATTAGCAAAAAGAATTATGTATATACTTAATATATATGTTCAGCATATATGTTCAGCATATATTTATTTACTTATGGGTGATGGAATAAAGGGTAGGGAAGAAAAGGCAAAATTAAGAGAGGAATCTGTCGGGAGCCCGAGGCCTGGTATGATTAACTTAACTCTGCAGCTCAGGAGGAACACACACAGCCAGCAGTTCCTCCTTATTTGTCAGTAATCAAGAAGCTGTCAAAAAAAGCCCTGTGGGAATTTTGTAGCTATTGTGGTCAGCACCATTTGTAATGAGCAATGTGTCCTAAAGATGCATCAACTATAGAAGAAGCACAATCCTTGGTGGTGATCAGGATATTTGCTTCCTTTATTGTTGTGCACACCTAGCAGAGGATGATAAATACTAAAGTGATATTAGAAACAAGTGAATTAGGAGAAGGCAGTATATTAAGTAGGAATTCTGTTCAGTTGCATATAATAACCAAAATCATGATGTTTTAAATAAGACAGTTGATCTCCACCCTCTTATTTAACTCTCCAGAATTAGGCAGTGTAGGGCTGTTGTTGGGGCAAGTGTCTGTGATTTTCCTGGATTTTTTTGGTCAGAGTCAGATACAAGATGGCAGCTTTCCCTCCTGCCATTATGTCCACTGTTGAGGCACAAAGGAGTTAGGGCAAAGGAAAAGTGAGGCATGCTAGAAAATCTGCTGCCACCTCCAGAAGCTCTTCCCAAGAGTGTCCATTAGGAGGTTTCACTGGCCAGAATTGTGTTGCATGGAACACAAATGCCAAGGAGGAAGGTCATTTTGTTTATTTTTTTTAAGTGGATATTTTACCTACACCAACAAAATAGGAAACTTAGGGCCTATCTCCAACCTCTTGACTTCCTTTATTAACCATCCCAGCCACAGGTATATTGTCCATTCTCCATTTCCTATCAGAACCCAAAGGGGAATTTTAGGGAAAAGGAAACCCTGGGTCATAAGCCCTGGTAAAAATAAGGAGTATACTGTGAAGGATTTCTAAAGAATAGAATCCCAGGCAGGCTGTGGTGGGATGTGTGAATGTGGAGTATGAGACTCATGCAGGAATTTCACCAGGCCTGCTGCATCTGAGGCTCTGCCACACCATGAGGCAGCTTGGGCTGAGGGTAAAACAGCCAGAAGGCAAGATGAAAATAATCTCTGGTCTTCCAAGGCAGGTGGCATTCAGGGTTTTAGAAAATTGGCAGAATCTTGCTATTCAGAGAAGTTTTGTTTGTGTTGCCTTTAGGTTACCAGGTGAATCTGGATTCCATTTTAAAATGGTAGAGGTAAGGAAAACTTATGAAGTAAAAAGTAATGCATACAATAGAGCTTCACAGTCAATTTCACTCCAGAGAGAACAGTATAGTGGTTAGGAGGGTAGCTAGGGAGTCTGCAGACTTTGGCTTCGGGCCTCATTTGGTTTTCTGCCTGTTTTGTTTGGTGACATAAAATAAAGGCTGTGTGTGTGTGTGTGTGTGTGTGTGTGTGTGTGTGTGTTGGTTTTTATATTTCAGAATTTTGTGGAGCAGGGGAAGAAAGAAGGATATAGGATATATGACAGACTGAATGTGAATCACAGAGTGCAAAATATTTATTATCTGGCTTTTTATATTAAAAGCTTGCTACCCCTGGTCTTATGCTGATAGGTATCATGAATAGAAAACTTAAAAAACACAGACAATTAGGTTCAAATATTTTATAAGCAATTTCTATCATTGTAATACATGCCTGTGTCTGATGTACATAGAAAGTTGCTTCACTAAGACTCTTGACTCATTTGTAGAATGTAGGCGGTAATTGTGCTGACATCCAAGGGTGGTTCAGAATATTAAATTAGTACATACATGTAAAGTTCTTACAACAATATCTGGCACATAGTAGGTACATAATATTTCTTATTACTAGAGAGCAGAAGGAACACATATAACCACAGTTTGATAGTGATGCAATTACAGAGGAATAAGACTAGTCCTAAAAGTCTTAGAGAAAGAACACAAACAGAAAATGAAAAAAAATAAAGACTCTTTGTGAACTTTGTCCTACTATGTGTACCTATGGTCTCTCCAATTATTGTTTTCTGGACATTTTGCTCTACCAAACTTATACAGAATGAAGTATTGACAATTCCACTTTTTTACACCTCTTACCACATTGTCTGTGTTCTTTATTCTTTTTCTTTTTCATTTCCTAATAATGAGTTTGATATCAGCATTTCTCATCTTGTAGGTTCATTGTAGGACCAGTGAGGAACACTAAATAAACTTTTTGTTATTCATTAGGAGGAACAAGTAGGCTTCCATCTTTGGAATTCTTTACATTGCTAGAGGTAGACACGGTTATGGAAATGTCCAGTTAAAAAAGTAAATGGATGTATCTGTAAAAAATGATCTGAAATAATTGAATTAGTGAATGGAGGAAACTGTAATGATAATGGTGACTCATAATGTCAGAATAAATTTGGAAGCCAGCATATATTAAATGAAAAATGGCAACAAAATTAGCATTTGTTGTGTATGCTTGGCAGTAACATGCAGGTGGACGCACGCACACACACACCCACACCCACCCCCCCACACACAAATGTTAAGTTAGCTGCACAAATGCTGCCTTCACATTGGCTCCAGGTACACCACAGAAATCGGTAAGAAGAGCCATATAAAAATATTTTTGGAAACACGGTAGGCAGGCCTTTCATTATCTCCCATGACATCCTCAAATCTAATGGCCACTGGCTTTGGTGGTTGCTAGCATTAGCTTTTCAGATACATAGTCTGAAGGAGAGTGTAAATAAAAGTTGATGTCTGCCACATACTGTATCACATGTAAACCTGAAAGCACTGAATAACTTCGTGAATAATTGCTGTTTCAGCTTCAGAACAAATTTCCCTCAAATTGTTGGTTATAGAGCAAGCAGGTTTTTATGCCCTCTTGAGTTGGTCTGTTCTGCGCTGTATTGAGTGAGAATTTTTCTATTGGTCATTTGTCCAGGAACTGTGGTTTTTAATTACTGCTTAAGGCAGAGATATTTTTTTTTTAAATCATCTGATGAAACAATTACAGAAAAGCGTGGTGCCAACTGTGTTCACTTGGCCAGGGCCACTTCTTCATGTGATTTTCTATTTTCATATTCCAAGTACCTTTTCCCAGATCTATTGAGTTGAAATCTGGCAGGATGTCATGGAAATGTGTATTTTAATAAGAATTTAGGTGACCAGAATGCTAATCTAGCAGTTATTGACAATGGTAGAATTCCTGCTACAGTATCTTACACATTCTATACACCTTATCACTTTATCCTCATGTTAGCTAGGAGGTAGGTGAGAGTATTTTCGCTATTCTATACCTAAGGAAACTATGAGGAGGAATGATCTGTCCAAAGTCCCACATCAGCCAACTGGCAGTCAGAATTCAAATCCACATCTACTTGGTTGCAAAGCAAGACGAAAGCTCAGTGCAGCCCTGCTCCATTCCACACTGCGCTCCCTGCTGCCCGAGTATCGGGCCTACACCTTTTCTGTTCACTGTTTTGTTTCAGGCTTCAGGCCATTTAATACTTTTAGAAAGAGAGAGAGAGAATTTTTTAATATTTATTTTTTAGTATTTGGCAGACACAACATCTTTGTTTGTATGTGGTGCTGAGGATCGAACCCTGGCCGCACGCATGCCAGGCGAGTGCGCTACCGCTTGAGACACATCCCCAGCCCCACAAAAGAGTCTTTATTGCTTCCAATTAAAAGGACTCTTCACTCCCCACCCTGTGGCAGGATAAATACTGGCACAATCTACAAATAACTAAATATCTACGTTTAAATGCTACTCATATTGCAAGTTAAATTTCCTTGTATGTACAGAAGTACCAAAGTGTTACAGACCTTACTTTTCAGATTTTAAACTATTTTGGTAGCTGGACATGGGAACAATTATATATTGGGATTTTCTGCCACCATGTGGTTACAATGCCTCTTTGCATATTAAATTTTATATACTGTTTCTCTGTACTATTCAATTTTTTTTAGTAAAGATTTATTGAATTTCTGTGATATATTAGAAGCTGACTAGGAATTTTTGCTGAAAAGACATATGTTGTATTTCCATGCACAACTTGATATTTCAGATTTAAAGCAGAATTAGTCACACACAAAAAAATGATCAAAATGGAGTTGTAGCTGTTTAGTCATAAACCATTAACTATATTAGTGGTTCTCTGTTGGGTGATTTTGATTTGATGTCGTCACATTTTGGGTTACCAAAGAATGGGAAGGGAGCTGCTATTGGCATCTGGTGGTTAGAAGCAGGGATGCTGCTAAGCATTCTACAGTGCATTGAATATCCCTCCCACCAAAGAATTTCCCAGCCCAGCATGGCAATAGCATCAGGATTGAGAAACTAAGCCTATCCCCTCTGAATGTGTGCAGGGGAGAGCAGAGTGTGCTGCTGAAACTGTGTGAACACACTGGAGGTTGAGACATTGATACTTTCATATCCACACTCTAGAAAATCGTATATGTTCTCAAATGAGCAAACTACCATTTTCTGCCTTTCTTGGCATTGCTACCCAATCTGTTCAAGTTTGTAAGCGTCTGCCTCATGCCTTAACACCAATTCCCTGTTTCAAATGTGTCTTTACTATGTAGTTGAGTAGGAATCAACTGGTTCATGAACCCAGACTATACAAGTTTGGTAGAGCAAAATGTCCAGAAAACAAGTGAAGCCCATTAGTGACAAAAAAGCACTTTTCCTTCATTCATCTAGTTAATGAACAATTTTTGTGCACTTGCCACATGCCAATATAGGCACTAGGGACCCCGGAATGAACAAAATGAAGTACCTCCTTCCACAGAGCCTGGGAGAATGTAGACAATAACCATGCTATCAAACCAGTGAGGAGAAGGACTGTCAGTATTGACATGTGTTATGAAGTAAACAAAAGGCCTAGCTTGCTTTTAAGATCTATTTTTAATGGGATGGGTAGGGAAAGCTTCTCTGAGGAGCTTCTGCTTTAATCTAAAATACAAACAATAAGTCAGAGCAAGTCAGCAAGGCCAGGAAAAGTGTTTCAAGAATTAGGGCTGGGGTTGTTGCTCAGTGGTAGGGTGCTCGCCTGGCACTGGGGTTTGATTCTCTGCACAGCATATAAATAAATAAAATAAAGGTCCATAGACAACTAAAAAAGTTTTAAAAAATTGACCTTCAGTGAGAAGTGAAAACATATGTTATTCATAAAATGCTAGGTTTGAAATAAGAGCATCTCCACAGGTCTGGTGTGTCATGGAACTGCTTAAGTGAGAAGGATTGAAAGGCATGGATATTAAGAACCACAGATTTTCCTTCTGAAATTTCCCAGAGAAGCACATTTTAAATTTTTCTATTTCCACTAACACTTTATCAATGTGTAATTGCCCTCTCAAGAAAGGAGACACCAAATAAATTAATAGTGGTTATGAGGTTGTGAGTTTATCAATGGATAGAAAATCAAAGCATAGCCCACCCATATTCTCTTTCTGGGTGTTGTTGCCCTGATTATGAACCTGTCTGTCTTCACCCTTCATACTGTATCCTAAGAGGGGTGGCGGGGTGAATGTGAGCTTGATCCTGGTCCTTATATTTAATGAAGTTCTTAAGGAATAAATCATAGTTTGCAAGCCAGATTTTTTATTATAAAATGTTAGTTAAAATTTCCAGGCTTTTCATGAATTTGTAAATTTGTAGGGGGCCACTCCCGTCTTTAACAGAAGGGATTACAGTAAGTTAAGCGTATAGCCTGATGTCTAAAACTAGCTTCTGGCAGAACGAGATTGTAACTGAAGACATTTATGGTCCCATCAAGTGCTCTTTTTGAAATCCCCCCGCATTGCATCTTTTTGGTTAATTTGATAAATTGTTTAATATTATCCTATTGATTTTAAAAATCAATATACGTAAAAATATATGGAAAGTTTGCTGACATTTTTAGAGGAGGTTAACGAAAAAGTTACCTGAAAATGGACTCTCTGTAAATAATTGTTTTCAAATTTATGTGTTGTTTCTATGATTTTTAATCAGTCTTTACATATATTGCCTATGATTTTTTAATTCAGCTGGACTATAGTATTTATATTCTGCTTTGAATATTCAGAGCCCAGCACTACACTGTATGTATAAAGGATTCTCAATACATACTTGTTCAGTGGGTGAATGTGTGTGCATAGTTATTTTAATTTGGCATGCGGCTACCTAAAGCAACAAAGCATTGAAGTTAAAGTGAGAATTTTACTTGAGTCTTATGGAAACTTACTTGTAGCTACTGAGATTTTGGGAAGTACAAATCGTGTATTTTTGAACATACTCTTAGAGTCTCTCTTTCCCAGAAGACAGCTTCTACCCCAAACATGGAGATTTGGTGCTGCTGTTTTGCTGAGGTTTTCTTCTTCAGTTGTAAAACCCATTTCCCTACAGAAAATACATTAGTTTTTTAATCATCTTTTTAACGTGCTAATATGGTACGTTATCACGTTTATTACATATTGCTTTAGTATTTTGTAAATCAAAGATCAAATGTTCTCTCTGATATGTGGATAGGGAGGAAGGATAAAAGTTCAGTGGATTAGACAAAAAGAAATGAAGGGAAGGGAGTGGGGATATGAATAGGAAAGACAGTGGAATGAATCTAACCTGACTTTCCTATGTTCATATAAGAATACACCACAGTGAATCTCTAATGTACATCTATTAGACTGGGATCCTAATTAGAATAAGACATACTCCATGTTTGTATAAATATATCAAAATGAACTGTGCTGTCATGTATAACTAGAAAGAACAAATAAAATAAATATTAAAAATTTATGAAGGTCACAAGAGAGGAGTATTTTGTTTGTTTTTGTCTTTTTGGTACTAGGGATTGAACTCAGGGGCACTCGACCACTGAGCCACATCCCTAGCCCTATTTTGTATTTTTTTTATGTAGAGACAGGGTCTCACTGAGTTGCTTAGTGCCTTGTTTTTGCTGAGGCTGACTTTGAACTCTTTATCCTCCTGCCTCAGCCTCCCCAGTAGCTGGGGTTACACGAAGGGACCACAGCACCTGGCCAAAGAAGAGAGGAGTTAGGAGTTTGAAGCAACCAAAGACAAAAAAATTATATATATTAATTATCCTAAAAAGAAAAAAAAGTAAAGTCATACTAGAATGTTATGTGAAAATTGTGTACCATACAAATTCCCAAATTCAAATGAATTAGTTAGTGCTTTCTTGGCCTCTGAATTCTGTCCCACAACATAGTCTTACTTTGCTGTTTCTTCAGGATCTTCATCAGACCCTACACCAGATGTGATTGTTGTAGTTAGTCCGTTGACTTGTTGGGCTCTTGTCAGTGGACACTTGAGATCAGCACCATTATTTCTCCAATGTGTTTGCCTCTTCCTCTATCATAATTGTACATATGGAAAACTCATAGCATGAATCTTGTAAAACATGATGCACAGCCACCAAGTCTAACAGGCTCCTCAGGCAACCTCTAATAGCTATTGAGGGACTGTCATACTCAAAGTGCCACTATTTGTATTAGAAGACTGAATATTAAGCAAGATAATATATGGATGAGGTTATTTTTTATTTTAAATTTATTTATTTATTTTAATTCATTATACATGATAGCAGAATGCATTTCAATTCATAGTACACACAGAACACAATTTTTAATGACTCTGGTTGTTCACAATGCAGAGTCAAACCATTCATGCCTTCACACATTACTTAGGGTAATGATGTCCATCTCATTCCACCATCTATCTGACCCCCATGCCCACTCTCTTCTATTCCCTCCCCTTTACCCTGGCTAAAGTTTCTCCATTCTTCCCATGCTCCCCACCCCCAAACCCATTATGGATCAGCATCTACTTATCAGAGAGAACATTCAGCCCTTGGTTTTTTGGGATTGGTTTACTTCACTTAGTATTATATTCTCCAACTCCATCCATTCACCTGCAAATGCCATGATTTTATTCTCTTTTATTGCTGAGTAATATTCCATTGTGTGTGTGTGTGTATATATATATATATATATATATATATATATATATATATATATATAACAGTTTCTTTATTCATTCATCTATTGAAGGGCATCTAGTTTGGTTCCACAGCTTAGCTATTGTGAATTGTGCTGCTGTAAACATTGATGTGTCTGCATCCTTATAGTATGCTGTTTTTAAGTCCTTTGGGTATAAACCAAGGAGTGAGATAGCTGGGTCAAATAGCGGTTCCATTCCAATTCCAAGGAATCTCCATACTGCTTTCCATATTGGTTGCACCAATTTGCAGTTCTACCAGCAATGTATGAAGGTGCCTTTTCCCCCACATCCTCAATAACACTTATGTTTGTATTCTTAATAGCTGCCATTCTAACTGAAGTGATATGAAATCTTGTTGCATTTCTCTAATTGCTAGAGATGTTGAACATTTTTTCATATATTTGTTGATTGATTGTATATCATCTTCTAAGTGTCTGTTCAGTTTCTTGGCCCATTTACTGATTGAGTAATTTGTTTTTCTCTTTCTTTCTCTCTCTTTCTCTTTCTTTCTTTTTTCTTTCTTTCTTTTTGTTGTTGCTGTAAAGAAGCTTTTCAGTTTGAATCCATCCCATTTATTGATTCTTGATTTTAATTCTTGCACTATAGGAGACTTATTAAGAAAGTTGAGCTTAATCCGACATGATGAAGATTTAGGTCTACTTTTTCTTCTATTAGGCACAGGTCTCTGGTTTAATTCCTATGGTTGAGTTTATTCACATACATGAGACTATGTATTAGTTTATGTATATAACAAACAATCCCATATTATTTAATATAAAATTAAATTAAAAATCACATTTTTATTCTAATTACAGCTTGGGCACAACAAACAATCAAGTATAAGGAGCTCTGAGGATTTCCATTTAAATAGTTTCAATAATCCTCCAAGACAATATCAGGTAAGCATGAATTTTTTTAAAAATAAGGCTAGTTATTTCTAATATTTAGATTCACAATTAATTTGTTAGGTAAAATGATATTTTATCATGAGGATTTTTTCTCAATATTAAAATGATAAATTAATTCAACAAATATTTATTGAATATATACCATATTCCAGGTACTTTCTAAGTGCTAAATACAAAAGTAAACAAAATAGAAAAAAAAAAATTAGAGTCATATAACTTAGAACATATGTGTTCATTGCAAAAGGCTAATCTTAAAAAAAAAAAAGAAAGAAAGAAAAGAAAATTTACCTCAAATCTCACCTCTAAGAAATTAAGACTGCTTATTTGTGGCAAATACTCCACGTGACGTTATATGTGTGTGTGCACATGTACAATTTTTATATAGTTAATATTCAATATTATGTGAAATATTTTATAAACAAGTTAACAGCACTTACAAAATGAGTAACAGTTTTATATCCTATGTTTTGCACTCTATGAAACATATTCCTATTAATATATATGTGTGTGTGTATATATATATATATATATATATATATACTTGCTATAAATAGATTTTGATTTATTAAAATAATTCTCTATTTTTTGGCATGTAAAAAGTTTTTCCTATTATTAATAAAGGTACTGATATAAACATACTCATCGACGTAGCCCATTACATTCTTAGAATAAGTTTTTTTTGTTTATTTGTTTTTGATTTTTTTTTTTTTTTTTGTATTAGAGATTGAACCAAGAGGTCTTTTACTACTGAGATACATCCCCAGCCTTTTTGGTCTTGATTTTGAGACAGGGTCTTAATAAGTGGCTTAGGTGCTGAGGGCTTCACTAAGTTGCTGTTCTCAAACTGACGATTCTTCCTGCCTCAGCCTCTCAAGTTGCTAGGATTATAGGCTATGCCACCGTGCCCAGCTTAGAATAGTTCTTGAATATAGAGTTTATTTTCCATTATTTAATTTTGGGCTTAGGTGATAAGATTTGGTTTAGCCATATATCCCTACAGAACTTTCTACAAACATTCTGAGACTCCTGATTTTCATACAAAGTAAACAATAAAAGCAACATCTGTATGATACAAACCAAAACTGGAAAAACTTTATCACATTGAAATTTGCTATTCCTCATTAAAAACAAATATAAAATCAACCCTAGCTACAAGTCTTTGTGGAGTGGGGTGGAGACATAAACAACTGGACATTTGCTTAATTCCCCCTTTGTACATGCAATACTGTGGTCTTTAACCTGCCCAACAGAAAGGTTAAGTCTGGCTCCATTACTTTTCAAATAAAATATAACAATGTAGATAAAGAACTAGATGCTTATTTCAAACTCATTTTTCTCAAGAATTAACTTTTCAGTCATTATTTCAGGTGCTGTGAGAATTATTTCCAAAAGAAAAACAAAATTTAGAGATATTATGTGTTCCCTGACACATCAATCATTGATATTTACTTCCAAAATGCTTACTGAAGGGAGTAAGCTTTGGAAATACATTCCAAATGAAAGATTGGTCATGAACTTAATAATGAGATAGATTTCTCCTTTCTCTGTCTAGAAAATAATGAAGAGGCTCATTAAAAGATATGTACTGCAAGCCCAGATCGATAAAGAGAGCGATGAAGTCAATGAAGGTGAGTTGAACACAGGGACAGACAGCTCCTGATGCAGAGCTGATGGAAAACTGGGAAAGGAGGGTGTGGGAAGACTACACCCCAGGGGGAAAAGTAGAACAGATCTTACCATCATCAGCTTCATGATGTCATGGGAAGCAGACTGTTTTTCCACAGATGTCACTTGCTAGACAAAAAGCTATTGTTGTGGAGGCTTGGAGGAAATGGTTGGGACAGGTGAAGGGGACTGCTTCTCCTACCTTGCAACATTCACCATTTCCTTTGAACTTGCCCCCGGGAGGACTTATCTGAGATAGTAGAAACCTGGTGCTCCATTAGGAAATACTTCTTTTGAAAAGATTCAAAATGAAGATGTATGTAAAATTGTGACTGGCTTTATCCTGTCCCAGCATTGAATCACTGGTTTCCCTGTGTTACATATTTATAGTTAACTTCTTACCACTCACATTTCAGGGGAACTGAAGGAAATTAAGCAGGACATCTCAAGTCTCCGTTATGAACTCCTTGAAGAAAAATCTCAGAATATGGAAGACCTAGCAGAACTTATTAGAAAACTTGGGGAAAAATTATCCTTGGAGTCAAATCAAGAGGAAAGCAATAGATAATGCCAAGACTTCCTCAAAATTTTGTATTTATTTGTCCACTTGAAGCTATATTATTTTCTGATTTATTTTTTTAAGTGCAAATGATAAAAAAAAAAAATCCTTAAAAAAATGCTATCTTGGACTATCCTATCATCTGAAACCTACCAAATAGTTCAATATTCAAAAAAACCCTCAAAATATCTAATATCTTTTGTTATTAAATTGTATCACTGAGGCCACGATTGTAGAGATGATGGAAATGTTGCCCTGTTGCTTGGAGTTTGCTTTATAAACGGTTTTCTTGGGTGTAACTATTGAGATGATGTAATTACCATGTAGTGCTTGGCTGGGAATGGCAGGGGACAGATCCACATAATTTTCTGTGTAGTTTTTCCTCCAAAGGTAAGTTCAGGCATTTTCCTTCCTGTTTGGTGGATCCCCCACTGGTGACTCCCAGCCCTGAAATATTGGGGGAAATAATCTATGGCCATTTAAAGAATGCTGTTCTGTCATCATTGACCTCACATTACCCCCAACAAATATGACCAATACTATGTGCAAAATGGGCTTACATCTATGTCATATGTTCTGATTAATCTATTTGAAAACATTATCCTTAATAATGAAAAGGTATTTCCTTTTCTGAACCCTGGAAACGTGTGTGTGTGTGTGTGTGTGTGTGTGTGTGTGTGTTTTGACTGTATGTGTGCACATGAAAGTATGTATACACATACATAAAATGCTTGCCCTATTTCTTTTGTAGTTGATATAAACACTCAAGAGCTCTTTATATTATGATTTTTTAAATTGTGACTGAAAAATTATTGTCCAAATATGGACCTTTTGCTGGAGAAATATAAAAGTCACAAACGATGCATTCATTTGATTCAATTATAGCACAATTTTGTGCCGTTTCTGAGGGCATTAACAGATGAAATTACATTTAGCCATTGAATGTAAAGGGGAAAAAAGTGATGCAGGAATTTGCAATACTTTTTTGTTATTCCCAATATGTTCTACTGTTTTCCTCAAATATATAAAACAGCAATTTGCTTTTGTGTGCTTTCACCAAGAGGTGGTTGTTATTATTTACTGATGATGTGACGTGATATCATAGACAGAAAAGAGAAATCAAGGTTCATTTGTTTATACAATGAGGATCAACATTCAGATGATTCTGGTCATTAACCAGAAATGTACTTTAAATTCAGTAAGGAGAAGCTTCTAAAGTAAATCTTCAGCTTCATTAAAAAAAAAAAAAATCACAGAAAAGCTGTTTTATCTCCAACTTCAACTTAATTTAATCAAAAGTCCTTTAGGTAACCAGACTAGAAAATCTAGCTGAAAATTTATATTGAGTGATTTTGTATTTGTGGATGTTTCTTACTAAGAAATTGCTTAGTGATACAACAAAGGCCCAACTTCACATGTTATATGACAATATTTGAATCAGCAGTTATAAAAAATTGATCTCACACAGAGTACAATATCAACAAACTAAAATAATCTAATTTCCATAAAGTTTGTTGAGCCTTGTGAGAAACTGACCTCCATACCAAGGACTGTAGTACGAGAGTGCATGGGCTTGGCTCCAGAAGATTCTAGGAAAGATTTTCAGATTCCTCAATATCTTTTAAGATGGATTGACTTGACAGGATAAAAGTTTGGGGGAATTCAATAGGCATGAATATGGATTTCTTGGGAAAAAATTGCACTCTTTAAATGGCTCCTGTTATTATTCAGAATTAATGTCCTGAAGTCAGAGAATTTTCCTCAAAGGACAGCTGAATTAGAAACTCTTCTAAATTCCCTTTAATTGGAAGATTAAAAGAGATGTCAGAGTATATTAGGAAAGATTTTAAAAATTCCAATAAGAGATTAATTAAAGGCATATTGGATGGTCAAATCATGATAAAAGCCTCAAATCACCAACTCTAAATCCATGACAATAAGGTGACAGATAAGTTGAAATGTACATATCCCAATTTCCTCTCTCCTCTGAGTTGCTCCCAAGGTTTGGGCTCCAGAAGAGGACACAGCAGGATACTTGCCATCCTGAGCACACAGCTGATCCCCTGACAGGGAGCCTGGCCCACTCCTCACCTCCTTACAGCAGAACCCACCACTAACGCACAGAAGTCCTGTTTTTGTACATCAATGTTTGCTCTCTGCTGCTTTTAGTACTATGAAATAGCACAAATTCAGTATGATTTTATTAGGTATATAAAATAAATTTCTAGACTCCACCATCTTCTTAAACCTACCAAGGATTGAAAGGAACAAAGTGAGTATCTGCACTCAAATGGAGAAATGGAACTTGATACAACTGAGAAATGTTTACTGAGCATACATCATGTGTCAGTTACTGTGATAAATGTTTCCCATACTTACTTTATACACAATCATATTCACTTTAGCTTCATATGTTTATTATAACAGTGTGAAGTAAATGTTATTTTCCTAATTTTGGAAATGAAAAGACTGTGGTCTTGACGGTTAATGCTGGAGGTAGCTGTCTCATTGTGCATTTATTTAACCCCTAGGTAAGGAAAATGGGCTTTACCTGACCCCCTAATTCTCTTAGACATCCAGTCGAGAGGGAGACAACAGTCCAATGTGAGGAAGGCCATGGATAAAGAGAAGATTTGACTTCAAATGCATTGTAAACATAGGGGAGGAAAAAATATACAAACATTTTTTATCCCAGGTTCCTGACTGAGGCTTGTAAAACAAAACACAGGTTAACATGAGAAAAGAACACAAGTTTATTTAATATTAGTTTTTTGTTACACAGGAGTCTTCAGAAATGAAGGCTCAAAGAAATCATCACACATGTTTTTAAGCTAAGTTTGTGGAAGAGTGGACAGTCATAGAAAAAAATTTACTGGACAAGAGGGTAGGATATAATTGAGGCAACCTTGTAAGAACTTGTCTGTAGGGATTCCTCTTGGTCTTCATGTCTTCAGGGATAAGGAGGTTCCTTTTACTGGATATGGGTCAAGTAATTTCTCTTGAATGAGGGCCTCCTTTCCAGCTTTGAGGGAAGGTCAGAACATCCTTCCTAGGTTTACTGTCCTATTTCAGAAGAGTGAGAGGAAGGTAAGAGAGGACTTCCAGCTTCTGCCATTCCTCAGATTTCTTCAGCATAAAATAGTCAACATACCAAGGTGCCATATTTGGGGGCAGTGATACCGCTGGTTACCAGTGACCAGTTCTGCCCCCTCACATGTTGAAGGACAACATTAGAGAAACACACCAAGGTAAGTCTATAAAGCAGGGATTATTTAAAAAAGGGAAACACAGACTTCTCCTGGAAGTGAAAAGGGGGCCCATGGCTGGTATCCTGGTATCCCAAGAAGCCAGGGTGTTTTGCCTTTTTATATGTCCTAGGCTTCTTTTGTTCTCCTGCTCTCTTCCCCTTATCTCTCTCCTTCCTGTGATTAGGTCCAGGGATGGACAAAAGGTGAGAAGCAGATGGGCTGTGGGAGCCAAGGTGGTGTGATCTCAGCAGGAAGGGGGAGTAATTAACAACTCCATGTAGGGAGTGACAATCCCTGGGACAGGTTACCTTACCAACAGGTTGGGGCAGGGGTAGGTTCTCCTTAAAGGAAGGGCTCTAAAGGAATTAACATTTCAATTCCTCCATTATCTGGATCTGATCCTTGCCTATCTGCCTGTCTAGTTCTGGCTTCAGTAGCATGTCCTGAACACCATCATTGTTATAAAGAAAAGATGGATAAAGGGTGCAGCTGGGGATGGTATAAGCAGGGCCAAGAATTGGATATAACAGCAAATATAATGGCTTTGAGTCAATGAGAAGAATGGATCCATTCAGGGGCAAATGTTTTGACTTTATTTGGGCCATCTGTCCCACCCTTCCTTAACTATTTTCATATGAGGAATCTTATCACCATGCGATTAGTGAAAACAACCAAATTTTTAGCTAAAATCGAAAGACTATATGTTAGTGCAGTCAAAAAGGCCCACTGACTGACTAGTTCCAAGAGAATCACTGTCAAGCCCAATGAGCAGCTGCAGAGCCCAGATGCATATCAGTTTCTCCCAGTGACACATTCTAATTATGACTTGTGTCAATGATGATTCTTTTTTTTCTTTTTTTTTGGTACTGGGGATTGAACTCAGGGACACTCAACCACTGAGCCACATCCCCAGCCCAGCCCTATTTTGTATTATATTTAGAGACAGGGTCTCACTCACTGACTTGCTCAGCACCTTGCTTTTGCTGAGGATGGCTTTGAACTGAGATCCTCCTGTCTCAGCTTCTCAACCCTCTGGGATTCCGGGCATGTGCACTGGGCTGTCAGTGCTGATTCTAATATGCAAATGAAGTCTTCCTCTTTCCTCTGAAACCTTCCTTCACCACCCTGTGCCAAGTGACGTTTACAAGGGTCATGACATCATCCTTGGCAGCTCTGTTGTACAGTGCAAGTCAAAGTTCCTACCTGTTAGAGTCTCTGCCCTTTGATGGAAAGAACACAGCTTTCCAAGTGCACAAGTTGAAAGTTTGTGCAGGAGTACAGCCCAGCATCCTAAAATGAAAGGAAATTTAAAATTCAGGTAACATCTCTTATGGAATGAGACTTTGACTCATAATCTGAGTCTTATTTTTATTCATGTCAAGCTGAGGTGAGAGATATACCATGAACTAACTCCCTGAAAGACATGGATAATAAGGGCAAACAAGTTTTTCTATTTGTAAATCTTTAGACTGATTGTTTGAATATTCTCCATTTATGTTCATAGCTCTAGGTCTAAATGTTTTTGGAGACGCTTTTAGAATACTTTCTCAGGCCAGGTGCCACAGCACATACCTCTAAGAAGTATGTAGGTCAAGAGGCTAAGGCAGGAGGATCACAAGTTTGAACCAGCCATAACAATTTAGTGAAAACTTTTCTCAAAAAGAAAAAAAAGGTTCAGTGGTAAAACACCCCTGGGTTTGATCCCCAGTACTTGAAAACCAAACAAAGTAAAACCACAAAGTATTTCCCCAGAATGAATTTGGTGATAATACCTATCAAAAATCTTTCATTTTGAAATTAATTTTTGCAGAGATTTATGACTGAATGATTATTTATACTGGTGTCATTTTTTGGATAAGCTATTTATCAATTTTAAATGGATCATAGGGACAGTGACTTATGCTTTTTAAATTCTCATGAAAATGACATATTGAAGTCAATCTTGATTAACAGTAAAAGTGAAGTTACCTACTAAAGCAAGCATATATTTATAATGACTATAATATTTTCTAATTATAATGTTATCTGAGATAGACAGAAAAACCAGAAGAAAGATGGGTGCCTTAGTTTGTGTGGGCTCCTATTTTAAAAGTACCATCAAGTGGGTAGCTTGTAAACAGAAGAAATTTACTTCTCATTGTTCTGGGAGCCAAAAAGTCTTAGACCAAGGTACAGAGAGATGATAGATTCAGTGCTGGTGAGGGTCTGCTTCCTATTCATAGGTGGTACTTGCTTGCTGGTCCTTAGTTGATAGAAAGGGCAAGGCAGCTCTCTGGGATCACTTTTATAAGGATTCAGTTCCATTCGTGAGTGTTCCAACCCCATGACCTAATATCTCCGAAAGGCCCTACCTCCAACTAGCACCACCTTAGTGGACAGGATTTCAACATATGAATTTGGAGGTGGGGAGCACAAACATCCAGACCATAACAATGGGTATGTACAGAATGTAAGAATTTTTCTTCTTTTCTTTTTAATGCCCACTCAGTGAGCCATGAAGTGTTATCAGTGTCCACTGATAAATTATAGGGACAGTAAATGAATGTGGGTGGCAGGCATGTCTCCTAGGAAATGCACAGTACATCCTGAATGTTTTTTCTAAAACAGATGGAAAACCCTGATGCTGACATTCAGAAAGTGAATCTTGAACTTTATTGTACTGGGGTTTTGCCCTAATTATTGTCCATGAAGATAGATACTCATATCACCATAAAAACATTTTTTTCAGAATAAATTGTTTACTTATTATCTTGTGTTAGGCTAAGAGAACTACAGCAATGCTCTGCTTCTGCCTTAACCTTTTCAGTAGTCTATGATTCACCACATGACATTTACCCTTCGCTCTTCTTCAGAAAATGGACTTTCATTGGAATAATTGGTAAAGGTCAAATTTTAGAGTGTTTTCTTATATTTTAAAAATGTTTACCCATTGTCACATGTTGCTATAATTTATTAACATGTAGAACATATACATACATACATATATATAGTCTACCATGATATATAACAAATAACCATATAATACATGTGTATATGATCAAACATATTTTTGAAAGCATAGCTATCTATGATCCTAGAAAAAAAACATTATAAATATGGATTCTTTTTCTGTTCTCATTTGTTCTTTCATTTTATTTTTTTCTTCATTTTAATGATTTTTCCCTTTTTCTAATCTCTGTATGTTATCTATGTCTTTTTAATGAGTTCTTTTCAGCCTAGTAGTTCAGAGTATAGGATTTGTAGCCAGAATGTGTGGGCTTGAATTTCAGCTATGACAATTATCAGCTATGTATTCATCAAGTTTATTAACCTTTCTGGCCCTTGTTATCCCAATTTTATAGACAAAAAAAAACAACAACAAAAAAAAACAAAGTTCATCTCCTACATTGAGATATTGCAAAAATGAGTTAATACATTTTACGTTCAGACCAAAGTACTTGGCTCATGGTAAGCATTCAGCTAATGTCAGCAATTGCAGAGAAAGGGTGTGGCTCTGAAATTCCTTTTTCTACCCTGTCTTAAACCATCTCATCTTAAACCTTCTACAACCCAAGGACATTTAGGTTTTTAACTCATGTTTCTTTGATAAATGGCTACATAATGTCTTGAGCATTAGGCTAAGAAGGATCCTGAGGCCCCAGATGCAACCAGTAGAGAAAAAATGACATAAAGACAGTTACGGTACTAGATCTGGACATGGGAAGTTGGCTCTCATGCTGCATATTTGACATTCTTGGAAAAAATGAATCACATTTGAACAACATTTGGAAAAATTTCAAGGCACCACTACTACTTTTGATCATAATAGTTGTATCTTTTTATAATAATATTGAATGGTTGTTTAGGGCAAGGACCATTCTAGATCCTGCTCATAAAACTTTTATTGGTAACTTGTGATATTTATTGCAGTGATCTGGGCTATTTCCAGTAGCAGTACTAAAAACAACATGAGTAAAGTCTAGTAGTCTACCGAAACATTAATATAAGCAAGTTCCATGGAGCTTATTTTTATCCTGGGTAGTTATACAACATTTAGGAAGTTCTTCAACATCCTCAGAGTGGAAAGGAAAGCATAAGGAGGTCCAAACAATCTGTGTTAGATCTGGTTTACTTGCTCCAATTTGGAGCAACTTGGATAGTGTCTTGTCATTGATTGAGGGTAATAACTTGACTCATTCACTTTATTTAATAAGAACATTATCCTTTAGCTCAGTAAATAATTATCAATAAATTAAATTAATCAAATGCCAAATATTTCTTGTTAATTCACTGATGGATTCTAACCTATCTGATTGCTTCAGAGTCATAATCCACTTGTAGTTTTTGATCCACTGATAGAATACAATTAAACCATGGCTTGTGTCATTTCATTTGACATTGGGCCTCACTAATGAGCAAGACACAAAACATGGGCTGGGGATGTGGCTCACGCGGTGGCGGGCTCGCCTGGCATGCATGCGGCCCGGGTTTGATCCGCATCACTGCATACAAACAAAGATATTGTGTCTGCCGAAAACTAAAAAATAAATATTAAAAAAAAATTCTCTCTCGCTCTTAAAAAAAAAATTAAAAAAAAAAAAGACACAAAACAGCATGTCTCAGTTTGTCACTTCTGCCTGATACTGTCCATTTGGGGACCTATTACTTTTTCTTACATTGGTCTGACCTTGGGATATATTTAGGTTTTCTTTTTATTGTTTGTTTTTTTGTCTTAACCATTGACTTCTCACTGATGGCTTAAGAACGCCATGAGGCTTTATAAATAAAACCTGTGTGAGGAGCAATGATGTTTCTCCCTCTGTAGTCTTTTGGATGAGCTTCTTTTGGGGCAAATCAAAAGTCCTCCAATATTGTTTATGGTTGGTAAAAGAATTTAATTTAGCATATGATAAGCAAACCTTTTTTTGTTTGTTTTTGATTTTTTAAAAACTTTAAGAAATAGTTAGACTTTAAGAAATAGTTAGAAAGACTTTAAGAAATAGTTAGAAAATAAAATTAATGTAGTACTCAATGTGTCTTTCCACACTCTCTAATGTCACTTTTAGCCCAATGACTTTCATGCATCTCAATGCTTAGTGGAGCTTCTGAGACTTTGTGGGCACTCAGCAACACACGGTTTATTCAATTGTTTCATTGAAAATTCAAACAATAACTAAGACACAGTTTCTGCACTCCAAGAATTCTGAGTCAGACATGTAGTCTAATAAATGCTGAGAGCTCCCAAGAAGAGCTTCTTGGTGTGCATATGGGGATTGGAGGTTGCAAGCCTAAGAGGCTTTTGGTTGGAAATAATATACATCTTGGAAAGGACTGAAGTTAAACTGCAGCATGGTCACTTCCATTTCTCAGGGACAATGGGGTCAGAAAGGTATCTGTTGTTCAGCATGCTGCTTGTCTTCATGTACTATATTTTAAACAGTTTCCCAGAAGTAAACCCTAGAATGAAAATTTATGTGCAAGTGATTTTTGAAGAAATGTTCCCAGGAAAAACTGATAAAGAGGTAGGGAAAGCAAGACATGGAAGGAGAAACCTAAGCAGCTTTGTGACTCAGGTAAAATCCTACTAAGTATAACTTCAATCTGATCCCGCAGAAGAACTCTGAAGGTAGAATTTGAGCTGGATTTTCCTAAGGTGCCCCCTTTCCATCAGTCATTAGCTAAAGGATGCCTTATGGGGAACATGAACTCCCAGATACTCTGAGCAAAGGCCTCCAAGGGCAGGCCTCCAGATAGAGCAATAGGTTCAGGGATTTAGAATCAAATGCAGACATCAAGGAGACATGCTGAATAGGGATCTGGGAGGAGCACCAACCGTGTCCACTCCACGCCCAAGGCACAGTGCCAGGAACAGTGTTCCTTGTTGCATCAGAAATTCCAGGTTGCATCAGAAATTTTAAAATGTATTTGGTTTTATGTGGAACTTTGGAAATTTAAGAAATAGTATCTCTTTTTGAGTCTCCAGACGAGATGAATTGGATCCTCTTGAAATTAAGGAATTTCTGGGTTGTCTGAGGTTGGCTGTCCATTCCATTAAGTGGAATGATATGATCTGGTAGTTACAAGGATATCCTGGACATAGGGCAGCCAGACTTTTCAAATTGTCCCTGCCAGTTGCCATCCCCTTGACTGGAAGTATAAAATATGTTCCTTTGAAATGCAGTTTGAAGTAAGGTTATCAATGATCAAAATTAGCCTGAATGAATTTATCTGGATCTCTAAAGAATGAGACCCAGATGTGGTAAATTAGATGAGGAGAGGTTTTAGAAAAGATGCAGAATATGGGGGTCATTTTGTTAGACCACCTTAAGAACATGATAGCAGTGTCATTGGCCTGAGGGGCAGCAGTAATGTACTAGCTTCAGGTTAATGAAAGAGCCAAGAGTATTTTTAAAAAATGCAACGAAGGCACCAATGACTAATCCTCCCTTAGGTGGTCTTGGTCACAGTAGTCATGTCTCCACTGCTACTAAAAAAGATATTGCACAAACCTCAGAGACTCATAACCCAGGGAGTTACTTCATAGGTGCTTTCAGAGATTCTGGCATATATTATGGTCTCAAAGAATGTTTAAAGAATGAATACATTATGTTGAGGAATCCTTTATTTGGTCCCACTTGCAACCCAAGTAGGGCTGGCAGCCACTGCCTGGGAGGGGAAAGGTAGAGCACACCCCAGGCAGAGATAAACCCAGAGGGAGATGATTTCAGGACTTGCTGGCCAAGCACTTTGGTATGGGCATCTCAATACCTTCTCCAGGCTCAGTCAGCATGAGAACTAGTGAAGAATACAGATCTCCAATGTTTGGGGAGCTACCTCTGTCTGTCTGCCGTAGGAGCTGACATACTGATTGTCAGAAAGAGCTCACAATCCTAGCTTGACTTGGGCTCCGTTGCCTTTGTATGTGGCTGCTGGCCAGACCATTCTGCAGTATCCAGACTGCGAGGTCATACTGACACAGTTTAGGCAGGCTGATGACAAGGGCTGAGAGGAACCAGGCGGGAAGTGGCTGGGCCTGCTGGTGCCGATATCATGTAGCAATGTGGCTCAGAGAAATGCACACAGAGTCAGAGATGGATCTGGAGGGAAACCCCCACACTGCCACTTCCTTCATTCTGGGAGTGTGGGGGCAAATGCTGAAACTTCTTGAAGTCTACAGTTCTCAGAAGTTTAAAAACGTCTGAGGTCAAAGTGAGGATTTAATAAGATGTTCATAAAATACTTGGTCTATGAGGATCTTGCAGGTGAGCAACTCTTGTTAGGAAATGGGCTAAGATAATAGTTTATCCATCTTCTATATCCCACTTGCTACACACCAACTCAAATTTGAGGTGCTATTTGTGCTAGGACAAGAATTAGTGTGTGCATCTGGGTTAATGAAGACCAGGCTGAAACACAAGCAAACCACTCTGGGGGAGATGGGTGGCAGACAACAGGGTAGGGAGATGAGTAGCTCTTGGCCAGAGCTGCTACAAGCCAACACACCTCTTCTTGTCTGTAGATATTGGATGATGAAGATCATAAGTTTCACCTTCAAACTTCACACTGGTCTTACTTTCCATTACTGAACTGCTGTCTCTGGTGAGGACATAGCTACATCCTAGGTTTTATTTTTTGACATTCCTAGGGTATTGATGACAGGAGCTTAGTCATTGGTTCCCTAAATCTTATGCCTATTCCTCAAAGTCAGTTAACTTACTACCCCCCAAAAATGTCAGAGCTCTATTACTCTTAAACACACAGGCACTCCTAGGTCCCACAAGGTTAGAGTTGCTACCTTGTCATCTCTGTGTGATCCTTTTGTGCTCAGGATTTGAGACTCCCTAGAACTTTTTGCTCCAGCCAGAGACCTGAGTTAGCAAGTGCAAAACTCATTTGTTGTACCACAAATATGCTTTCAGTTCCTCATGTGGGTCTGGCACTGTTTTGGGTGGTGAAGTTCCTTGAGGAACTGGGAATCAGGAAGGGCAAAATACCATAAGAAAAATAAATAAGTAAAATATATAAGATACATAAATATCATACCCCAGGCAGAGATAAACCCAGAGGGATTATCTATATCTATATATCTATATATCTATATATCTATATCTATATCTATATATCTATATATCTATAATCTCTATATATATATTATGAAGAAAAATAGATGAGATGCAATTTTAATTAGGGTGGTCAGAAAAGTCTCATGAGAAAAGTTCTGAAGGAGGCAGAGGAAGGTACTAAGCAGAGGATGAAAATTCCAGACAGGGCAAACCTGGATACAAAGAACCCAAGGCAGGAGCATGAAGCAGCTGGAAGTGTGGGATGAGAGCACATTGACAGAGGGGATTAGGAGATGAGATTAGAGAGGAAACAAGAATTGGCCAGGTCATGGGAAGGCCACAGGAAGGCTGTTTGGGCTCAGTGGAATAAGAAACCCAAAGCAGGATCATCTATCTATCTATCTATCTATCTATCTATCTATCTATCTATCTGCTGAGGATTGAACCCAGGGCCTTATGCATCCAAGGCAAGCACTCTATCAATTGAGCTGTAACCCCAGCCCCCAAATCAGGATTTTTGAAGACACCAAAAGTAATACTGTTCTGCTATCTGTCCAGGCAGTTTGTTTCTTACACTTGTTTTGGGTCCTGCCTGTCCTCATCCCATGTTACCATCATCACATGAATGGCAATTTTGTATAGTGTTAGAAGCATCAGAACTCACAGGTCAAAATCTCACAGGTAATGTTCTTTGCTGACCTTTGCCCTGCCTCGCCTGCCAGAGCTCTGCCAGACCAGCATGCTCCTCCCTGCTAGCTTCTAGCCAAATCTCATAACTTCCTTTCAACTATCCTTCCCCCATAATTTCATTGACATGGGTTTTTTTTTTTTCCTAGCATGCCATGACCTGGAGCTAATCACAGGGTTTTCTAAATACCTATTAGAAGCTGGTGCTAAAACAGTTATTAAGTTGTTTGGTGTTTAATTAGAAATGTCCACCATTTCATCCTCCTCTTTTTCTCAAAAAATAAATCAACATAGTGCTTGCCTATAAAACAAAAGTAAAATTGATTTTAAAACAGAAATTTAAAAGTCCCTTCTTTTTAGTTCTAGAAATTGACAGACTTGAGCCAGCATTTCAAGGTATGCCAGATGGGGTTTGACTCTGAAGCAAGCAAAGAGGCATATTGATGAGCCATATTCTGGGACATTCTCTAGCGCCACCCTGTGGCAATGAAGGAGAGAATGCATGCAGCTTTGCATTTGGCTGGAGTGGCACAGAGGTCAGGGTTAGTCAGCCCTGAGCTACTAGCCCTGAACCATCAAACCTTACCCACCAGCCCAGAGCAGCCATCATGCAGCCCTGAGCACTGTGACACAGACTGGATCTGTGTCTTTATGGGATCACTGGCAAGCTCTTCTTGCTCATAATTATGGCATTTGAAATGAGGCCCCAAAGACCAGCTATAGAGCAAATGCAATTATGGCTTGATTTGTACAACGGACATATACACATCCTTCCTTCACATTATTCCCACCCCTTCCCAGGGCAATGAATTGGATGGTATTGAAATATTTGAGTTTTTCAAGTCAATATGCTCAGATAGAATATAAAATACATCTAAAAATAATAAAGATTTTTAAAAGATTTATTTTGTAATTTTTACCAACAGTCCTAACTAGTTGTAAAATACTTAGTGCTATTAATAAACAATAGCTCTCATCTATTAAATACATGTAAATGTCAGGTTCTGTGGTGTGTCTTCTATCAGCATTACTTCATTGAAACTTCAGGACAACCCTATGAGATAGATATTATTATTCTATCAAAGATAATCACATTCAAGCTCAGAACAAATAACTTGCTCAAAGACATAAAGCTAATATGTGGTAGGATCAGGATTTAAATAGAGGTCTTTCCCGGCATGGTGGCACTCTTCTGTAATCCCAGCAGCTTGGGAGGCTGACACAGGAGGATTCCAAGTTCAAAGCGAGCCTCAGCAACAGCGAGGTGCTAAGTACCAAGCAATTCAGTGAGACCCTGTCTCTAAATAAAATACAAAATAGGGCTGGAGATGTGGCTCAGTGGTTGAGTATCCCTAAGTTCAATTTTCAGTATTCCACCCCCCCACTCCCCTCAAAATACAGGTCTCTTTGAGAATAATAGTGAAGTAGAAGGAATTTCCATATTGGAGTTAAAATGGCTTTATCACATACCTATAGTTGCTTTTATGGATGGAAAATGATTTGTACATGTTTAATGGTGTTGAATCAAGTCTGTTACAGCATCTCAAAAATGATAAAATATATTTTCAACTACCAATTCAGTCCCGACCCTGAGGAGCAAAACAAAACAAGATAAAACAAACAAAACAACTTGCTCTACACACTATCACAGCTCAAGGAGAAAACTGGCCACTCAGAGGAGCATTGACAGCTAGAAGCCATCTCCCACTTTGCACTGCTGTGTTCAGGGTAGAGACAAAATGTGAATATGTAAAACATGAAGCTAACAAACCAAGAATGATCTGGTGAAGATCTTAGTTTTGAAACTGATCTATTCTGAATTCTCTTCTATTCCTTCATTAGATGGGTTAAAGCAAACACCACTGTTTTGTAAGAACCCAGAGGCTGAGCTCTATAATTGACCAGAGATGTTTACAGATGGTTCTGATAAATACATAGCATAAGTATTGGCTTAATTCTCTTTGAAAAGCTTTTAACTTAACACTTTATAAAGGAGACAAAAAGATTTGTTGAGAATCCCTCTCTCTCATTCTCTTCATACATTTGGCTGTTAAAGATGTACTTCTGATACACAGAGTAAGAAAAAAATAGATGAGTAATCCCCACCCAGAATGCTTACTTAATGTGTCCTGTTTTCTCTGGGTGTGCTTTGTGTTATGTCTTAATGCATTTGCTTATTTCATCCTCCCAGCAGTCCTCATATTGAGACTTAGAGAAAAGAAGGGGCAATCATTGTTCTTGCTTAAGACCAGAATTGAAATCTCAGATCTTCTAAGGCAAAGGCCAATGCTTTATTCATGCAAGCACGTAATGGCAAAAGAAGAGACTCTCTCCAAGAGGAAAAGTGTTGAAGTAATCCTCAAACTCAGGTCAAGTTGCTCCTGTCGGCACTGAAGTTGGGAAAAGAACAAATTGTCTTTCAATTTGCCAAGTAAGGACTGAAGGAAACAGCATCTTGACAAAAGTAAGCCACTAGAGGGTGCCATTGTCCTCCTGTAATACATGCCCAAGATGTGCACTCAGCAGAACCCAGGTCTAGGAAAAAGGTCCTGGATTTCTAAAGTCATAAGGCTATTGGAGGGTGGAATAGCTCAGTGGTAGAGTGCATGCCTAGCAAAGGCCTTGGGTTCAATCTCCAGTATTGCAAAAACAAAACAAAACAAACAAATAAAAATATCCAAAACTCCTGTTTCTGCTTTTCATGAAATTTTGTAATTCAGTCAGAAAATTTTCTTATAAGCAAACAGGGAACTGGGCTTTATGGATACAGGTAACTTAGTGTTTTTGAAACTTAGATTTTTTTAAGTCACTAGAAAACATTTTTTAAAAATATTTATTTTTTAGTTTTTTTGTGTGGATACAGTATCTTTTATTTTATTTTTATGTGGTGCTGAGGATTGAACCTCATGCCTCACAGGTGCTAGGTGAGCGCTCTCCCACTTGAGCCACAACCCCAGCCCTAGAAAACATTTTTTAAAAGTTTAAATTAGACCCAATCAATAGCTCAAGTCATCTTTCTTGGGATAGATTTAATTTAATTTAATTTAATTTAAGTTAGGATTGGTCTGTAAATAATCAATTTTGCCCAGTTCTTCCAGAAGAATCAGAAAGATTTAACTGATAGAGAATTATCTCTAATCCTATTCCACCATTGCTACCACCTCTTCTAAAGTCCAACCACCTTGCTGGGCATGAAAGTTAAATGGTGGACAATACGGGGACTAATATACTAGGGAACACTGAGTAAATAGGTTGAATGAATGAATGAAGTTATGCTTAAATATCCCCGACAGCAGCAAGATGATATCCTTGTCCCTATGGTACCATCCTGCTAGGTCTTGAACTGCTCTGTTCATATGTATCAGGAATGAGCACATTGAAGATCAAACATTGAAGACATTTAGATTTGTCTTTTTGCTGTTAGTGCTTACAGACACATCCTTACTCTCATGGTAGATGCTTCATAAATACCTGATAAATTGAGTCAGTAGGAGCTGGCTCTAATTAGGAGTAATAGATAAAACTGAGCCACGGAAAACGGAGTATGTTATAGTTTAAGGGAGAGACATTAATGATAAAGTCTGCTCATGTGTGTAATCACTTCTCATGAGCTGCAGTGTCTGTCCCCTGCTGTAATTAACTTAGAAAAAGAAATAGTTAGGCTTCGAGACTTTCCTGCAGGGATACAATGAGAGGATGAAGGAGGCAGATGAACAGCAAAGATGCCCTAATGGGTTTTCCATATCTAGGTTGATTGACTGTTGAGAAAAGAAAGAACAGCTTGTACTATTCTGGGTAGCATGAGCACTGTAATTTGTGACAGGTATAGGTCATGCATCTATTTTTCTGTCTGACAAGGACAAGGAGCAGCTGGTAGCTGGTACAAATCTAGATTGGCTTGTTCAAACTGTGAACTATGGAGAAAGAACCTTGGTCTTTCAGTCTGAACTACAGAAGAGGTTGGGTGTGTGGTTAATGCTCACAGGTCTGTGCAAACTGAACTGGAGTTAGATTTGTGACTGCACGTGGGCAAATGAAGCTCAATGCATCTATGAACTCTGTCAAAATTTTCTTCAGAGTATGAAAATAAAGAAGGTTTTATACTGTTTAACCTCTCTCTGCTCCCACTGTGGCCATATTCAATTATATTCAATTCTAGCAAACACTGTGTGAGTTCTTATTGAATACCTGGTACTGTGTGGCACAGAGGAAGTGAGATGAATATGAAATGCTACCTATTTATCCATAAGTAGCTTATACAAAAGTTTAAAAAGTAATCAAATAGGGAGATAACAACAGATCTGTGCACAAAAGCTGCAAAGATACTGTATAGATAAGGGAGAAATTTACTCCATTGCTATAGAATAAGGAGAATTTTAGAAAACTTCTCAATTGATGAAAACGACAACACTATAGTAAAGATTGAAAATGGCTTTCCAGCCCATGACCCTAATTTTTTCCTCCTATAAATTGTTTTTAAAAGTGTTGATGATGAAATTTCAGACTGTCTCATCTACAAAGGAATCGATTCCTCCCACTATGCCCCAGATCTCTCATGCCAAGAGATATTACTGGTCAGCTTTTCATTGTTGTGACAAAATACCTGAGAAAGTCCACTTAAAGTAGGAAAGGTTTATTTTGCCTCTGGGTTTCAGAGGTTTCAGTCTATGATCACTTTGCTCCATTGTTTTTTGCCTTTAGCAGAGCATCATGGTGGGGAATACATGGTAGAGAAGTGTAGTTCACCTCCTGGCAGGCAGAAAGCAAATAGAAAGAGAGAGGAAGGGTCTCAATATACACTTCAAGGCCATACCTCCAGGGACCAGCTTCCTCCAATGAGGCCCCACTTGCTACAGTTTTCACCACTTTCCACTGGTGCCACAGGCTGGCAACCATGCCTTTAGCACATGGCCTCTGAGGAACTTTTCCAATCCAAACCATAATAGTAATCCTTGCTGTTTTGACTATTCTCCTTGCAGCTGTCCCACTCATGCACTCAGGGGGCACCATCTGCCTCAAACTGAGCTTAGGGTCTACACATCAAATTTCATTTCATTATTTTCTTTTAATCTTTCAGAATTTTTTATTGTATTTCTTTTGAGCAGAAAAAGAAGATCCTGGAAAATGTAGTCAGCTAGAGTATTCTTGTCTCTGCAGGCCAGAAGGACCATTTCCCTTGGAAAAAGAACAAAAGTTCCACATAGTTAAGCCACAGGTGAATGCATGTAGTTAAGCCAGATACTTTAGAAAGTTAAATACTCAAGAGTTTCCTGACATATTCTACTTCTTGATATGTTTATTAATTCTGTTCTCATTTTCTCCTAATCCCTTCCAAACTCTGCCTTACACCTACCTCATTGTTCAGACCCTCTCCCGGACTGCTTCTGACTCCATAAAAAATAATGGCAAGGGGGAACAAGGAAAGCCTGATGTCTTGTTGCTGTAGAAGGGATTATGTTGTTCGGTTTTTGGTAGCTGATGCAGAATGAGCAATGAGCACCAGATGGAGAGAAAACAAGCCTTGTGTGTTTAGAGACACCCCATATTCTTGGAATAAACCCAGGTCCTCAGAGCCTTAGGAGGAATTGAGTGGTAAATACATAAATATAAATAAAAACTGGAATAAATCTCAATGATATGTGAAGAAGATTCATGAAAACTTTTAAAAAATTGTATGTAATGACTGGAATATTTATTCCACAATGTGACAGCAGTTCCCTCTGCATTCCCAGACACTCCCATGCAGTCAGTCTCATTGAGCTGGACTCTTGGAGTATTTAAAAATTGAATTATGTCCAGCTGTCAGACTGAACCTCAAGACTGTAAGAAAACCAGCAACCAGGGCAATTTCCCCAACTCCTCAGTCCCTAGGATTTGCAGTATTAGCCAAGCACTTAATCTTTTCAATTTGATTGAAGCTGTTTTCCTTATTTGGGTCTGTCAGGCTGATCTGCTTGGAAATGAGCTCCTAACTCCAGACAGTCTTTGGCAGAAATGTTCTCTCTAAAGCAATCCAGGTTATACTTAGATTTAAGCACATACCAGGAAGCCTCTGAATTTATATGTATCCTGGAGAGATTTGCTGAATGTTGCATGGTGATGTGCAATAGATTTGAAGATAAACTACAACTTAGGAGGCCATCTCACAGAAGGGCCATCTGGGCTCATGGCTTATGGTGTGTCACATAAACAGGAACAGTTTACTTAGCAAGAGCTTGGAAGTGCTAGCGTTGCCCAAGGAGGCATTCAGGGACATAATCCAATACCCTCCCTTTCCAAATCAATTCAAACTGTGGCTTGTTTTTCTCAGCCCCCCAATATCCCCAGGAGCTTTGTTGTTTGATGGGATGCAATTCAATCTGGAAGAAAAGGGAACTAACATAATTAACCTCAGAGTCTGGATCTGGAAACTGAAGACAGAGACTAGAGTTAAATACCCTCACGTTGCCACAGAAGGATCCAGCATTTTAAAATCACATTATTCCTAATCTTAAGGGCTCTGGTTGCAGGAAGTTCCATGTAAGCATGGCAGGGATCAGTCTTGTGGAGACAAGGGAAAGGTTTCTGTGTCCTTCTGCCCATTAGCCTTGTGGGTGCCAGTTCCTGGGGTGTTGCTTGTGGAAAGCTACCCTGCTGAAAACAGGAGCGACTCCATGAACAAAACTGGAAAATGTAACATACTCCATTTCCCTTGTGGAGACGGATAATACTTATTCATAATAAAGACCCTGAGAAGTCCTGAAGTCCAAATGTTTTCATTTTTTTATATCCCTGTATGCGCACACATGCACATACATAAATTCATATATAAATATATAATGCATAACATGTATATATGTTCATTTAAAGTATATAAATATATATTAAAATATATTTAAGATATATAATATATGTGCATAAATGTATATATGTATATATTTAATCTCATCTGAAATATATGCTAATACTCCTCAGGAAATACTGTGATGAAGGCAGTCAATATCAACGTGATGATATTTGTCTTTGTGCATATGTGCTTCAAGATATCTCATTATACATGAAGAATACATACAATTTTATCTGTCAATTTTATTTTTTATCTAATAGGTGAATATTTATTATTTAAATTACATATATAAAATATTTTTATGTAAATAGATTTAAAATAAATAGAATATGAATTAGGATCTTCCATTCTTCTGCTAATTATAATAACACAAGCAATTTCTAAAAACATCCCTCTTTCACTAGATCAAGACCTCTTCAAGGCCACCATTCCCCATCTGGTTTCTGCCCACATATTCCTTGGCAAGAGATGGGTCACCAACCAGACTTCATATCTTGCACCCTGACAAGTAATCTGGGCCTCCCATAGAGCTGTGTTTGAGCCAAGTGGGCACAGAGGGAGAGCAGTTCTGGCCCTTTGAGCCCAATATGACCTGCTCCATGGAAGAGATCTGGTATTTAGCTGAGAATGGAAGACTTTCAGCACCCCAGACTGCAGTCCCTAGAGCAAGCGACTCGGTCACAAATGGGCTCCATTTGCCAATTACTTTTTATCACATGTACTTTTAGTTTGAATAAAATACATCTAGAGGCACACCCAAGTATGCTGGGGCCACTAGGGGCACAGTCTAAGGCAGCCATTCTGAATGGGGTCAGTGTAGGGGTGGGAAGGCAGGGGCCAGCACAGTCAAGTGGGTGGGGCTTCCCTAGAGGCCCAGAATATGTTTGAACTTGCCGAAGTCCTGCTTCTCTCCTTGGCAGCACTAAACACAGTCTGAATTTTTTACCATGATCTTACTGCTCCACAACTAATTCAGGGGCCTTCATGTGTCTCTGAACTCTTGGTGTTCAGCACGGGAGATGACCAAGGGTATATCCACAGGAATTGGGAGGCACTGCAAACCCCCTTGAATTCTTCAGGTTTGACTCAGGCATATCTCTGCAAAGTCTTTTCTTCCCTAACACATGTTTTGGTGGTCTCCACGCCCTCACCATGTGTGCAAAGCCTTGGTGCTCTCTATTATAGAAGCCTGCAGGCTGACTCTGCTGAGCACTAGCCAGTGTTCTCTTTCTGGAATATTCTTCTTTATTTATTCACCACTCAGTTTGTTTCAATACAGGAGGAATTACTAAATGTTATAGTCTTACTGGGCTCAGAGGAACCTCCTCCAGAAAGCCTTTCTGATCTTCCTCTATAGGGGCTTTTCCCCCCCACAGGAACTGTACCTAGTTGGGGTCTCTTTCTATATCATCATGTTCTCTTGAGCATAGGAATCAGATCTGATTCATCTCTCTGGCCATCTCTTGGCAGTGCTTGGCACCAGAATAGACAAAGACCAACAATTATAGACGGCACCATCTTAGGGAAGAGACCCGAAAGAGCAGAAGGAGCCAGGTTGGGATCCTAGCTCTTCCACTTGGTACCTTGGTCAAGGTTTTTTTTTTTTTTTTTTTTGTACCAGAGATTGATTGAACTCAGGGGCACATGACCTCTGAGCCACATCCCCAGCCCTAATTTGTATTTATTTAGAGGCAGAGTCTTACTGAGTTGCTTAGTGCTTGGCTTTTACTGAGGCTGGCTTTGAACTCACAATCCTCCTGCCTCAGCTTCCTGAGGCACTGGGATTACAGGTATGTGCCACCACGCCCGGCGAAGTTCCTTTATTACCATTAGTTTATTGTTCAGTAAGAAGGCCTGATGAATCCAGAAATGAAGTTCAAAAGTATCTGGCTGACTACTAGGATAGTAATTTCCCTCAGGCCCCGGGGAGAAAATGGAAGGGAGGCAGGAAAGAATAGGAGGTAGTGCAAGTGGATGCCTTTCCAAGAGGCATGACAGCCTGGAAGAGGCAGAGCAAGTGTGTGCACTGGCCCTGTGGGAATCTCCCCATGGGCTGAACGGTGGTTACTCCAATTTCACCCCATGAGTGTTAATTCCCTCACACTTTCAGGTTGCTGTGGCAACATGAGATTCCAGACCCCATGCCCTGTGGAGGAGGAAGAAACTCTGAGCATGTGGATAGTGAGTGCCAGAGAAAATCTGATACAGTACATAGGACATGCCCAATACAATCCAGTACTGTTTCTCTCATTTTTCTAAAAGAAAATATACAAGGTGAAGTGATCAAAGATCCTTCTCAAGGTCATATGGCTCCTGACTGGAAAGTTGAAGATTGGAACATAGTCTGGCTCTGGAAACAGTGGAAGACCAAGATAAAGAACTTGGGTTTTATGTAGCAGACAAAGGAAAGTCACTAAAAAGTTTCAAGCTGGAGAATGACATGAGATAAACAGCCTTTAGGTAAAGCTCTCAATTTCTACTGTGTTCCGTTTTCCTGTCTAGCTAAACAGTAAAAGTACGTATCCCCAGAACAGTGAGGTTATCCAAAACATTTTAGAAGATTTTACAGAAACTTCAGTATAGTTCCCAGAGATTCATTTGGGCTTCAATGTTGTCTTCGTCTTGGTTTTCATCTACGCCTATACCTACCAAAGAGAGGAGCAGGTTGGAGGCAGGCAGGATTTGGATAGGGAAGCCAAAATAAGAGGAAGAAGAGATGGAAATAAGGATAGGAACAAGAGGACCATCTGTCTGTCCACTGCTCCTGTAAGAATGGAGAGCCTGGCATCCACTGATGAATCCTTTCATGTTGCCTGAGATGGTCAGACTTCATAGATTGTTGGCCACATAGATCACATCTAGGTGGTCAGTACCTGGTGTGTATCTATGTATGTTGTCCATGCTCATCAGAACAGAAAAAAGACCACAATAGCCTTCCCAGTAGTGCCTATGAGGCTTCTCAGCTGTGCATTTGCGCTGGTGACCTGTGAGGTGAGAGTGCTTGGTGGTAAGCTTTACCACAGTTCTTACGTTGGCGGCAGTAAGGCCTTGAAAGTGGGGACTCCCTCCTGGGTGCCCTTTCCTGGACCCTGGATTTCTCTGGTCTCTGAGAAGCAGGTGTGAGCTTCTCAGAGAGGCAACAGTCTTCCTGACTGGCTCATAAGAAAGTCATGGGTTTTTTTTAAGTTGGAAACAACTGGGACACATCTAAGGGCAACCAGGGTCATAGGACTCTATAGATGGCAATATCTGTGTCACAGAGGGGAGCATAGAGGACATGGTTGAGTCACCAACCTTTTAGGGGTTAAAGAGACTCTGAAGGAAGACAGGGCACTGTGTGGAACAACATTGAGATTCCACTTGAGGCTGAGACTGACAGCCTCAAGTTAAGGAACCATCCTTATATTTTCAATGAGGGTCATGGCTACTCCTGGAATACCTGGCTTTCCTTAAGGGCATCAACTGGGGCTCCTCCCACATCACCCGTGGTTGGGAAGGAGAGACTCCCTGATAGTAAATCGTCCAAGAATGAGTGAAAATTGCTTAGGGGCAATTGCTCACACTCTGCTCAAGTAGTAACATCTGGGCTGTGACCCCACTTCACCTGTATTGTCTGGTTGCCTCAGTAAATACCAAAAGGGTCCTCAACATCTTAGTGCTCTGAGTAAAGTGTTGAACATGTCTGGAGGATCATGGTGCCAAGGGTTATGCATTCCAGTGCTTCTGGAAGACAGAGACATATCCAATTGAAAAACAAGCCTCTACCTCAGAGCAAAGCCTGTCCAAGAAAGGGACATGACCTTTGTTCTTGGAAAGACCCACAGAGCACTCCTAGGCACATTCCCAACCTGCTAAGTTGTTTATCTACAAATAACAGGAGAGATCTGCTGAGCCAGGTGTCCCTGACTCAGGCTAGGTGGGGATCCATAGCAATCTCCTAGCAGCCAACAATCAGCATGAGACAGAGAAATACCTGGGATGCTAGATCACCTCCCAGTAGTTTATGGTGGTTGATAACATGTTGGGAAACCATGTAGTTCAGGACGTACACCCCTCTTGGCTTAAACCAATCAGTTCAAATGAATCCCCCTCTAGTATTAGCCAATCATCCTTACCCAACTTGTTCCTGCCAGTGAATGTGCTAATCATGTTTTAGATTTGTTTTATGATTTTCCCATAGTGTGTAATAATTTGCTAAGAGATGCTGTGATGTATGTGAAGTCCCTGCCTTCCCCAAAGAGTGTATAAAACTGCTGCAAACCCTGGGCTCGGGGCCTCTCAACGTCACCAGTTGCTGTGTGTGCACGGAGGACCGAGCTAGCTTGCAATAAACACCTCTTTGCTGCTTACATAGATCTTGGTCTCTGGTGATCTTTTGGGGGTCCCGAATTCGAGCATAACACCATATGGATACTGACTTCTCATTTCCAGATGGTCTGATGCACATCTTGCCACCACTTAACTCCTCAGTCTCTACTCCATCTCAACTTGGAACCAGCAGCACTTTGGGACTCTGGGGCCAGTTGGTGGGGGGCGGTTTCAGACCCATTTCAGATAAGGGGAGAGTCTAGGTGCGGTGGCAGTTGTCCTGATAACATCACCTCTATTTTAAATAAATAAATAAATTTAGACCAGATGATCTCTTTGCTTAAAACTGAAGGTGTATGGTGAAAGTGATTACAAATTTCAGCTTAAAGTGATGGGCATAGTGGGGCTTTCCTTTCTAGATATTTTCACTAAACCCCAAGGCAGCTCTTTCTTTCTAGATATTTTCATTAAACCCAAATACAGCAATCTGCATTACAGTTCATATCACAAAAGGCTGAGGGCAGGGTGGATCCTGAAATCTTATCAGAACCACAGAAGGATTCATCTAGGGTGGACTGTATCTGGCAAAAGGCTTGATGGTTCCCTAATGGGTCATTTATAACACTGCTGAGAAGGAAATGAAAGGGAGGGAGGGAATCTTGTTTTGCATACAGAGAGACCACACAGGACTATGATCAGCAATGAACAGCGAGCTTCCTTTTGTTTTCACAGTCACCAGCCACCAGATTGTGAAAATGACTTCGAATGGGAACCCTGAAGATCCAGTGGAGCCCTCTGGCCTTGGGAGCCTAAATTGGAGTGCATTTCTTCAATCCCAGCTGCAGTCACTGCTGTGATTTATATTCTGTTGTGGAAGGGAAGAACCTTGGAAAATAGAATTCTGAGAGTTCAGGGATGGTGTGGGGACAACAATTCATTATTTGAAGATTTTTTACCAGAGGGTGGGTGGAAAATTCTAGGGGAAAAATATTACCTGGGCAAAATAAGTCCTTAATGGAGCTTTTTACATTTTCTGGCTTTTCTCTCATAGGCCAATAGCTGAAAGCTCTTTTGTGTTAGTTAAAATCCTTCAGAAACAGACACCAGGACAAGATTTTATGTAAAAGATTTATTGGGGGAAATGCTTATGAGGATAAAACCGAGGGAATTTAAGAGGTGGGTAGAGACAGACACTTGTGAGGGACAGGGAGGGCATAGAAGGACAATTGGGTGGGAGGGAACACAGACTACAGCAATCTGCATTACAGTTCTAAGGAATTTTGGGACAGGTCATTGGTGTACTCCAGGCCAATTTTATTATTAGTGTGGCCTTCTGGTTCACTGCTCATAATGGCCAATTCAGATGCATGGCTACCTGGTGCCCCATGGTCAAGAGTTCCAAGCTTCTCAAAAGCTATATAATTAATTCTCTGCTTTAGAAACCACAGCCTTGCTTCAGAATGTCATGGACCTGAATTGTGGTTCTCCTACTGAGGTTCACCACAAGTTCCATGTTGAATTTATTCCCACCACTGGCTGGAATGCATGGCCCAAGGAGCTGGATTATAGAGCCCACTGGGCAGGGATAATTGCACAGTAGCCTGGACCTTCTAGGGTTCTTTTCTACTCTAGGTCCTTCTCAAAGTTGACAACCTCTGTGTCACCTGGCATATGAGCTAAATCGGCACTCTTAAGAATAGTATGTGTTACCTTTCAATTCTGAAGGCCCTACTTGGTTCTGTGCTTTCTCTTTTATCGTAGGAGATCCAAGATGCAGCAATCTGTCTTACACTTTGGAAGATACATCCCAGCATGCTCCTGACCACCAGACTCCTAAAAACATCACTGTAATGGTGGGTGATGAATTTCCACAGAGTTTTTCACCAGTGTATTAACTGCCTCATTCTTGTCCTGTCTGATCAGACATTTGCCATCAATGTTATAGATCAGGGCAATGTTCTATGGGATGTCTATGTATGGCCAGCTTTTTTGTACTTATTGTAGTGGAGGCTAGAGAATTAATGCAGCTTTGAGGTGAAATTGTATTGCCCCTTTCTTGTGAATACAAATAGTTTCTAGTCTTTTTTTCTAACTGGAATAGCAAAAATAATCGACTAAATAAAAAACTATATACCACTTATCTGAGACCTTGTAAATCTATCACTTCTGGCATAGCAGCTATGATCAGGGATACTCTAAGCTGAGCAGGAGGTACTGGGCAATATATCTCCAAGGTCTACATAAAGGCCAGACTGGACACATAATCAGGCTATCATCACTGTAGTATTTAGACATCTAATGGTGGTACCACACCTTCCAGGATAAGATATGTCAGTCAGTTGCACATGTAAACTTTGGCTTCGTTCTGGGAACAAAGCAAAGAGTAACCTTGGAGCTACTGTCTTCAGCCTCCTATCCCTCCTCTATCTTCCTTTTTCTGTCTGTAGATTTTTATAGCATCTTTTGGCTCCTATTTTGCTTCTAGAAACCATATGCTCGATTAATTAATAATCTCCATTACTACTGGAAACTTAAGTCCTCTTGGTTGCCCTCCATCCTTGCCAGTTATTGTGGTCATTATGGTCTTCCAGGTCTGTCAGTTAGGTGCCACCACCTAACCTTGAATACTACAAGAATCCCCCACCAATGTGGGATATTCTCAAGCTCAGTCAGCTCTGTTGGCTCTATAACAGTTTTTCCTACCATCAGTCTTGGCCAGCAAGGAAACCCACAACTGAACTTTTCAATGTCATAAGACATTGCTTATGCCTTGCTGAATGATGTGTCTTCAGAGCCTTTTTGTGAGATACGACCCTTTGCTGGTTCTGCTGACATCAAAAAATATATCCATGCTGGCATGCCCATATCCTCCAACATCCTACCTCTATTATTTTCCAGAAAAACTCAGGAATTTACTTAAACAGGGCCATTTCTTTCTCCAGGCCTGGTAGCAAATTTGTCCCATCTCTTATAGTTCTCACCAGGGTATTAATTTGGTGTATTGAGAAAGTTTGTCCAAGTCAAAGAATTCTTTCTTATTCACATCTATAGTCTAGCACCTTTGATCGAAAATCCTTAAAACTCAATTCTGGTATAACTTCATGAGTTTTTGTAGTTTCTCTGTTATCTCCTCCTCTCCTTATCAGGCCTCACATATCTTCAGTTGGTTATCACTGAAGATTAAGTTTAAGATTAACTTTAGCTGGAGTCCAGGAGGGATGCAGAGAACAGCTAGTGAGCAGGAGCATGGGAGTAGTGTTAAGCTTTTACTAGGGAAGGGTACCTGATGCTGCAACCTCAGGATGGCTGGCGGGGGATGTGTTTAGAGTCAACATTGTTAGGACATCCATCAGATGCTTCCATCCCATTTTTTAGGTTCCCAAGTTCTCTCAAGCCTTTATAACTTATCCCAATATTTAAACATTTTTAGATCTGCCAAGGTCCCAGACTGCAGAACAGTTCTGGGAAGTTCTCAAGCAAAGTCATTTAATAAGAGAGTCTTGTGTTCTTTAGTAATAGGCCTGCTTTATACCCTAACCGTGTTCCTAGGTTAATTGGGAGGAAGCCACGGGAATCACAGCCCTAGCACAAACAAATGTGGGGGTGGATCCAGGGGGACAGCAGCTGAGGCCACCAACGAGGAGTTACATTCCCTGAAGCAGGAGATCTGAGAGGCCATTGTATCCTCCCTCATACTGTGTGGTTCTTCTGAAGATCTGCCCTGCACTGAAGTGAGTTTATCTATACCTTGAAGATGCCTGTTCTAAAGACAACAAGAGATCCCGCTGGCTGAATCCCACAGCCTCTCTTCAAACAAAAGATGGGAAACAGGCAAGAGGCAGAAAGAGAATGTAGGTAAAGTAGTGAAATAAGAAAGAGAGAGAGAGAGAGAGAGAGAGAGAGAGAGAGAGAGAGAGAGAGAGAGAGAAAACAACTTATGTATGTATGGTGTCAAAAAGAAAATTCAAAAATAAAGTAGCAGCCAGAAAATTAAAAACAACAACAATCACACAATTTAAGAAGCATGAGTGGGAGGAAAGGTTGATTCTCTGCAGGAATGAGTTTTGGACCCAAGGGGAAAGAGGAACCCTAAGAGAATACCCCTGCCCTTCCTTCTTCCCTAGTAACAGCTGCTGATTCGTTGATTCAGTCATGTGACCTTTGCAACCACTTGGCTGCCCTTTGCCAATACTGGAATTTCTTCTCCTATCACCTATATTGTATAATTTGTTGAAAAGATTATGTGGAAGAAACTCTCAAAAAATATATTAATTTACCTTGTTTCTCAGCTAGAGACTATCAGTAAAAAAGGAAGGGAAAAGTGGGGAAGCTTTTCTTCTTTGGTTCTACAAAGGGTACTTAGAACTTTGTATTCTAGAAATCTTGTCTTTCTTCGTATTCACAAAAAAGTTCAACAGCTTTTATTTTCAAAAGTGTGGGCTGGAGAAAATGAAGAAGTTGAAATGTTTATGAAAAAGGGGTTTTGATAGCATACAGCTTCAGGTAGAAAATTGGAGAAGGGCCCAAACCAGAAAGAAAAGATGTCCCCTCTGAACCAGGAAGTAGCATATAGGAAGCATGGGTCTATCTCTGTGGCTCAGGCTACTATTAGTGATGAAAATATCTCTGAAGATTGTTTTCATACCTCATCTATGTAGTGGGCCATCCTGCAGATGTGAAGAATTTCAGAAACATAGTGCTAAGGAAAAGCAATGGAAAATGAAACCCTTAAGTTAACTGACCTCACTCAGGTGATGTCAGAGAATGGGGCAATGTACATGGCAAGGTTTTGTACATTTTCTAGTCTTCTTTTAGCTACCTAATCTGGGAGTGTTGACAATCTAGTAAGAAAATCCAGTAGAAAGAAGTTGCTAAGTGAAAATAATGAGGAGGGGGAGCTGAAGCAGGTAGAAGATGTCAGTAGGTGACTGAATCTCTCGTATCAGGGAACATCAACAATGCATGTCCTGTCCCACCTCAGGGGACCCCCAGAAGAGTGCATATAATCCCTCTCCACAATATGCGAGCCAGCATTTGAATACCTGCAGCAACAAGTGCTCAAAGGGTCAGTTGGTGTTAGCTAGAGAAGCAGCAACAGCCAACAGAGAGAGAACCACAGAACGACCACTTTAGGGAGAGGCAACTGCTTCCCACCCCTCTGTCCTGGCACTGCCTGGTATTTGTGGGAGAGTCAATTAGAGATGGTCAGGAAGCAGCTATATATATTGCCTAGGAGTTAGAACTTAGAAGAGATAAAGAGAAAGAAAGAGATAAAGAACTTAGAAGAGATAAAGATAAAGCACATCACACTCCTTGTAGATCCATCCAAACTGAGAGTTCAAGAAGGTCTCCTTCATCTATACACACCTGATCCAGAAGAGAAACAGCAGAGGAAGTTAGATTAATCTTAAACAGGGTATTACCATGTTACATTCAATAGACTGCGAAAAGACAAAAATGAGCTGAGTGTTAAGGAACCTGTCCATAGCTCATAAAGGTTCCTGTTTCTAAGCAGGGAAAGGAGAGCCAGTCTTAACCACCAGAAGTCAGTAGAGAAAATCAAGACCATTTCAAAGTTATAACTCACCAAATTAAGACACTCCAAGGAACTAGTTATAAAATTCAAAGTTTTCATTATGGCAATGAGGAGCCTCATATGCAAAAAGCCCTGGGTTCAGTCCCCAGCACCACCAAAAAAAAAAAAAAAAAAAAAAAAAGAACACACACACACAAAAAAACATGGCAATGAGGAGATGTTGAATTTTTTAAATAAAAGGACTATATCTTGGTTATATTCACATGTAGAGAGAATGAGTTGTAGGTGAGTATGTCTGTGTGTGCACACATGTTAGGGAGAGAGGGAGAGAGAGAGAGAGAGGTTTGGAAGTTAAGATAGAAGGAGGAGAAGGTAAAGTAGTGTCAGTGGAAGTAGAGAAAAGTAGATGCATTGTGAAATTAAAAAAAATAGAATTAAAATTTCTTTGAAGTTAGTAAGATAATAGAGATAAAGCAGGGGAGATTGGTTATAATAACTCTCACATTTCCAGCTTGAGCAACTGAGTGGGTGATGATGCCATTACCCAGATGAGGAATATGGGGAATAGCAGGATTGAGGACAAGACCATGATTTCAATTGTAAACATGCTGATTTGGGGTATTTGTGGGAGAGTCAATTAGAGATGGTCAGGAAGCAGCTATATATATTGATCTGGATTTCAGGAGAAAGAAGCAGGATTTGGGTGGGAGATAGAGACTATGGAGTCATCAGTTAATAGATAATAGTTATATCGACAGGTGTGAGTAAGAATTACCTGGGCAGAACTATAACAGATACAACATCAAAAGGGAGATTAGTAATAAGAGGCTGTAAAGGAAACTCTAATAAAGGATGTGAGAGAATTAGGAAGAACATTGAGGAAAGTTTTGTTGCCAAGAGAAGATATGTTTGCAAGATGGAGGGAAGAATGGCGAGCACCTAGTGTATGAAAAATTTGGATATAAAAGTGACTTTGGATTTAGCAATAAGGAAATCATTTATGACCTTGAAAATTATATTTTCAATGAAAACTGAGAGCTCAGTGCAGATGACAGAGGATTGAAAAGCAAATGAAAGCAAAAAAAGTGTGATAATAGGTATAGACAAACACCAAGTTACTACAGTAACTTAAAGAATATTATTTTGGAGTTAAGTTATTATTAAGTTATGAGATACTTAAGCATATTTAAATACTGATGAATCAAAAGTTTAATAGACAAATAACTGGCAAAGCAAGAAAGCAAGTTACCTGTGGAAATAAACTGACCAAAATCAGAAATTGTCTGCCCAAAATAGAATACAATTAGAAAATAATTCCAAAGAAAATTATAAAGATAAGCAAAAAAATCTTATGACTTTAATTCTTAAAATTTCTCCTAAGTAATGGCTTCAAAGAAAAAACAGAATTTCAGAACATTTAAAAAACACAAATATTGAATATACTAGATGTAAAAATCTACCAAATAGGAATAAAACTATGGCCAGAAAAACATTTACGACTTGAATTTAAATGTTTACATAATTTTCAGTAAATCAAAAGTTTATATAATGTTAGTTTTCATTGCTGTGACAAAATATATGAAGAAATCAACTTAAAGGATGAAAGATTTATTTTGACTCCTGGCTTCAGAAGTCTAAGTTTTGTTCATTTGATCTTTTTTTTTTTTTATTAGTTGCTCAAGACAATAAAATAGTCTTGACATATCATACATTTGATTCAAATGGGGTATGATTTCTTATTTTTCCACATGTACAGATTGCAGGATCACATTGGTTATACAGCCACGTATATACATACAGGAATACTAGTGTCTGTTGTATTCTGCTGCCCTTCCTATCCCCCTTCCTCCCCTCCCCTCCCATCACCTCTCTCTATTGTTCATTATCAATTTGGGGTTTTGGTGAGGTAGAACATCATTGCAACAGGCATGTTGTGGACCAGAACTGCTTATCTCCTGGCAGCCAGACAGCAAAAAGAGAAAAAGAGGCTTGGGACAAACCATATCCTTCCATAGAAGTCCCTTGCTGACCTACTTCCTCCAATGAGGCCTCACCTCCTATGGTTTTTACCACCTGCCAATAAAGCCAAAATACAAATCTATAAATGGATTAATCCACTGATGAAGTCAAAGCCTTAGTGATCCAATCACTTCTCAAAGGCCTCACTTCTGAACATTAATGCATTAAGGACCAAGCCTCCAACGCATGATGAGCCTTTGGAGGACATTCCAGAACCAAAACTATGCCACATAATTTTTTTTTAGCTTTTTATTTATTTATTTATTTATTTATTTATTTATTATTAGTTGTTCAAAACATTACAAAGCTCTTGAAATATCATATTTCATACATTTGATTCAAGTGGGTTATGAACTCCCATTTTTACCCCGTATACAGATTGCAGGATCACATCGGTTACACATCCACTGTTTTTACATATTGCCATACTAGTGACTGTTGTATTCTGCTGCCTTTTCTATCCTCTACTATCCCCCCTCCCCTCCCCTCCCCTCCCATCTTCTCTCTCTACCCCATCTACTATAGTTCATTTCTCTCCCTTTTTTTTTCCTTTCCCCTCACTTCCTCTTATATGTAATTTTGTATAACGATGGGGGTCTCCTTTCATTTCCATGCAATTTCCCTTCTCTCTCCCTTTCCCTCCCACCTCTCATCCCTGTTTAATGTTAATCTTCTTCTCACGCTCTTCCTCCCTGCTCTGTTCTTAGTTGCTCTCATTATATCAAAGAAGACATTTGGCATTTGTTTTTTAGGGATTGGTTAGCTTCACTTAGCATAATCTGCTCTAGTGCCATCCATTTCCCTGCAAATTCCATGATTTTGTCATTTTTTAGTGCTGAGTAATACTCCACTGTGTATAAATGCCACATTTTTTTTTATCCGTTCATCTATTGAAGGGCATCTGGGTTGGTTCCACAGTCTAGCTATTGTGAATTGTGCTGCTATGAACATCGATGTAGCAGTATCCCTATACTACGCTCTTTTTAAGGTCTTCAGGGTCCGAGAAGGGGAATAGCTGGGTCAAATGGTGGTTCCATTCCCAGCTTTCCCAGGATTCTCCATACTGCTTTCCAAATTGGCCACACCAATTTGCAGTCCCACCAGCAATGTACAAATGTTCCCTTTTCCCCACATCCTCGCCAGCACTTGTTGTTGTTTGACTTCATAATGGCTGCCAATCTTACTGGAGTGAGATGGTATCTTAGGGTGGTTTTAATTTGCATTTCTCTGACTGCTAGAGATGGTGAGCACTTTTTCGTGTACTTCTTGATTGTTTGTATGTACTCCTCTGAGAAGTGTCTGTTCAGGTCCTTGGCCCATTTATTGATTGGGTTATTTGTTTTCTTATTGTTTAATTTTTTGAGTTCTTTGTATACTCTGGATATTAAGGCTCTATCTGAAGTGTGAGGAGTAAAAATTTGTTCCCAGGATGTAGGCTCCCTATTTACCTCTCTTATTGTTTCTCTTGCTGAGAAAAAACTTTTTAGTTTGAGTAAGTCCCATTTGTTGATTCTTGTTTTTAACTCTTGTGCTATCGGTGTCCTATTAAGGAATTTGGAGCCCGACCCCACAGTATGTAGATCAGAGCCAACTTTTTCTTCTATCAGACGCAGAGTCTCTGTTTTGATATCAAGCTCCTTGATCCATTTTGAGTTAAGTTTTGTGCATGGTGAGAGAAAGGGATTCAGATTCATTTTGTTGCATACCACATAATTTTTTTAACAATGTTAAATATTCTACCCAAGAAGCTAGAAAAATGCAACCAATGGAATCCAAGAAATAAGAAAGGAAATAACAATAACATATAAACAATATATGAATTAGAAAAAAAATTGTAGGATTACTAACACATATATAATGTGTTAGTGTAAGGTATACTCAATAAAATAGTTAATAGCTAACCTAATCAAGAAAATAAGGAAGAAGGCACAAAAACAAAAACTTGAGCACTAAAAAATAAATTTGGATTCTATTAGAGATCAAAATATGCAAAATAATTTGAGGTGTTAAATGAGATGGATTTTTAAGTAAATGCAAATTGTTTCATGTTATTTTTGTAAGTTTTATATTCTCCATATGGTCATTGATCTGTTAATCTATTTCCTTTAGCTAATTCCTCATGAAAGAACCAAGTAGCCATTAAATAATATTAATTCTGGGATTTTAAAAGCTACTAGGAAGTAGACAATGACTAAGCAGAAGAGTGAAGTGGTAAAATTGAATTTTAAGAGATTACTCCTACACTCCCTTATTTTGTAGCCAAAAAGAATGTTGGGAGACCTGGAAGAAGGATGTTAATAGTTTTGATCGGGATAGTGGCTATGATGTTAGATATATGCATACATTGAGCAGAATCAACGACTGGTGATGAGTGGAGAGATGGAAAGGATGCAAACTGATCATACCCATTCCTTCACTTGTTTCTCAACCTTAACTAATTGTCTTCAAAGCTCCTCCTACTTACTTCCAAATGACACTGAAGGCATGTTGATTTACATTCTGAATGAAAATTATCTAAATGGAAAAAAAAATGGTAAGGAAATGTAGAGGTTTAAATAAACAAACCATGGCTCTTGAGTTTCCAACAGAAAGGACTATGGTAGATGCATTCCCAGAGCTCTAAATAATAGTTGTGTAAGTGCCCTAAGAGTGGCCATTTCCTCAGCAAAGGACTATTAACTCAGACTTTGACCCCATTCTAAAGGACTGTAGAGAACATCTCTGAGTTTGTTCAAGCTATCATATAAGTGAATTTGAAAGAATTCTGAGATTTTAAAAGCTACTAGGAAGTAGATAATGACTAAGCACATTAAAAATACAGCAGATTGAAAGCTTCTCTGACTAAACCAGACAGTTTCTTGACCCTTCCATGTGTGTCTATCACTCTACACAACTATGATTAGAGTTTTTGGTCAGCATCTCCTCATTTGAGTTTGAAATTCCTGAGTGTAGCAACCATGTTTATTTTTTATGTCTTCATGGATGATATTTGACATATACTAATGTTCAATAAATATTTTATAAATGGAAATCTATTTTTGCTGCTTCAAAAGGGAAAAAAATATAAAATCTTAGATCATCAAAAAACTGGATTAGTTAAAATTGACGTGCACTTTAATCATGCTTCTACTCTTTTACTCCAGAGGAGTAGCTGCAAATTTCAGACTTATGTTTCATGATTTAGCTACTTTATTTATTTAGTATTTATTTTGTCCAATATTTTTCAATTTCAGCACTGTTAACATTTTGGGACTAATAATGATTAGTTCGGGGGTCTTCTCTGTGCATTACAGAATGTTTCTGAGCATCCTAGACTTTACCCAGTAGATGCCGGTAACTTTCTCCTTATTGTGACAATAAAAATGTCTCCAGACATTGCCAAATGTTCCCTGTAGCTTGGAATTGCCCTAGGAAACTTCTGCTGATATCTGCCTGGGATTTTATAATATGGAGATATAAGAAAATAAAACAAAGCCTTTGTATAAAATAATGACAACTCAAAGGTACAAAGTATGACTCACAAGAGAGAGAACCAAAACTAATCATGGGTTGGGTTACAATGGAAATAAAGACCACCGTGAATGTTTATGTGAGGAATTACATGTGATAAAATCTGCACACATCCTTGAGGTATTTCCCACATACCTGATCTTGAGAACACTTGTTGAATCTGAATGCTGATGTAGGATGACTTTGGAAAGATGCATACTTTTACAAAACTTAACTGGCAACATTTGGGATTTGCTTCAGCACAACCAGCTGCTTTAGTGGTAATTTTCATGGTCTAATACCTCCTTCCATCCTTGGCTTCTTTTCTCAGAAGTTCCACTCCAGTTGCTGAACAATAACCTGTGCAGAAAATCTCTGGGGTCTATCACTGTACCTAGGTAAACCTCCTGTGTGCAGTGAGGGGGAGATGCCATTAGCAATTGAAATGTTTCATTGTCTCTCTCAGTACCTGCAAAAAAGGCCACTTTATCAACATATGAATAATGTTTTTCAACTTGAGAAATAAAGTAGAACACTATGATAGTCTTCATCTTTAGGACAATCCCCAAAGAATTTTATTATGCATGTCAATCTAGAATCATGTTGATTAAATATAGAGTGAGAGAGAAGCTGTGACAGCCTGATGTTAGCATTTAGGACCCCCTCATTTTACTTCTTTATCTTGTGTTACCATTTATAAGAATTAGCATGATAGCCTTAATTATTTTATATCGATTTGCTTACTTTGGTCAAGTTTTTAATCTGGCATTATTCTTCTCAAATTCATCTGCATATAAATGGAACCTCACTGTCACCAAAGTCAATAACAAAAACTATGACATGAACCTAAACACACTGCATCTTCTAGAATTCTTTACCCATCTTTACTTTTGACTTTAAACTAAAAATGGTATTAGGAAGAGGAATTAAATCTGATTCTATATACGTTTGTTTACAAATCACTGAAGAAAGTATTAAATTACTTAAAAAAGGAACAGTGTCCTTTAAATTTTGTCTTTTGAAATCTTTTTTTCTCACAGTCAGATGTTTGCATTAATCAAATCTTAAGAAGAAGTTTTTAAAATATATACAACTATACAGCATAGCATTTTCCCCAAACCTGAATACAATATAAGTTCACAAGCTACATATAAAACTAAATGGCAGATCCTGCCCCATTTCATGGCCCAGACTGGAATGTGAAGGGTCATGGCATCCTGGAGAGTAGGTCTCCATGGCCTTGGGTGTGCTTTCATTTTATTGTGAAAGAAAGAAAAAATAAAGAAGAGTCCTCCCTTTCTTTTGGGCAGAGGCAGCTCATCCCTTGGCAAGACTGCTGCATTCCTCCTGGTTTTGGAAGCAGTTCACACAGGATCCTGGAAGTCGCACTACCCTTGGACTTCTCTGTTTTGTCTGAGAAGCTTTTGGGATTTCCTTTGTGACAGGACCTGTATATAAGCTAAAAGGCAGCTACCTACTCCTGCACAAGTATCATTGAAAAAGTCAGACCCTAATGCTCCATGAAGTAGATAATGTGTGTGCAGGCCCCCAAAATCCACATTTAAAGCCCTATCTCCTAAAGTGATGAGAGTAGGAGGCATAACAAGGTTCGTACACTTGTAAAAGAGACCCCAGAGAATTCCTTTGCTACTTCTCACACATGAGGGTATTCATCCATTCAGACACTGAATTGACCAGTGTCTTGCTTTTAGACCTTCAAAACTGTGAGAAATTAAATTTCTACTATTTATAAGTCACTCAGTTTATTGCATTTTATTACAGCATCCTGAATGAACTAATGCACTTCATTACCATCCCAGCCTCCTCCACCTGAAACTCCCAAACTTTGTCATTCCCTCCCCATCATCTTGGTGCAGGTGCTTTAAAAATGGATCTCCCTTCCTTCTTGAGGGTTTCCTGGGGACTTTCAGAAGTCCAGCCCTTCCCAGTTCCCTCACTGCTCCAGAAATACCCTCAGATTTCTTCCCAGCCTCATGACAAAGCTTTTTTAATTTCAAGGGTGCCCTTATCAAGAAGCCCAACTTCCTTTGTCTGTGCACACAAGGGCCACAATTACCTGTGATTGAAGACTTAGTCCTTTGGAAGGGGATCTCTGTAAGAATTTGAGAAGGAAGCACACAGCCTACCTTGCATGCTTAAGGTGGTAAGAACGTAATACCTTGCTTCACAGTGATCAAAACTGGAAGTTATGTCCACCTTGACATAAGATTAAAGGCAGAACCAAAGATCATTCTCACTTTGAGATGCAGTTTCAAGGGAAAATGGTGTTGTTCTTTATTGATGTAACCTGCAGTATCAATGAAATTGTCTGCAGGAGGCTCTCTGAGAGAAGACAAGCAGCTGGAACAAAGCCATTGTTACTGCAGGACTGTTCACTTGCAGCTGAAATAGTCAAGAATATGAACCTGAAGAGAGACTACTAACATGATTACTAATCTCCCTAGATTCAATGGCAGGGATCTGGAATGTTCCACAAAGACCCATGTGTCAGAGGCTGCTGTGATTTAGATATGAGGTATTCCTCCAAAGCTCATGTGAGACAATTTAAGTTTTCAAGGTGAAGTGATTAGATTATGACCGTTGTAACTTAATCAGTGGATTAATACTCTGATCTGGATTAACTGAGTGGTAACTGTAGGCTGATAGAATGTCACTGGGAGCTTTGCCTTTGGTGCCATATTTTTCCCTGGTGAATGGAACTTACTCTCTGCTTCCTTGTTGCCATGTCGTGAGGTGCTTTTCTCCACTATGTCCTTCTGCCATGATGTTCTGCTCACCTTGAGCCCAGGACTGTGGAGTCAGCTGACCATGGACTGAACCTTTGAAACTGTGCCAAAATAAACTTTTCTTCTCTACATTTTTCTTGTCAGGTCTTTTGGACACAGCAATGAAAAACTGACTAAAACAGAAAATGGTACTGAGAATGTGATCATTGCTGTCATTAACCTGACTATGTGGTTCAGAAGGTTTTGGAACTGGTTTGTTGGGGTAGGAATTTTGAAGGGTTTAGAGAAGCAAGCTGGAAAAGCTTTAGATTTCTGTAAGCCTAGCTTAATGGGTGATTCTGGTGAGAGTTCAAAGTCCAGAATGCCAATAGGACTGTGGGCAAGAAAGACTGAGCTCAAGAGGTTTCAGAGTGGACAGACGATTTTATTGGACATTGAACTAAAGGCCATTCATGTCATGTTCTGACAAAAGAAGTTGTTTACATTTTACCCATGTCCTGAATGTCAAGATGATAGACTAATTATTCTGATGGAAAAAAAATTTATGAAAGTGCAATTTGCGGCTGTTATAGCCACTAAACAGATGCAAAGTACTCTACAAAGAGACAATAGGAAAGAGGATTTTCGGGTCTCTCAGGAATTGGCAAGACCACACCCATCTCAGGCTCAGGAATATAAAAGTAAAAATTCCTCTCAGAAGAAAATATGGCTGTGCTTGCTTGCCTAGGGGTGCCTAGGATGTTTTTCACCATGCTCAATTGGCCAGAGGCTGTTGCAGTCATGGTTCCAGGAGTCTTGGTTACTGCTCGAGATGGTGGCAGACCATGTGGTGCTTGTTCTGCAGAATGCTGGAGTTAGGGGGTCATGGAGGTTTTTACCAAGATTTCAAAGGAGAGTCTGGAATGTCAGACAGGCAGAGTGCTACAAAGTCACCACAGGCTTCCCCTGAGAGGACAATGTGCGAAAAAGTGAAATAGAAGCCAAACCTTCAACAGAGATCCTCAAGATTAAGAGATGCCAATAACATGGAATGTCTGCCATGCAAGAATTGACCACACACCAAAAGAGGGGCCATATGAATTGCAACCAGCAGGGCCAGATAGGTGGTGTTACACAGCCCTTTGGAGAGAATATCACAATGCCATCTGCTCCAGATGCAGGATGTAGGGCTGCAGAACTTGTTTGTCCAGCTGGATTTCAATCTTATTTTGGTCCATTATTCTTTATGTGCTCCCATTTCCCTCTTGTGGAATGAAAAGTTTCAGGGGAAAAGATCCCTTGTGTTTTTTGCCTTGAGTCTCAGATGAGATTTTAGACTTGGAATTTTGGGGCAATGTTGATATTCATGAGACTGGGGGGACACTTGGAAATGGATTAAATGTATTTTGCATTGTGAGATAGGCAAAAGCTTCTGGGGGTCAAGAATGGAACATTTTAGATATGAGATGTAGGTCTAAATCTCATGTGAGACAAAGAAATTTTAGAGATGAAATGATTAGTTTATGACAGTTGTAACCTAATCAGTGAATTAATCCATAGACATGGATGGACTGGGTGGTAACTGTAGGCAGGTGGGGTGTGAATGAAGGAGGTAGGTCACTGGGCCATGTGCCTTTGGTGTCTATATTTTGTCCCTGGTGAGTGGATCTCAGTCTCTGCTTCTTTGTTGCCATGTCCTGGGGCTGCTTTTCTCCACCCTGCCCTTCTGCCACGATGTTCTGCCTCACCTTGAGCCCAGGAGTCATACCATGGGGTCAACTATGGAGTCAGCTGACCATAGTTCAGAAACCATAAAACCAAAATAAATTTCTGAAACCATAAAGTAAAATAAATTTCCTACTCTGCATTATTATTATCAGGCTTTTTGGTCACAGTGACAAAAAGATGACTTGAACAAGAGACTTAGTCTAAAAAGTGGTGATAATAGAGATGAAAGAAACTTAACGAAGTAGGACCAAGTGAGAGGTCATTGGAGAATACTCTCAAAGGGGATAGTGGGATCTTAGTCCCTTCCTTTTCTTTTCTTTCATTTCCTGGCCATCAAGTGAACTGCTTTGTTAAGCCACACAATCCTGGTATGATATGCTTCCCTTCCCCCACCAGAACCCCTAAAGCAACAGGGATTGATCATAGACTGAACCCTCCAAAACTGTGAGTCAAAATAAGCATTTTTAAAATAAGTTCATTATCTTAGGTATTTGCTGGATAGTAACTCAAAACTGACAAGCACAATGGAAAATATCATTTTTAATCCTCAAGTAATCCTTTAAAATAGGTATAACAATGATCTGTATTTCAACCAAAGCATAGTGTGGTTAAGAAACTTGTTTGACAGCAAATAAGTAATGAATGCATGATTTAACACAATAGTGATTCACGGTAGGTCAACAATGTCTGTTTCCCTACCACCAGGGTATCTTGCTCCATACTACCTACCTACCGTGTCCTAAGCCCAGGACATGGCTCATGTAAGTCCTAGTTCTATAAAACTTAGTTGTTACTTCATCTTGCTTTGCCTTAGTTACTTCACTCACTTATATGGTATGAAATGTGCTAAGAGAGTAAATCTCAAGTGTCCTCACCACACAGACACACAGATACACACACTGGGTAACTGGGGGTAGTGATGATTATGCTAATTAGTTTGACTATGGTAATCAGTTCTCAGGCTTTATATATAGCAAATCATCACATTGTATACCTTAAATATAAACAATTTTCATTGGCCAATTATATCCTAATAAGCCTGGAAAAGTAAATTTTAAAATAAATAAAATATATGGAAACAATTATGTCAGAGGGTTATTGTAGACATGAGAGAGTTAGTGGATGTTGAAGTGAAATACTCAGATTTTAGGACAAATAACTGTTGAGAGGATGTGGTGCATTTTTGAGTTTATAGTAATACTGTGGAGTGGCTTTCAAGAGATGCCCTGATCTTTTTTAGAAATTTGATTTGGTCATATATTGCTCTGTGACAGATTTGAGTTCCAAACAAAACACCTTGACCTGGGTTTCACCAACCTGGATTCCCAGTTGACTTGTCACTCTGATCCTCAAGAGGAATAGTAGAGTTTAGAATAACATTGGGGCAGTCATACAGTATTAAAAAACTTGGGGCTTTAGTCAAGGTTTGTATTTACAGAAACAACCAACATTAATACTTTTTAATGCCCTTTCAAGAAATCCAATACTAATGCTTTATGAATGGGGAAGTGATTCTGTAAAAATCATCAGGCACTGGGAATACAGAATGCCCACCCCATGAGAAATCACACATGGAAATCAGAGTATTGAAGAGTCGAGATGACATCCTAGTGCTGGCCTATGATAAGATCGAGTGAATATGCTACCATTTTCATAAGGGCAGAAGGATTATTCAGTGCAGTTATTACTATGTCTCAGATTCTACTACTTTAATTAGAGTCCTTTGGTCTAAGTGTCAGTCTCCTCCTTCCCTTCCCTTTGAAAAGGAAAGACCTTATGAATGGGAGTTTCAAGGTTCTACTGGCATAAGAGCCGTCGATTCCATTTCTCAGATTATTTTCTGGGAAAGTGTCTTGTAATGGAAATAGTATTTGTTCCTAAATCAAACATACCTGACTACATTGCAAATGTTAGCCTTGCTCCTTTCTGGCTTTGTGAGTATGAGCATAAGCACTCTGAATCCCAATTTATTCTTCAACACAACAGTAAAGATACAACTACATTGTATACTATTTTATATAATTCTCACAGCATACCATAGGGCATGCATGCAGATATGGGTTTGCTATACAGGAAGCACATGATATATCATCACCCCCTTCCTTCAACTTGTTCTTATGATTAATTTCAATGTCAGATGCACCAAAGACAAAAGAAAGCCAGAAGTTAGAAGTGGCAATCACTTTAGGAATAATATCTGTTTTATCTAAATGTCCTCTTCAGGTTGTTACTCCTGCCATTGGGAGTATTCTTGACAGCCTTTTCATGCTAAAGAACTTGTTTTAGGAGCAGTCAGTATTTTTTGAATAGTGAGTCACTTTTTTTTTTTTGTCTAGAACTTTATACTATAGAGATGAATGAGGCAGAGTCCTCACATTCAAATGACAATTTTTAAAATTTCAGGTTTCACAGGTTATATAATGTCTTGTCTGTTCATTTTTTAAAAAAATTTCTAGACATGATAATCATTTGGTAACATCTGGTCAAACTCCCTAAAAATCGTTTTTAATTTTGTACACTAAAGTCCCTCACACTAAGCAGTAAAAAAATTCTGGAGTTTTCACAAAGTGCTTCTGCAAATGTTGAGGAGATACAGCCTCTTTGTAAGGAAAATGCTAGTTCCTTCTGTAGGCATGACTGCTCATTTCCTCCCACCTCAGGCTGTGACAGGGTCCCCCCTGTCAAGGGAGGTCTATAAATCCTACCTTCAACCTTTCACAGAGTAGTAGCAATCTGGTTCTTCCAGAGCCGAGAGCAATACCACTTAGCTCCCCACTAAAACCAGCACAGTATCAGTGCTTTAATAAATTCAACTACATGGAAGTTGTTACAGAAACAGTAGGACACAAGATAGAGCCTGCCCTTTAGGTAGTTCATAGTCTAGTGAGAGAGAGGCCAAAGAATAAGAAAGAAAGTGTTAAAACCTGGAACTACTTCCTTGAAGGCATCTAAAAAAAATTGGGAGCTTCTCTGTTTTGTGTATATCCCCCAAAGCCCTGTAATGGAAAATTAATCCCCAATGCCACAGTCCTGGGAGATGGGGACTGATGGGAGTTGTTTAGGTCATGAGGACAATTCCACCTTCATAAGTGGATTAATGTCACTCATAAAAATCCTTGAGGCTATATGTTTGATGTCTCTTTCTCACTCTTTCCCCTCTACCTCCCTCATGAGATGATGAAGTAAGCAGGCTCTAAGCTGATATGCCCCGTCATCTTGAATTTTCCAGTCTCCAGAACTGTAAGAAAATTAATTTCTTTACAAACTACCCGACCCATGTTAATCTGTTGTAGCAACATAAAATGGACTAAGACAGGGCTGGAAAAGAGAGTAACAAGAAATGCATTTTATAGATTGGGGGGTCAAGGAAAATATTTCAACCTAAAAAAAGCAAATCATGTGAAGGGCTACAGAGTGGTCCAAATGGAGCAGCCAATGGGAGGAATTCAGTGCATTCAGAAGAAACCCTAAGGAAGTGTGGGCAGCCCAAGGGAACAGCATTTGGGGAAGGAGGCTAAGAGGCAGCTTGGAAATGGGAGCTGGGAAAAGAAGAGCAGACCTCATAGTTCTCTTGTCCTTCACTGAACAAACTAGATGGAGATATTCTAACAAGATACTCAGGTCAGGACATTTGAGTTTCAGAGGGGAAAGATCTTCACTTCATGTGTGCATTGGTTTTCCTAGAAGATGTCAAAGGCTGGGCAGGCTGAGATAGGTGCTTTGACCCAATGGTCCACTTGAGGGAGAGAACCTTACCTGCCCTTCATCTCTAAAACCTGGCTGTGAACCTTTGAGATTTTTCTTCCCCTGTTTATTCCACCAGAGCTTTGATGCAGCAGATTCTCGACCTAAGGAAGTGGTGATATTACAGTGTTTTAGTATTAAAATTTTAAAAATGCTAAAATCTAACATATTAGAATAAGGGTATTGAGGACCATTTCTATAAAGTTGACAAGGAGACCAAGCTGCTTTTTTTTTCCTGAAACTTTTTTTTTCTCTCCTTATATTTGTTATGCTCCAAATTCCTCCATTTACTCTGTGGCTCAATGTACACTGTTGGTAGCCTAATTCTGTCATCTCAGGGCAATTTTCAATAACCTATAATCATCCGTTCCTACTGGTCCCATTAGTATCAAATCTCTTTCACAAAACTGAAAAAAAGAAAAAAAAAAGAATTTCAGCTTACAGTTGTTGTTTGGAGTAGGAAAATACCTCACCACAACAAATTGCACTAAGGTATAAATAACTGAGATTCCACATAGTATCTCTGAAAACATTTCAATTTTTGGACAGTAGTCTTATAGCACACTAAATTTTGTTCTCTAAAGACAGAACTCTAAAAAAGGTAAGTTTGACTTTATATATTGGAAAGTTCTTTAACTGTTAGATGTAGGCCATTGTTTCATTAACTGAAAGCTATATATATATATATATATATATATATACACACACACACATACACACACATTTATGCATATGCATATATATATATATATAGTTGGATTAGTATGTATGTATATATGTGTGTGTGTGTGTGTGTGTGTGTGTATATATATATATATATATATATATATATATATATATATATAGAGAGAGAGAGAGAGAGAGAGAGAGAGAGACAAAGACAAAGACAAAGAAAAAGGATTTTTGTTTGATTGGGTTACACAACAAGAAGCTGCATAGTCCATCTGCAGGCTAGAGACCTGGAGGAACCAGTAGGTGCACTCTCTGAGATTCTGAAGCCTCAGAACAAGATGGATCAATGATTCTACATCAGTCTAGGACCAAAGGCTTGGAAACTCCCTGGAGAATCACTGGCAGAGTTCACTTTTGAAGAGTGAAGGGGCTGAAGTCTGATGTCCTCAGGTGATCACAGCAGCTACCAAGAACTCGGTCAAGAAGAATCAAGTTTGCATCATCTGCTACTGATTCCTTGTTCTTCCCACTTTTATTCTAACCAAGCCTCCAACCTATTGAACAGTGCTGCGCTAGGTTGGGTCTATATGTCATTTCACGCCAGTTCACTATCCAACATGCTAATCATTCCTTGAAACAACCTCATTGACACACCCAGAAGCCTTTTTTAAAAGTATTTATTTATTTATTTATTTATTTATTTTATTTCTTACATACATGACCGTAAGCCTCTTAATCTTAGGCATCTCTTAACCCATTCAATTGGATAATTCAGATTAACCATCCCAGCCTGCTTCTTGTGCTCCGTTGAAACTACTATTGAAAATGTATTGATCTAAAATTTATGATTGTTCTAGAGAATGCCACCAAGGAAAATACCTTTAAAAAGAATAACAATAGAAACATCCACAGCATAATGTTATTTAACAAACATATTTTCTAGTTCTTATACTTAATGTTTACTTTCTATTTTAAAGATAGAACACCAGATGTATTTCAATTGTTTTTACCACATGGAGAGCTGCAGAGCACAGTTAAAGACTCAGTGAAGAAGGGCAGAGGTCAGGCAGTGTTGTGTGCACTGCACAGCCACTCAGTGGCAGGGGTAAGGAGACAAAGCTAACTGAATTTGAGGAGTTTCATAGAGTTGGCTTAATAGCATGACCTAGTAATTAAACTGAGTCAGGGCTTTGAGTGGATTAGATTTCTGAAGACAATGAAAAAGAAGATTGGAAACAATTCTAAAAGGAAGAAAGACATTCCTTGAACTCACCAGTTTTACCTTTTTCTTCTAACACCTCATCAGCAGTCTTCCCTCCCAGCTTATTTGTTCAGGAAATTTTGCCTCATTTTGATTTGTAATTCAATTGCATCTGTTCTTGAGACAGTTATCAGCCTCATTTCCTAAGTGATACTGTTTGGAGGTAAGTATTTTTTCTTATTCCAAAGATTATTCTTTAAATTTCTTTTGATTTTCTGCCTTAATATCCTTCCAAATCTTGCAGTTTTTCCATTTTATTCTAAAGAAAATTATCTCCATTTTATTCTAAAGAAAGTCATCCCCATTTTCCCAGGGAAATCTCATCTATCTCTGAATTTTCAGAGTCTGGGCATCTTTTCAGCATGTGGGATATTAATCACAATGAGATAACTAAATTCCTGAAATTCAGGCTGTTGATCTAAGAGGCAGAGAATCAAGTTGACAGGTAATAATTTATGCATTTTTAAGTGTGTACAAATTTTTCCTGCATAAAGTTATTACGCTGCTTTTACAATTTCTGTTTTTTTTATAGAAATAGTAAAAATTTCAACTTCTTTGAGGAAATTCAACACTAAAAAAAGAGGCTCTAATGTTTAAGCTATTTACTTTCAAAAAAGAATAGCTAATGCTCTCTACCATCTTTGCAGGAGGCTGAGTCTGTTTAGATAAAGCTCTGAGTACCAGGTTTCATCTGGAACAACCCTAGTGGTGTCCCCACTGCCAAACACATCTCCCTCTGTTTAAGTACTGAATGGACATTCCCACCAATACACTGTAATTATTATTTCTTCATTTACCATGCACTGTAGGAAATGCTTTATAATATCTCATTAAATGTTCACAACAAAACTTTTGAAGCAGGTAGTATTTTCTTCATGGTATTGTTAAGGAAGATAAGGTTCAAAGAGGCTAAGTAACTTGCTGAAGTTTGCACAGTTAGAAAGCAAAAAGCTAGTCAGTCTGCATTATGTCACTATGACCTCCCTAGAGGCTGGTATTCCAAGATACCTGGGATCACAGCAAAGCCACCCACATTGGCTCCAGTGAATGACCAAGGATTCTATGAAGTTCAGCCACTTACACACACACACACACACACACACACACACACACCCCTACCTCTCTGTGCATGCCTGTATCCTTAGTACCCTATTATAGTCCTGGAACTTCTCAATCTAACTAGAATTGATTTTCTCTTCTTAAATTAGTTCTAAGGCAGATTCTTTAGGTCTACTTTTACTTGGTTCAATCTGTTCAAGTGTAGGGTAAAACTATATATTTCAACAAGAAATTTTTCCACAAACTTTTTTTTTGTATCCATATTCTACCCATCCTTTAGGCTACTTTTTGCTGTGAGAAGCCCCTATCCAAACTGGCAAAACAGGAATTAAATGTATTCTCTCACATATCCAGAAATTCAGACAGTGTGGACTCCAAAGTTAGTCATTACATGCTCAACACTGTCTTCAAGGACAGTCTCTTTACACTTCTTCCTTTTTAGAAAAACACAAGCAACAGGTGCAGGAGACATCTCCAGAAATAACAGGATCAAAGAGAAGAAGAAAAGTCATCCCTCTGTACAGATCTCTCTCAGAGAATAACACTTGTGGAAAGGTAGTAGATTGGCTGGGGTGGAAGGGTGCTGGACAACCAACAATGTCTGCTTCAACTTGTAGATTGCTTCTGCACAGGGAATAACTCACACATAACAAAATGCTCTCTCACGTACATGATTTTATAACAGTGCTGTTGAATGGATATTACTAGATTTCCAGTTCTGCAGATGCCAGGACTGAGTCCTAGAGCAGGTGAGTCTCCATGACAACACTGCTAACACAGTGAACAGGGACCCGAAGTCTATGTTTTCTTTATGCAAAATAAGTCAGCCTGGATGGATCAGTAGCTTCTTGTAGGGTTGTTCCCCTTACTTCCAGACATAATTTCTGAATCCTTCAGCTCTGTGGCTGGAATGAACTGCCAAAGGTATGCTTGTGATTTTGCAATTTTCTACCCTTTACAGGCCAACCAATTTCTAATCAGTGTATCCCAAACCTAGCTGTTCATTTAATCTCAAAGCAGAACCAGACCAAACCAAACAAAATAAAATCCTGGGGATTTAAAAGAAAAATACTTATTCCATGTTCTATTTCCTAAAAATAAATAAAAATTTTTGGAAATGGGAGCTAGAATTTTTTTTCCAAACTCCTCTAGGAGATTTTCATGCAGTCAGGATTTGAGTCATAGTGTGAAAAATAAAAGCCAAGATTTTTAACCTAAAATTGAAGTCCTTCCATGATCAGAATCCTCTTTTCTGTCTCACCAATGAGCAGCTTGTCTTCTTACCCTGGTCCCCTTGAAGATTTGTACTCCAACAGTACAAAACTATTCTGAACTCCTGCATGTGCCAGGCTATTTCTTGAGTCTGAACCTTTGCATATATCTGTCTTCTTGACTGAAATGTTCATTCAACCACAACCTACAACCCACCATAGCCACTTAGTACACTCTGATTAAGTCTTTTGATTGCAGCTAAGATAGAACATCTTCTGTGATATCTTTCTGGACCTCTCCTCAGTAAATAGAGATCCTCACACTTCCTTTTTTTTTTTAATTTTATTTTTCATTTACATGTCCAAAGGCAAAACCAAAATCATGTACCAATAGTGAAAATGTCATATATCCTTTCACAGGCCATGAGCTTTTTAAGAATGAAGATAGTTTTATTTATCTTTATTTGGCATGATGTATATCGCTTAGGCTACACTTAACAAATATTTGTTGAATTGATTTTTCGCTTTCGTCTCAATTTCAGAAAAAAAACTTTTCCTTTAAAATTTATTATTCTACTTTTAAAAGGCTTTGTCTTTTCTAGGCATCTTTAAAAACAAAGAAACAAACAAAAAATTTACACAATAGCAGGACCAGGTGCTCTCATTTGTCATCCTAGTTACTTGGGAGGCTGAGGCAGGAGGATCACAATCACAAGTTTAAGTGCTGCCTGGGCAACTTAGAAAGACCCTTTTTTAAAATACAAATTTTAAAAAAGGATGGGGATATAGCTTGGTGGTGGAGTGCCTCTGGATTCAATCCCAGTATCAAACAAAAACAAAAATAATTTCAGAGTCTTGGGAGGCTGAGGCAGGAGGATTGCAAGTTAAAAGCCAGCCTCAGCAAAAGCGAGGCATGCTAAGAAACTCAGTGAGACCCTGTCTCTAAATAAAATACAAAAATAGGGCTGGGGATGTGGCTCAAAAAGCAAGTGCCTCTGAGTTCAGTCCCCAGTACTACCCTCTCCTCCAAAAAAAGCCCCACAAAGAAAAAAAAAACAGGTCATATATTTTTTTTTTAAGTTTTATAATTCACTTGGAATATTTTCCCACTATTTATCAACTTTAGCAGGAGAATGTTGTGCTAACATACTCTCTAATCATCCCTTCATAGCAAATGGAAAAAGAATCATGTTTTTCCCCTTAGAAGAAAAATCAGGCTGTCAGTGGTATAGCAATTTGATAAAAGTCTACTGAGTTCTTGTCTATCAGATTTAAAGTTTGCAGCAGGCTAAAAATTCTGACATTTTTGTATTTAATCAGTGCAAGAAGAAAACAGGGCTGTTGGCGCATTGTGCTATATCATCGAAAGTGCTGATCTGATTTGTGCCTAGTCTGACAAGATAGGTGAATACTGTCACAGGTGCATTTAGATTCAGAGAGAGCTACATGGATTTCTCATACTCTTTCAGACTAGGTTTGACAAGACCATGGGAAGTAAGGAGAAAAGCCAGTACACAAACCCAAATTGAAAGAATCTGTGAAGCTGTGAACACAAATGGAAGAAAAATCATCCAGAATGGCAGAAGGCTTAGTGATAGGAAATACATTCTTATGAAACATAAGATTTATTTCTTTATAAAGACAGAAGAATTATTTATTACATATTATGTGATTTGAATATTGAATGAAGTAATTTTTTTCCCCTTAGAATGCTAGCCCATGTGAAAATGGAAAGGAAGCTCTTGGACAGTGAAAGAAGGATCTCTAAGAGCTACTCCAGGTAGGTAGCATCCCACAGCCCACCCAGGTGTGAGGACCCACTACCTACTTTTAACAGTTCTTAAGCAGTCTTTTCATTTTAACAACATGTTCACCCTTGCCTAGTGGAATCCGTCTAATCTTTCATTTTGGTCTCTGAGAGTGCTAGCTGATCACCTCATCTAAAATGGTAAGTCTCCTCATCTCACTCTTTTTCTTTAAAAATATATATTTTAATTATACCTGGGCACAATATCTTTATTTGTTTATTTGTTTTTATGTGGTGCTGAGGATCAAACCCAGTGCCTCACATGTGCGAGGCAAGCACACTGCCACTGAGCCATAACCCATCCCTCATCTCACTCTCTTTAAAAGTGCTTTTTCTTCATATATTATTTGTTTATTAAATGCTTTATATATTGCCTTCCCAGTTTCCACTTGAATAAGGTCAAACTTTGTGTCAGTTTTCTTTACTCTTTTTATTAACTAGAAGACTTTATGGTACATCATATGTACTCAATAAATACATAATTTTCATGTCTACATACACATATATTTTTAAGTGAATGAATGATTTTAGTGAGATTTCCATTCCCCTAGCTAATGTCAGTGAGTCTAACTCAGAAAGAAGACAGTTATTTGGCACAATATAGATATAAATGTAGTCACACAGATAGTTGTGTATTTTTCACACAACTGATGAGGAGAAAAACCCCAATTGGCTGTTGCAATCAGGAGTTGAGAAAAAGTAACCTAGGAGAGCCAAAGGGGTTAATGTCCTCAGGTTAAATGATCAGAAGAAAGCTTCATAATTAACACACAGATTTGGAAGGAGGCAGTTACTCTTTTAACCTGACAAAAGCCAAAAATGTTGTTGATGGAGATGGTGTGCACCTCAAAGGTAGCCCCTGAAAGGGCTGTTAGCAGAAAATTAATCTTTGCTATATGACATTTTTCATATTAAAAGACATTTGAGGACCTAAGAAACAATAAACTACCATCTGGATTCAAGACATTCAACTCTATCTTTGTTGCTCCTGCTTGGGGAATAGAAGTTTCCTCTTTCCCTAGAGAAGGGTCAAAGGGTAGAGTTAATGTGGTGACTGGCACAATCAAGGCTACTTGATGGCTTCACACCATCAAGAACCCTGACAAATATATTATCCCACTTGGTGGCACCCTTTCTTGCTCTTTACAATTGTTGTAGATTTATTTTTTATTACTTTCTCTTACCCTACTTTGTGAATATTTTGGTGGACACATGTACCCAATATGTCAAACATTGATTAAACATTTGATCAAACATTTAGAACTTTCTTTGAGAGAATCATTCAACAGAAGAATTTGAAAAGTTGTCAGACATTTAGATTTTTCCAATAATTGTTGAGACAATTCTGATGACATCTTTCTTTAGAATTTATTTTATTAATAATGCATTTAATATTTATAACACAAGTCCTGATTGCTTGCTTTTTTATGCCTTTCAAATTTCTGCCTTTCCAGACAACCTATCTCTTATCAATACTGCCTCTAAAACTTTCAGTATGTAGAGGTGAGGAAATGAGAACACTCCCAGTATACCTGTAGAGAAACTAAAGTAAACATGAGAAGACAACTAGAAAATAAGACTCAGGGAAACGCTTTCCCAACTCTGTGTCTTAATATTGAATGAAGTCTGCTTTTGTGAAGTAAACCATAATTGACCGTGATGAATTATATGTTAGTATGCTGCTAGATTCTGTTTGTATGACTCAAAATGGTTTTATTTACATTTTATTACTGAAACAGCTGCTTAAGACATGTCAGCCAATATGTTTTCCTTTCACCACATTTATTCTCAAAAATTAAAATTGTGGAATTGGAATACATTTCTCTTTATGTACAATAAGACTCTGACTTTTGATTTGTAGGGCTTTTGCCTTTTTATCTCTTTCTAAGTGAAAACTATAGTAATCAGCCTTACCTTTGATGTCTTGATTAGATATCCAGAGAGACAGAACCAACATGATAATATATAAACACACACATATCATATTGTACATATTGTGCCATCAATATCTATATACTACTGTGTATATATAGACTAATGCAATTACAAAGGTTGGCATATTAAAAATCTTTAGAGTGGGGGCTGGTGGTCTAGAAACCCAGTGAAGAGGTGATATTGCAGCCATTTCAAGTTCAAGAGCAATCTGCTGGCAGAATTCCCTTTCCTTAAGTAATGTCAGCCTTTTTCTATTAAGGCCTTCAATTGATTGAATGAGGCCCACCAATAGTATGGAGAATAACATGCTCTACTCAAATTCTATTGATTTAAAATTTCATCTAAAAAGTGACTTCTCAGAAATATGTAGAAAAATGTTTGATGACCTATCTGGGTACTGTGGTCTAGTCGAATTGACACATAAAATTAACCAGATTTGACGAATTCCTTTTTTTTTTGAAGTGAAAACAATCATTTTTAATATTTAATAATGGTCCAACACATTTGGAGAGGAAGAGTAAGCTTGAGGTTTTTCCATATTGCACTCTCTTCTTCACAACAGCACCAATAGAAATGGTAAACCAAAAATATCCATTGGGCAATTGTTGACATTATTAATTTATCTATAGTCACATGGTAGACCTTTGGCTGCTTGTTGAGCTGGGTAATGGGCAAAAGAAATCTTCCCTGACAGGTTGAAGCTCTGCATGACAATAGGGTAGAAGTGGCAATACACAGCCAGTTGGCAGGTCCTGTCCTTTAGAGAGGTAGAGATCACTGACTGCTAGAAGTCAGGCTAAGGGACACTGCTCTTAGTGGCACATCCAACATTTTACCACAGTTACGTAACCAGCACACATCAAAGGGAAAACAGAAACTCTAAATTCAGAAAGGAACTCGAATCACTATCAGCAACCATTTGAATGACACACTCAAGGGACTATAAAAAGGGCGGTTTGACCCAAGCTTAGAAGGTCAAGGGATAATGTGCCAAGAGATGACATTGGAGCATTAGAAAATAGATCATGCAGGGCTTTGAAAGTCAAGTTGATGTTATAACTCCATCCTAAGGAAAACAGAAATACATGAAAGTGTTTTCAAGCTTTGATGCAAAAGGCAAATAAAAACAAAAACAAAATAGATAATATGGTTATAAGTACAAAGTTGTTTGGAGGGGCTCTCCTTATACTATCAGTGTAAACTCATAATCTCTTAACCCCTCTCCTGCTAAGGAAAATCACCTGTTTTAATATTGACACTGAGTGAAAGGGGAAACTACCCCTGAAAAGTGTGATACAAGGTGACTCAATTGTAAATTTACACCTTAGATTCACACTGACTGAATAAAGCCAAATACCTGGTGGTTTAAATTAAGGAGTCCACATGGGTAGTGCCTGTAGTTGCCAGAGAAATAAAACAAATCCACATAGAAGAAAATTAATTCTAAGCTTCAAACAATTCTCACAAATTTACCCACAAGGAAAATGAACAGCTTATGATAAAAGCATAATAAAAATAAATCATGAAACACCAATTAAAACTAGATACCATGAATGAACCAGCAGAAAGAATAAACAGGTGAAACATGCTTGTAGGGAATACATGATAGTTTTGTTTATTATATGTAAGGGGAACAAAAACAAGCTTAAATATCAATGTGAGAAACAGAAAACTAAAAAAAAAAAACTAAAATTACCTAGAAAAATTAAAGTATCAAATGAAAATTCAATAAAAATTATCAATAGTCACTATTTAAGATAACTAATAAATGACTAACAATAACTTGGACAATGATAAAAGTTTAAGGCAATGGATATACTAAATACCCTGATTTCATCATTACCCAGTATATACATGAATAAACATCACACTGGGCCTGATAAATTGTACAAATATCATGTGTTGATCAAAAAATAGAAAATTAACAAGAACAAAAGAGGACTTGAGTCTACTATAATGGAACGGGATATATTTATATGTGAGAAGTACATGAATTTGGGCGTACATGGCTAGACTGGTGTGGTTTGAATGTGTTCCCTCTAAAATGTGGGTGTTACCAGTGTGACAGCACTGAGAGCTTCAGCCTTCCAGAGGTGATTAGGCCATGAGGGCTCCTTCGTCATAAATGGGATTAAAGTCCTTGTCAGAGAGGAGGCAGGCTGTATTCTTTGGCTAGCTAGCTTGCTTGACCTTCTGCCTCTGCCATGTGAGGTTGCAGCAAGAAGCCATCTCCAGGCACAGAAGCTGGCACCTTCATCCCGGACCTCCCAGCCTTCAGGACTGTGGGAAACAAATATCTGCTTTTTTTATTTTTTAAAAAATTTAAAAAAGTAAGTACTGGACACCAAACATAAAGATAATATAACATACCAAAAAAATCAGTTTTTCAAAAAGAATAATTAGTTGAGAATTGGCATCAATAATAACACAAAGGAAGAATGTACATTGGAAGAAATCGGAAGAAGTAAACAATCTAAAATATTTTCATGGATGCTTCTGGTAATTGCAATCAACTTTTTGCAGATCAATACTTCTTCCAAGAACAACTAGAAAGGCAGAAAGAAAGAAAGAGAGAGAGAGAGAGAGAGAGAGAGAGAGAGAGAGAGAGAGAGAGAAAGAAAGAAAGAAAGAAAGAAAGAAAGAAAGAAAGAAAGAAAGAAAGAAAGAAAGAAAAAGAAAGGAGAAATATGTCTGTTTGAAGCTATCAGGAACTTATTGAGGCAGCAAAGGATACAGAGATCACCCACAGAGAGGTGAACTTGACATTCAACACCAATTTGCTCCTGAAGGCATTTGCTGTCTTGGAAGCAGACACTGAGAAGTTGAGCAAAGCCTTTAGTAGTCTTACAAAATGGGAAAAAAGAGTTCTGGATCAGAGGGTCAGAGGGCGATGGGTGCCAGGACTCAGGGTGTCAGTGGGAACTGCCAGAGGACTACCCTTTAGGAACAACAGTGACTTAGAAGTGAACACTAACCTTGAAGCCCATCTTTCAAATAATTCTAATCTCTCGTTAAATTGGAATTATCTGTTCCAACCTTAACTGACTAAGAGCAAGAGAGTAAAGTAAATCCTGATAGAAGATTTTCCTTTAAAAAAAAGTACTAGTCATCACGAAAATGAATGCAAATGAAAACAACAAGATATTACTACAGATCCAACCAGAATGCCAAAAATTAGTGAGACTGAAAATTCTAAGCATTAGCAAGGTTTGAAACTGGGAGTATATTGTTGATGAGATTATAAACTGTTCCAAACCCTGGAAAACTGTTTAGCAGAATTGATCAAATTTCAGAGCATGATGAATGGATTTTATGCCCAAGCAATTCTGTTCCTAGGTATATGGCCAACAGAAATTAGTACATGTACACAAAAGGGCATATGTGAGCATGCCATGAAGTATTAGCCCCAAATAAGAACCATCCAAATATCCTTCAACCATAGAAAGGATACAATGGAACACTACAAACAATGAAAATGACCAAACTATTGCTACACACAACATGGGTGAATCTCATGAACATAGTAGACAAATTAAGAAATCAAAGAATACATACTGTACTTACATAAAGCTTAAACACACTAATTAGTGGCATTAGAGGTAAAGACAGAAGTGACCTCAGGAAAGATCATTGTGTTCTCTAAGACATTCTCTATCTTGATATGAATAGTGTGAAACAGGTGTGTTCAGGGTGTGATAACTCACCAAATCCAATATTATGAATTATTGCTCATCTGCATACATGTCATATTTCAATAAAATTATTTTAAAAGGTTATACACAGAGCAGATCTTTCCAAAAAATGAGGGCAAAATAAAACACATTTTTCAGACAAACATAAACGAATAGTGCTTCTTACAGCAGACCCTCAGTAAAGAAAGTTCTATAGGATGAACATCACCTAGCAGGAAAGAAGCTCCAAATGGAGTGTCTAAGACAAAAGAAAAAATAGTCAACAAGTAAATTGTTAACCACATACATAGATATAAGCAAATATTGACTACATACAATAATAATAACAGGAACATCTTGTCCATTTTAAAAACGAGGAAAATAAAATGTATTAAATAAGAATATATTCTTCATCTGCAATCAAACTGTTTTGAGTTCTTGTTTAGGAAGCAAGTAGGACATTGATTAACTTTAGCCTTTGAAAAGGTTAAGATGCGTGTAGCAATATTTAGCCTAACTTCTTGAAGAGAGGAAAAAGAAAAATAAAACTTTTAATCTAGTAGAGAAAAAAATAGGGGAAAATATCCAGTCTGCTCAAGGAAAACTCGTTAGGAAAGGGTGAAAAATTACAAGAGAGGGAGAAAAGATAAAAATTTTAAAAATAAGGTACATATAAACCCAAATTATCAATAATAAGAAAAGTATGAATAACTTAAACATTCCAATTTTAAAACAAAAATACAAATTAAATAACACAAGCAAAACCTAGGTATAAGCACTAAACAAAAAAAATTAAATGACCCAGATGTATAAATGTTAGAAGTAAAAGAATGAAAATTATATTATAGTCAGATAACAACCAAAAGAAAGCTATTGGAATAGTATGTAGATATGAGATAAAATGGACTTTGAGGCAAAATTTTAATAGAAGTAAAGAAGGAAATTTCATAAAAAATTGCATGTTTAATTAATTAAGAAGAATTTACTGTTTTAAAAATGTAGCCACTTAAAACAAAGAAATGTTTTTAATACATGTAAAGATTTCTCATTGATCTGTGAATTTTTGTTCTCTGTGTTGAGAATATGATTGCATATTTGTCTAAACTGATATATGAAGCATAAAAGATTTGAATAAAGCAATATGTACATTAATAACAGTATGTACTTTTTTTGGTCTAGCCTACACTGAACATGTACAAAAATATGCTACAGACTGAACAATAAGACACATTTCAAAGAAAAGGGATCATAGAGATTTTTCTCTTAGATCAATAACATTAAAATGGAAAAAAATGACAAAAAGATAATAAATTTTGTGTGTTTGAAAATTAAAAAACCCAGTAGATATTTAGAACTCAATAAATAATACATATTCAAATTTGAATAAGGGATGCAATTAAACCAACAGTGATAATTTTGTAGCCTTAAAGGGTTATATTAGAAGAGAAAAGTGATTACTATTTATTCTGTTGAGACATCCAACTTTGGGAGTTAGAGAAATAACAATGAAATATGTTCAGAAAATGGATAGGCAGGAGAAAGTATTGAAGTAGATATGGGGAAACTAGCTAAAGACTGGTGAAAAGCTCAGTTGGAAGAGGCTCTTTAGAGACACTGGAGATGGAGAATAATGATTAATTGTAGAATAATAAGAGGGGGAAAGAAAATCTCTGCAAATTAATTGATATAGGACAGTGAGGAGAGGGAGACTATAAGCATTATTCCCCAACTCTAAAATTAATTCAAATTCTTTTCCACTGAGAATTAATGAACAACTGAACTCTCAGAGAATGGAAGAGAATTGAAGTGAATGAAACTATCATTTCTTCAATGCAAATATCATTTCCTGAATGGCCAGTGCTGTGTCGTTCTACATATTGGTCTCATTAATACTCACAAGAGACCTTTGAGCTTTATATATCAGTGTTCTAATTTAAGCTAAGGTATCAGATCTGTTAATTAGTCCAAAGATAGCTTACGTATGAATAGGAGTTTCAACTCAGGTCTTGCATTTAAAAGGTAATATTTTTCTAGCTTTTGTTTCAGATATGTTAGATTTGAGTTGTCTAAAAAAACATTTAAGAAGTCTGGGTAAAATGCATATGTTATGACTATTAGAAGAATCAGTCAAATAAAGGAGGAAGATTTATTCTAAACTGATAGACTTCATGAGCATGTTACTGAATTGCATCTGCAGTCTTTTTCCCCATGACTCACTTTATTTTTCATGATGATATAGGTGCATTTCTCTGCCCAGCAATAAACCCTTGTTTCAATGTGCTTTGCTTGTGCATTTATGAATCACTCATAGGATTCATTATTTATAGAAGTTGAAATAAATTAATAAATTAATCAGATTCAAATCCAGTGTCTTTAGGTATCCTTCAAACCCACACCGGCTGATAGCCTTTGGATCAATACTTTTAAGTGCTTTATTGGAAGTAACATGAGACTCCACAGTGAGTAGTCTATACTTTATGAAATCATCTTGAAAGATAAACATTATTAGAAGAAGGTAACATGAATTGTTTGGATAAAAAAACTACATGAGTAATTGTTTCTTCCAAAAACCCTTTCATGCCTGTCTAATCACACACAATGAAGAAATAAGTCAACTGAAATACATTATTCTGCCATGTCAATTTTGGACAGCAAAATTACCTACTCTATCCTTAAGAATACTTATCGACATATGGCTGCTTCTACCTGATGTAAACACAAAGGTTATTAAAGTAAAACTGAAAGTGCAAAAGGACTCAGGAGGAAGATTATTTTTTTAAAAACTCATTTTTGGAACTGGAAACCAATTTTCACAATATTGTAGGCACAGTTAAAGACATAGAAACTTCACTTCTTCTAGTCAATTTTCAGATATTTAGGAATTAAAAACAAAATCATGTTCCGTTGTAAGATGTCACTTCTCTACACCAAAACCAGAGAGCATTCAAAAACAATTATCAGAAGGCAAAAGGATTTTAGTCTTATTTTACAAAATGAAGTTATGTGAGAAGTCCAGATCTTCATGTATGACAATCATATAGCAGGGATTATAGGAAAACAGCATAATGGATAAATTACTATGTTTTAATAACATATTTGAAGTGCAAATATTTTGAACATGTAACATGCTATTTCTTCTTTTTTTTTTTTTTGAGAGAGAGACAGAGAGAGAGAACTTTTAATATTTATTTTTTAGTTTTCGGCAGACACAACATCTTTGTTTGTATGTGGTGCTGAGGATCGAACCCGGGCCGCCCGCATGCCAAGCGAGCACGCTACCGCTTGAGCCACATCCCCAGCCCAAACTATTTCTTTTTATTATTTTACTCTGGGATCTATTTATTCCTTAAGTAAAATTTTATATCACAAATTTTTAGTGTTTCCAGTGCTGTCTTACAGATGATACGAGGATTATCAGTAGCCATATATTAAGACAGAGAAGAGAGAGCAGTGGACCATGAGATAGAACATTATGTTCAAAGTTCCAGCTTTACCAGTGAGACCCACTCTACACATTGCCTGTCAATAATCATTCTGCCTCCTATGTTCTCCCCTATTGCTGTACATTGGATCTTGTGTGTTAAAGGCTTGTTCCCCAGGGTTGGGCTATTGGGAGGTAGTAGAACCTCTAAGAGGTGGGACAGAGTAGGGACATTTTGTAAAATAAGACTAGCATCCTTTTGCCTTTTGATAATTGATTTCTAATGCTCTCTAGTTTTGGTGTAGAGAAGTGAAGTCTTACAATGAAACATGGTTTTGTTTTTATCCCTAAATATATGAAATGATTTGGGTCATTGCGGGTGTACCCTTGAGGGTTTGTGGGACCGTGGCCCCTTCATGGCTCTCTTTTTCATCCTGGCCAATGAGGTGGGCAGTGTTTCTCCAGCACACTCTCCTCCTGTGACTGCTGCCCTACCACAGGCTCAAAAGCAATGGGGTAAATGGATCATGCACTGAAACTTCCAGCACTGTGAGCCAAAATAAACCTTTTCTCTTTAATTTTCTCAGGATTTTCCTTATGGTAAAAAAAAAAAAGGTAATATGTTTCAAAGTCTTTATCCTGTTTATTTAAATACATATTAGTCCTTCATACATGAAATATAATCATAGTGTCTAAATTCCATAGCTGTATTCATCAATTCACTGGATAAATGTTTATGAAAGCTTTCCTATGACCCAGGTAATGAGCTTTGAAACACAGTACTGAACAAAACATGTACAGACTCTCAGATCTCTGTGTGTGTCAGGTAACATTGCTATGACCTTGTATTTTTCATAAGCCTTTTTGTTTGGATGACATAGACTTCCATTTTTTATTTTTGTCAAAAGTGGTAATCTATAACTTTAAATGGGGAAATTTAGACTGCTTACATTTATTAGGATAATTGATATATTTTGACTTCCACTTTCATTATTTGATTTGCTTCCCCCTTACATTCCATGTACTGATGCCCAGCAGCCAAAGATTGCCAGGAGCACTCTCTATCAGGAACATGATAGAGTACAAAAATATGGGTTTATTGCAATAAGAAAAGACCACACACCACAGGGAACTATGAACAATCTTGGTGATAGGATATTAAGAAAAGATTTATTATAGGATTTAGGCTCACATCAGGTGGTTTTAGGAATTCTTCAAGAATGTGGGGATTTGTCTCATATTGAATGGTATCAGAAAAAAAAATTATGATTGAATGTTTTAACAAATTTCATTTGGCAGTAGGCATGATTAGAGTGAAACTACAGCTATCATTGGTAAAGATAGTACTCATTTATATTAGCCAAGGTAGACTGGCCTGGTTTTTTATATGGGTTGGATGATATTCATGTTTTTGTCTACGTTCACATATGATCACAAAGTAAAGTAGTTTCATTTTTGGTCTATCTTGGCTAGAGAGTGGCCTTGTCTGCATTCTGAGTGGCAGGCAAGGCAACTCCTGAGCTGTTTCAAGGCCTAAGAGTGCCAGCTCATTGCCAGCTGCCAAAGGCTGACTTTTTCTTTCTCACATTTCTCGTGGTTTTTTTTGCCATGTCTGCCTTTTCCCCTAATATATTGAGTTTTGCTTATATGTGCATTTTTCTTATTCTATTTTCATTATCTCTCATGTATTAGAAGTTATATGTTCTATTCTTTCAGTGTTTACATATGAATTTTTTGTATTAGTTTGTTGTAGTTCTTCATATCATTGGGGTTCATTTTGACATTATTATATAAGAATGGAATATAATTGGCTTCTATTCAGTCCTTAGTACTTCTCCTTTACCTCCTCTCCTCCCTTTTCTCTATTCTACTGATTTTTTAAAATTTTACCATGAATTCTTTTTTTTTAAAAAAAAAGTAGACTCAATCATTATAAATCTCCTAAACAATACATTAAATTTATTTCAAATTTTTCTGGTCACAATTCTCAAATTTCATTTTACTTTGTTTAGATTTATATATTTGGTCTTTCTGTAATGTTTTGAATTAGACTTTACAACTCCATTATTCTTACATTGTACTTCTATTTCCTCATTTATTTTGTTTATTTCTAAAACTTTCCTTCTGGGGTCACTCTCCCTCTTTTTAAAAAAGCATTTTAAATATTTTTATTTTCCTCCATATAAAGCCATATCTATGAGCAATTATTACTAGTCCTTCTACCCCTCAGTCCCAGGCAATTCATAATATACTTTTTTCCTGTCTCTAGATTTGTCTCTTCTGGACATTTCACATAAATGGAATCATACAAATGTGTCCTTTTTTTGTCTGGCAACTTTAATTTAGCGTAATGTGTCAAAGTTGGATCAGTATGACAGTATCTTTTTTCTCTTTGGTGTCCAAATAAAACTCTGTTTAGTGGAAATATCATATTTGCTTTATCCATTCTTCAGTTGATGATCAGTTATATTGTTTCTCCTTTTTGGCTACTATAAATAATGCTTCCATAAATATTCACGTACAAGTTTTTACATATACATATGCCTTAATTCCCCAGGTATATACCTAGGAATAAAAATGCAGGGACATATAGTAAAAATGTTTAACCTTTTTTTGAGGAATTGTAAAACTCTTTTCAGAGTACATGCACCATTTGACAATCCTATCAGCAATGTGTAAAGAGTTTCAATTTTGCTACGTTCTCACTAACACTTAATTTGTCCATTATATTTATTATAGCCATCCTCATGGATGTGAAGTGGTATCATATTATGGTTTTGAATTGATTTTTTAAATTACTGATGATATTGAGCATCTTTTCTTGGTAAGTGCCTATTTTATATCTTTGAAGAAATGCCTTCTCAAATGAGTGGCTCATTGTCTAAATTGGGTTTTTAAAAAATTGTTGAATTGAAAAGCTATTTAAATATTCTAGACACCAGACCTTTATCAGATATATGATTTGCAGTTATTTTCTTATATTCTTTATTTTTTTTCACTTTGTTGATAGTACTCTTTGATAACTAAAGTTTAAAAAGTTAAATATTTAATAAAATTTCTTTGATGACATAAGTTCCTAATGTTGCATCTAAAAAAACATTGCCTAATTCAAGATGAGGCAGATTTTTCATCTTCGTTTCTCCAAATTTTATACTTTTAGCTCTTGAATTTAGATCTGTGATCCATTTTTAATTAATTTTTGTGTATGTTGGGAGGTAGGAGTCCAGTTGCATGTGAATAACAGTTAAACATTATTTGTTTAAGAGAATATTTTCACCCGCCAAAAATCCTTGACACCTTTTTCAATAGTTGAATTGACCATAAATATGAGAGTTTATTTTTGAAGTCCAGATTCTGTTCCATTGGGCGATGTGTCTATACTTATGTACTACACTGTCTTGATTGACTGAATTGACAATAGGAGTCATCCTTGTCTTGCTCATGACCTTAGAGGTGAAATCTTTTGCATTTCACACTCAAGACAATGTTAGCCACAAGTTTTTCATAGATGCCTTTTATCAGATTGCTAAAGTTACCACTTAGTCCTAGTTTATTGATAATTTTTATCATAACAAGATGTTTGATTTGATAAAATGCCTTTTTCTTTATCTATCGAGAAGATCATGTGTATTTTTTCTTTATTTTATTAACATTAACATATGATTTCCATAGGTTGCATTCTTTGCATTCTGGGGAAAAAAATCTCATTTGGTTATAGTGTAGAATTCTTATGGCTGCTGCTTGATTGAGTATGCTAGAATGGTGTTGAATATTTTGCACCTTTATTCACAAATGATATTGTTCTTAGTTTTCTATTCTTGTGATGTTTTTGTTTTACTTTAGTATCAGAGAAACACTTTGAACTCCCTTAGTTAAAATGCTTGGAACGAGCAGTGTTTTGGATTTGGGTTTTTTTTTTTTTTTTAATATCTGCATACAATCAATCAGATATCTGGAGGATAGGACCCAAGTGTAAACATGAAATTTATGTTTTATATGCACTTGATACACATAGTCTAAAGGTAATTTCAAATATTTTTTAAATGCAACTGTATTTCGACTATAACCTGTCATATGAATTTTCTACTTTTTCTTCAGATTAGTACTAAAAATTTTCTTTCTTTCTTTCTTTCTTTCTTTCTTTCTTTCTTTCTTTCTTTCTTTTCTTTCTTTTCTTTTCTTATTTTTTTTTTTGTATTGGGGATTAACCGAGGTGCTTTATTACTGACCTTTGTCCTTGCCCTTTTTATTTTTTATTTTGAGACAAGTTCTAACTAAGTTGTTCAGGATATTACTAAGTTGCTTAGGCAGGCTTCAAACTTGAAATCCACCCCTATCAATTTCCCAATTTCTGGGATCACAGATACATGCCACCATGCCTAACTAGTGCTAAATTTTTTCTAATTTTGGATTCAGATTTTGGGATTTGGGGTCTGATAGAATGAGTTAAGAAATATTTTTCTCTTCTTCTAGTTTTGAAAGAAGCTAAAAAGCACTTAGGTTAATTCTTTAAACATGTAGTAAAGTTTATTGGTAAAGTTATCTTATCCTAAGTTTTTCTCCTTTGAAAATTCTTGATTCTTAAAGTCTTTACTTGTCAAGGACCTATTCTAGTTTTCTACATATCATCACAATGTCTTTTGTTTTTTTTTTTTGTTTTTTTTTTTTTTATTGGTCGTTCATAACATTACATAGTTCTTAATACATCATATTACACGGTTTGATTCAAGTGGATTATGAACTCCCGCTTTTACCCCGTATACAAATTGCTGTATCACATCAGTTACCCTTCCATTGATTGACATATTGCCTTTCTAGTGTCTGATGTATTCTGCTGTCTGTCCTATTGTCTACTATCCCCCCTCCCCTCCCCTCCCCTCCCCTCCCCTCCCCTTTTCTCTCTCTACCCCTTCTACTGTAAATCATGTCTTCCATTTGTATTCTCTTGACTTACCCCTCCTTACCTCTTATATGACATTTTGTATAACCCTGAGGATCGCCTTCCATTTCCATGCAATTTCCCTTCTCACTCCCTTTCCCTCCCACCTCTCATTCCTGTTTACTGTAAATATTCTTCTCAAGCTCTTCGTCCCTACCCTGTCCTTGTTTACACCCCTTATATCAAAGGAGTCATTTGGTATTTGTTTTTTAAAGATTGACTAGCTTCACTTAGCATAATCTGCTCTAATGCCATCCATTTCCCTCCAAATTCTATAATTTTGTCATTTTTTAATGCAGAGTAATACTCCATAGTGTATAAATGCCACATTTTTTTTATCCATTCATCTATTGAAGGGCATCTAGGCTGGTTCCACAGTCTTGCTATCGTGAATTGAGCTGCTATGAACATCGATGTAGCAGTGTCCCTATAGCATGCTCTTGTTAGGGCTTTAGGGAATAGACCGAGAAGGGGAATAGCTGGGTCAAATGGTGGTTCCATTCCCAGCTTTCCGAGAAATCTCCATACTGCTTTCCAAATTGGCTGCACCAATTTGCAGTCCCACCAGCAATGAACAAGAGTGCCCTTTTCCCCGCATCCTCTCCAGCACTTATTGTTGTTTGACTTCCTAATGGCTGCCAGTCTTACTGGAGTGAGATGGTATCTTAGGGTAGTTTTGATTTGCATTTCTCTGACTGCTAGAGATGGTGAGCATTTTTTCATGTACTTGTTGATTGATTGTATGTCCTCCTCTGAGAAGTGTCTGTTCAGGTCCTTGGCCCATTTATTGATTGGGTTATTTGTTATCTTATTGTCTAATTTTTTGAGTTCTTTGTATATTCTGGTTATTAGGGCTCTATCTGAAGTGTGTGGAGTAAAGATTTGTTCCCAGGATGTAGGCTCCCTATTTATCTCTCTTATTGTTTCTTTTGCTGAGAAAAAACTTTTTAGTTTGAGTAAGTCCCATTTGTTGATTCTATTTGTTAACTCTAGCGCTATGGGTGTCCTATTGAGGAATTTGGAGCCCGATCCCACAGCGTGTAGATCATAACCAACTTTTTCTTCTATCAGATGCCGTGTCTCTGATTTAATATCAAGCTCCTTGATCCATTTTGAGTTAACTTTTGTGCACGGCGAGAGATAGGGATTCAGATTCATTTTGGTGCAAATGGATTTCCAGTTTTCCCAGCACCATTTGTTGAAGATGCTATCTTTCCTCCATTGCATGCTTTTAGCCCCTTTATCAAAAATAAGATAGTTGTAGTTTTGTGGATTAGTTACTGTGTCCTCTATTCTGTACCATTGGTCCACCCGCCTGTTTTGGTACCAGTACCATGCTGTTTTTGTTACTATTGCTCTGTAGTATAGCTTGAAGTCTGGTATCGCTATACCGCCTGATTCACACTTCCTGCTTAGTATTGTTTTTGCTATTCTGGGTCTTTTATTATTCCATATGAATTTCATGATTCTTTTATCTATTTCTACAAGATATGCTGTTGGGATTTTGATTGGCATTGCATTGAACTTATAGAGAACTTTTGGTAATATCGCCATTTTGATGATGTTAGTTCTGCCTATCCATGAGCAGGGTATGTTTTTCCATCTTCTAAGGTCTTCTTCTATGTCTTTCTTTAGGGTTCTGTAATTTTCATTGTATAAATCTTTCACCTCTTTTGTTAGGTTGATTCCCAAGTATTTTATTTTTTGGGGGGATATTGTGAATGGAGTAGTTGTCCTCATTTCCGTTTCAGAGGATTTGTCGCTCATATACAGGAACGCCTTTGATTTATGCGTGTTGATCTTATATCCTGCCACTTTGCTGAATTCATTTATTAGCTCTAATAGCTTCTTTGTAGACCCTTTTGGGTCTGCTAGGTATAGAATCATATCATCTGCAAATAGTGATAATTTAAGTTCTTCTTTTCCTATTTTTATGCCTTTAATTTCTTTTGACTGTCTAATTGCTCTGGCCAGTGTTTCGAGGACTATGTTGAACAGAAGTGGTGAGAGAGGGCATCCCTGTCTTGTACCAGATCTTAGAGGGAATGCCTTCAATTTTTCTCCATTCAGAATGATGCTGGCCTGTGGCTTATCATAGATTGCTTTTACAATGTTGAGGTATGATCCTGTTATCCCTAATTTTTCTAGCGTTTTGAACATAAAGGGATGCTGTACTTTGTCGAATGCTTTTTCTGCATCTATTGAGATGATCATATGGTTCTTATTTTTAAGTCTATTGATGTGGTGAATAACATTTATTGATTTCCGTATATTAAACCAGCCTTGCATCCCAGGGATGAATCCTACTTGATCATGATGTATAATTTTTTTGATATGTATTTGAATCCGATTCGCCAGAATTTTATTGAGGATTTTTGCGTCAAGGTTCATTAGAGATATTGGTCTGTAGTTTTCCTTCTTTGATGTGTCTTTGTCTGGTTTCGGAATCAGGGTGATGTTGGCGTCGTAGAATGAATTTGGAAGTTCTCCCTCTTTTTCTATTTCCTGAAATAGCTTGAAAAGTATTGGTGTTAGTTCCTCTTTAAAGGTTTTGTAAAACTCTGCTGTATACCCATCCGGTCCTGGGCTTTTCTTAGTTGGTAGTCTTTTGATGGTTTCTTCTATTTCCTCTATTGTTATTGGTCTGTTTAGGTTGTCTATATCCTCCTGGCTCAATCTGGGCAGATCATAGGACTCAAGGAATTTATCTATGCCTTCACTATCTTCTATTTTATTGGAGTATAAGGATTCAAAGTAATTTCTGATTATCTTCTGTATTTCTGAAGTGTCTGTTGTGATATTGCCTTTTTCATCCCGTATGCTAGTAATTTGGGTTCTCTCTCTTCTTCTCTTCGTTAGCATGGCTAAGGGTCTGTCAATTTTATTTATTTTTTCAAAGAACCAGCTTTTAGTTTTGTCAATTTTTTCAATTGTTTCTTTTGTTTCAATTTCATTAATTTCAGCTCTGATTTTAATTATTTCTTGCCTTCTACTTCTTTTGCTGTTGTTTTGCTCTTCTTTTTCTAGGATTTTGAGATGAAGTATGAGATCATTTATTTGTTGGTTTTTTCTTTTTTTGAGGAATGAACTCCAAGCAATGAATTTTCCTCTTAGAACTGCTTTCAAAGTGTCCCATAGATTCCGATATGTTGTGTCTGTGTTTTCATTTAACTCTAGGAATTTTTTAATTTCCTCCTTGATGTCTTCTAAAACCCATTGATCACTCAGCAACCTATTGTTCATTCTCCAGGTGATGCTTGCTTTTTCCTTTCTTCTTTTATCATTGATTTTCAGTTTCATTCCATTATGATCAGATAAGATGCATGGTATTATCTCTACCCCTTTGTATTGTCTAAGAGTTGCCCTGTGACATAGTATATGGTCTATTTTTGAGAAGGTTCCATGTGCTGCTGAGAAAAAAGTGTAGCTACTTGATGTTGGGTGGTATAGTCTATATATGTCAATTAAGTCTAGGTTGTTAATTGTGTTATTGAGTTCTATAGTTTCCTTATTTAACTTTTGTTTGGAAGATCTGTCCAGTGGTGAGAGAGGTGTGTTGAAGTCTCCCATGATTATTGTATGTTGGTCTATTAGACTCTTGAACTTGAGAAGAGTTTGCTTGATGAATACAGCTGCACCATTATTTGGGGCATATATATTTATGATTGTTATGTCTTGTTGGTGTATGGTTCCCTTGAGCAGTATGAAGTGTCCTTCTATATCCCTTTTGATTAGCTTTGGCTTGAAATCTATTTTATTAGATATGAGTATGGACACTCCTGCTTGTTTCCGCGGTCCATATGAGTGATATGATTTTTCCCAACCTTTCACCTTCAGTCTATGTATATCTTTTCCTATCAAATGCGTCTCCTGTAGACAGCATATTGTTGGGTCTTGTTTTTTGATCCATTCTACTAGCCTGTGTCTCTTAATTGGTGAGTTTAAGCCATTAACATTTAGGGTTATTATTGAGATATGGTTTGTTCTTCTATCCATATTTGTTTATTGATGTTACTAAACCTGATTTGTTATCCTCTATGACTACTTTCCCCCCTTTACTGTCCTACCTCCCATTGTTGGTTTTCAATGTTGTTTTCCATTTCCTCTTCCTGAAATGTTTTGCCAAGGATTTTTTGAAGAGATGGTTTTCTAGCTGCGAATTCTTTTAACTTTTGTTTATTGTGGAAGGTTTTAATTTCATCTTCTAACCTGAAGCTTAATTTCGCCGGATACACGATTCTTGGTTGGAGCCCATTGTCTTTCAGTGTTTGAAATATGTTATTCCAGGATCTTCTAGCTTTTAGAGTCTGTGTTGAGAGATCAGCTGTTATCCTGATTGGTTTACCCCTAAATGTAATCTGCTTTCTTTCTCTTGCAGCTTTTAAAATTCTCTCCTTATTCTGTATGTTGGACATCTTCATTATAATGTGTCTAGGTGTGGATCTCTTATGATTTTGCACATTCGGCGTCCTGTAGGCTTCTAGGATTTGGGATTCTGTCTCAATCTTCAATTCTGGGAAGTTTTCTCGTATTATTTCACTGAATAGACTGTTTATTCCTTTGGAATGGAGCTCTGTGCCTTCCTGTATCCCAATGACTCTTAAATTTGGTCTTTTGATATTGTCCCATAATTCTTGGATGTTCTGCTCATGGTTTCTTAGCAGACTTGCTGAGCTGTCTATGTTCTTTTCCAGTTGAAATACTTTGTCTTCATTGTCTGATGTTCTCTCTTCTAAGTGATCTACTCTGCTGGTAGTATTCTCAATTGAGTTTTTAAGTTGGTTTATTGTTTCCTGCATTTCTAGAATTTCTATTTGTTTGTTCTTTATTACCTCTATCTCCCTGTGAAATTGATCTTTTACTTCCTGGATTTGTTTGTCAATGTGATCTTTCATTGTCTGATTTTGCTGTCTCATGTCTTCCTTGAGACTCCAGATCATCTGAAGCATATATATCCTGAACTCTTTATCTGATATTCCATCTGTTGCAGCTATTACCTCTTCTAAAGTTGAGTTGACCTGCATTGCTTGTGGTCCTTTCTTTCCTTGTCTTTTCATACTGCCCGCGTTTCTTTCTGCTTGGTGCAACTGTTGTGTTTTGAAATTTACCCCCTATTTATTTATGTTGCTCTTGTATACTTGAAAAGTCTCCCTTGCAGGTGCGGGCGGCGGCTGTGCCCCTACTCCAATTGGGGTGACGTGTCTATCACGCTGGCGGCTCTCTGGGCCTGTTCCGGGAGTGGAAGGCGGCTCTGCTCTGTCCCTATTCCAATTGGGGTGTCGTGACTACAATGCTGGCAGATCGCTGGGCCTCTTCCGGGCGTGGGCGGTGGGCTTGGCTGGTGGGATTCCACCTAATGACAGTCCCTAACCTCCCTGCTTGCTAATTAATGGCTTCTCTGAGGCGCCACGCCTTCTGTAGCTGCGGGGCAGGCCGCGCGAATCAGTTGGCCTGGATCTCCGGGGTCCTGCTGCTGGCTGTTTTGATGTTACAAGCTGTTGGAGAGTGGTGGTGTATTCTTCAGCTTTCCCGGATGGTGGCCACTGACTGCCTGGATGGAGTGTCCGCTGTTTTGATGTTGCACTCTGAAGGAGAGTGGCGGTGTATCCTTCAGCTTTCCCGGATGGTGGCCGCTGACTGGCTCGGCGGAGTGTCCGCTGTGGGGGATGGGACTGTACCGCTTCCTTCCCCTTCTGAGAACCCGTGCTCGGCCCAAGGGTCCGTGTGGGCTTGGCTGGTGGGATTCCACCTAATGGCCTTCCCTAACCTCCCTGCTTGCCAATTAATGGCTTCACTGAGGCGCCACGCCTTCTGTAGCCGCAGGGCAGGCCACGCGAATCAGTTGGCCTGGCTCTCCGGGCCCTGCTGCAGGCTGCTGGGATCCCTGGCACTCTATCACTTTGATTTTTTCTGCTTGCCCCTCCCCCAGCGCTGGCTAGCCAGGTTTCCTTTTGGCTGCTACTGGGAGGAGGGGTTGGAGGTCAGGTGTCTCTGGTTTCCCCCTAGCCTGTATGGAGGCTCAGCTTGATACTCCCTCTCCCGGCAAGCCTAGGAGAGATTTTATGCGAATTCCCGCTGTCTGGGGGGTGAGCTGAATGACACCGACCTGTTTTGATGTCGCACTCTGAAGGAGAGTGGCGGTGTATCCTTCAGCTTTCCCGGATGGTGGCCGCTGACTGGCTCGGCGGAGTGTCCGCTGTGGGGGATGGGACTGTACCGCTTCCTTCCCCTTCTGAGAACCCGTGCTCGGCCCAAGGGTCCGTGTGGGCTTGGCTGGTGGGATTCCACCTAATGGCCTTCCCTAACCTCCCTGCTTGCCAATTAATGGCTTCACTGAGGCGCCACGCCTTCTGTAGCCGCAGGGCAGGCCACGGGAATCAGTTGGCCTGGCTCTCCGGGCCCTGCTGCAGGCTGCTGGGATCCCTGGCACTCTATCACTTTGATTTTTTCTGCTTGCCCCTCCCCCAGCGCTGGCTAGCCAGGTTTCCTTTTGGCTGCTACTGGGAGGAGGGGTTGGAGGTCAGGTGTCTCTGGTTTCCCCCTAGCCTGTATGGAGGCTCAGCTTGATACTCCCTCTCCCGGCAAGCCTAGGAGAGATTTTATGCGAATTCCCGCTGTCTGGGGGGTGAGCTGAATGACACCGACCTGTTTTGATGTCGCACTCTGAAGGAGAGTGGCGGTGTATCCTTCAGCTTTCCCGGATGGTGGCCGCTGACTGGCTCGGCGGAGTGTCCGCTGTGGGGGATGGGACTGTACCCCACAATGTCTTTTGGATGCCATGATTTCTGATGAGAGATCAACAGTTAATCTTATTAAGGATCCCTCCTATATGATGAATTGCCTCTCTTTTTCTGATTTTGATTCTGTCTTTAATTTCTAATAGTTGGAATGAAATATCTAGATGTGGATATCTTTAAAATTTTTATACTGATAATCTTTTATAATTACTGAATGCTTAAAATTCATATTTGTCATTACATTTGAGAGGTTTGAAGGCACTATTCAAATTTTTTTCTGCACATTTTGTCTCTTTTTCTGAAACTTCCATGATATGTGTTAGTATATTAGATGGTTCCCCCACAGGTATTCTATTGATTGATTGATTGATTGATTTTCAGTCATTTTTGTCCTTCTTCTCAGACTAGATAATTTCAGTTGTCTTACCTTCTTGCTCACTGATTTTTTTCTTCCACTTAATTAAGTCTACTGTTGAGTCCCTCTAATGATTTTTAAAATTTCAGTTACTATATTTTTTAGTTCCAAAATTTCAATGTGGTCCCTTTTATGTATTTCCAGTTCTCTATTGATATTTTCAAATTGGTAAGACATTATCTTCATACTTAGTTATTTTTAGACATCGGTTCCTTTTGACAATTATAATAGCTGATTTAAATTCTGGGTCTAGAGTTCAATGTCTTTCCTGCCTCTGGTGTCATTTCTGTTGATTTCCTGTATGTGAGTCATTCTTTTTGTTTCTTTGCATGGCTTACATTTGTTTGTATTGAAAACTTAATATTTTGAGTATAATACATTAACCCTGGAAATTAAATTCTCATCTTTTTCCAGGATTTGTTTTTGCTGTTATTTGTGGTAGTTGTTTTTAGTGTTTTTCCTGAACTAATTTTGTAAAACTTGTGTTATTTATTACATGTGATCTCTGCTGCCCCTGTTCTATTACCATAGTGGTCATATAATAATTGAGCAAATTTCCTTAAATATCTAAAAATTTCTCATTCATTGCTGAGTAGCTTCTAATAAATTGTGACATGTCTTTAACACCTATCCAGATAGCTTGCAGTTTCACCTTCACCTTTACTACCTGGTTTCACAAACCCTTAGGATGGAACTTAGGTGATGGAGCTCAGGAAATTCTCAAATCTTTCCTGAACATGGACAAAAGCCTGAGCAGGTATATGGGCTTCTAGATTTTCAGGAATATGTTGGAGTTCTTCAAAGTTCTAGCATACATATTCTCCAGCTTTTATTCCTAAACATTTTGGTCAGTGAATTTCTTGTGACAATTGTTGTCTGCCATTTTGAGAAGTAGCAGCTGAAGTCATTAGTCTGTAAATGTTTTTTAACAAATGCTTTTGGGAAGTAGTTTTAGCACTAGGCCAGTTCCAACTTAGGAAAAATAATGGGAGCCAGTCTTTTGTAACTACCACAAATAAATAGTTACAATCTTTGCAAATGAGGTTTATTTTTCTCTGGCTTCTGTTTAGCTGGCGGGTTGGGATTGGCTTATTTCACTTAGCATGATATTCTCCACCTCCATCCATTTACCTCTAAATGCCATAATTTTATTCTCTTTAAATACTGAGTAATATTTCATTGTGTATATATATCACAGTTTCTTTATCCATTCATCTATTGAAGGCCATCTAGGTTTGTTCCACAGTTTGACTATAAACACTAATGTGGCTGCGTCACTGTAATATGCAGTTTTTGAGTCCTTTGGGTATAGACCAAGGATTGGGATAGCTTGGCCAAATGGTGGTTCCATTCCATATTTTTTAAGGAATCTCCATATTACTTTCCAGATTGATTGCACCAATTTGTAATCCCACCAGCAATGTATGAGTGTGCCTTTGCCCTCACATCTTCACCAACACTTATTGTTTCTTGTATTATTGATATCTGCCATTCTGACTGGAGTGAAATGAAATCTTAGAGTAGTTTTGATTTGCATTTCTCTAATTACTAGAGATGTTGAACATTTTTACATATACTTGTTGATTGATTGTATATCATCTTCTGAGAAGTGTCTGTTCAGTTCCTCAGACCAATTATTGATTGGATTTTTTTGGTGATGAATTTTTAAAGTTTTTTATATATCCTGCTTTGTGTCATAACATTTGGTCTATTTTAGCGAATGATCCATGTGCTGCTGAGAAATAAAGTGTATTTGCTTGTTGATGGATGAAATATTATATATATATATATATATATATATATATATATATATATAAAGTCTAAATTATTGATTGTATTTTTGAGTTCTATAGTTTCTTTGTTTAGTTTTTGTGTGGCAGATCTATCAAGTGGTGAGAGAGGTATGCTAAATCTACCCAGTATTATTGTGTTGTGGTCTATTTGATTCTTGAAATTTAGAAGGGTTTGTTTGATATATGTAGATGCTCCATTGTTTGGGGCATAAATATTTATGATTGTTATATCTTGTTGAATGATTCCCTTAAGAAGTATGAAAGGTCCTTCATTATCCCTTTTGATTGACTTTGATTTGTACAACACTTTATCTGATATGTGGATGGAAACCCCTGCTTGTTTCATGATCCATGTAATTGGTATGTTTTTTCCCATTATTTCATCTTCAGCCTGTGGATGTCTTTTTCAATAAGATGAGTCTCTTAAAGGCAGCATATTGTTGGGCCTTTCTTTGTAAAATCCAATTAGCTAGTCTATGTCTTTTAATTGATGAGTTTAGGCCATTAACATTCAGGATTATTATTGAAATATGGTTTGTATTCCTAGTAATTTTCAACTGTTTTGTTTTTTTAACTTGACTTGGTTTATTCTTTGGTTGGATTTTCCTTTAGTATAGTTCTTCCCTTTGCTTATTTTTGTTGTTGATTTTAATTTCATCCTCATGGAATATTTTGCCAAGGATATTTTGTAGTGCAAGCTTTCTCATTATATATTCTTTTAACTTTTGTTTATTATGGAAGGTTTTTATTTTATCATTAAATATGAAGCTTAATTTTGCTGGATATAAGATTCTTGGTTGGCATTCATTTTCTTTTAGAGCTTGGCCTATGGTGATCCAGGATCTCCTAGATTTGAGGGTCTGGGTTGAGAAATCCTCTGAGATCTGAATTGGTTTCCCCCTATATGTAATCTGAAACTTTTCTCTGTGGCTTTTAAAATTCTATTCTTATTTTGTATCCTAGGCATTTTCATTATATATGGTTTTGTGTAGATCTGTTGTAATTTTGTACATTTGGTCTCCTTAAGCCTCTTGTAGTTTATTTTCCAATTTGGTCTTCATGTTTGGGAAATTTTCTTAATATTATTTCGTTGAAGAGATTATGCATTCCTTTGGTTTGTTTCTCTATACTTTCCTCTATCCCGATAAATCTTAGATTTGGGCTTTTGATGTTATCTCATAATTCTTGGAGTTTCAGTTCATGGTTTCTTACCATCTTCACTGTGTGGTCAATTTTCTTCTCAAGATTGCACATTTTATCTTTACTGTCTGAGGTTCTGTCTTCCAAGTGGTCTAGTCTGTTCATGCTGCTTTCTATTGAATTTTTTATTTGGTTTATTGTTTCCTTCATTTCAAGGATTCTGGGTTTTTTTTTTTTGTTGTTGTTGTTTTCAGAATCTCTATCTCTTTCTTGAAGTAATTTTTTGCTACCTGTATTTGCTAACTTATCTCTTTGTTGGAGTGATCAATTTTTGCTCGTATTTGCTCTCTTATGTCATTAGTTGATTTGCAGGTCATTTTAATTATGTACATTCAAACTCCTTCTCTGACATTTTATCTACTGTGCTGTCAAAGGATTCTATTATTGTATAATCTTTGTTTGTTTGAAGCACTTTCTTTCCTTATCTTTTTATGCTTTCTGTGTGTCTTCTCCTCTCGCAGTACAGATATGATGCATTACAGTTTCTACACTAAAATCTTAAAATGTCTCTGCAGGTTTCTTGTGTCTCACCCTGAAGGGGAAGATCGATATTAACAGCCCCGAATGCAAAGGACATATAGCTTTAAACCAACTAGTTCCTGTGTAGACAATTACACTTTGTCAAAACAAGCAGAAATGATGTGTTCAATTATTATCTGCAATATAAACAGTAGGTTTGCAAAAGGATCTACAGTTTCTACTGGTGGAGAAGAACAGAAGTGGGGTGGGGGTGTTGAGTGTGATGTTTATGAGGTAGGAGGTGGTAGTGTAGAGGTATAGAGGTATTAGATCATAGGCAGAGTGAAAAATGAATCAAAAGAAGTTGACTGTTAACAGGAGAATAGAGAGAAAGAGGCAACCCCATGTAAGGCTCTCTCCTGCCTCTACAACAAAACAATGGTTATTAGCACACCTAGAAGGGATATCTCTGGTATAAGCAGGACTGCAGGGACCTTGGTGATGGTTTTCAGGGTCCTGGCCACTGTCCCTAGATGGAATCAGCTTGTTAGTGGTGGCATAAAGTCAAACCTGTATGTACCTTGCTGCTGGGCATTCAGTCCTCTGCTGATGTCTCAAGATGGAAGTTATCACAATTAAAGATGTGGAGGAGGGAGGAGGGTTAACCCAAGATGGCAGTGAAAGTGTCCTAAGATGAAAATGACCACTTTCAGAGATGGGGCTGAAGAGGTGGGCTGCAGGATGACTTTGGGCAACCTGTTCCTAGATGTAGTGCTGTGGCATGTGGTGCTTTGGGTGACAGCTGCCTCTATATCCTGTCAGTTATCCCAAGGTAGAGGATACCATGTGGGAAGAGCTATGGTTATGGCTATAGTGTCCCAAGATAGAAGAAGGCCAGTAAGTAGCCATGCACTGGGGAGCCTCAGCAGAGTCCTCTCCACACGGTGATCAGTCCTGGGCCTGGGCCTGGGCCTGGGCCTGGGCCTGGGCCTGGGATCCTGCACTGTTAGCAGGTTGGCAGGCTGGTGCTGGGTCTGCCTGGTCCTGGGGCTTCTGTTGCAGGTCATGAGTGGGCCCAGAATCCATTTCTTTTATTAAAAGATAATTTAACTACAATTTAAGAATAAATTATTAAATTTGGCTACTAATGAAGACTAGAAAATGAATTTAGAAATATAGCATTATTTGTATTATTTTAAATAAAAGTCAATAATAAAAATTGTTTTTCTTAAATTCTTATTGATTTATTTACAATATAATTTTGATGATCTCTTATTCCTTTATCATTTTTTACTTTCTATTTTAGTTTTTGAAAGTCTTTATATATGTTTGTTTATGTGTGTGTGTGTGTATAATGTCCAAATATATTTATTTTTCGCTTTGCTGACTCCTTGTAGTAATGTTATCTTGCTAATGTTTCAATTATGATTTTATATTTTGTTGAGCTTAATCTGTTGGAAAAATAAGCACTGAACATCAGTCAACTATTTTTTAACTAGGCATTGCTCATCACAGTCATTTATTAGCCTATGGTAGATGCTGAAAACAGGAGTCTCCTAATTAGCACTTTGTAACATGAGTCTCCTTTTCTGGGGTCTACAGGGCATGTTTTTACTTTTTCCCAGCCTGAATCAGTGCAAGTCAAATAGATAAAGTTATAAGGAAAATGGTCATAGTCCTTTGGCATTATTCCAACTCCATCAAGTGGTCTGCTTGATTGCAGGAAGAAGGTTCAGTTGATACTCACTGTTTGAACGGGTGGTATTTTTATTAAGAACCCTCACCAATATGATATTTTGGCAGTGGCAGGAGATAGATGTGAGTAGATCACAATAAAAAATGTTGTGTATTGTCACTACATATTAATAACTCAAAGTCTTGCATCAAAAAATGACACTCTTTTCAACCAATTTTATTTTGTAAGTTAAAAGTCTCTTGAATCCTTTGTATCATGTCACACTAGCTAGTTGTGTTTATAAGTCATTGTCCTCACAAAGATGTACCAAAGGGAGGCAGTCATTTGCTCAAAGACATAGAACAATGCCAGCACCAAACCCTATAACTCTCCATCCAATCTAGAGACACACGCAGTGATTTGTGACATTCTGGTAAACAATGCATCAGTAGAGAGAGGGGGGAACTAGAGGGCCTAAAAGCTTTCTTTGCTCAAATTTCTTTGGTTGAAAGTAGCATGAAAATTGCTCCCCATTTTAAAACACTGAAAAATGCTGCTCTTGAAGAAGTTTTGAGAAGGCTATATTATGGGGCACTGTTTGTTGAAATAGACATTTCCCAGGTCACCTTCATTCTTAACAACTATTTGTATTCAAGACGATACTTTTCCTCCTTCCTTTTTTCCTTCCTTCCTTCCATCTTCATTTAAGGGATTTCATTCAGAAATTGAAAAATAGATAAAATGTCCTCAACTCAAAATCCCTTTCAATTATTGAAATGTAAGACAGAAAAAAAATCAACAAAAATATATCAATAACATGGAGATGGTGCTTGGGAAGATTATTCAAATGCAGGGCACAAGTTTCCTTGTTGCTTCAATGAGATGCACTCTAGAAAAAAAGGCCTAAGGAATAAATCTTCAGTCATTGTCAACCCATTCCTCTTATGGTTCTTTAAAGACAAAGTGCAAGAACCAAAAAAGGTAATGGACTATGATTCAAAGAACTGAACTTCATGATCAAATCTGTCACCCATAAGCTTTGTGGCTTTTAAGTCGTTTAACTTCTTTGAGCTTCAGTTTATTTTTATGACAAATAAAACGATTAATAAATGAACATGTAACATTCTTTCCAGTTTTAAAATTTGAAAACTTTAGTCTTTTGCTGTAACAAAATATTGACTGTGAACACCATCACACCTCTTACCCACAACTAATATGCATATCCAAGTGTTCTCACTGAAAGATCACACTGTTTGATAAACTACAATTTGTGAAGCTGCACCCCCTTCTGAAGTCAAAGCAATCATTTCACAAATCTAATCATGTCATTTTCTAAATTAAAACACATCATAATCCAATAGCTAACATTTATGGAATGCTTACTATGTTCCAAGTGCTTTATGCAGTATAAGTTGTCCAGTCCTTTCAACAACCATATGAGTGAAGTTTTATTTTTCATCATCCTTATTTTACAGATAGGGAAACTGGGGAACAGAGCCCACAATTCTAAATACTCTATTTTTCTGTTTATTATCATGGGACTTTTGAAAATGCATTTTCTCCATTGCTCTTAGGATAAAATTCAATTCCGAACAAAGCTGCAGGACCCATACTGGCCAGCTTCTTTTTGGATCTTATCCCTTTCCTGTACTCTGTTGCAACTGTATGGAGCTCCCTGTAGCTGTTCTGAAATATATCCTTGCAGATGACAGGGAGAGCATGCTCTTTCCTCTGTCTTTGCTACTCCTCTCTTTGCCTGGATGATAAAAATGTCATAGAATTAAATAAATTAAAATTTAATTTAATTAAATAAATTTAATAAATTAGAATTTATTTCTTCTCAGAGAAGAGGTTGGGTGGTTAGATGCCTCTTCTTGTGCTCCTACATCTTCCTGACTTATTCCTATTAAAGTGCACCTTATAGGACATCAAAATTAATTATTTGCCTTTATATCCCCTGCTAATATACATTTTTTGAGGATGAAGACTATGTATTACTAGTGTTACACACATGTTTATGTCCCTAAAAATAAGTTGAATTAGTGGAAAGAAAAAAACGTAGTTTCCCCTTTTCCTGTTTCCATTTCACATTCCCAGTATAATCATGTTACTTTCAAGGAAACCTATTGGACACCATTGGGCTCCAAATTCATTTTTTTTTCTTTCCTATTAGAAGATTGTTCTGTTTTTTTTTTTTTTTTTTTTTTTTCTGTGAGAGTCTTGAGCTACTTGTGTATTATCTAATATGGCTCACATTTCCCCATCAGTTTTCCAAAGAGTGATACCAGGCAATCTAGGCATGGAGATCAATCAGCCACTTCACCAAAGGGCCTCCCTGTGTTACCAACACGTAAGGCCCCTGGTGTCGCACCATGGTATCTCTGTCTTTCAGAAACGTTGGCTTTGATGTTCTGCCAGTTAGGGTGATGGCTGCTATTTCTGGGGAAAATAACTCTAATCCAGAGAACAGATATTCTAATATTTATAAGTATTTATAAATATTTTATAAATCTAATATTTATAAATATTTTGTCTGACATTTCCAGATTTTATAAAACACTTCTGGGATGATTATTTTTCAAATATTAAGCTTGTGTATGAAAGTTTTCATTAAGATATAACTTTGACAATTCCACCTAGGGAACTCATCACTGAAGACATTTGGTGTCAGAAAACTAAATTGTTTCTCCCCATGGAAGAAAGTATAAAAGAATGCTAAAGAAAAATTCTCACCATGCAATTGGTTCCATACTGGTTTAAAAGCCAGTGCTACTTGATGCTTCACACCTCTACTGTTAGGTGCATTATATAGTTTCTTGGTCTCAAGTTTTGAGGTTTCTGGATTGTAAACATGAGAACAGGACAAAATGTGACAGCAGCAGCCAATTACACTTGTGGTCAGTTTGAACCATCCTAAGGCCTCCTAAGCCTTCAAATATTTTTACAAGAAACTAAAGAAAACAGGTTGCCAATAGGGAACAGGAAGTGGTATACTGCTAATCTGGAGAATTCAGGCAAGCACCAATTAATGAGAGGTATATGTTCTGTGTGGACCAAACACATAAGCAAGTCCACCTGAATTGATGGCATTAAATCAGCTTCTGAAATGTCTAGATTTGGGCCAGGCATTTAAGGTTTAGTCCTGCATGGAATGGTCAGTTATTTGACAGCATTAGGAGTATAAGAATTATTGTGAAGATGGTTGCCTACAGCAAATTTCTTTGTCTATGTCTCATTAACAGTCATGTTCATCACTTAAACTCTCAGACAATATCTCCTTCAGAGTTTAGGTGATTGTGACTTTTAGGACTTTGCAACTAAATCAGAAAGCAAGGTGGGGTAGTCTAGACAAAGTGAGTATATGTGTGAGTATAATTTAAATTAATTTAACTTATGCATGAAAACATAAAATTATACCTGTTTATGGGGCACCAAGTAATGTTTTGATAGGTGTATATATCATGTGATGTTTGAATCAGGTTACATGTATCTATCATTTACTCAAATATTTAACATTTCTTTATATAAAAAACATTCAAAATCCTTTCTTCTACATTTTTGAGATATACAGTACATTATTGTTATTACAGTTAGCCTACTGTGCAACAGCACACTACAACTTTGTGCTTCTATCTAGCTGTAACTTAGAACACATTGATCAATCTCCCTCATCGTTCCTTTCCCCCACTGTCCCCAGACTCTGGCAACCACTATTCTACTTTCAATCCATGTAATTCTTATTGATTTATTTATCAGTTGTTTTTAGTTATATATAACATTAGGATTCATTTTGACATAATTATAAAAGTAAGGAATATAATTTGCTCTAATTCAGCCCCCAATAATTCCCCTTCCTTTTTCCTCCTCCTTTTTCTCCTCTACTTTTTCTCTTTCTACTATTTACTTATCATTTTTTAAAATTAGTGTCTTGTGGATGTACACGGTGATGAGATTCACTGAGGTATATTCATATATGTACATAGGAAAGTTATGTCGGATTCATTCCACTGTTCTTTCCTTATCCCATTCCTCCCCCCTCCCCTTCAGTCCCTTTGTCTACTCCACTGATCATTTTTCTGTTCTGTCCCCCACACACCTTATTTTGGATTAGCTTCAGCATATCAGAGAAAACATTCAATCTTTGGCTGAGGAATACTCCATTGTGTGTGTATGTGTGTGTGTATAGATAGATATAGATATATCACATTTTCTTTATCCACTCTTCTGTTGAAGGATGGTCATTCTTAAAAGTGTTTTCTGCCTGCAGTGAGGAATTTCATTGCTTCTGTCCCTTCATCCTGGGAAAGGGTAGTAAATTGTTAAAAATAGTAATACTTGGCACTTTTCAAAGAACATTTACATGTTTTACCTTGAGTTTTTAAAATATTCCTGAAGTCAGGCGAGGCAGTTGTTATTACTATCTTAGTTTGGGAGATAAGAAAACTTACTATTTGAAAATTGAATGGCTAAATTTATAAAGCTAAAGACAATTCTGACCTTCTGTTTTAGGATGGAGACTTTCCTCGGTCCTTGCTGTCTCTCCTATTCTACTTAGAAGATCCTGATATGTGTAATTATATAGTAACAAGTACTTATTAGGCTCTCCATGATTCAATGATACTATAAGTAATTAATATATACACGGAATGAATAAATAAAACCATAAGAGAAGAGGAGGAAACCTACTAATTGTCTGGGGAATTCCAAGGTTATCTACCACACAGGACCTTAGGGGGTTTTCACAGATGGTCCCGGAGTCGTCTTCATCTCCATCTCACAAGAAAGAAACCTGCATTTTTGAGATACTTAAGTAACTTACTGAGATATTATTATGAGCCAGACACAGGGTAATTGCTCTGCATAATTTTCCCATTTTGTATCCCATTTAATCTTTACAACAATCATCTGAAACATATCAAATTTTTACCATTTAACAGAAAACTAAAGCTTAAAGGAATTAAGAAGTTTTCCCTGGGACAGACACAGAGTTGAGTTAGATCCCAAATCCAGGATTCTGATACACAAACATTTCCAAGGTCTGGCCCTCCTCTGATGACTGACTGAGTCCTGGTTCACAAGGTCTCCAAGGGCTGCATCCAGGATTTCAACTCTTCCTTCAAGGGCCATTCTGTACGCCTAGAGCCCACTGCCTGTGGGGTCACTTAAAGACACATTTAAAATATGAAGTATATGAATAATTGAATGTTGTGTAAAACCTTTGTTTGTATATCAAGGGTTCTACAGTAATCATTTTATTGCACAGTAGGTGACTGCTTTTCTGATGGTGTATTTAATTGTTTTGGTTAAAGCTGTGGTTTTACTATGGGGTCTCTGTAGGACTCCAAATCCCCCACTAATATCAAAGTAACTTTGTACAGTAAATTTATCTTGAGATGTAATAAGAATTGCCCAGATTCTGTATTTATTTTGTAGAAAAGACTGAGAGTAAAACAAAATTCATACAAATGAGATTAGATCTCCAGATGCATATGTAGATTGCAAACTTGTCTTTTCCCATAGAAGACAGGAAAATGTAAAACTCTGATACACAAAGTGTATCCTTTGGAGTTGTGGAATTATATAGTGCAGGTTTTTAGATTTCGAAACTTCCATGTATGCCTCTTCTCAAAAGCAAAATGGAAATATGTGCAAGTTTTCTAAATTTAGAGTGAATTTTATGTTAAGATCTTTTTGAAAATTTTATACTACCTGAGATAGTTTTGCCATGTAGCAGAGTAAGAATTTGGAATTAGTGGTTGAGTGCTACTAAAAACCCCAGTCATATAATTTCAATAAGCAATGAATAATGGGAACATTGATCTGTGGTCACAAAGTGCCAAAGGTATCATTCTACAAACAAAGACTATTCCATCACCACCTAGAAAAGTAGAGGAGACAGGATGTATTCACAAAAAATAATTTGATTCAATCCTAGAAATATTTATTAAAAAATCTATTTTATCCCCAGAACTATGTGGGTTTTGTTTTTGATACAATGAATAATATATGGTTTCTGTGATGTTGTAATTCACAATATAATGGAGATATGCCAGACAAGGTAGGATGGAATATATAGCTTTAAGTAACATACTGTGAGTGTGTTGAGGCCAGAAAGAGACCAATTCCTGGGAGGAAAATCTGGAATGGATCTGATAGGAGATGATATTACAGAAGTGCTAGAGATGATATTAGAGAAGTGCTTTCTACTCACTTGCAAAGCAGCAGGGAAAACACAGGTACACCTCAGCCAGGATTCCAGAAAGCAGAGCATTTTCCTGCCCTATGCTACTGTACCATCCTGAAACATTTTACACTTTTATCTACTCTGCTGCTTCCTTCTAGTTCTCTTAGTTTTTCTTCTCTTTTTTTTCCACTTTCCCTTTTATTCTCTTTCTCTGTTTCCCTCCCTCCCTACTCCCCTCCCTCTCTCTCCTGGCATTCTCTACCCTCACCTGCCTCCTCCCAATTTTCTCCTCTTCTTACCTGTTTTCTGCCTGTGGTTCTACAATCTTGTCTTACACACTCTGGTGACATTTTTCATACTTTCCACCATCTGCTGATGTCTTCAAATCTATATCCCCTGTTCTACCTGTTGTCTAAGTTCCATACCCATATATCAAACTCCATTTAGTTATATCATTGACACTTAATATATCCCAAATCATATTTGGTTTATCTAAAACACACTTGACCTTCTGTAATCACTGTTTTGTGAGTGGCGCCACTGTGCACTGGAGTTTGGGAGACAAAACACTACGGGGCCATCCTAACCTCATTTCACTCATTTCTATTTCAGAAAGTCAGCAAGGCCCACAGACTCTACTTCATCAGTATATTCCAGGATTCCACTCTCTTCATGAGCTCAGTAATAGCTTTACTTCAGACTTCATTGCCTTTTTCAAGAGTGATTTTGTGCTGCAGAATAAGACTTCTAAATTTCAAGTCAAACTGTCAGGACCCAATTTTCATCCTGAGTATTACGTGAAGTAACAGAAGGATTTCACATTCTGGGCAGCTTTGCTTGTAAGACTTTGAGGCCTCATACTCAGGCCTCCTTATTATAGACCCCTGCTTCTTCATCATGCTGACTTTCTTCAGTTATGCCAAATTACTTTCAGGTACCCAAAAGAATTGTGCAGTATAATGCCTTTATATCCTCCAACCAAATTTTGCCTGTCCTTTCATGTAATTATTCAGTCTCCAAAAGTCAGTGCAATTCTAATCTACTCCTTATCTGCCCACAGTTTCTTTAATCTGAACTTTCTCTGCCCTAAAATGGATGCATATTTTTAATCAAATGTATTTTCATTTATATGTATTCTCCTTTCACTAAACTAGTAATTTTTATTCTTTTGGGGGAGTCAATTGCACTTAAATTGTTGAGATTCAAGAAAGTACTTTAGACACACTTTCTAGAAAAACATAGGGTTAAACAAATTTTGCCCATAATTTGAGGTTATGAAATGCATGAAAATTTCCTAAAGTTGTACATGGACTCCAGGCCAAGTGTCCCTGCTTAGACAGGAAGTCTCTTCAAGATAGAAGTCATAGTTTTTCTTTGACTTTCTTTCCCCAATACCTAATACAATAACTAGCATGTGGTTGTCTCTCAATAAATTTATATTAAATGAGTGCTTGATAGATCTTCCACATAGGATTATGGTCAGAAGAAGGAAAGAGATTTTTTAGTATGGATGGAGCAACTTGATGAATTGCAAATTTATAGAGGAAGGGACTAGTTTTAATTATATAGACCTTCCTTGTGTCTTGGTTTAGTTATATAGACACTCCTGTGTCTTGGTTAATTTTGTAAGGGCTTAAAACAATAGAAGTAAAATTTAGGGCTCCATTAATGTTTTCTTCACTGATGAAAATATAAACTGGAGGACTTTAACATAACCATACATCTAAAAATTATCAAAGGATGAAATCAAAGGATATCTAATTTTAGGTTGTTCACCCCCATCCTACCAGCTTTCATTGCCTTCAACTGAAGGATAAGTAGACTGTTCCATGTAATTAAGTAATAATAATAAAATTAAGAGTCTATCACATTTTCAACATCATGTGTGGTATGTTGCATTATCCTAGAGTTAATTCAAGGAGTGTGTGAGTTTTCATGTGGTCCACTAGTCATAGATAATTGTATAGTTCCTCTGAAAATTCATTCCTATTTCTTTAAGAGAGGAATGAAAGATAAAACTATGCAACTATTACAACAGCATTTGTCAAAAGAGTTGAATATAGTGGCATGTGCCCCAAATAGTTTTTTCTCCTACTTTTTTAGTCCTTACAAAGTTGTGCTAAAATTGTCCCTGCTTAGGAGTAGTAAACAATCAAAATGATTCATTTCTGCAGTGGAATGCACATTAATATCTCCTTTAATAGACTAAATTGTACTTTATAAAAGTAAAGATATTAAGTTGAATATATAGTGTAAAATAAATCTACACACACACACACACACACACATGAAGCATATCATACTGTTAGTAATTAAAAGCCTCAATTTGGGGGTCAGAAAAAGTGGGATTAAAGCTCCTACTCCACTAATTTTAGCTGGAGTATTTTGGACAAGCTATTTTACACTTGAAGAAATTGGGATTTTGAGAGGTTAAATTTTAAAAATTAGATTTCCAGAATGGTACCTTGTGAGTTATTATTATTTAAGCAAGTACAATTTGTACATTAAATAAAAAAATAATGATATGTACAGTTGAGTTTGTCTTTGCAGGAAAATTTTCCTTCCACAGCATCTAATCAGAAAGCTAGGAGTACACTATCATGGTAGCCCAGATTTTAAAATTCTCAATGATCGTGTAAAATGATGTAAGTTGCAAATATACATTCTAGACTTAATACACATTAAATATGCAACAAGTATTTATTGGATGAATAGCAGAATTTAAAAGAAAAGCATGATAGATATGTTGATAAAGTAAATGTACATAGTTTTTCTGGGGATATTTGCATATTGCCACTTCAAAACTATGAAAATATAGAACAACAACAACAACAACAAAAGTGTTCCCTGTTGACACATAAGCTACTAAAATTAGATATGTGGAAAAAGTACCTACAACTCTGGTTGGAGAAATCAGCTTCAAAGGAAATAAAATCTGATGTGCAATAACCAACACTTGTTAAATATGATGTTAATTATTCAATATTTAAGAATCATTTAAAAAATATTTCTCATGTATTACACAAGCAAGAGAAAAGTTGTTTGCTTCGATCTCAACACCCATTTCCCTTTAACTAAGAGTTGCAGGTTAAAGAAGCCAAACCGTTTCTTGGCTTTGGGTCAGTTAACAAATAAGGCATTCAGTCTTACTCAATGTAAACACAGCACTGGGGAGAGGAGGTAAACATCAGGTTGGTAATGAATTCTCTTCCTGCCAATGGAAGTCATCAACCTAAGACTAAATAAGACCTCTGAGCAACAGACATGCATAAAAAAAAAAATGATCAGAGAGCTTTAGTGTAAGGAAGATAAATTTGAGAAAACATGAATTATTAATGAGAAAGCTATCCTTATAGATGGCCTTGTTCAACCTCCATATTATAGAAATGAGAAAACTGTAGTTGGAGAACTAAATGACCTCTCACAAATCCCTTCCAGTTGGTGGCAAAGCCTAGGGAGCATCCAGTATCCCCCTGGATCTCAGTACTATGCTTCTTAAATTACCTCACAATGTTGAATCCTGTCCAGTGACACAGCAACATCCTGTCCACTCAGCAGTTTTGTCATATGATACAAGGAATGAATCATCAGATTCCCTGAGCTGGATGAAAGACTGCCACTCAGGGCTTCAATTTGTCATTCTGTGTTGTTTTACATATTTTTGATTGTTAATTGCTTTTCATAGCTACTTTTATTCCAGACAGAGATAGCCATGTTTCTTGTACATAAACATTCAAGCTCCCTAATGGCTACACACCCTAAAGTAAGTTATTTTGAATGTTTCCCAGAGTCTGAGATGTCTAAGTCAATGTACAGACAAAACTCTGTTTTTTTGAGTTGGAGAGCCAGAGGACAAGATTTCGAAGCATGAAACTGTAACTATGGTGACGTTTTAGCATCTTCCCAGTGGAAACCATATGTAAATCCAAGTGTCTTTCACCTCTTTTTTGGTTCCAATCCATGAAAGAACAGTTTGCTCCAGAATTCACAGCAGTAAAATTCAACAAACATCTGTTGAGAATTCACCACACACAAGGAACTGAGCCCATGGAAGCCCAGGTCTCCTTTTGAGAATCTGTTCAAGTTCTTTCTAGTTCACAAAAATTTCTTACTGATACTATAGTTCTCTCCCTGAATACCCAAAGTGTCTAACTAAGGCACACATAGTCATGGGGAAAACTGTGTGGTACAATCAGTTTCATGCTTTTATCTTTTCACGTGAAGACTTTAAACATTGTAAGGGCAGGGATTGTGTATGTGCATGCTTTGTCATTACTGTAATCCTTAGTGTCCAGCACAGTGCACACAGCATGTATTTGGAATTTAATAAATATTTGTTGAATTAATTTGTCTTGCTCCTTTTCCTGTCAGAAAACTAACTTGTTTTATTTTTTCAGTGTACTTGGGTTTTACTTAAATGTCCTGCAAGCCAGGAATCCCCACCCCACAGTCCCAACCAAATGGAGAGGGTTGGTCATTCTTCCACAAGAGTTCACAAGCTGGTCAACTTGTGAAAACTATGTCTTCTAGAAGTATATATGTAAGACTCTGCAGCGTATGTAAGCAATAGTAAACACATGTTTATCTTTATTTCTCTTCCTAAATACTATCTGGAACTCTTTCCAAAGAGATTGTTTTCCCTGACTATTCCCCAAAATCTACTAATGCTGCCCTCATATGACCAGAATTATCTTGAAGAATCTTTTCTCTGGCAAAGGATAAATTCCTTGTCATTAAAAATCTGACTCATAGAGATGCTCAAGTGACCAGTGATCAGGGAAGTTCAGAAAGAAGAGGAGAGCATAGTGACCCAGCAAGTCCCTATGAAGGGTCATGAAAGTCTCACAAAACATCAAAGTGGAGAGAGGTCATTTCCCTTAGTTATTACTAAGTGACTGCATCTTGTCACCCTTCTTTGATGCAGCAGAACTGGCAGTTCCATTATTTTGTGTATTTGTTTCACATCCTGGAGGTGCGGTAGTAAAAACTGTAGAAGGCATTCACCATTAGTTCAAGACTTTATATTAACTTGTTTGATCTAATTTCCCCTTTATCTCATGTCTCAGATAAGTAATGCAATGCATACATTCAAATTGTGCTACAATTGCAAAGGGTATAAAATGAATAATTTCAAGTACAGTCTTTAACCCTACCCTTAAGGGAACTATTGTAAATGGTTTAGTGTCTTATTCTTGTGGGTTCTTATGAAATTCATGCACATATTATACATAAGCATATAATTTTTTCAGAAACAATTCTGCATTTTTAATATTTTTGTTGTTTATATTTGAGAACATTCTATTGTTATTAATATAATCTTATCACACTATTTTAATAGCTTCATGATGTACTATCATAAAGATGTAAGAATGTTAACTACTTTTCTATTGGTGCATATTTAGTTTGCTTCTTAGGTTTTTCTGTCACTAAGTGCTACGAAGAACTGTGTGCATACTTTTAGAGCTGTATTGAAAGGTACGTGGATTTTATTAGTGTCATTTTGGAAGGCAATTGGGTAGAATCTAGATGTACCTAGTTTTCTACATTTCTACCACCCATAAATGTTGTTAATCTTAAAAAATGCTAATATGGCAGGGAAAATACATCACACTGTTATTTTCATCCTACTTACTTTGATTAGTATTTAGATAAGTTTTATTCAAAAAATAAGCAACTCTTTATCTGAGTATTTGCAGTCCCTCTTCTAGGTGGGGCTGACATAACTCTAAGTACAAAGGACAGGCTCCTGGTCCCATGGAGCTTATATTCTATTCTAGGGAAACTAGCAACATGCTCACAAGTGAAACACGTGTCGGGTGATTGTACTTTCTGTGAGCAGAAACTAGAGAGCAACCTGGGGCATGCTATCTTATAGAGAGTGGGTATGAGAAGTATTAGAGACAAGAAGACATTGAAGCAGAGACCCGAACAAAGTAAGAAGATGAGGATGTAGATATTTGTAGGCAATAGGATTTTAAGCTGAGGGAATGGTAAGTGGGAAATAATTAGGTAGAAATACAGTTGTCATGTTCAGTATCTTGGCCACTAGTTATTATTTCCGTAAATTACTTCTTCATGCACTTATGAGAGAAACTCAGTATATCATGAGTAGTTAGAATAGTCCATTCTTCACTTTCTTCTGTGTGTTGTGAAAACTTTCTTCCAATTTTCTTAAAATAAGAATTTCACTTATTGTGACTCTTTTGTTGTTTTGGTGAAGAGGAGTTTTAAAATTTTAAGTCTTGTATAAGAAGACTTTTTTGGATAAGTTACATTTTTTCCTGTGAAAACAGTGATCACAATCATTGAAGATCAAATATCCTCAACTGCTATAGTTCTGATCAATTCCCTAACCCTTTCGTCCTTCCTAAAGGAGCTTTCACAGCTATATCTTTGGGAATCTATGAACTCAAGAATCACCACCAGAAACCCTACAGTTACATACTGGATATAAGGTGATTTTTTTTTCTCCCTCAGCTGAAAAATGAGATTTGGATGGATTCACTAAAATTCAGATATAACTTCTTAGAAGGAGTCATATTTATGGGAGATACTTTGGGTGGTTTTGAAATGGTTCAGTAAATGGATTACTCAATACATTGTTCCCCACTCACAGATCCTCAAGATTCCATGAAAGTATATGATGGGGGATGCAGCATAAATTGAAGAAGTGATCCCTCAAAACTTTATAGGGCAGAGAGTCAAAAACTTGGTTTGGAATATCAACCTCCCTTGGCATTTCTGCATCTGGCATACATCAATTTTTAAATAAACCCTTGGGGCATATTTCTTAGATCTGGTTAAGCATCAGAACCATCTATATAGCTTTCTGAAATGTAATCCTTGAATCAAAATATTCTAATTCACAGGGTCTATTCGGGGTGATCCCTAAGAAACAGTACCTTTAAATTCTATGGGCAATTCTGGTACCTATCCATTCTTGGGAAGTCTGAATACAAATATTATGTTAACACCACCCAGATTGTTTTGATATACAGTCTACCACATCTGTTCTCCTTTTCAAACAGCTTCAGAATGCTTGCATATTATGAGCCATTTACCCATTTTTTTTTGTAAGAACTGTGAGTGGCAAATGTTGTCTGAAATCAAATGTACGTGCTTTTAGTCATTTACTTTTGTGACAGTGAAATACTGTGTTTGCCCCTCAAAGAAAGAAGGGCTTTTTGTGGCAACCCACATGCACACTGCCTCATGTCTGCAGGCTTTATGGCTGATTGAATATGAAGTGTTGTAACTTGTTGTTATTCTATATGTTTCCACTTCTTTCTCAGAAGTAGGAAGGACTTCTACTTTTTTTTTTCCCTCCTAACATCTAAAAGGATTAAAAACAATATTAGAAGCAGAATGGTGTTTTTTTTAAACATATACTTTCTGACCACATAATTCCAAAAATTAGAAAGCTGAATAAATCATTATTACTTTTTAAGAGTTGTTTGTCTAAACAGCATGATTAGGTTCTCTATGTACTCTCCATAAAAGAAGATATCTTGTTAATTAACAAGGATCATAAAAAGAATACCTACTCTAAAGAAAAATTAAAGCACATCCTTATATTATGCAAAGTTCTGAACAAGAGAATATCAAACTAGTGTGTACAGGAAATAAAATATGGAAATTTAAATATCAGAATATGTAAATGAAGTAATTTCTTTTTGAAAGATCAAATTTGAGCGGGTGGGGTAAACTTGGGAGACATGTATAAAACTTAGTTCCAGGCAGCTTTCTCTATTTTTATGACCCTACAAAATCACTGTAGGAGTATGTCATTCTAACCTCAATCACAAGACAGAAAAATACTCTCCCTCAACCTAACTTCCAGACAACTGCAAAACCCAGTTTATGATTCTTTCAGTAATCCATGATTCACTGGACAGATGAGCAGCCAACACAAACTGTCAAGTCTCCTGAGCCACCCAGAGACGGAGCAGTCCACATTTTCAGACCTCCATCTGAGAAACTGAATTACTAAATTCAACCTGGATACAACTGGATGCTTTTCCATGTTGCCTATTACTCATTTTCCTTCTTGCCCCTCCAGGCTTATTTTTCCCAGCCCCCTACCTCACACATGCTCTGCATGCCAGCAGGGTGAACAAAAGCACACAGCACAAGCACCCAAGCTTCCTTTCCCTCCTACTGTCTAGGGAGTCTGGGTGTGTGTGACTTAGCTCCGGACGACACTGAAGTGAAAATAATGGAGGCAAACGAAGAAGGAAAGACTGAAATTATGCTTCCAACGTTGTGCTTTCTGCCAATTCCTGGATGTCATAGGTACAAAAGAACAGACTCCTTTCCTGCAAGAGGGGCAACTCTCTGTGATGCATGCTACAGAGCCCCCCACAGCAGTCAGCCATGCTCCATTTTGACCTGAAGCCACATCCTTGCTCAGAAACCTCTCTTTTGTTACTGTTTCCTTTACAGGAAACTGACATTCCCTGGATGAACGACCTGTACCCCAATCCCTGCCTCAGGCTTTACTTCTAAGGATCCTGATAGATATTGTATCTATTTAGGTATTTTACTACAGGTCGTGTGACTGACAATTCCAAACTTTTTTGGTGTTAGTATGTTATTTCTTTTGAATAGGTCACTACATGGAAATGGCCTTGAAGGCAAAAGCAGAAAGGCCCAGATTACTTGTATTACAAAGAACTTCAAGTTTCCTCCTATGTGCCTTACCCTCTTCTCTTCTCTTTGGATCTTCTCACTTGCTGTTGTCTAGGATAATTTCCACTGTAGTTTTTGTCTGGAAAACTTGAGTTCACTCTCAGTTTAGATTCCTTGAAAAATCCCTCCCAGATCTCTCCCCTCCCTGACCTCCTAAATCTATATTAGATGTCTCTTCCTTCTGTAATCCTATAGCAGCATATACATTCCAAGGCCATGATAGATGATCAACTCAGGAAGGATATCAAATGAGTCTTTTGGTCATTTCTGAATCCCCACAATCTAGCATGATAACTGACATACGATGGGGATATAACTTTAAATTTAAATTTTCTGTTAAAAATGAGCCAATGTGTGAATGTTAGCAAAATGAAAGATATATTGGGTGGTATTATTTGTTATGTGATATTTAGAAAGAACTTGGGCATGATATCAACCAGAGATGCTCAGGAACTATGGGACAGGAAAAATGTGCTCTAAAGCACAGTCTGATACCATATAAATTAATAAGACATAAATATCTTAATGACTTTCCTATCTACTTTTTTTTTCCACTTTTAATTCTCAACGCAGCATTTACCTTCCTCTAGAATCAACTTACTCTCTTCTTCACAGTCATGTCTCCCTGCATATTCCCTTTACCTAGAACACCTTCCCTAACGCTTCCACTCCCACATCCCATATAGTCCACCTAAGTCCTCAGATGATTCATGAGCCTTTCCCATACTTGTCCAGCTCTTGTTGACATTCTTCTTCACTGGATTCCATTTAAAAACAAAAACAAAAACCACAGAAATGTTGTCATCTACTCTGGGGCAGAAGTTCTGTCTCCAACACTGGGAATGGAGTAACAAATGACAGTGCCCAGAGCATAATTGGCATTCAATAAATGTTTCTGGAGTTTTTAATAAGTCAGTATGCTGGAGTAGGAGTGAGCCAAATTTTTTTTCATCATTTCCTGCCATCCAGAGCTCAATTTAAGTTAGAGCAAAGCAGTTTGGGCCTGGGGCCATTCATTGGGAGTTAAAGTAAATAAAATTTACAAATATAATTAATGCAGGGTACTCAACACTAAAAGACCAGAGTTATTGTATCTCAAGAAGGCATGTCAACATTATATTGGCTTGAAAAATACAAGTTTCTCATTCAGAATGGATGTGAATTTCAGAAAGGAAATAATTCATATTGCAGTAAAATGTGTCTGATTTTTGTAAAATGCAGGAAAAAGATAGTTGTAGCCCAGGGTTGAAGCCTTCTCACTCTTTTGTCCCCCTCCACTAGGCACAGAATTCCTCATACCTTCTCAAAACCACAACCACTGAGACCAGAACCCACCCTCTCCTCAAAAGTAGTCACACATGGCAGGTGTCTGAAGCCACAATATTTTTAGAATCCTGTAGGGAAAGAAGTAGCTCATAGTGTGAAGAGAATGGTGTTTGCTGAGAAAAGTTTGTGAGGGAAAGAAGACTGGCAGGGAAAAGGTTGAAGCTGAGAAAGGGTGGACATGCAGGGGAGTGTCTGCAGATGAGGGCACATCCATGTGGAATACCTTTGGGGTGCTGTGTCAGGGAATTGTAACTCCAGAGACTTCAAGAGACAGAAAGAGTCTGTCTCTTTCAAATCAAAGAAACTTTTATAATCTGAAGACATTAAACTTAAAAAAAAAAGTAACCACAAGTTTGCAACTCATTCTGCCCCCTCAATGTGAACTTCTGTGTGGCTTCAATAAAATTGTGCACAATCCTCAGGGAATACCACTGGAATCCAGGAGGGAAAGTGGAAAAGGCGGTAAGAATAGGCAGGCTCCCCTTGCACCCCCATAGCTGACCAGGATTACAGCACTGTGGCTTGCACTACTGAGTGTGAGGATATAGCTGCCTTGGGATAGTACCTAAGGGAGGAACAATATGATCTATAATTGACTTTCCTCTTTCCAGAAAGTAGCTTCAAACACATCTGATACCCCAAAATATGTGGGTTCAGTCTTAGCTGTTAACGCACTAGCTGTGTGCATTCAGGCAATTCACTGGACTTTTTAGCCTCAAACTTTCAGCTAGATTATGAATGTTTGGACTGGGAATTCCTCCATATCCTTTTAAATTCTAAAAATTAATTTTGGAGAGAATTTCATTATTATGATGTTATTTATAAAATAAGAAAAGATCTTGACTGTAATATTTTCCAGTATAACTTTTAGGGGTGGGGCATATACTGGATCATTTGCCATCTTAATAGTGTTATGTTCTCCTAGTTACATATGTCTCACATGAAGATGTCATCACTACCCTCATGAGGAGAGCCTTAAAGGACTTCCCCATTCCTCAGACCTACCTATGAAATGCCCCTGAATAAGCAACAAAAATCAGGAAAATGTGTTTGTAAGGTACGATTTATACTTAGTGGAGATTTCCTCTGGTGATAATCATTTCCTTACTAATCATTTACTAAATGCTACTTAAAAACAGTAATAACAACAATAATACTGAATCTTGTAAAGCACTGACTATCAGGCTGGAAGAGGACTTAACACCTTAGAAGATGTAATCATAGCGACCTTATGAGACAGGTCCTAAGATTGTTCCAATTTTACAGCTAAGGGAACTGAAGCGGAGGCAAGTTATATAACTTACTAAAAGCTGTGTAGCTGGTTTGTAAGGGAGACAGCTTCCAGCCAAATCAGTCTGGCTTTGTCTAATCATTCATTCTAGAATTTTGCTGAATATTGTCACACTTGGCATCTAGTCCACAATGCTTAGAATCCATTTTTTTCCAAGCTACTGTTTTCACATCCCTAAAATTCTGCATTCCTGTTGTCTGTGGTTCTTCAAAGATGCCAACATTTATCTTTTCCCCAGACCTTTAAAAATATGAAGTATTCTCTTGTTTGGTTTCCACTTGCATGTGACTGTTTTACTCTTTCAAGTTATAAGATCCTTGTTGGAGATTAATGAAGCACCTCGGAGAGGTCATCGTCATCTCTCCTACTGCCATTTGCAAACTCAGGTGTGGGTCTATTTCCCTGTTACCCTCCCCTAATTCCCAAGCACTTTACAGATCTTTGTGCACTCTCGTTACAAATTCGACCAAAGTCCAGTTCCTTCTCTTCTTTGGTACTGGCTCTGTGTTAATGTCACTTACTTGCCTTTAATCATTCAACAAATATTTATTGAGTACTATTGTGTACCAGCCACTCATCCTTGGGGGATCAAAGTTGGAAAAGGTACAACCTTAGCCCTTGAGGATCTTACAATTTAGTAATGCAATTAAGCATCACTTAGAAAATGGCAGTGAGATAGCAGATAGTTGTTTCCTATTTTCCAGGGTGAAGAGAAGTCCTTCTTGGCCTACTTGACCTTACTCCCAAATCCATCCTAACTTTTTTCCTTCATCTTCTCAGAAGAATTGTTAGTCCTCTTCTAAGACTCATCCTTCCAACACTGGAGAGTAATATGCCAAAATGTTAGAGGAATAATGTCTGGTGTGGCATTATAAAAGATTTTTGCTCTCTATAATTTTATGTACTTAAATCTTTTTAATAATGAGTACATGCCCTTTAAACATCTAGAGCCTGTCTAGTCTATAACATCCTCTTTAGTGCCTGTCCTTTTTCTCTATAGCATGTTCTGTCTAGAGCCTGTATTATGTAAAGACTGTCCTGTATGGAACCTGTCCTGTCTAGATCCTGTACTGGATGAACTAACATTCCCATCTTCATGCTGAATTCATGTCAAGAAGCTGCCTTAGAACAAATTTCTGTCCAAGGACAAAGTCTTGCTATTCAGTGGATTTTTTTTTTTTTTTCAATTTTCACAGAGCTCGTTTTGACCACATCCTGACATCTTTCTGTTAGGTCATCTTCTTTCACTGATTCAATTTGTCTGCATGTCTTGTAAGACTAGTTCATTCACATCTTTTATATGGAATAAGTTATATTCTTTTTTCTTTATTTCACTTTTTAATTTTTTTTCAGTGTTAGGAATTAAACCTAGGCTTGGCCATTCTAGGCAAGTCCTCTATACTGAACTACACCCCTAATTAAGATTGTGTTCTTATTATCACTGCCATTTAGGCCACAATAGACATTTCCTTCTTAACTGATCTTTTTTTCCTTATTTTAATTCTTTGAAAATTCTAAATTCTAGAGACAGTAATATTTTTTAGAACCAGTGACACAGAAACAGAAAAAGAAAATCAATGGGATTATGTAAACTGTACTTCGAAGTTGAATAGTGTGATATCCATCAGAAGTCCTTGTTCATCTGGTCCTTCTCCAGATGAATTTATTCCTTGATTTCTATGAGTCCTAGAATTTAAAGTATGGCTCCTGGTTCTACTTTTTACCTTTAGGTAACTTATTTTAAGTTCCCTAAAAAGCCTAGGGAAGGAAATGCATTCCTAACCATCTTGGCTTCAATTATTATTTTTGAATGTGAGAAAGTAATATAACATGAAAATGTTAATAATTTCTTTTGGACTCTGTGCTTTGTTTATCAAAAAAATCTGGCAACTTCTACCAACAAGCTATTTTATCTCACAACTTCATAATGGCAGCCTTTCCTGGGAAAATCTTCAAAGAAGTTACTCTTCATAAAAGCTGATTTTCTTATTTTAAATTTACGATAAACTACATTTTCACTCAGGAAAGGAATCATAGACTATTAGAATTAGAAGGAACTTTGAAGATCCTCTTGTTGAAACTCCTGAAGAAATTGAATCCCAAGAAGATATCTGAATGAGTAAAGTGGAACCGACTTCCTGGTATCCTTCTGCCTACCAAGTCCGTAGCACACAGAGCACACATTCAAAACCCTGGGAATCTGCCATGGGACTCCAAACTGATTAAAAGATTAATCCTAACCCTAATCATAAGCCCTCATTAAATGAAAGCAAGCTATTCTATTGCCATCTTTAAAAATTGATTTATTTTAATTAACAAAATTACATATATCTATCATGTATGATAACATTTCAAAATACATATGCATTGAAAAATGGATTGTTATTTTGTAAAAGAATTTGTGATACATATAGATACATTACATGCATACACATATACACACACTTTTTTTTCTACAGATTTCTTTAGTTTCAATGCCAAGAAAATATTATAATACCCATTAATGAACCAAGAAGAGAAAATTTTAAAAAAATTAGGTAGATTTTAGGAAAAGCCAAAATTACTGGATGATACAGAAAAACAAGAAGCAATAATCTGGAGAGAAGGTTACAAAGCAAGTGAACTATGGGCTTCCAAAATTTTTGTTCTTTTTTTTTTTTTCTGAAAATTCTATTAGATGCCTTAAATTACAAGAGAACAACTTATCACACAGCAGATTTAGGTGGAATTATTTTTTCGAGGCATCCATCCACTTGATGCTTCACTCTAGCTTGACATGATAAATAAAAAAGACCTACACTGCTCTTCAGTATGGATCTGACCCAGCAAACCATGCTTCACAATTAGAAATGCATAAAACATGTAAAGTTGAATAGCTCATCACTCCTCTTGATATTTATGAGGAGACTCTTATTATGGAATTTAGTGAAGTATGATAGAGATTGAGGTTCTCAAAGATTCCATATGAGGACAAAGGAGAGACATCTTAATTTTGTTAAAGTATTTGGAGATTCCAGATATAAGCTTCTAATATAATACAACTGTGGTTATAAAAGACCACAAATTAAGCCAGGCATGGCTACTCGGGTGACTAAGGCAGCAGGATTTGGAGTTTGAGGACAGCCTCGGCACTTAGGGAGACCCCATCACAAACAAAAAACACACACACACACACACACACACAAAAACACAAATAGGAATCTATTGGTTGTCGCCTAGCTTCTCTCCTGCCTCATTTCATCCTATGAATTTTCCCCAAAACAATTATATGGAGATGTCATGAATATCTCCAATGCTGTTACTTGTGTGAAGTCTCTTCATGGTCTCAAAAATCTATTTTTGTGGAGCATATTATTATATTAGTAATTTTAAAATATTATCTCATATTCTTTTGTGTCTTCATTGGAGTCTAAAGAGAAAACAAGCAAGTTAAATATTTAATAAATAAATGTTGAGTAGCTTCTGAAATTTACATGTTTTCCTAAGAACTTGCTTCTGAATTTCATTCTCCCAAACCCAAATATTTACTCAACATCTCTATATTAACACATCCTAGAAACATCAAATTGTATTACGATTGAAATATTTTTTATGGTTCTTCTCTGTCCACTTCATGGTTCTTTGCCTGTGTTCCCTAATCCAGTAAATGGCTTCAACTTAAAAATCATCCCTGACCTTTTCTTCCCTTCCCGAGATCACTTATATGCCATCTCCAGGTCCTATCTATTCAACCCTGCAACATTTCTGGAATACTTCCATCTTTTGAATTGCCTAGTGACATCATCGCTTCCCTAGAAGTACCACAGCCTCTGACCTGATTTTCTCATCCATTCTTGCTAAAACCTCCTATCTACCAGTCTCCTTCTTCAGATATTGATCAGAGATATTTAGCTAAGTTATAAGTCTGATAGAGGCGTTGACAGTTTAAAACCATTTTTATAAATTTTTATGACTTTTTTGACAAACTTTTAAATGTTTCACCTGGCTTTTCAGTTCCTTTTATATGTTTACTGCTCTCACTATAAAAACTCTTTGTCCTTTAGTTCCTACAGCTCTAAGATGAAGATAACAATAGTACATAGTCTGTAGGATAGGATCATTAAAAGATTCACTGAATTAATATTTGCAAAGTATTTCCAGTTGTTTCTACCACAGAGTAAATGCCATGTACATGTTTAATAAACAAACAAATAAATGAAGCTCATCCTTGATTTTCTATGCCACATGGATTCCTTTCTAAATCCTGAAGCTCTACTCAAGTTAGAATCAAGGTAGTACCCCTACCCAAGTTCATTTCTCTACCAGGAATTTTCATCTCCTGTCTTATCCTTATAATCTCTGCTCAATATTTGGTTCCCAATTCAAAAAGAAAAATTTTCCTTGACACCCCATTCTCCTGAATAAATTATGCTTCCTGTACATATTCATGTAGCATTTCTACCTATTTTTTATAGGACTTATCACAATTCTAATTACTTGTATGATTTTCTGCTTAAAGCCCATGTACTAGCCAGGCTAAAAGCCCCAGGATGCTTGCAAGCATTAGGATTATATTTGTGCTTTTTGTGTTCTTACCCCAGCATCTAGTGCAATACCTGCTTTGTGTTGGGTTCCCAATAAATACTGAGTGAATGAATCAATAAATGAACATTGTTATGACCACTTTCCACCTCATATATAATTGTATTTCCTTTGAGTTTTGTAGATACCATGGGGTGGGGGAATGACAATGTAGTCTTATCAGTTTATGAAAGACAGATGTGCCAAGGCTGAGTTTTAGATACTCAGGTAAGTGGTTTTCTTCAGTGTGATCATCTGTTTAAAATGCCTAAACATAAATATTTACACATAGGAAGTCATTCTCCCTAAAGTTCTCTCTCAAACTGTGGCAAAAATAACGTGTTTCCGGCCCCGTGATAATTTTTCTTGTCATAAAGAAGTTCAAATAAAGCCATTCTATTTATGATGGTCTATCATTACAGCTAATTTATAATGAATTGGAAAACTTTCTTAAAAAGCAGTTTCTCTACAGAATCCCAAACTGAACAAAACCCCCTTTCCATATATGAGACTTGAAATAAAGCAGAGGAAGTCATTCCCTCAGAATCCAGACACAAGGCACATGTAAGACTGAATTATAGTCCTGTAGTTCTATGAGAAGATTCCTTTTCAGCATTTTAGAATTTTAAAAAACCCAACTCTGTTTCTATGGGAACAGTACAGTTAAATCACAATCAATGGAGGAACTAAAAACTATACTCCCAATCACCCCCTTGAAAAAAAAAAAAAAGCACCTATTCATTTATACACTTGCTGGTATGTTCTAAAACATCTCAGCCTTGGATTGGATGGTTTACAAAGGGATCAGCTTGACTGTGAGCCAAGTACTCTCCTTGTAGCAAACCAGGAATATAACTACTTTCATAGCAGCAGGGTGTCTTGACATTATGAGGTAAATTACCTCCGCTTGGATACCAAGTGGTACCAGGAAAAAGTAATTTACCTTCTTCAGGTTACATACACCCAGAGGATAAAGCACTCACCTAGATGAGCAAATTGCTATTTCCTTATCATTATGAAATGCCATCCTGACACTGTGTTCTCTTTGCCCTGGTCCATCAGAGGGTTGGCTTTTATCATTCATTTTTATGCTTTTCTCTCTTTTCAGAGCATAGCTGGAGAAAGAACTCGGTGACAAAAAGAAAAGTCTTGCTTCCACTGAAAAATCGAAGACCACAATTCAATGGAGCAATACTGGCTTTGTTATTCCTCCGAATTGTATTCCTAAAACACTGCAGCTACATCAGAGAAAAATGGGCATTTTTTAAATGAGGCAGAACAGGTACAAACATGCTCAATGGGGCTGTTGTGCAGATACCTTGGAAAAGCCTGAGAATGAACATTCTGGATGGCATTTCTTACAGCTTGTTGCAACTACTTTCCTAAACTTTACAGTACTGACCCTAGAGATAAACATGGCAATAACTCTGCACTCCCTTAGTGAGAATGAGATGACCTCTTTCAGGAGGTCCCTGAGTTCTTTTCGGTCGCGAGGGCATCATGTTACGTCCTCAAAAACTCAGTATCATAAATCCACCTCCATGTCTTCCAAGAGTTAATGTTACTGCCCTCCTCCCAAATGACTCACTGTCGTTTCATCCACAAAAACAGGTGTGCCACGGACTTGATTGGATCAAAAATAAGCACTCACTAAAGTTAGAATGTTTACAGAATTAAGGCAAGGGAAAATATTAGACTTATATCAAGATGGGCAGGTATAAAAATACACAAGGGTGTCCTGACCCATTGTGGTTTTCATAGAAGAATTAACTTCAAAAAGGCAGTGATTTTTGTGGCTTGTTTTATTTTGTTTTCTGGGAATGCTACTATATTAATTGAGAGAAATAAACCATAGACCACAAAGCTTCATATGTACAATTATTATTTTTGTAATATGATTTTGCCCCTAAGCTTTATTTATATTTCAATCAGGCCTAAGTTTGTAGTCATGGAAAATTAACATTTAAAAAGTAACAAATACAGCATTTAAAATGTGAATTGCTTCTAAACTAGAAACATCTTTAATTAAATAATCTTTTGGATTAATACCATGTTAAGAGAGAATGGAAATTATGCTGCCATAAGAGGTAAGTAGTGAATGAATCAGAATACCCTCCGTGTGATACACTGGATTGGCCATTTCCCCTGGGATCTCCCTGGTAAAGACAGGTGCAGAGCTAAAAGGGACTTTAGAAATCAAATCAGCTTGTTCAATTTTGCAATTATAGACAGCACCTCTGCTCTTGTTAGATACACACTAAATCTATACAGTCCCCACTTCCACCATGCGACCAGCGCACTGGTTTCATTAAAGAGGTTCTTGGCATAAAAGTTAGCTAGCGAGATGGAAATAAAACACACAGACTCTGTTACCTTTTTCTATGACCAGGTCCAAGAGGGCTCTCCCTCTGAACTCACACCTTGAACCACCTGGTAGGGCAGCAGGGATTACTCAGGGCTAGCAGGAGAGAGAGAGAGAGAGAGAGAGAGAGAGAGAGAGAGAGAGAGAGAGAGAGAGAGAGAGGAGAGAGAGAGAGCGCACGCCAGGGAGTAGCCTTTTATTGGGGAACAAGAAATTCAGGGGAGAATTCCATCCAATGAAGGTTGAGGGGGGCAGCACTCCAAGGTCAGGGTCAGTGATTGGCCCCCAGGGTCAGTGGTCAGTCACACCCCCACACGGACAGGCTCTCACACCAGAAGAGGTTCAGGAAAGCTCCGACACAGTTTAGCCAGAGCGCCTCAGACCCAAACCGGGAGTTGCCCAGTCACGTGTGAGAATGGCTCCCCACACCCCACCAAACTCCATCCACACAATTATTTGGCTAATGAACTTTAGATTCTATAAATACAGTACATGTAATAACAGACATGAAAGGGAGAAAGTGTAGGAAAGAAAGAGAAAGAGAAAATGAACTAAGGCAGAAATGGAACAAAGGATGGACTTGAAGAATATGTACCGCACACCTCCACCCCTTAGAATGTGGAACATCCAGGAGATAATCCTCAGACCTTTGGTCTACGATATGCTGTGTTTGTGGCAGGCTCATTTTCCCTCATCATCTCTAAGCAAGCACTTAACAACTTGTGCAAGACTTGTATTTCCTTTATGAATTACTCTTTTCACTTTTATTTAAATTTTACTGCATAAAACAAATTTTAAAACAAGTGTGTGTTACATAAACATCTTTTACATATCTCCTCTCATTTTGTCTGGCATTTTATATAATTGTTATTTTATTCATTTACTCAATCAAACATTTATGGAGTAAATATTATCTATTAGAAATTGCATTACACAGTGGGGTTGCACATTAGAGAAGATGCAGTTGTTCTCGTTCCAAGACAAGAGAAGCCTATAGGCAGAAAGTTATGTGAATATAGAAATCAGCAAAGGGTAGAACAAAGGAGGGTACTTTTCTAATTGTTTAAAGATCTTCTGATTTGACAAAGATGCAAACAAATGGTTAAAGCATTCTATTTTTGGTTTAAGATTAATAGGGACTGTTAAGTAATAGGGACTAAACATAGTTCCTACTTAATAACCAAAAACTTGACAAAATATATGGAACAATTATATCAAATATTGAACATCAAGCAGTGAAGCACAGAACCTGGGATCAAATGAGGTGAGCCCTACAGCTGACCACCTTGAGATAATTTCTAAGATGCAACAGAGAAAGGGGGAACCTGGGCAGAGTCTAGTGGATTCTGAGAGTTGAGATTGATCTGAGAAGCTAGAAACAACAAGGAAGTTGAAATTGGTAGAAGAAAGCAGAATTGAGAACTTGAGAGGTCCCTTCAGGTTCCCTTTGAGCATCCAGCAAAGACTTAACAGACTCATGAATGTTAGAAAACCACCCAAGGCCACAGAGGGGGGAAAGAAGGATGACCCAAAAGGATTATAAGTAAGAGCACTGAGAATGAGCATGAGCACAGAAATTATGCCTGTCCCACTAGCAAGACTGGAAAACCTCCTAACTCATGGGGCATTGGGTAGAGCAACAGAAGTGTGTTGCCTCAGAAATACACATAATTAGTGCTAAGCACATCACTGTTCTGAGCCCACCTAAAATATTTTAGAGGCAAGACCAAGGAGGGTCAATTATTTCCAAGTAACTTAAATGCATCCAGAGTAAAGCTCAAGAATATTTATAGCAATACAAAAATATGCAGTACTCAACAAGATAAAATTCTCAGTATTGGGGACCAATTAAAAGTGGAAGATATACAAATAAGGAAAACACAAATCTGAAGAAGAGATTAACCAATGAATCCAAATAGCTGAGAACTGGTACAGATTTAAAAGTAGTAAACAAGGCCATTAAATAACTCCAAATAAATATATTCCAAATGTTCAAGAGTTAAGTAGTATGGAAAATATAAAAATTACCAACTAAGCTTCTAGGGATGAAAACTACATGTCTAAAATTTAAAAAATAATACACTGAATGGGAATAATGACAGATGTTTTTTTGTTTTCAGAGCAAAGGATTAATGAACTTGAAGTAGCAGAAGTAGAAATTATTGAGAACTTAAACATAAAAAAATAACAAAGAGAAGGAGCATATTAAAATGTTAGAAAATTTTTATGAGCATAACATTATGTAATTGTTAACCTTTGAAGGGAAAGGAGGGAAAAATATTCAAAGATGCAATGGCCAGTCTCTCCTATATTTGATGCAAACAAACTATATGTTCAATAACTCCCAAGAACACAAGACAGAAACACTGCCCCAAGGGACATCATAACCAAATTTCACAAAAATTGTCATAAAGATAAAATCTGAAAATCAGTCAATGATTGAAAAAAACAAGACTTGTCATATACAAAGGAATAAAATCCAGATCATCACAGATTTCCTCTTTAAAATATAATAACAAGACACTGGAGCAACATACTAAAGGAATGAAAAAAAATTTTCAAATAGAGTTTCTACACTCATCAAAAATATTTTTCAAAAATGAAGTGAAAAATAAAGACTTTTGTGATTTGGAAAGCCAAAGGAATTTGTCCCTAGAGGCCACATTACAAGAAATGTTAAAGGAAATCCTTAAGAAAGGAGAAAAATGACACTAAATGAAAATGGATTTTCACAAAGAAAAGCCAAAAGAATGTTCAGTAAAGAAAATTTTATATAATAGTCCTAAAGATTTTGAAAGGTAGAAAGAAGGTATATGGGAAACTTGAAGCCAAAAGGAATAACACCCACACTGCTCTACTGTGCACCAGAGTCTTGTACATGCTAAATTAGGACTCTGCCATCGAGGCACATCACCAACCCTCGCTGGCTTCTCTTCTTACTTCATATATCCAGAGAAGACGCCTGAGAAGCAAACAATCTATAAACGCCAATAGTCGGAAAATAAAAGCCCTAAGAAAATCCTATTCTCCTCAGGCAAAGAACTAGGAAAATGTCACACCAGCAATACAAAAAGAACTTACTGGTGAAAAACTGGTAAGATCAAGAACTAAGATATCCAGCCTCGGAAATTTTATTTAGCATTACACTGGAGTCTACAGCCAATGCAATGATTGCATTGCTACTTTAATATCATTTGGATGTCAGTTCTCCACAAGATGATCAATCTATAGATTTAATATAATCACAATAGAAATACCAAAAGACCTTTTGGGGGGTAGAAATTAACAATCTGATTCTAAAACTCATATGAAGTGAAAAGGAAGGGCTAGTTAAATTAAGTTTGAAAAAGAATATTCCATATTTCCAGTAATCAAGACAGTGTGGTATTGAAAAAAAAATTTAAAAATAGATAAAACATAAAAAGATGAAAAACTATTTTTTTATTCTATGGAACAGAATAAAAAGTTCAGAAATACACTCATACATATATTGACAACCAATTTTCACCAAAGATACAAAACGAATCCACGAGGAAAGGATTACCTTTTCAACGGGGTTTCTGGAACTTCAGGATGCACATAAGAAAAGAGAATTTTGATATGAAACTTGTATCAAATACAAAAAATTGCTCAAAAATAGATGATAATTCTAAATGTCAAACATAAAACTGTAACACCTTTAGAATAAAACATAAAAGAAAATCATTATGACCAAATATGCCTCAGATATATCACCAACAATAAAATCAGTAAAAGAAAGAATAAATGAAACTGTCAAAATTAAAAAAGAGAAACATAATATTGGTAGAAAATATTTTCCAGCAATACATCAGATAAAGGACTTAGATTTATACACTTAAAACTCAATAAATAGTAAAAAAAAATAAATACCCTAAGGAAAAAACAGGCAAGGTTTGAAAACTTTACAGAAAAAGAAATGATACAGTAATGACAAAAAGGTACACAGAAATATGTTTAACTTTATTATTCATCAGAGAAATCAACCACAATGAGATACTACCTATCAGAATGGCTACAATTACAAGGATTGATTATATACCTACTGTATGATCCAATCTTTCTGGTCCTAGGTATTTACAAAGAAGGAATTAAGTCACTACTCATGGCTGCAGTTAAAATTTGAGCATCTGAGCAGCAGAGAGTGGGTAGCCGTCCCTGAGAAGGCGACTAGCAAGGTAGCAGCTGTTTATTTTCAGGGTCCTTGCCTGCTGGATTAAGATCTTTAATGTCATACAGTAACAAAACATCTGTATCTAACTACCTAAAATTATCATTATCTATCAACTACCTATTTGTATCTGTTGTGTTTTGTTTTGTAATGGGTTATAATTCACAGTGCTTTTTTCTTTTCTTTTCTTTCTTTCTTTCTTTCTTTCTTTCTTTCTTTCTTTCTTTCTTTCTTTCTTTCTTTCTTTCTTTCTTTCTTTCTTTCTTTCTTTCTTTCTTTCTTTCTTTCTTTCTTTCTTTCTTTCTTCCTTCCTTCCTTCCTTCCTTCCTTCCTTCCTTCCTTCCTTCCTTCCTTCCTTCCTTCCTTCCTTCCTTCCTTCCTTCCTTCCTTCCTTCCTTCCTTCCTTCCTTCCTTCCTTTCTTTCTTTCTTTCTTTCTTTCTTTCTTTCTTTCTTTCTTTCTTTCTTTCTTTCTTTCTTTCTTTCTTTCTTTGCAATGCCAACCCTATGAGTTGTACCAAATGATTACAATCCTTTCCCCATGCATAATCCACCTTGATGCTAAGTAGCTAGGACTAAAACCCATGTCATTATTTTCCAACCCCATTCATTTTCAACACTAACATGATTCATCTTTCTATTTCTTAATCTACTCTCTCTATATTTTTATTGAGAAATAATGGACAAAAAACCAATAAGTTTCAGGTGTCCAATGTGACATATTTATGTATCTTGGTGAAACCACTACAATCAAGAAAACACAGACATCACCCTAAAATGCCCTTTAGTAATTCCTCCCTCCCTCCTGTTCTTCCCACCTCCCCTTCCTCAGGTAACCACTAATCTTCTTTCTGTGACTAAAGATTAGTTTCTTTTGTTTTGTTTTGTTTGTTTGTTTTTAGTTTTGTGTAAATGAAGTCATACAATTTATATTTTTTGTACCTTTTAAAACTCAGTATAATTATCTTAAAATTTATCAACCATATTGATTGTGTTAAATATTGGATTTTTTTTTTACTAATGAGTGGTATTTTACTTTATGAAAATACTAAAATTGGTTTATATTTTCACCTATTGATGGACATTAGATTGCTTTCATTATTTGGATATCAAAACTAAAGCTGCTATGAACATTTATGTACAAGTCATAGAATACAAATATGATTTATACACTTGTTATACTTGAGGCTACGGCATGATTATTTTCCTTTGTCACCTTTCCTTTTTCTGATTAATGGTTGTATTGTTTTCTCTGAATCCTCTTCACTGGTCAAAGCTTGGCAGATAGAGGTTACTCCCTGCCAGTGAGCTTTACTTGCCTTGTGAAAGGAAGAAAGGGGTGGGGAAGAAAAACTGACTTTCGGCAATTAACTACAAAAAAAAAAAAGTTTATGTTTAATTTGGTAGAGGTGTTATATATATATATATATATATATATATATATATATATATATATATACCGCTGTGTTAAAGAACCTGGTTTCCACACCACTGGTGAATGGGAAGAGTTGAGTAAACCAGTAAGCCTGTTCTGGGTTTCTTGAGTATATTCCCGTGTAGGAGGTAAAACCAATTCTGGATGTGTCTAAGAATTTCCATAAATAAATTTAATTTTAGCATAATGTTGGGTTTAGATTGCCTGACCTCAGTAGCTATTAAATAACATCAAGTAACATCTGTATCAAGCCCTCATCGAACATACAGTTGAGTGCAGAGTAAACAAAATAAAAAGACAAATGTGTATTAATGACTATGTGAAAGAAATCAAGAAAAAAAGCCTAAACAGGTACAACTTCATCACAGCGTTGATGTTGGATATACAGATGGTGATAGAAAAGGTTTAGAACACATTTTTTCAAAGACTAAGTCTAAAACTCAGGGTAAACATTGATGCTCAGAGTTAGCATAATTTGGAGCTATTCAGGAATCGCAGAGAAATGCATTTTCACAGAAATCAAGATGTTACTTTTGTATACTATATCACTTAGACAACTGGGTTTCATTTGCTGTGATTAGTTTTTAAAAGTTAGATAGAAAAAGCAACTGAAGTCTTAGAAAATAGGAAATGTAATTTTAAACTAGTCCAATAAAGCTGGAGGAGGAGAACAAAAGATCTTAATCCATTTAATTTATAACTTTTCTCAGGTATTATCATTGCTACTAATTTAAACCAAAATAGAATATCTTTTGAACTTGATATGTTTATAATCAACTAGTTAATTCACATAAGGTGGTTCATAATCTTTTAGGGATTTGGACATAGTAAACACTGATTTTCTTCCTAGAAAAATCACAGTTATATACACACACATTTTACATACTATGTTAGAGGCCCATGGACTCATTGTAGCCTATTAAATTTAGTTCTTAATATCATAATGTAATGAATTCATATAATTTTGAACATAATTTGAATTTATCATACCAGATGGAGGGCTTAGTCACCCTTGACATAATTTCTAGTCCTTCACTTTGTCCTGTATCTTCAGTGATGGGTACAGATTTCTACCTTAGGCAACGACCTCTGACCTCATCTGCATGGGATGGCTAGACACAACCCATTTGATATACCCCACAGACCCTCACTCCCTGCAAGACCTGTGCACTTATGCCACAGTGACCACTGCTCATCACAGTGTGAATCCACAGAACTCATGCTTATATGCTTATAAACCCACCAGTCAGAACTACCCTTGGGAGACCTTGGGTAACACCTTTCAAAGGTTTCAGCTCACAGATCCCTGGGTCTCTCTCTTGCTCCCCATCCTCTGGTTGAACAAGGGTGTTCTGGACAGCCTCCTACTTCCTGCTGGCCCTACCAGGTGTGCTGCCCTCTCCTCTTTGGGATCCGTCCGTAATACACTGCCTCTCTTACTTCTTGTGTTTTGGTATGTTGCCTCCTCAGTGTATGGCCAAATTGATACACTCAACCTCATTCTCCTGCTAGTCAGGGTTCTCCTAAAAAGAGTAGTGGTCATCAAAGAAACTGGACACAAAACAGGCAAGAGCCACAGGGTAATTTTCCAGTGTAAACAAAACTTTTGTAAGAAAGACACCAGGTCACAGATCCAAAACTTAGGCATTAGGTCATCTGCTGGGATAAGGAAGCATCTTGAAGGGGATGCTGTAAACACAACCACCTCTGCTGGAGCACTGTTATGGCAGGGCTGGATTTTATAGCCACTCTCTTTAAAGAGATTTGAAAATCAACTTAGAGGAAACTATAACAAGATCCCAGTATTAAAACACTGCATTAGAATGATTATCAAAAGACCATCTAACCCAACTCTCTGACCAGTAAAGGAGTCTCCTACATCATTGCAACTGATGACCTCTCAGCCTCTGCATGGATATCACCAGTGCATGGAGTAGTCTTAATAGTTGATTATTTTTAAGAATCAGGTGTTCTTAGAATACTATACTTATCATCATGGAAGACAAACAGAGTAGCAAAGATAGCAAGTTGTGAAATCCATCTGCCTAGATTCAACTCCTTTTTATTTTTCCCTCAGTACTGGGGATTGAATCAAAGAACACATCCCCAACCCTTTGTTTTCAATTTTGAGACAGTGTCTTGCCTAGTATGCCCAGGCTGGACTCAAACTTGCAGTATTCCTGCCTCCTGAGTATCTGGAACTGGGTTCAACTCTTGACCTCTACTTTATGAAACTTTCCTAAGTTCCCTAAATCACCTTAGTATGTTCTAAAGTTCAAAAATAAAGATTACTAGGGGCCTGGGCTGTAGCTCAGTGGTAGAGCACCTGCCTTGCATGTGTGAGGCACTGGGTTCAATCCTCAGCACCACAAAAATATAAAATAAAGATATTGTGTCTATCTACAACTAAAAAAAAAAAAGATTACTCAGATCATCTTACATTTTGTTCAAAAAGCATTTGAGGCAGGAAAGATGAAAACGGGCACACATAAGTAGTTAGCTGCTTAGAGACCTCTACTCTTAAGGGCCATATTTACCCAACTCCTCATCCTCCCTCAATGATAGAGTTGCTTTAATTCTCTGGAAACTCAGAGCCAGCCAAGTGGGACACTGAGAAGAGTTCTGCTTTTATTTCTTTGAGATTTTCAAGGCATTCCTTGAAAAAAAAAATACTACATTCTCCAACAGAAATATTATCAGGAATAAAATGTTCTCCATATTCATAAATTTGTAAATACTAAATGTTTGTTCTTAAAGAACAAAGGCTAAACAGGACATCATAGACCATGTCCAGCAAACACGGGCTCCTGTCTTACACTGGCTGTGTGAACCCGGCCATTTGGTATCCTGCAGACAGTGATTGTGAGTTTAGAGCCCCTAGACCCCATAGTTGAGTCTCTAGCTCGAAACCAATTGTTAAGTTGGAACAATTTAATATACCTCTGTTTAAACATAGACTGGGATTAATAGCAATATCTACTTTGCTGTGTTTTTATGCAGATCAAATGAGAATATAACTATGAAATAATTGTGAGATCATTTTTTATATTATTACAACTGCATGATTAGATTTATGGGCATGACAATACATGTCAAACACAGTTGAAATTGACCATTTTCCAAAAAGTAGATTTTGATTTAATAACTTGAAGCAAATAACACTAAATATTTTAGACAATGAGTTTTGTAGTGACTCTAGGTATCACTTGTCTCCAAAGATGTTGTTAAGAAAATAATTTTCAACAGTGGGTTCCAATTCTATTCATTTTTTTATGAAACTATAGTAAACATTTCTTCAAAAGGCATTAAAAGCTGCCAATATGTGATTCCATATAACCAAGATTAATTGATTTGAATGGAGCTCTTAGATTTGATTCTCCACCTTTTTAAGCATTTGGATTTACTGAAAAATGAGCACAATGATATAACTAGTACCATTTAAAATTACTTGTCAGTGAAAATCAGCACCTTTCCAAACTTTGAACACATAAAATACAGAAATAGATGAATTTTTCAGCCTGATATAAAACTGTAAATCTCTTATGATTAATAATTCCAAATTCCAAACATTTTTAGCTTGCACAGAAAAATCATACTTGTATTGATTGAATATATATGAACTAAATATGATTTTGAGTTATATTAATAATTTGACTTTGAACAATGTATTTAGCATTTATCTGGGGGCAAATGGTTTTTGTTTTAAACATTGCTCTGTATGGGGCATAGAGAAGGGTTGGTTGATGGGTATTAAAGCAGGAAGATTAATTTCTATAGCACAGATGATGAGTATTGTTGACAATAATTTATTATATATTTCCAAATACAGGATTTTGAGAGTTCCCAACACACACACACACAAACAAAAAACAATATAAGTTGGAGGTAATGTATGTGCTAGTTATTCTGATTTGATCAATATGCATTGTCACATGCTTCAAAATATCACATTGTACCCTATAAATATCTACAATTCTTTTGTCAATTAAAGACTCTTAAATAAAGTGAAAATAAAACACTGCTTTAAGTTGTAGAAATGGACATTACTCAGTGTTTCATTCTTTAAGGAATTTAGCTGTTATGGTAAATAAAACCATATTTACAACTTATCATTCTCTGTTATGGTAAATATAACCATATTTACAGCTTATCATTCTTTGGGAGGGTTTTTCAAAACTGAAAAATATACAAAAAGAAAAAACTTTGGTCTGCAAAAAAATTAATGGATTGAGTATAGATGGATGACAGATTAAAAACACTAGTGGGAAAATAGTTTCATTAAAGGGAAGAATTATCTTGTTTCAAAGAGAAAGAGAGTCAGTTCATTTACCCAGATAAGTGGCAGTGAAGTAAAAAGCTGATGGAGATGTGTGTGTGGGGGGGGGTCATGTTCCAGAGCTGTTGACAAAGCCAGCTGTCTAAGGTCTATCAGATTAAACACTCAATTGCTATTTATGCTATTATCATTGATAATGGTTGTGATTAATTTGTATATGCATCAGAAGAGGAGAACTATGTCTATTGTGAAAAAATACTCCATAATACATTGCCATTAGCTAGTAGTGACATGAGAAAAAAAGGAACGGGGAGAGGTGGGTAAGGGAGGGAGAAAAGAAGCAATCATCTACTGAGTGCCTGCTCTTTCATGATTTGTCCGTCTCACATATGGATCTTCACTGCATCTCCTCAGCAGCATCTGATATTATCATTTTATATCAATAAGAAAACTAAAGTTATGAAATGTAAAATACATACAGCAAATTCATTCTAGGTATGTTGTATGCCAAGTGTGAACCATCATTGTGCGTACTTCTGAGGACGTTAAAAAAAAAAAAAAACAACCAATTCAGTTTCTTTTTTCAAAGAAATTGTCTTCCAAATGTGTGACAATCATAAATAATTTATCCAAAGTCATATAACTAGTGAGAAGTATATGTTTTGAAAGCAGGGTTTTCTAATTATGAAACTTATACTCTTTGTACCATCATCCTAGTGGGAGGCCAGGAGCTACATCCTCCTATCTTCCTCCATGAGATCCAGACTGAGAGTGTGGGCAAGTTCAGTAGCACATTCTCTCTAAGCCTTGCCTTGACATCAATCATGTTCCCAGATAAAACATTAGGAATTACTGAGAAACCTGGAACAACAATAATTCCACTGGCCCAAAATTGTAACCAGAACATATTTTTAGATATTGATTTAAGTGATATTTTTGTCTGCATTTTCACCCCTTTCTCATTTTTAAGCCTGTGGTTGTCTCTATGTTCATCAAAGAAGGTATATGTCAGAGACAAATTTAAAAAACCCTGTAAGTTGTTGTGGCTGTTTTTTCTCAAAAGAGCAAAGAAAGAGGGATATATGGACAAAATGTTTTGAAAGAGAAGTGTTTCCCAGCCCAACTCCACTCATTAACTAGTATGAGACTCTTCTTAGCTAACGGATAGGAAGGAGAATGGAACTTGCAGTAGATTCTCTTTCTACCTGGCTTTGGAGCAGAATACACATGCCTTGGGCAGTTTTTCTATCCTGCCTCATTGGCATGGCAAAAAGGGAAAAGCATTCTATTCTCGACATATCTGGAACACAGTAAAGCCTTTACATTAGGTCCAAGTAAAAATGAATGACAAGTTGCACAAAAAATATGAATGCCACGGTTTTTAAACAATCTTGATAAACATCTTACTGGCTATAACACCTCAGCTAGGAGATTTTACAATTCAACCATGCATCTCTGAGTATATGGACTCCAGAGGTGTCATGTAGGTCATTGTCTACCATTAATTAGGTATTCATGGTTGGTGAATCACCTAGAAAGTATACTAAAAATCAATATTTACAGAACTAAGGGTAGTAACAAAGAGACATTATTTTATTTTTTCAAATATCATGTACAAAACAAGAATGAAACCATGCTTATATCTATCTTGCTTATAAAAAATAGCTCAGATTCAAAGCATTTCTCCAATGGAACATAAAACAGCTGATCAACTAATGTTTCCATGTGTATTCACCCTATTCCACTTCTGGACGGCTCCAATTTGTCCACATGTGCTTCTTGCAAAGCCACTTGGCAGTGCCTACAGCTGCGACTGCCTGTGAACATAGCGATATCCACACTCAGGCTGCTACCTCCAGATTTACTCATGACTTCCTACCACCACAGGTACATTGCTGGGTTCTCTAGCAGCTTCCTGCAGCCAGCAAGACCCTTCTTCAGCTGACTTCAAAGACCTCTGCTTGTTCCAAGAGTCATGATTTGCTCTGGCTTAGGTGCATTGGATTTTGTCATGAGGCAATAGTATCAATACCATTTTCTTCCCAGGCTAAGTCTTCCTCTTTCCGTATCTATAAAAATAATTATATCTTACAGAAAGTAGGGCAGTGGAGAGATATTGGTAGGAAAGGGCCCTATTGCTTATGTATATTGGCTTCAAATAGTCAATAAAGGAAAGGTATATTTTATAAGAAGTTTCTTATTTCAGTTCCTATCTAGTCATATAAGTGGCTTTCACAGGCAAAGGAATAAATATTTCATTCTTAGTTTGGAAAATCTTTATTAAATTGAAATCTTGGGGAAACAAAACACTAATAATATCTCTGGGTCATGGGATTACGGTGACTTCTATACTCTATTTTCTTCTTTATAATTTTTTTCTGTAAGATAAATAAGTAGGAATTAACTTTTTATGAAAAGAAATGCCATAAATAAGAAAAAATTGATGCTTCCCAGCCAACTATTTCTTGAAACTCTGCCTCTGTAAGGTGGAAGAACAAGAATACCTGCTCTTCCTGATAGAAGACCCATGGAGCTCAGAACCATGCATAATCCCCATCAGTATATTTACTGAGTTCAAGAGATGTTTCTTTTATTTTTAATTGATTTTTATTTTTTAACTACATGACAGTGGAATGCATTATAATTCTTATTTCACATATAGAGCACAATTTTTCATATGTCTGTTTGTATTAAAGTATGTTCACATCAATTTATGTCTTCATACATGTACTTTGTATGATGATGTTCATCACATTCCACCATCCTTGCTAACCCCCTCCCCCTTCCCTTACCCTCCCACCCCTCTGCCCTATCTAGAGTCCGTCTATTCCTCCCATGTTCCCCATCCCTACCTCACTATGAGTCAGGCTCCTTATATTAGAGAAAACATTCAGCATCTGTTTTTCTGGGATTGGCTAACTTCACTTAGCATTATCTTCTCCAACTCCATCCATTTACCTGCAAATGCCATATTTTTTTTTTGAGAGAGAGAGAGAGAGAGAGAGAGAGAGAGAGAGAGAGAGAGAGAATTTTTTAATATTTATTTTTTAGTTTTTGATGGACACAAAATCTTTATTATATTTTTATGTGGTGCTGAGGATCAAACCCAGCGCCCTGCACTGAGCCACATCCCCAGCCCTGCCATAATTTTATGTTCTTTTATTACTGAGTAATATTCCATTGTGTATATATGCCACATTTTTAATCCATTCATCTACTGAAGGGCATCTAGGTTGGTTCCATAGTTAGCAGGATATAAAATCAACACCCATAATTCAAAGGCATTTCTGTATACCAGTGACAAACCCTCTGAGAGGGAAATGAGGAAAACTACCCCATTTACAATAGCCTCAAAGAAAATAAAATACTTGGGAATAAACTTAACAAAAGAGGTGAAAGATCTATACAATGAAAACTACAGAACCCCAAAGAAAGAAATCAAAGAAGACCTTAGAAGATGGAAATATCTACCTTGCTCTTGGATAGGCAGAATTAATATTATCTAAATGACCATACTACCAAAGTCACAGGCACTATACAGATTTAATGCAATTTTGATAAAAATCCCAATGGCATTCCTCATAGAAATAGAAAAAGCAATCATGAAATTCATCTGGAAAAATAAGAGACCCAGAATAGCTACAGCAATCCTTAGCAGGAAGAGATGTTTCTTCAAAAGAAATAATCCTCTCTTAGGATGTGGCATACCAAGCCATACTGTGCTGCCCACTAGCATTTTCTAAAGGTTTAGAATATTGTCTTATGCAAAATAAGTTTAATTAGGCATTTCAATATTTCTTTCCCTCATTCTCCTGTTGGCTAATTTCAACTACCCATATAGAAATTTCTTAAAATTACTTATTGTCTCTCCTCTGTATGTCCTCTAATGCCAGTTGTGAATTGATGATTCTTAGAGGATGCTAGTAGAAAAGTCTCTCTCTCTCTCTCTCTCTCTCTCTCTCTCTCTCTAACTAGTGCATTTTAACTATAAAAAACAATGAGTTTTGTTATGGGAAAGTCTCAACATATCCCATGTACATGCTAAAATTGTAAAATGTGCAATGTGACCTCTCATTTTGTGTTTCAACTTCAAAATGACTTCACAGCTTGTATTTGGCTAAAGTCAGTGGTTTGAGCTATAGCGATGATTACCCACAGTCCAATAGTACAATATCATAAAGATTTTATTCTTCAATAAAAGCAATTTGTTAAATTTTTAAACCAATGTGGCTTAAAATCTGTGTTTTGTAATAATTTTCTAGTAAATAAATTCACAAATTAAAAAACACCTACTATTTGACCATATGTCTCAATTTAAGGTTTAGCACACAGCTACCATAATCCTACCTGGGTTGAATCCTATGTGCCTGTCTCCCACTTTTCCCTCACATGTTGTTGGTATCCAGGTATTGGCAGGTCATTGAGACTCAATTTTTCTCTTTCATTTTCCTGTTCGTGGAACAATCTCACCTTCTTTCCTCTTCCTGTTACAAAAGCTTCAAGACTGAATTCTATTATTTTCATCTGAAATTCCACATACTCTTCTGTCACGTCACCAATCACATTGTTTTGTCATTTGTGTCCAAAACCTTGACGGATTCTTACATAAATTAACTCCTCAGGAAAGGAAGTGCCATTTGGTGTTTAAGTCCTTACCAAATCTTTCATTGCTGCATAACACTCAAGTAATTTGTTTTCAATGACAAAATAGTCCTTGGTGAAGACACATGGATCAAAATATCTTAATAGATGCTAAATTGGGATCTCTTTAAGTCACCTCACTGAGGGTGGGAGACAAAAATAAATTTAATGCAGAATTAATATTTATTATTTAGGGCAAAACTTTACAATTATAAATATTGAAAACTGCAAGCAAGCTTTCATGTAAGGCAAAACTTTACAATTATAAATATTGAAAACTGCAAGCAAGCTTTCATGTAAGGACCGGGAGTGTAGGTTAGTGGAGGAAAACTTGATCAGCATTGTTAAGGCCCTGGGTTCAATCCTCAGCGCTGAAAAAAGAAATCTTTAAGCACCCCTAGAATAGTAGATTGCACAAAGATACCCATGTCACAAATATATATCTATATAATGAATTGGGGGAGATTGTCTTTATGTCCATTGTTATATGAAAGGTTAAAAATTTCTGAGTAAATTCTTCCCAAAATGATGTGTCTCAAATAATTTATATTTAAGTAAATAAGACATACTCTGAAGAATGATGTTAAATGAGTGAAAAAAAAGCTTTATGCATATAGTGATTTGTTGTTTGTTCTTAGGACTATATGTTTAGGTTAGGTGCTATGATGGTACGAGGGTTAGTATGTCTTGGCTACTTTAGAAGATTGCTCTATTGAAGGTGGATACTAACAGGCAATTGGATCAGGGTGTTGGTAGTAGCTAGGTATTTAGGAGCCCTATAGACAGCTAGAGACATTCACCTATTTGCATTTAGACAATTACACGTAATGGAAGACGTAATGCTTGGGATGAAAGTTGGGGGGTAGGGGAATAAAGGTGCTCTTAGAAAGAAGGAGAGAGAGATAGATTAGAGGAGAATAAAAAGAACAATAAAACTTGAAATGGGAAAGAAAGAGAGAAGGAAAAGGGGAGAAAGGAACAGAGAGAGAAGAAGAAAAAAAAATATTGAAGTCTTAGAGATCCATTTTCTTCTCTTCCAGTAGGCGGAGCTGTGCCCTCCGAGCCGAACTTCTGCCCTCTATGTGCTGATAGCAAACCCTGTAAGGCGGCTCCTGGGAGTCTCTCAATCCTGTTACATATTTGGGATGATGGTATAAACTTATGAAAAATTATGGGTGACAAAAGGAAACAATGAGTTGGTAGTAGGAAGAAAATTTATTATCCTACTGTTCTATGTACAATGAAATTATCCTATGTTTTTAAAGAAATAGTACATTTTCAGATAAATGAGAATTTAATTTGTCAACCACAGACCTGTCATACCAGAAATGTTAAAAGAATGTGGTGACTCAAACTTAAAGGAAGGAAATTGGAAAAACAGAATTGATAAATATGTAATTAAATACAAATAATTATTTTTCTTTTTAAAACTATTTTAAGAAATATAAGATTTATAAAGAAAATACAACATTGTAACCTGGAGTTTATTATTAATATGTATGTATTATATTAAAAAATAGAAGAATGGAGCAAGGGGTAAAATAAATTATTCTTTTTGGAAGTTTCTTACACTTTAGAAAGTGTATAATATTAAACAGGGTTGAATTTGATCAGGTAAAGATGAGAATTGTAATCCCTAGGGCAACCATTAAAAAATACAAAAAAGCAGAGCTCAAGCAATTGGAAATATCAACATGTAATGCCCAAAAGTAAAAATAAATACTTGATTAACTCAAAACAAAGAAGTAAAAAAGGATTAGAAGAAAAATAGATTGGAAAATGGAATGCAAATGGCACACAAATCTTGGGAAGTTGTTAGAATAGATGAAAAAGAAAGAGTGAGCTATATGTTAACTAAAAGAAACAAACTTCAAATGTAAGATACTTTAAAAGGTAAAAGGCAGGAAAAAAGTTGTATTCTGTAACCCATAAACTTAAAAAATATGAAGTGTCTAAATTCATATGAGCCACTTCTTAAGAGAAAGAATAATATATGATACAAAGAGGTCAATTTATTAAGATTATTTAACAACAATAAATAAACATGTGTGCAAATAATCGAGCTTCAAAATGCATGGAGCATAGAATGAAAAAATATAATAAGAAATAAAAAATCTATAATCATCGCTGGAGATTTTAACAGCAGACAAAATATCTATGAGAATAGAGAAGACCTGAACTTTTACAGTCACCTTGACCTAAGAGATCTTTATATGGCACAAAACAACTGTTTTTTTTTTCTAGCACACCTGGGAAGCCCTGCATGACAGACCATATTATGATCTATAACACAGGTATTAGTAAACAGTCAAAAGATTGAAAATGTACAGGCATTCTCTGACGTAAACACAATTAAATTAACAATAAAGGCTGAGGATACAGTTCAGTGGTATGGTACTTGCCTAGCATGCATAAGCCCAGTGATAAATCAATAAATAATAAACACAGAGAAATTGCCTAAATAAATAGATAAATAAATGAATGAAACACAGAGAAGTGACATAAAAACCAAGCTTTTAAGAGATTCATGTCAATGATGAAATCAAAAAGGAAAATTAGTTACACACACACATACGCGCGCACACACACTCCTAGGGTGAGCATGTGTATACACACACACATATACCTCAAAGTGAATGATAATAAAAACTATATCATATATCATACTTGTTAAAGTTAAAAAAGCACATATAATGTATCATATCTGTTAAAGCAAAATAGAGAATATCTGAATATTTAAAGTTCAGAGAAAGGATAATTAATTATAGCTAAAATATTTATATTAACATATTTCTATTCAATGTTTCTGAATTATCACCATAAGAAGCCAGAAAACACAAGAAAATTAAATATGAACTACATAGGAAGAAAGATTAGAGTAGAAATCAATGATATAGATAATGAAGAAAACTGACAAAAGTAAAATTTGGTTCTAAAAAAAATGATAAAAATGACAAATTACAAGCAAAGATGATCAAGAAACAAAGATAAAAAATAAAATTTTCAATTTTGAGTATAAAAACTTTGTTATTATGACAATTTCTACAATAATTAAAATAATAAGGAAAAAACATTGTTAATAGCCTCATGCAACATATTCATTTTGTGTCAAATTGCTTGAAAAACAAAACTTACCAAAAGATCTGCACATCCCATATTCATTAAATAAATTAAATTTCTACCAAGACCATTCCCAATAATAAATTTATAGAAGTGAGTAGTGTCACTGGAAATTAAATCAATTATTTAAGGAATGAATAATTTAAGAATGATACAAAAATGTTTAAAAAAATGTTGAGGATGGAAGCCACTTGCTAAATTATTTCATGAGGCCAGCATAAACCCAATATCAACATAATGATGGAGACATTACACAATAAAAAAATTATAGACAAATATCTCTTAAGAATATGGGTGAAAAATTTTACCTAAATATTATCAGATAGAATGCAATAATATAAAAAGACTATGTGTCATGACAAAAAAAGTTGTTTTACAATCAAAACTTAATTAACTATTATACTTCCCACTGCTCTGAGCATGAGACCAAGCCTACCATCATGGAGGCCTCTCCTCAGCTCAATGGCTGTATCTCTTCTCCATGGAAAGATTTACTCACTTTGAACAGGATTGTATCAGAAATTTTGTGTCCTCGGTACTCTTACTTTTGTACATTCCTTACTCCATAAAATAAATAAATAAATATATATATATATATATATATATATATATATATATATATAAAGTTAAATTTTATGATTAGTCTGGTAAAAAGACGAATATAGCCCAAACTAGATTATTATTATATACTTATTATTTTCATTTTTCTTCAGATTTTAAAGGATATTAATATTGTTTTCATTTCCATGGCTGCAGTAACTCACTATTGAATTGGAACTCACTATTCCTTCTGTAACTAATGGGTAAATTGGTCGTGACTATAAAGTTTTCTTTTGAATTTATATTGCTTTTTAATATTTTCTTTCCCTTCCCAACTTCCCAACAATATCAAGTCATCTTTTTGGTGGTGACAGTGTGTCCTTTGAGCCTCTACAAACAGAACCCCAACCTTTAAAAACAAGTTTCCCATAGAAAATTTCCTGTCTTTGGTAGGCAAACTTTTAATTTTTTTTCTCTGAGAGGAGAGAAGTCAGCCTGTTATGCATTCATTCTTTTTTTCAAGGAGAGTCCACCTTGACCAAAAAGCTTCTATTGAATTGAGAGAGTGCAGTTGAATATGCTCTGTGCTTTTGAATGAGAGTAGTGCTAATATGCTACTTGTACTGTTACCTAATACAAATGAAAAGCCTGTTCTTTCTTCTGTACTCCTGAAGTGAATTTAAAAATAAATATGAGTAATAATTTTTTTTTTCTTACTTTAAAAAAGGCACATTAGGGAATCTAGTAATTTTATAAAATATTAACTCATATTATCTTTTTCTAGTTTGAAGACCAAAAACTCTCATGCAGATCATTTTCCAGAATTATACACCCAAACCATTCAATTTAATATATTAAGACCTGTATTTTAAGACCTGTATATATGCTATGTACTTTCCTAGGCACTGGGGATACACAGAAGTGAGGGAAGCATTGTAACTGCTGTTGAAGAGATAAATTTAGCAACACACAATACCAAAAATATATTAAATTATGAAATAGGGAAATATTGAGAACAGAGCAAAGAAAGCTTTAGGCACTATCAGCAACTCTCTGCTCAACTCACATAAAGTTTATGGTGCTTCCTCAACACATCTATGGGACCTAACACACATCTCTGCAGGTAGAGTACATTTCCTGCCAGTTATCAGACTTGGCCATGTAACTTGCTTGGGCTGATGGAATGTGAGAAACGACAGTATGCTAATTCTAAAAAGAAGCTTCTTAGTGAACTGCTTGCTTTGGCTTGGTCTCTTGTTATTCTTCCCTTTGCCATGAAATGACATGTTCTAGACAAAGACAATCCCTGCATCCTGAATCCTAGAATGAGAATATAGGAATACCCAAATGGTTAAACAGGCAGAGGTCTACCCAAACTGTCATGTGCCCATGAGCATGAAACTGCTACATGTTCCTATAATCTATTGAGATTTTATTTATTTTTACTATAGCAAATGCTGACTAATACAAATGTTTGGCTATCTAGTTGATCACAGCTTTTCTGAATGATCAAGTCATACATTTGTATCTTAGAAGCAGATTGTGTCCTACTTGACTTTATCAAATTAATACAATTGCTGGGTAAAAGATATGGATAAAACCTGATCTGATGAACTTCTTGTGAAGTTTTTATACTCATACGTTCTGATAGCATTATAATTTGACCCCAAGTCTTTGGGAAAGTAATTATAAGAACTGGTAAAATGTTTCTGTTTTGGCACAGTAATACATTCCTGCAACTCTATTCTAATGTGGGCATATTAGGTAGTTATGACAAACCAGTTTAATGGAATGTTACAGAATATTAAACTTGTACTCACAAACCCCAGATAGTAATGAGACAAAGGTTTATGATATATTAATAAAAGAAAAACTGCCATTAGAATGAAACTCTAATTAAAACTATATAAAACATGTGAGCATGTAGGCTAAAATGAAGATGAGAGGAACTCTATCCTATCCCAACATGATAATCCAACTAATTTTAATATATTTTTAATGTGTCTGAGATGGGAATGAAAAAGACAAAAACTAACATATTAGAGCAAAGAGGTGACTCTCTCGTGCCAGCAATCCTTGTTACAGTAGCTCCCCTTTTTGTGAGGTTTTATGTTCCTTCATTTCAGTTACCTGAAGTCACCTTCGGTTCAAAAATATTAAAAGGGACATTCCAGAAGTAATAATTTGTAAGTTTAACTTATGTGCTGTTTTGTGTAGCATGAGGAAATCTCATGTGTGCTTCTGGGTCCCATGTGTGAGGTGAACCATGCTTTTGTCCACCATATCCATGTTGTATAGTCTCCCCTGCCATTAGTCATTTTGTGGCCATCTCAGTTATCATATCAACTGTCCCAGCATCAAAGTGCTTATATTCAAGTAATCTTCATGAGTAATCTAATGGTAGGTCACAATGTCTACTTTATTCACTTCACTTCATCCTGTAGCATCGCCGCTTGACCATCTCACACCTTCTCAAGAAAAATGAGTGCACTCTAAGAAGATATTTTAAGAGAGCAAGATCACATTCACATAAGTCTTATTACAGTATATTGCTAAAATTGTTCTATTTTTGTTATTACTGTTAACTTCTTACTGTGCCTAATTTGCAAATTAAACTTGATCACATGTATGTATGAATAGGAAAAAAACAGAATATACATAGAATTTGGTACTATCTGTGGTTTTAGGCCTCTTGGAACATATGCATTGTAGATAAGGGGGTCTGCTATAATCATGTTTAATATCTCTATGAAAATTCTCTAAATTTTTGTTTGAAAATTTGTTCCCAATCTAATACCATGTCAGCTAATTCTAATTGGAAGTTTAGCCTAGAATTTGTCCACTTGCTCATTACAAAGAAGTTGGCTTTTAATATGGCATTTGTCTCTAAAGTTCTTAACACCCAGAGACCTAAGGTGGATTCACATCAGAGTAAACTAGAGGTCTTTTGAAAAAAATAAAATTTATTTATCCCCTTTCAAACCAAATGCTTCAGAATTTAGGAGTAGATTCTATGTCTCTAGTATTTTTCAAAAGCTTTTCCAAGATTATTTTTTTGTGTTGCCAGACTTGGGAATCACTTATATTTTATTTTAATTCTTCCATATTCTTTAATAGTAGAAATAAAAACATTAAAATGTCATGGGAGTAGTAATATTAAAAGAATCTGTAGAAAGAGAACCAGCCATCAAGAATAAAGAATTGCAATTTCTATCTAACTTTTAGTCTCTAATAATGGCAACCCAACCTTCCTATTCCTCACTTAAGTTATAAAATAATGTTTTCAAAAAATTTAAGTGACGGGTTTGGATGATGGAAAGACAACTGGACTGAACTCACAATATGTGCTTTTTCAAAGTACATTCAACCTAGCTCTCAATAAAAGAATGCTGGAATCTCAGGATCTACCTAACAACAACAACAACAAAAAATGGCTCCACGTCAACATTATAGTGAAGTCTCCAATAGTGTGACAAGATACCTTGTATCAAATTAACAGGTGAGGGGTTGACATAGTGATTTATTGGATGTCAAAACCTGCAAATATTATTTATGGGTTGTAACAAAGAATAAACATAAACAATCAAAATCTAACAATTATAAATGCATGTTATACTTGAGTCTAAAAAATTTACTAGCATAAAAATGAGTGATGTTATTAAATAGCAAAAAATGCAAAAATATTTAAAGGTTTAGTAGGTTATAAGCTCAATATAAAAATGAGTTGGAAAGGAATAGTGGGAAGCTGTCGGTCAACTGATCCCAAATGTGGCTGCTGAAAATTATATGTGTATACTCATATAATATCTATATTATATATATTTAGTTATTTAATTTTAGGCATTGTTTATACATATGATGTCTGGAATAAAGAAAGTGACCATTATGCTTTATAATTTATTATTTACAGACTAGCTAATAATAAATAATGGGTATGAAATTCTGGAACAATTAGAATATATGTTTTAAAATCTGGAGAAATTATGATATATTAGAAGTGGTTAAAATAATTGAGAATATTTAATCTGGAGAAAAAGGAGACTTAAAAAGCTGGAATATGTTTCTATTAGTTCAGGAATATTTTTCCTTAGGAAAAAGTTTGTTTTTCATTATCTTTCACAGTGGTAAGTATTACATTTATTTTTCTTTAATTTTATTTTACTAATAGAAATTACATACATTAATGGGATAAAGCATACTATATATTTCAATTGGTAAAGTTATTGATCTTAAGTGTTGCCACCACAAAGAAATAAGTATGTGAAATGATGAATGTGTTAGACAGATTTAATCATTCCACAATTTTATTATGTCTCATAACAAACATGTATCACATGTACTCTGTTGGTACATGAACATTTTAATTCTTCTATGTGAAAGAGCAGGTAGAATTATAAACAGTGATTAGAAATTGCCCCCTCCCCACCACACCACCACATTATCAAAATTCTTAAAAGACGAAGGCTAAGGAATTGTCCTAGATTGAAGCAGAAAGACTGGAGATGCAATATTTTTTCCTGGTTTGGTCCCTGGACCAGAAAAGAAAAAACTGTTACTGATACAGGTAGCAAAACTTCAGTGGGCCTGGGGTTTAGAGGGCATGGCTGCATCAACATCACTGTGTTTTTGGATGGTTATATCAGGGTCATGTTGGACAGTGTATTTCCTCTTATAAATATACAGTGGAGAACTCATAGATAATGGGGAGACATGACTCTAGATTGTACTCAGATAGCTCTGAAAAAGATTAATGGTTAGATATGCAGAAAAAGAGATTAAATATGGCAAAGGATTAATAATTTAGGAAATCTTGATGAAAGATACATAGATGTTGCAGTTTTATGTAATTGTAAAATTATTTCTATGTAAATTATATAAAAAATTTAACTATAGAGTGAATATGGAAATTTTCAATATAAGAAATTAAATTGAAGTTGCTCCAATTTGTTCATTTACTCTTCCAGGAACAAATTAAACCCCTAGTTATGGTTTGGATTTAGTTTGTCTTTGCCAAAATTCATGTTGAAGTTTGGTTATCAATGTAGCAAAGTTGAGAGGTGTGGCCTTTAAGAGTAGTTAATGTCTTTTTTGAGAGATTGGATTAATTCTCACAGAAGTCACATAGCTCTTGTGAAAGCCAGTTGTTCTAAAGTGGATCAGTTCCTTTGCCCCTCCCTCTCTTCTGTATGCACCCACTTACCACTCTCGCATTTGCTCCTGCCATGTGATGCTGTATCTTTGTGTTATGAAGCAGCATAAGGTCCTCACCAGTGCAGTTGTCCAATCTCAAACTTCCCAAACTTCAGAACTGTGAGTTAAATAAATAAGCCTTTTTTTTCTTATAAATTACCTAGTCTCAAGTATTTTATTATGGTAACAGAAAACAAAAAAGATACTCTTTGGATAAAAGAATCTTTAGCCAGTCTCCTCAAGATTTCCAAAGATAAGCTCAATTAATTATGCTGTCATAACAAAAAAGTAACTTACCAATTACATGAACAGCTAGTTCTACCAAGAAAGAATAAGCAAAAAGAATGAACAATATATTTAGAACCAGAACTTCAGATGCTGAAATATTCAAATGAAGAATGTAAAAGAGGATATTTAATGCATTCAAATAAATAAAATCTAATAAGTAAAAGCTTATCTAGGTATACCAAAATCAAATTTCAGGACAATGAAGACAAAGAGAAGATCATAAAAGCATACAGAAAGAGAAGGTAAATCATCTTTTAAAAATATACTTAATCTGTTATTCTCAATAGTAGTGACAGAAGCCCAAAGTAAACAGAGAAGTGTGTAACTTGCTGGACTCCACAAATCTAGGCTTTAGGTACATTAATGGTGAGTATTCCAATCATACCTTTAGTTATTCCCTTGCTGGAAAGCCAAATTTTAATCCGATTTTGGGATTTTAGGTTTTCTCCAATTGGTCTTAATGCTTGGGATTGAATAGCAATCTCTTCTGATTCCATGAATAGAAGTACCAAACTCCCTCTACTCCCCTTCATTCCTGCTTGTGAACTGAACTCCCCTACTGCCCCCCGCAGGCATACAGCTTTCTTTTAATAACTGGCCGAAGACAAAGCAATCGACACATATCACATTTTCTCACATATCACCTTTTTTTTCACATTATCATATTTTTTTCTGAGTCCTTTTCTATAGCAAGAAGTGAGTCAGGTACAAGATCTTCCTCCCAAAAAACCAATAACTCTAATTTCAATAACTCTAATTTGCCACTACATAAAATGGTTTGTCATCTTTCCAGGCTCTGATAGCAGTGCCAACTGCTTTTTATATTTTAGGTTGCCATTAAGCATCTCTGATAATATAGTAGAAAAAACAAACGGAAACTCAGTTTCTCCTACTATAGAGTCCTCACACAGATTACTTATATGCTTCCAAAATGTGTAGAGATTTCTCCCCATCATCAAGCAAGCACTCAGTTCTCTAGGAGACAGCAGCTGAGCATCCTCAGTTCTGACGCTATCATCCTGGAGGTAGCATCAGATCCCACAGGCTGAGGGCTCAATACCTCAGGACTGCTTTCTATTTGGCTGCCTGTCATAAATCTGGACCTCCAGAATTTCTAATGACATACCAATTGGAGTCTGGATGACCCTTCCCCAGATTTGATTAATTTCCTCAATCACCTCACTAAATTCAGGGAAACACACTTACTGGTTTATTATAAAGATACATATGAAAGGAGGAATAGGGCAAAGCATGGGGAGGGGAGCAGCCCTTCCCTGTCCTCTCTGCTGTGCCACCCTCCAGGAACCTCCAAACCTGTCCTTCTGGGTTTTTGTGAAGATTTCATTGCATCAGCATCATTGAAAGATGGAGAACCATGTCAAAACGTGATTGGACAAAAGGGGTGTGAGCTAATGTACTCAGACTAAATATGGAAACCCAGAAAGACCTGTCTTTTCTGATTCATCTCTGCCTTTCTAAGCAACAGTCTTTTTCTCCCATGTATGGACCCTTCTCATGTGGAGGGTCTTATGATTTCATATAAGACAATGTATATCAGCAAATTTCTTTATGGCCAGCTCTTATACAGAAAGGTGGGGAATAGAATTTCTTTTCCCCAAGAAAGAAAATTCTCTTGTTTTGGGAGAAAAAGGAGGAGGTAAAAGGACAGCAAAAGAGCAAGGAGAGACTTTTCTTTCTGAGGTCTGTTTTGAGCCCTAAAGTGTCTCAATATTATAACAAAACAAACTGTCACTTGCCTATCTTAACTCTGAAACTGTTCCTAAGCTGCTTCAGGAACTGAGGAAAAAAGACCAAATTTGTTAGCCTTATAATTGTATTCATTTAAAAAAATAATAAGGTTTCGAGCACTGTGAGCCAGGAACTATAAACAAAACCATGAAATATGCATCATAATTTCACAACATTGTACTGTGAGTACCAATTTCTGCATACATTAAGATGGTCTAGGTAATAAATAACCCCCAATCTCAGGAACTTAAAACAGTAAATATTTATCTCTCCCTCTGCAGATTGGCTAAGGGCTAGGGGCATACACACTGGGGATGAAGGGTGAGAAAGAATCCACCCTGGAGAACATCATTTCCTCTGATAGAAACCCAGTTGCAATGTCCAGAACCCACTTGTAGGAAGTATTTCCTGCCTGGCTGCAGGCAGTAAAGTTATCAGACAGCTTCTCAGCTGTCAAGTGGGCCAGGATTAGTTTAAGACACATCAGGTGAGTGAGGACTTGCCCTAGGTACAAAATTTAATGCCCCACCCCCCAAAAAAATTCAGAAATCAAGATAAATCAGACATTGTAAAAATAAAAACTAACAAACAAATTCCTGATTAGCAAAATATCAAATTTTAAATAAAACCAGCTGTCGGCATCTTCAAAGTCAGCCTCAGGCACATTCTTCCTGGGGCAGCCAGCATTTGGTGACTGAGTGAGGTTGTAGCATAAAGACCTGTCCATTGAACCCCAACTGTCATGTTAAGGGAAAAAATTTGCAAAAAAATCCAAAGAGTACATTTTCAATTATTTGAAGTTTAAAACATTAATAGATAACTACTAATGGTAGCTATTCCAACATATGTACTAAAATTACATCAAAATATATGTATGGAACACAAAATTCAAAAATATTATATTTCAGCATTGAAAAAAGGCAAAATTTAGAGTAAGGGGTACATAGTAATTCATAAGTTCTAAATTGAGTGGTGTATTTATTTTAGAATTCTTTATGTCTCTTTCGATACAAATATATATATGTATATGTATATGTATATATATATATATATATATATATATATATCTTAAGCTAAGATTAGATAAACAGATTAGCATTATGAATGACTTCATAGCATCTAAGTCTTTTGTATATAAATATATTTTACATATGTAATAGAATGAAATGCATACATAGATAAATATAACCCCCACACAAAACTTTGTCCTCAAAAAAATTATCCTTGTTACATAAGCATTTTAAGGTAACTAGTGCCCCATTTTTTTAAAAAGTCATAATATTTTTGAAATTATTCTGTTTTTAATTGTGAATTCAGCATCCTATTTCTATAATTTTAGAACATAAAAGTTACTTCCGTTGGTCAGACATAACTTGAGATATATTTAACCAAAATGCTAAGTTCATTTGGAAACTGCTGAACAACACAATCCCTTTGTTTTCTAAGGCTTGAAGTTAAATGCAAAAATCTTAACATTGTCCAATAGTAATATGCTTCAAATAGATGAGTGAAGAATGCTAAAACACGGTGACTTAGTAAGCTTTTGATCTTTACAGTGTGCAAGGCTGTTGATGAGACACTGCTCAGGTCATGCTGGCTTTCTGATTCATATTTATACAGCCTGACCTGGATTGTGGTAACAAAGGTAGGTCTTGACAACCTATTCTTCTCCAAATCAAACAAGAGAGAACGAAATTGTGAAGAAAACATTTCTTTGGCATCTCTATCACATCAGATTCTGCTCCTTATATTGCACTTAAACTGTGCTAGGTTGCATCAGCAGGACAGCTTCCCAGGTTACTGGTTACAAGCTTCTGTGAACATCTCCAGGGAGAAGAGATATGTTGGAGTGAGCCAGGTGTCATTTTTTTACAGGCAACATAGGTATTAAGAGTACTACACAGGTGGCATTGAAGCAACAGTTTGGGTCAGTCAATGCTGAAAAGTGTTCACAAGTTAGTGTCACGATGACCCTGTCAGTATCTGCAGCAGGTACAGACAACAATACTGTAGGAAACCTGCAAGCCACAGCCTTTTGTGAGAATCCTCTCACTTCTCATTCTGACAAGTTTTCTACCTGGTGTTGCCTCTGTCAGAGCTAAGATTCTTTGTGCCATTAAACTTTCCTTCCTCTCCCACTACCAAAACTTTTTTTTTTTTCAGACAATTATCACTTTGGAAAGAAACAAACAAGTAAATGCACACTGAGGTATGTGGCTGCAGTAATGCATAGGTATTAGTCTTTCTAGCATCAAATCTATCACATCATGTAAGAATTAATCTTAGGCTTTGGTTTTTGCCTGTTTACCTCTGGTAGAGTATAATTTTCCACAGAGCAGCTATTTTCTTGGTCTAATTCATAGCTGAATCTTAGGAAGCCCAAGATATAACACTGTAACTCACTCATCAAAGGCACTCAGGCCTGGTGCTGATGGAGGGAAAGCCATCCTCAGAAAAGCATTTGTCACCCAGGACAATGAACAATCTCTGTTCTCGTTTGCACAGCGGGTGTGCAGTGTATTCTCACTTTTCATGTCTCTTTTCTCCAGGTTTTCATTAGCCAAAGAGCATTATTTCTTTTAGTCCAAAACAAAACCAAAACAAAAAACAAAACAACAACAACAACAACAACAAACCAGCCCAAACATTTACAGCTGTGACATCACGTATTTCACTATATCTGTAACTCCGATTTGATTCATTTGTGTGTGTGTGTGTAGGCAGAGTTCCTTCATCTTATAGAAGATATGAGCAAAGCACATCAGAAGACTGAGATTTAGAAATGTGCCAAGAAAAAATAGCTCCAAAAGATAGACATGAAAATATACTGAGATATGCTGGCAATTTTCATTATTTTTTCAGAAATTTAACACTGTTATCCAAAGTTGGAGCCTTTGGAACTTTGCACCTTCAATATAACACTAAGGAATGTATGTAATGTCTGTTACCAAAATCTTGACATGCTACCTTAATTGAAATTTTGAGCACTATTTTGAGAACATAGCCCCTCTCATTTTCCTTTCATTTTGAATGCAGTTTGTTTTCTAAATACCTTTAAGGGCATTTCATCAATTGCATATGTTGTGAAAACAACTTGCTGCCTTTAATTTTTAAACCTTAAAAAGAGAGATAGCCAGGTTCCCTATTTTCTTCCTCTTTTAATTTGCTGACTCCCTCTACTACTTCAATTTGCTACTTATTACCCATTGCTAAAGTCACCTTCATATTCATAAAACCTCTCCTCTGTTGTTGTTCAGTGGTTACACCATCCATGAAGCTTACTGAAAACTTTCCACATTCTGCTTCTTCAGCAACTCCTGCAACATGCCTAAGGGGACTACACTCTTCTAGTGATCCTAGTTGTATGTCTATGATTGTTTCTGTTATAGTTAACAGACAAGAAGTCCAGGAACTTTAAAATCAACATCTAGGTTTGAGTTGGGGATGTAGCTCAATGGCATGTTCCAAGTCCTGGGTTCAATCCCCAGTTCTGGGGGGAAAAAAGTCCTTAGAGGAACATCTAGGTTTGACTCTGTGCTCTTTCTTTTAAGCAAAACCTCAAGCATGTTATTTCAACTCCCTAAACTTATTTCCTACATAAATATTAATATAATACATATTTACATAGTTATAATGAATATCAGGATTAACACATGAAATACCTAATGCAGAACAGCTAGAAATATACACTCCCTTCCCCTTGTAGTGGAGGTAAGTGACCTTTGTATGTTTGAAGTAATGGTGCAGAGAGAAATTTAGCCTGAAGATATATTGTGAACAACATCTAAATCTATAAGTGATAATTAAATGCATAAGAATACACAAAACCACCAAGAAAGATTGTAGATAAAATAAAGAGAGACTGAGGACCCTAACGAACAATAATGCTTGAGATACAATAATAAATTCCCTTTCTCTTTCTTTCCATGGGCTCTCCCAAGACTCAATTCTGGATACATTGTTTCCCTTTGCCTTTACCTGAGATTTGTGAATTTATTTGTCAGTTATTTACTTAGGACCTACAAATTTAATGCCTTCCAAGACATTACAGTAATGGATTACAGTAATGGATTAGACAAGAAAAAATATTTACTTTCACAAAGTTTACAATCTCATGGATAGACCAAGCAATTAACCAACTAACAAACAAAATATCAAAATAATCAATAAATAAAGAAAATATTAGCTGGATGTGATGGTGCACATCTGCAATCCCAGTGACCAAGGAGGTGGAGCCAGGAGGATCAGAAGTTTGAGGCCAGTCTCAGAAACTTAGTGAGTCCCTTTTTCAAAATAAAAAAATAAAAAAGGCTGTGAAGGTGGCTCAGTGGTTAAGTTCCCTGAGTTTAACCCCTGGTACCAAAAAAGAAAAAGAAAAAAAGAAAATATTAGACAAATAACCATCTTGAGAACAATAAAATAGGGTGGTGGAGCAGCAGCTGGGCCTCTAACTACCTTAAATTGATTTCCTTTTTTTTTTTCTTTCTTTCCAGAGAAAGCCTTTCTTTGGAGGGAAATATTTTAAATGATTGCTAAAAGACAAGAAAGCAACAGTACAGAGATCTGAGGGAAGAGAGTCCTAGGAAGGACAGACAATGAAAACATAGGATGTAAGTGAGGAATGAGCTTGACTTGTTTAAAGACTAGAGAGGCTGGAGGTATTAGGGAGGAGACTCGGAAAACATGAGGCCAGAGACCCAGCCAGGAGCCAGTGTATTGTATGTTATAAATCAGAATGTGGATTTTATCTAATACAATGGAAAAATCTGGAATGCATAATCTGATTTAAAGTTGTTTTTTTTTTTTTTTTAAGATCCCTCTTTGTTCTCTGACACGAATCCATGATCCTGTAAAGAGCAGTCTAAGTGGGATAGATAGGATGAGATTCTAAATTTTCCTTTAAAGTTTTGTCATAATGACAAATAGATAATGAAAGGTGTTTGCTGGAGATAGTATAAGATGAAAGGAAGAGACATTAGATCTTTTCTATATGCTGAGATAATTTATAGAAATAGGAGCAAGGATAAGGTCCTTGAGGATATTAGATTAGTTGGAGTCTACAGAGGAAATGAACAGATATCTTATAGGAGCAGTGACATTTAGTGTAAGACAAGGGGAGGTAAACAGCATGGTAGAATTGCAGGGAGATGGGTGGTGGGAAATGGAGTTCAATCGAGTTATTTCTGCTTCTCAATGAAATATAACAGAAAATCATAAATGAGGGTGATGAAGAAAGGAGATGTGGAAAATCCCAAATGAGAATAAAAACTATGGTGCTGTCTGGGAGTTCTGACTACATGGAGGATCCTTCATCCTGGTCCTACTCGAATCATCAGAGAAACTCCAAGCAAGCCTGCATAATTTTCCTACTTTCTTATGCTATTTTTTCTCTCCTGTGGTGTCACATGATCTCCCCAGGAAACATTATTATGTGAGCAATAAATCTTTTCATACTCTGTGTGTGTGTGTGTGTATGTGTGTTGTAAGTGGCCTTGACATCCAAAACAATTTTTAGTGAGGGTGTCCACAACACAAACATACACTACCCTAAAGATAAATGGAAAGACTAAAGTAGTAGTAGACAAATTGACTTTAAGACAAAAGCATTACCAAAGATTTTGTAAGGTTAAAAGGGATAAGGATATTTTATAGTGATAAGAGGATGAATGGATTGGGTAAATACAGCAATTATTTTTTTTAAAAAATACACATAACAACAGAGCTCCAGAATACATGTAATAAGAACTTGTAGAATTGAAGTAAGATATGGATAATTTAGCAGAGGCATTGAGAATTTTAATATCCCATTTTTAATACTGGACAGAACCATTAGGCAAAAGTCTATGAGAAAATAGATGACTTCAAGAGCTCTGCAAATCACCTAGATCCAACAGGCCTCCAGGAAACAGTTACCTCAACTACAGCAGAATACACATTCTTTTTAGATGCACTTGAGTCAGTTTCCAAAACAGTCTGTAGGCTAAGCTATAAAAAATAATCAATAAATTTAAAAGGATTCAGATTATACAAAAATGTTATACACCCACAATGGGAGTTAGGATTCAATGTAAAAACTTTGGATGGCCACTAACCATTTAGTTTATAGCAAAAAGTTATTATTCCATTCAAGATTTTGTTGTCAAAAAACATAAGCTTTAATAAAAGTATATTCAGATGCTGTTTTTCACCTCAGACTGGCAGAGATTAAAATATTTGATATTACTGTGTTGGCAACAATGCAGATATATATGTGCGTGTATATATATGGCTAGTAATAGTTTAGATTGATATAATCCTTACAAAGGTCAACTTTCCAATATAAATCAAAATTACAAATGCACCTACTTTTGATAAAGCAAATTCATTTGTTGGGGATTTTACCAAGAAATGTTTGCACATGTGAAAAATGTCAGATTTACAAACTTATATATTCAGACAATTTGTACAAAAGATTGAAATAGAGGTAAATGCCTTTATATAAATAAATTGTGATCTATCCATATGATGGAATTGAGACAATTCATAAAAAGTAATATGTTATTTTATGATAATATAGAAGAAATCCTAACCTATAATTATTGCTAAATAAAGTAGAAGAGTGTGAACAGTATGCAATTTTTGTATAAATGGAGGGAAAGAAAGGAAATGCATAAGTTTATATATAGATAAAATTGAAAATAGATAAAATAACATATTTAAGGGTATTCAAGAGACAGGAAAATTATTTGCCTTTGGAATGAGATATTAAGTGACCAGGGAAAATTTGTCACTATGTCTCTTTATATATACTTTGATATCAGAATCATATTATTGAATTTCTAATTCAAGTAATTCATCAACTAATTGATGTATGTACTTTATACATGTATTTTATACATGTAAATCACTAGTGGACTTCATCTCAGAATTTGTTCCTATAAATTGCTGTTTGTTTATGTAGAAAACAAAAGACAAAAGAAAATTTCAAAAAATATTTTTAAAAATTATTTTAAAATTACAGAACTGAAGTAAAACATCAGTTGCAATAAATACAATTAAGAAAAATCATACCAATTGTATCAGATACTACATATTGAACTTCTAAACATTGTGGTTAATATTCAAATACACTGTTAATTCTCAAAGTGACTTTATGAGGAAAATTCTTTTATTGTGTTCATTAATGAAATGAAGAAAATGAGTGGAGAGGGTTAATTAATTTAATCCTCTTCACCTAAGAAATGAAAGATTATGTCTGCCTTCAAAAGTACTATTCTTAAAGTTGTATACTTCTGAAAAACCATACACTACATTCAATTAAAGAATAATATACCATATGCCAATTACAACTGCTGACATAAAATTGAGAATATTGAAAATAAAAGAAATTATAAAAAATGTTAGACAAATATAAATAATAAACATAAGAAATGGTGGACAATATCAGGCCTCAATATATTATTAAAAATAGGAAAGAATAAAAACAGAAAAATACAAGACATAGAAGAGAAAAGAAGGGAGAAAAGGAAAGAAGAAAATGGGAGGATTAATAATAAAGAAGTAGTACTTTAAATTCTGATAAAATAGTCTACGTAATTCATACTAACATCTCACCAAAAAAAAAAAAATGAGTTTTAAATAATGAGTTGTCTTTAAAAGCATCAAAGGGCCAACAATACAACTAAGAATGATTTTGCCCCAGCCAGAAGCTCAAAGAAAGAAGCCCAGTTCTCTAGGACACTTGTGCCTGGCATTTACAAATTTAAAAGGAAATGATTTTGACAGGTTTTTGGAAAAAGAGTAGAGATGATAAGGCCAGATCAAGATGGGAAGTCTAGGGACATAGTGCTGTGGCAGAGCACTTGCCTCCCATGCATAACCCCTGCCAGTACAATCAATCAATAAATGAAAGGACTAGAGTTTGTTAAGACTTTCAAAGGATTAAGGTATTCCTAAACCACAGAGGCCCCAGAACCTATTAGGAGTAAATGATATGAATATGCATCTTTATGTAATGACATATTTATTCCCATATAACATGTATAAGGGTAGAGATATGCATATATACATCTACTTACAAGTATATATATTTATATTTTAAAGTATGGGAATAATTCTGCATGTAAGGAGCAACTGCCAGAAAAACAAGAGATAATTAAGATAAATCCCAAAATACTTTTGATAATGGAGTTATCAGAATTTGTGTCTTATAAAATAACTATAGAAGGCATGTTTGGAAATGAGGTAGGAGAATAACTTATAAAAAAATTGTCCAAGAAGCAACCAGGCTAGGAATGCAAACTTAGAGTGAAACAAAGCTTCCTAAGTGACACTTAAAATACTAAATTAAGGGCTGGGAGTGTATCTCAGATGTAGAGTGCTTGTCTAGCATATGGCCCTGAGTTCAATTCCTATCATCAAAACAATAATAACAACAACAACAACAACAACAACAGCAACAACAATAATAATTATAAACTAAGAAATTATGAAATATTGCTTTAAAATGCAATTTGGCTAGCATTTCTTGATGTAGCTTTTCCAGACTTTTCCAAAATATATCATGAACGGCTCCCAAAAAGACACATAAAATATAGAAGTTAGACTAATAGACAAAGTAATGCCAAAATCCAGAATGAATATCAGTAACCTGTTCAGCTGGTGGAACCAGAGAAAACCCACTCAGGTTTCCCTTTACATACTTATCCAGGCTTTCCTACATCAACCAGGTATAATTTTTGAAAGAGACAGAAAATATTTCATATCTCCAAGTCGGCTTCTTGATTCACTACCCCATTCCACAGGCAATTACATACCTCCATTCCTCCCTTCCTTGCAAGCAGACCTCTAATTTTGCTTGACACAGCAGTTTATCTAGCTAAGATTGCTCCCTTAAAGCAGACTTGCAATTACAATTGGCCTCGTGAACCTTGTTTATGCCAAATGCGTGTGAACAGAGATTAAATGGACAAGATATTCAGATAATCTTAAATAGCAGATTCTCATCACCTGCCTTTTTGCCCATTGCATTTGCCCTTTCCTCTTCACCCTGCCTGTCTGGAGATAATGACCACCATCGTGTGGCCTTAAGGGCCAAAGCTTATGATAAGGATGGCAGACAGAAAGATGGAAGGAGGTGCATCCTGGTGGCATCATTGCTTCTCCACAAGAGCTCTTCTGCCTATGTTGTGACCTTTTTGTTATCTTATAAACAAGCAAGCCAAAACATCTGCCAATGTGTTGGAAGCCACTGCTGGTTGTTTGTTTGTTTGTGTGATTGTTTGTTTTGATATGTATAGGATGAACTCTTTTTGTAACATATATTTAAGATATAGACCACACAGAAAACTGAAGTTACACTTCTACCATGTGAAGGCTGATTTATGGTAGACAGATAACCTTAGTTCCACTGCACTACAGATGATACTGCTCTCAGAACACATCTCTAGTTCCTCAGCCCACATTGGATGTTTTGTACAGGTGAACTCTACTCCAGCAGTCGTTCATTCATTTGGTTGGTGCATACAGTCAACCCATCATATTTCTGCAAGATAATTTTTTCATGAGTTCTCCAAAGCTGAAGATATTCCTGATCCCCAGTCTTTGTTCTCACTCCTGTAACATTTCCTGAACTGTCTTGCTCACATTAATTACTCCTGTCTGAATGTTCTTTTCACTTCCTAGCTACATCACATACTTTGTTAATTAATGACGTACCCTTCTACAATGTTGGTTACTTGATTTGTGTATACCCTATAGTTTCAACTAGACTGAATGTTTCTAGATAGATCTCTTTCAACATCTTTGTCAGTGCAATAGATGCTTAATATTATTAAATAAATAAATAAATTAGAAAATAATGAATAAATACATCTTTTCACATTCTTGATTAAAGTGATAATAATGCAAGTTTCTTTTCAGAAGTTTTAAACTCCATGTCTCACATCTTTCCCATTTCCACTTATTCCAGAAGAATATGAGGCATAACGTGATAATACATCCCTGGTGAGTCACCTAGGTAACCTCATAATGATGTCCTTCAGAATATTGGATACCTGTTGTTTCTCATCTTCTCATGAAAACTTCCTATAAAAAGAAAGAGACATTGTGTAGCACCATTCTTTGTTTCCATCCATGTCAATTTTGTAATATTAAAACACTTTTAGAAATTTAGATTTTAAAATATTTTAATTGTAGGTTGCAATTTAAAGTTCAATTAAATAATCTGATGCATTTTTCAAGTGAATGGAGCAGAATCTTATTTTAATTTTAGATTCTTTAAACAATATATAATAGTACTCTTTTACTAAAGGCAACTAAAATTTGCTAGCCAATTACATTTATAAGGTTCTTTATGTGTCTATTTCCTCCTTTATACCTCTTATCAAGGTAAGATAGCAGTTGCCCCATTTATATCTGAGGGAGCTCAGAGATGTTAAGTGATTTACAGTAGTGTCAGAACTAGAAACTGTTTACAGGTCTTATGATTCCAAGTCCAGAAGGCATTTTATTATTTTCTTTGGGCTTTTTAAAGAAAGTGACTCAATTGAATGCTTAAAATAAAAAGTAATAGGGGCTGGGGCTATCATCCAGTGGTAGAGTGCTTGTCTAGCATGTGTGAGATATTGGGTTGATCCTCAGCACCACATAAGAATAAATAAAATAAAGATGTTGTGTTCATCTACAACTAAAAAAAAAATTGTAATTAAATAAAGTTATTCTATTAAGTTACTTAGATAATCAAACCCCATCTACTTTTTATGTTAAAGAAGAAGACATTACTATCTGTCATGGTATTTAATAGCACACACTCTGGAGGCAGAATACTTAGGTTTGAAACCCCAAGGAAGTTTCTTGACCTCTCTGTGCCTCAAACCCCTAATTTACTGGACGCAGTGATGGCACTTATATTATGAGATTGATGTGAACTGTAATATGCTTACCATAATATCAAATATTTAGTCAGCTTTCAAAATATTACTTATTGTTACTATTTGTTTTTCTTAAAAGTGAGCACCCCTTATCTTTTTAGTAATATTCAGTGATTACCTATATACTATGCAATGTGTTTAGCACATTATCTATGTGTCTCCTTTGCTTTTCCAAGTATTCATTCCTACAAGTTAAATATTATTATTCCTATCTTACAAATAAAGATACTGAAGCATGTTTTTTATTGAAAAACCACTAGATAAATAAGTGTTCTTACCTAAATCTGCCTAGTTTCAACCCTTGTTCTTTCCGTCTCTCTCTGCTGTGTCTTTGGTTGGACAAATGGAATGAATTTGGCAAAGGCTTTAGTTTGGTACCATCTGAAAGATGATTATGTACAGTGTTCCCAGAGGAGAGAGAGCAGTATTCCCCAGAATGGGATCAAAGCCCATTTGTGCTCAGTCAATTTACAGGCCAAATCAGAACTACATGTGCTGCCCAAATATGGTCCCAAGAGGAAGACTGCTACTCATTCCAGGTCATCTCATTTTTTATGCAATTCCACTGAGGCATCTCTTTGAGATAGTGATTTTCCCACATGTAGGAGAAAAGAAGATCAATCTGGGTAATATTTACACCCAGAGAAAAATAATGAGCTTACTATCTTCTTCCCACAACCACCTCCATTTAACAGATGCTAATCTAGGAAAACTAATGAATTAAAAAGAAGAATATAATCAAACAAGTTTACCTAGCTCATATTTTCATTTAACAATAAAAATCTTAACAACTTGACTTGTGAAGGGTTGTGAAAAGAATAGGAAAAATATAACCCACAGGACTGTAGGCATAATTGCAAGAGTTTTTCAGGGTGTGGGAATAGACTGGACACAGTGGGGAATTTTTTGGGGATAGGTTTAGGGTGAAGATTAAAGTGGTTATAAATCCTGGTGTCCAGATATAGGTGTGTAAGATGGGTCCCTTTCTATATTTTCTTTTAATTAAATTAAATCTGACTTTGAGTTCCTATTCCATGCAGTGACAAGAAATTTAATTTCGGCTTTCATTTTATCTCCCAAGATAGCATAGGAGTTTAAGAGAAAGAAACAGGAATGGTATCTAACCTCTAGTACATTACAGCTACTACAGACTTCTTCACTGTCAAAGCCCAGAGTCTGGAATACCATAGGGCTTTGCTCTTGAGTGTTTGTTCAACACAGCTCTTTGCTTTGGGAAGACTCTTCTTCTCCACTGTCTTTCAAGGCTACCCAGTGGTTGACTGAAAAGCAGTCACCATTCATTTTCAGCTAGTGCCCACATATCCAGCTGACATATTCAAATCAAGCTAGAGCTTTTGATTCCTCCTACAACTTTTGCTTCCTCTTCAGCTGGTTATGCTGAGCTGTCAATATGGCTGTAATTATGATATATTAGAGGGGCATGACTACTGTGTTGGGTCATGTGAGAGTCTGGGCTACTTGCTCATGAAACTTAACTCTAACTTCCAGATCTATTCAGGCTCACTGTTGGATATACCAATTCATTTTTATGATGAACTATACTGGGTTCAGGTGACTGCTATAGTTCAATTCCTGCAAATTCAGCTAATAACCAGCAGTTCAGGATACATGATCACGTGATTCTCCAGGGTCCAGCATTCTGTTTCAATAGGGCCCAGAGACATCCAAGAGCTATTTTTAGAAAGATTTACTTCTCCAGTGCAGGTGGCCTGGTCCTGCTCCAGAATTCTGGGGGCTTTTATTATTGTTTTCCCACGGTGGCTTGCTATTATTTCCACCCTGCATCTTTTTTCCACCATTGAAACTGTAACATCAAAAGGTTTGATGGACTGTACTTGCACTTAAATGTTCTACAGGGTCCTTACCTACTCTGGGTCCCTTTAATACTGGCAGTCAGTGTATGAACCAGAGCAATATTTCCAGTTTGAGGATACACTGCCTTCACAGTGCAAAGAGACCTATCAGGCGCTATGATTACTATTTGTAATAAAGAAGACAAGATGTGGTGATTAGTCTTTTATTTCAGAGGGAATGTCCTAGCACATCCCTGATAATGCCCTGTAATTTTTATTAAAGTGGTAGGTCTTCAAATCCCCACTGGATTCATTTCCTGCCTCAGGTGTACATGTGTCTTACTAAGGCATGCAGCATGCTAACCCACTCATGCTCATTCTGTCCAGTCAGCAGGAGGACATCAATTTAATAAGTTAATGTAATGCTTTGTAGAATGTCTAAATGGTCAAAATTTCTTCAGATTATATTATGCAGAGTGGGAAGTTTACATAGCCCTAGAGCATAATTGAACGAAAATATGAACTGCTTTTTATTCCTCTTATTCAGGAGAAAAAAAACATATTAGACAAACCAAAAGCCACATACCACATATCTGGGGCTTTATAAATCTGGTCAAGTGGGTGCACTTGTAAATGCCTATAATCCTAGCTACTACAGAGGCTGAAGCAAGAGGACAGCAATTTTGAGGCCAGCTTTGACAATTTAGCAGGACCCTGTATTAAGACAACAAATACAAAATAATAAATAATAATAAAAGAAGGAAAAGAAAAATGAAAAAAGAAAATGGGTTGGAGATGTAGCTCAATAGCAGAGCATCCTGTGTTCAATCCCCTGTACTGAAAAATAATCTGGTCTTGCAATGATTCCATATTCATTAAGGAAGGTCCAATTTGGGCCACAACCTGTTTGAGCTTGCAAGAGTCTATAAGCATATTTCAGGTTTGTATAGAAGCTAAATTGCTTAAACGGAGCTATGATAGATCCTATCACCCTCCACTCTTTAGGTCTTTACTGGTGTCACTAATATCAGCTAACTCCTGGGACTAAAAGCTGTACCCACTGTGCCCCTTTCCCATGTTGGTCAGGAGGGGAGGAAGGAGCTAGTTTCAGTGACTTCCACTTGCTTTTCTCTATAAAAACTCTTACACACAGACAGCAAGCTGCCAATGGTAATTATTCAACTATGTATTTTAATCCTCATTTTTAGTTAAAGAACTAGGAAAGGCTCACAAATACAAAGTAAACCAGATTTCAACCAGGACTCTATTTATTAGTTTTCTCCAATAGGCTTCCACTCTGACAGAATTATCAGCTGTGGATCTCCAGTATCAGTATCCACTCAGAATCTGTGTCCAATAAGGTCTAAATTGTTAATGCTATAGTTTAAACAATGGTGTTGCCTCCAAAATTCATGCTTAATGTTAATTCCTGCAGAAGTGTGACCTTTTGGAAAGTGATTAAGTCCACAGGGTTCCACCCTCATGAATGGATTAATACTGTTATCAAAGAGGCTTCAGAGACAGTTCCCTCTTCTTGCTTTTTGTCCCTTCTGTCTTGCTAGGACAATTTGTCTCCTCTGAAGTTGCAGCAAGAAGGTACCATTTTGGTAGTGGAGACCAAGCATTCCCCAGGACCTTGAGCTTGGACTTCCCCATCTCCAGAATTGTGAGAAATAAATTTCTGTTGTTTATAAATTTCCCAATCTGTGGTAAATTATTATAGCAGCTCAAACAGATGAAGATAGTTAAACAATAAAAACTAATTCAGTGGCTTAAGGACTAAGAAAATGTTTTTATTCTCATTAGACATTCTAAAGAAGGTATTTTAGGTGCATTGACAGTTGCTTTACATTTTTACATCTTTAGCACATCTTTAGAATTCCCAGGTGCCTCTGGTTATTACCATTTCAATTGAAAGAGCCTCCAGATGCAAACAGGAGTCTGAAAAAGGCATGCATTACTTCTCTTCAAATATCATTGGGGACATTAGTCATGTGAATTAATGCTAAGGGGATTAGGGAATCTACTACTAGGTAGACATGCTACAATTCTATTGGTATGAAAGAAGGTGAGGATGTATTCTAATTGGCAACTTACTGTCCAACTTTCTTGTGTTCGGCATTTCAAATAGTTTTTCCCTCAAACTTAACAAGTCAAGAACAGAACTCACTACTTTCCCCAATCTAGCTCTACTTCCTATCTTTTTTATATTTCTTAATAGCACCACCATTTTTCTCCATGTCCCTGAATAATATACTGCAGTAATTATTGGCTCTTTTGTTACCCATATTCAACTGGTTGCCAGGAAATCGTTTGTTCTACCTGTCTGGCATCTTCCACATTTGTTTCCTCCTTTCTTTCTATTCTCACACCATTCATTTTGGTCAGTCCTTATTGCTACGTAATTCAATTATTGTGATCACCTCTTGAGTTGGCTGTACACTATTCCTACTTTCCATATAATCTGATGAATTAATCTTCCCACCATATTTCTGCATTCTCACTTTTCTTCTGTTCCATAGTCTCTTGTGTGCAAAGTTTAAAACAACACCTTTTAAACCAAACTTTTAAAGCAAGATTAGCTGCCAATACTCAAACACATCCTGTGTTTTTTCATCTCAAGCTTTTTCTTTTTCAATTCTGCATTTTGAAATTCACTTTTTTCCCTATTTCTATGGTTACTATAGAATTAAACAGAGGCTCAGGTGACTTATTTCCGATCTCATCCCTGCCAGTAGCATGTTGACCTCCATAAATCATTTAATATTTTGGAGCCTCTGTGACTTCATTTCTAAAGCAACAATAACAACACCCACTTCAGGCAGGGTAGCTGTGGGGAACAAATGCAGTACTTCGTATAAAGTGACTCATGCACAAGTACCCAACTAAGGTTAATTTGCTCTCATCCTACTTCAAGTATAAACTCCTCCATTAAGCCTACTGTATTAGTTATAGCATTGCTAGTTTTATATAAATCTCCAGATATCAATGTGCTTCTGGGGTTGAGTTTACTGTCACGTTCCTCTGCTGTTTGCCATAAGAAAAAAAATGTCATGGGTAGCCCCCTGGTCAAGGAGAATACAAGACATGCAAGAGTAGACCCAAGCACATTCTGCAGATTGGAATCAAACCCCACAGAAACTGCCAAAGTTTAGATAACACATAAATACAGACGTGTGAATGAATGATTTGTTGTTTTAGGTTGCTAAGTTTGAAGTGGTCTCTTGTAATGCTAAATTTACTGCACTCAACAGATACTCAATACATTATATAAAATTTGATAATTTGACTTAAATGACAAGTGCAATCACACTAGTGTTGATGATGGCTCTTGTCTGTTTCTCTTCCTTTTTGATTTTTAATTAGAAAATGGTATTGACAGCAACAACAACAAAAAAATCATCAGATTCTTTCCATGCCAGAAACTTGAGATTCATAAACTAGCACACAGTAAAGCTGTTCAGCAGCAGCAAGTCAGTCATCCTGAAATGACAATAAGCAATGCATGGACTGCACAGCTTGTGGAGTATGTAGCATACTTTTCTTTTAAGGTGATTCATGTAGAATAAAATGAAAATCCAATTTTATTTGCACCTTGAAATTTTATGAAGTTCTTCTCATGAAAATAATAATAGCTACTGTTTATTTACTACCTAGTATACCACATATCAGGTACAATAATAGGTAACTTGCAATACACTATTCTATTGAAATTCAATTTGTAAATTAGGTCTACATGAGATGTATTATTTTCCCCAAGAAGTTTATATTACTTTTCTTAGGTCACACATTTAGTAAAGGATAGAGCCAAGATGAAAAAACAGACATGCCTGACTCCAAAAAAAAAAAAAAAAAAAAAAAAAATCCTTTTTCCACTGCACCACATACTGAGAAGAAAATTGAATTTATTTAGACTTAGATGAAGGGGTGTCAAAACTAACATCACCTATAACTTTTTAAAAGTAAATTGGCACTTGGTTTGATTCTCAGCACCACATATAAATAAATAAAGTCCATTGACAACTTAAAAATATTTAAAAAAAAGCAAATTGGGTTCATTCTTTATATTTAATCTTGATTAAACTTGAAATATATATACACACACACACACACACACATACACATATACACATTTGTGCTTACCGTGGTAATTTTTTTCAGCAATCTCTGGGATTCTGATGAGTTCACTCCTTTCTCATTTATTAAGTGGAAGCTTATTGATTCTGAGCATGCTTCACACACTTTTTCAGAAACTGTGGAAATAAAAATGAGAATCTGTGGTCCCTAACTACAGGTAAATGACAGTCTAGATGGGAGATATAAATACAAACAAGTAATAACTCAAAGTCAGTAGTAATTTAAAAATGCTGAACAAGATTTATACCCAACAGAGTGCCTAAAATTAGAGTGCCTTGTGCTGCCAAGTGTTGGCAAGGATGTGGGAACCAAGTGTGGGGTCAAGATAATGTAGTGGAGACAACGATGAGTTTCATTTTAGACATGTTATACCTGAAATGTCTGTGAGAAATCCAATTGGAGAGCTCCACTGGGAAATTATATTTCTATAGTTTTTATTATATTTATAGTATATAAAAATTATATTTTTATAGTTTATATATGAAATTATGTATTATAGTTTAGATCTAGAAGAAAGCTCTTTAGTGGAGAAAACTCCAGATATTTTCCATGGCTAATGCCAAGAAAAGAAAGGGTGAAAAATGAAAAAAAAAAATTGAACAATCTCTGAGCAGAGAAGTTTCAAAATCTGGACACTACATCTCATGCCTATAGTCAAATGGGGTTTATCATGAGTTATTTCTATGCCAACTTTATGAAGGGATGTGGTTAGGTGAGATAAGGGGTTAACATGAATCTGCAAATGGGAAATAAAGCTTTGAATCCATTGACCCAGGTCTCAGACAATCACTACACTGAGCAGTTTTTGTTTTGTTTTTCTGAATTGTGAGTTTCTCAGAGGATTTTTTGAAAACAACAAATCCTTCTTCAGAGCAAAGAAGAAGCGCATTTTAAAGAGTCAGTTTTGGAGTGTTATGCATCCTCTGATGGACCCTGGGTTAAAAATCCCCTACAAAGATTAATTATTATTATAGGACTCATTTCTCTTTCATATATTTTTCCTATTCATCCAGTCAAGATTTTCTATAGTCTGTTTGAATTGATGGTGATAAAGTCCATTGCAGATGATAGGAAAGGTGATCCTGGCATTAAGATTAAGACTGCTTCACTAAATTTAGAGTGAAAAGAGAGAGAGAACCAATCCTGTTCTCATTCCTAGAAATCTGTATAGAAGAGCCTGAAGTCCTCTTTTCACTTTCTTGCCTTTGTGTCTCTATGATGTGTTTGGCTGCTCTTTATAAAGCTAAGATATTTTCCAGACTGTATTTTCAGACTTTATTTCAGAGGCTAAGTGGCACATTAGTAGCAACAAAGAAAGTGAACTTGTGGTTTCCTGGATGAGGATATTGAATGCCCACTGAGAAAATCGTATGGCAGATTTAACTCCTTGGACGGGTGACTGCCATTCCAAGTAATTATATGTTAAAAATAAAATAAAACCTTGGGAGTGAATGGGTGAACACTCTACACAAAAAGTGCTATTTTCCTTCAAAAATTATGGAGATTAATTATAAGGAAGGATATTTAATCCAGTGTACTTGTTGATTTTTGGTCTTATACTATTACAGAAATATGTTTTTTTCCAGTTCAGTTTTAAATGTAAAAATAATGACATTTCCATTTTTCTACTCCCTTGTAGTGGGGGGATGTTGGGAGCCGGCAACCGCACCCTGAAAATGGCGCTGGCTTCCTGCTTCTGATGACTCAGCTGTTAGAGTTGTTAAACAACTCCTTGTTGGGCTGTGGGCTGGGCTCTGGCCTGCTTCCGTTGCGCTGTACCTATTGGACTTCTCCACGTGGTGCTAATTGATTGGCAAGGCTGGGTACTTAAGCTAGGGCAGACCGACCGCGCGCGGGGCGAGTGCTTTCTTCTCTGGTTCCTGTCTTCTCATCATGATTCAAAGGTCCTGAGTAAACTGCTGAAAGAAGAATCCTGTGTCGTTTTTTCCCTTGCCGGCGAGGGGTTGCCACAGGGGGACACTTACTTCTGACATTATATTTTAAAAACAAAATCTAGGACACAATTTACTTCTGTCTACCTATAAAGTGTCACTAGAGAATAGGAAGGACACTAGCTTAAAGTCAGAATATCTGGAATCAAATCCCACTCAAGACAACAGGTATGCATCTTGGAGCAAGACCCTTTCTTTGACATTGCAATTCAGAAACTGTGAACAACACTTGACCTGACTTTCTGCTAAGTTTGCAACAAGAATCAAATGAGGTAAAAAAGATACAAAGCAATATTTCTTTTTATCATGGTAAGATAATGTACATTTCTACATATGTTCTTTTCCTCAGTGTTGTTCAGGTAAGTCTTGAGTAAATAAACAGCATTGTTACAGAACTAAGAACCAAGACTTTGGTTCTAAATTCCCTACTTTTCCCCTGTGGAATCTGAGCATCACACAGTGACAGACACTTAGATGAACTTCTTGAAGGGGGCATATGCAAGGGTGGAATGTGAAATATCATGTGCATCCCCAGGGGAATGGCTCTATTACTGTTGGATGGCTGATGAACCACTTTATACAGAGGAAGATCCCCAATTCCTCAATAATTATAGGGCTTTTTGTTTTGCAAAGCATTGTTTATAAATTAAAGGCCAGAGCTGGGTTATTTAACAACAGCATAGCTATGAAATTCAACGAGAAAAATAGAGAGAAACACTACTTACTAGTTGTCAAAGAAGGAATTTTGGAAGAAAACAACAATATCAAATGAAGAATTCTATTTAATGCTTTTCTCTGTAGTGTGAGATAAAAATCACATGAAAGATTTATCCACGCCCTAATAATATGCCTCTTTCTTTGATAAGAAATCAGTATACAATATGGAGTCAGTTTAAAAAATAAAGAAATAAACAACATGCAAAAAGCCTTGTAAACTTGTAATTTCACATGAAATCTTGACTACATTCTCTCTTGGTCAGTGTTTTGTAAAGGTTCACTTTCATGAGAATTGCTATGAGGTCCTGAGTTCTACCTGGAGGTTCAGGAAAAACTAAACCAAGTTTCATGATGATTAACAGAGAGAAAGAGCTCAGCAAGAGTCCTGTAAATATAAATAATTGTTTCATTGTAATCGGCCATCTCCTGAGTCTGACAGGGAACAGCTAACTACTTAGCTTCCCAGAGAAGAAAGGAGTGGCTGGGTTGTGATACATGATTTTTAACTCCTTACCAAGGTTATAATATCTATTTAAAGCAGCAAGAATAAAAGAGGGATGCACTATTGTTTCCATCGTGAAACTTTATTTTCCTCTATACTCTTTCTCAAAGTATATCTCAACCTACTTTAGAATTAGCCTTATAAAGTATCATTCTCTTTTCTCATATGGTTATTCACACCCTAGCAATACACATCTTTCTTTAATAAGAAATCAGAATATGACTAAGGAGTCAGTTTAAAAATAAATAAATAAACAGAAATAAAGTGAGCATGTAAAAGCCTTGTATAAAAAAAGTCCTTTGTACAACTATAATGCACCAGTAAAAATATGGAAAAAAGTCTGAATTTTGTGAATTTTATTAAATTTCTGTTTAGCTATCTGTTGCTTAATTCACAGAGTATCCAGGTTTATCCACTACATACCCAGAACTGATGATTGCTACAACTTTAGTATTCCTGATAAAAAATATTTTACTAGATGCACTGCCTGGTTCATGAGGCATTTTATACATATCTTTAAGAGCACTGTTATTGACATAACATAATACTTCCTTTTTATTCTGTCTACAACCTAGAAATAAAGGAGGAAGATTTTCATTTTTCATAAACAGTGGACATAGAAGAAGGGACTGGACTTAGAAGATAGGAATAGGAAAAACTTTCTTGCAATGTGAAGGATAGTCCTATGCAGAAGGATTTGTTTCACTGAGATGATAGAGACACAAGGACAGATGTAGACAGAAATCCAGCTTCTTCATCTTTGACTCATCTACAGGTAGGATTGCAAAGATTAAACTAGTTTGGCTTATTATGCAACCTTGCTTAATAGGAGATGGGTAGCAAGTGATGCAGTGCATTATCCAATCTATGGCAGCTAACCATGTCATCACAGGCTTTCAATGCTGCTTTACTAATAGTGTAACCACATACACCAAGGACTGTATCTACCATTACTACCAAGTGAATCAGAAATGGAGGGCAATTAACTGGGTTTGAAATGTTACAAAACATTGATTGGAGTTCTACTTCATAGTATATGTTGAAAGATTATAGAGAAAGATGACATTTTAGATTTCTTCCCTACTAAGAAAGAATATTAAATGCAAGTAAGTCTCGACAAGATTCTTAGATGGGCCAGTAAGAAAGAGTTCTGTACTCAATTATCAATGACCACTACAAACGTAGGAGAGGCGCTCACACCATTATTTGCCATTTGCTATACTTAATAGGTTTCTAAATATTTTATAGTAATAAAGAAACTGTAATTTTAATCAGAATTTTAATTATAGTGAACCAAAAATCATGATACCTATAATACTATCAGATAATATTGATTTTTTTTCTGATAGATGACAAATTCATTATAAGGGAATTTTAATTCCTCCTTAAACATATAACTTGATGGTGAAAATAAAACTGTAGGGAACAGCTGGGATATAAAGAGAAGGTGAGAATGAAAGGGAGCCAGAGATTTATATTCCTAATCAACTTAATTATTATGGTATGGGGAGCACAATGCCCCAGAAACAAAGACTATTCTTCTTGATCTGTGATCCATAACTTTTCATCCACTAAGGAAAAAAAAAAAAACTTTGTTCACAGTACACATTTTCACTGATTTATATCTTCCCACTATTGTAACTGAAGTTTTAAAAGTAACTACTCTTGTGTTTTTTAAGGCTTATTTAAAAATCTAGGATGAGCTTAAGATTTTTGATTGACTGAGTCCTTTATGGATTTCCAGGGTTCTGGAAAGCTGATACTTCTGCTCAAACCACAAATACAGATTCTTCAAAGCCTGAAATTATACTACTTTTTCTTATGGTTCAAGTAAATACCTAATTAGATCCCAGATTTTGATATTAAATAACATCAAGTTTCTTGGTGGACTTCTCCAACACCCATTGAATTATATCATTAATGCTGTAATAATGAATAAATACATTCAAAAGGTGATAAACAATGAAAGTTGGTAGTTAGACTATGAAAATATGGCATCAGTTGGCAGTTCAACATTTGAGATCTAGAAACAGATCAGATAACTGAAATTTATTTATTTATTTATTTATTTATTTTTTTAAAGAGAGAGTGAGAGAGGAGAGAGAGAGAGAGAGAGAGAGAGAGAGAGAGAGAGAGAGAGAGAATTTTTAATATTTATTCTTTAGTTCTCGGCAGACACAACATCTTTGTTGGTATGTGGTGCTGGGGATCGAGCGCGCTACCGCTGAGCCACATCCCCAGCCCAGATAACTGAAATTTAAAAAACGAATATCCTGAAATTAAATGTATTTGCTTTTACAAAACTCAGCATTGTGGTTATGCGTACCATGCCTTATTTGGAAAGAGTCATTATTCATTGCGAGATGGGTGAACCAAGAGCATCAATTAGCCAGCTAGTGAGATGAAAATGTCATTAATCTTATTTATTATAATTTGAGTGTTGGGTACATACTTACCATAGTTCTAAACCACTTCTGACCTGTTCCTTTCCCCTTCAAATTTATAATCTGCTGTAACCAATCCAATTTAGTGTATTGAAGATAACACTAGGTCTTCAAAATAGCAGACAGAGATTTTATTAGGAGACTATTATACCATAAATAAGAAGTCAAAGTCCTGCTAAAAATACCTATCTAGGGATGAGGAATTTTTGAAAAATAAAATTTAAAAACTTTTTCAAATAAATGTGTAGTATATCTTTGGAATCATGTTAGAATAGATAAATAGAATTTTAGCAAGGTTTCCAAAGATTCTTTTTTAATTAAAAATTATTTTAAAAATCAGTAGGGTACATTGGTGCATGCCTTTAATCCCAGAGACTTTTAGGGCCTAGCAAGGCCCTAAAAGTAAAAATAAAAAGAATGGAGATGTACCTCAGTGGTAAAGTGCACCCCTGGAGATCCTCAGGCCGAAAAAAAAAAAAATCAAATTTTAATCCTTATTTTTACTGACCTGTAAAATTAATTGGAGAATTTGGGGGGAGAAAATATATTAATTAAAATATAAGTCAGCTACATCAAATTCAAATTCTATGTGTTTATTCGAATATTCTTCAAATCAAGTGATAATAATATTTCATCTTAGCTACTATGTGGTACTTTTGAGAATGTAATTTTATGTACTAGATGGTTGGGGCACACTGTAGTTTTTCTATTATTCCCTCACTTAAGCCTTTGCTAAGTGGTATTAGCAAACTACTACTAGGATGCATTTTTATAACGCTTTTGAATCTATAAAATACTTTATCTACCTTATTTCTTCTTAACAATATCTAAGTGAAATTGTTGACAGGGTGCTTCATTTTATGCACTTAGAAATCAAGAATACAAACTGTTAAGTGACTTTGCCAAGACCACAAATATACTATGAGCAGTAGATGGAAAGCAAACACAGGCGATGCCACTCTGGCTCCCGTGCTCTCCCCACCTTATTGCTCTGATTTTTCATGCCCCGATGAGACTATAGCAGCTTTTCAGCTCTTCATTATGATGAAGGATCGTGATGATAGCAAGTATTCTAATTCATGGTTCTGCTACATATATGTGAATTTATCTTGATATTTTTGTCTGCTAAATAATATCTAGTTATTGGGGGTATGCCTTGAAGGGAATATTCAGATCCTGACACCTCATCCTCTCTCTTTCCCTCATGGCCTTCATGAGGTGAACAGTTTCTTTCAACATGTTCCCTGCCATTACAAACTGTCTGGTCAATATGACAGGGTCAAGTGACCATGGACTGAAACCATGAGGCAAACACAGAATTTTCTCTTTTAAAATTGATTTTCTCAGGCCTTTTGTCACAGCAAAAGAAAGCTGATTAACACAGCCTGGTTAAGAAACCACAAAAAACAACATTCTAGCATGATAAGAAATAAATGTCATAGTGATGATGAAGCAGGAGATGGAATGGAGCATTGTGGATCACATTTAAAATTTGGGCATTTACTCTAAATGTAATACCTGAGAAGAAAACAAATACTTTTCTAGAATAAGGATCACTCAGATTTTATGAACAAATGAATTAAATATTTTAAATAGTTCTCAAATGCAGCCCAGAAATCTTCATTTAAAAAAAAAAACAAAAAACAAAGTGGGCCTAAATTTTCATCATGTCGGTCTAAGACCTGACTTCTGTAACAAGACTTCTAAAGCACAAGAAATAAAATCAAGAATCAATAAAAGGGTTGGATTCAAACTAAAAAGCTTGCTCTCAGCAGGAAACAATCAATAACATGAAGAGGGAGGATACAGAATGGCAGAAATCTTTACCACATGAACCTCAGATAGAGCATTAATCTCCAGGATATATAAAGAACTCAAAATACTGAAAAAAATTTGTATAACCATATGAAAAGCAGTATGGAGATTTCCGAGAAAACTTGGAATGGAACCACCATTTGACCCAGCTATCCCATTCCTCATTATATATGCAAAGGACTTAAAATCAGCATACTATGGTGAAGCAGTCACATCAATGTTTATAGCAGCTCAATTCACAATAGCCAAACTACGAAACCAACCTAGATGCCCTTCAACGGAAAAATGGATAAAGATAATGAAATATTATTCAACCTTAAAGAAGAATGAAACTATGGTATTTGCCAGTAAATGGATGGAGCTGGAGAATATCATGCTAAGCAAAAAAGCCAATCCCCCAAAACCAAAGGCTGCATGTTTTCTCTGACATGTGGATGCTAATTTGCAATAAGGAGTGGGGGAGGGCTTAGGGAAGAATAAAGAGTTGTGTAACTTTGGATTAGGTAGAGGTGAGTGAAGGAAGGGCTGGGGCATAGGGGTAGGACGAATAGTAGAATTAATCAGGCACTATTATGCTATGTACATATAGGACTACACGACCCATGTGACTCTACATCAAGTACAGCCAGAAGATGAGAAATTATACTCCATTTATATATGATGTGTCAAAGTGCGTTCTACTGTCATGTATAACTGATTAGAACAAATTTTAAAAAATAAATTAAACAAAGAAAAAAATCCAGAAACCTGCATTTTAACAAGCTCACCAGCTAAGACCACTTGTGTCAATTTCTCCCTTACAGGTATGTCCTACCAAAGTGGTGGGAGTTGAAGCAAACCTCAGGCTTCTTCCTTTGTGCCAATTTTGTTGCTTTGAGAGAAAGGCATGCAACTTCTAACCTGCAAGAAATTATTGCAGATGCCAGTGGGGTCATTATAGGAGGTTGTTAAATTTAAATATTAATAAAGAAGAATTTATTGATCATGTACATTATTAACCTGTAACAGCATAAAAAGGCAATTTGTGGAGTTTTTTTTTTTTTAAGATGCATATAGTCATTATTTAAGGATTTTAAAGTAATGGCTTTCAGATAGGGTTCAAAAAAGATGTCCTTTAATAATAACAACAATAATAATAGATAACAGTTCTAACACCCAGTACACACATGTTCTACAATGTATGTGGTTGGGGTTTCATACTCACTAGAAACTATGGAGTAGTACATTCAATATCCACTTTATAGACAAGAAAACTGAAGCACAGAAAGGGTTAGATGAATTTGGAGGGGTATTCTGGCTAGTAAGTGGCAGAGAGAAGATTAAATTCATCCATTAAGTATTGACTAAAATAAGTTCCCTAAAATAGGGAACCTCTTCCTAGAAGAAGTACATGTAGATTGTCAGGGTTTTAACTGTGAAATTGGGCGATGACAATTCTATTCAATGGAGAGGGACACTATGTCAGGGGGAGGTGATGTGGGAGAAGGAGAATGAACTTAATCTAGCAAATATTATTTTTGAGATTTACATATGGAAATATTCAACTATCTTCTGAAAATTATGAGTCTGGAGCTCAGGGGAAATAAATGGAGGACTATGAAAAGAAAACAAGATTGGATGGAATTCTAAATGGGATTCATGTAACAAGAGAGAAGGATTAATCCTCCAGAATAAATAATCCTAACTGCTTTAATGTATTCTTGTAAATTTGATTTCTCATCACTTGAATATTTCTGAGGTCCATCACTAATACTACTTATAATATTCTATATTTACAGTGGTACACACACAAGTCTCCTTTGATCTTCATGATAATCCTTGAAGGGAGACAAAAAAGAGAGGAGGAACTGAGATTCAGGAATGTTCTATGATTTTCTCAGAAACACATGTATTTGAACTAGAACTCATTCATTATTGGACCAGTTCTAGAACTTTTAATCAACATTGGATTTTCCTACTGAAGCGAATCCATTCCAAGCACAGTGGGTGCTTCCTAGTGTGTGTAATCCATCTTGAATCCTAGATCCCAAATTACTGACAAGCTATTTTCAGCTCAAAATTCAATAGCAAAGTGATTTTTTTTTCCACCAAGAAAGCAAAGGTAGAATACAGAATAAAGAGGCTGACCAAGTGGAAAACAGGCAGCATTAGTGTCAGAGAGCTCTGTGGAGAACTAGAAGGAAAAGTCTATTTCTGAGTAATCAATGCCAGATACTTATACCGAGCAGGCTGATAAAAACAAATTTTCTTGTTAGTCAAATGACTAAGTTGCTAAAATGAACTTTGAGGAAAAACAGAAGCTAAGAATAAGAGTTTGGGGCAAACAAGTTTAATAACAAAATATGACCATCCTAACATATGCAGTCAATCTGGGCTTCCATAAACCCTCTGTGATGAAAGGCTCTAATAAGACAGTGGGAAGATGCCCAAGAAACTTGTGGCAGAGAGTAGCTCGAGGTAGACAGCAACAGGCTGGCAGAGCTGGAAAACAAGAGCCCCAGAGTATATTTGTATCTTTTTTAAATAGTTTTTTAGTTGTAGATGGACACAATATCTTTATTTATTTATTTATTTTTATGCAGTTCTGAGGATCGAACCCAGAGCCTCACATATGTGAGGCAGGCACTCTACCACTGAGCTAGTACTGTCCAAGCCCCTATTTGTATCTTAATGAGTATATTTTTCACAGTCTAGCAATTGTGAATTGTGCTGCTATGAACATTGATGTGGCCATATCCCTGTAGTGCTCTCTTTTAAGGTCTTCAGGGAATAGTCCGAGAAGGGCAATAGCTGGGTCAAATGGTGGTTCCATTCCCAGCTTTCCCAGGAATCTCCATACTGCTTTCCAAATTGGCCGCACCCGTTTGCAGTCCTACCAGCAATGTACAAGAGTACCCTTTTCCCCACATCCTCGCCAGCACTCCTTGTTGTTTGACTTCATCATGGCTGCCAATCTTACTGGAGTGAGATGGTATCTTAGGGTGGTTTTGATTTGCATTTCCTTGACTGCTAGAGATGGTGAGCATTTTTTCATGTACTTGTTGATTGATTGTATGTCCTTGGCCCATTTGTTGATTGGGTTATTTGTTTTCTTATTGTCTAATTTTTTGAGTTCTTTGTATACTCTGGATATTAGGGCTCTATCTGAAGTGTGAGGAGTAAAAATTTGTTCCCAGGATGTAGGCTCCACAATTCACAATTGCTAGACTGTGGAATCAACCCAGATGCCCTTCAGTAGATGAATGGATAAAAAAAATGTGGCATTTATACACCATGGAGTATTACGCAGCACTAAAAATGACAGAATCATGGAATTTGCAGGGAAATGGATGACACTAGAGCAGATTATGCTTAGTGAAGCTAGCCAATCCCTAAAAAACAAATACCAAATGTTTTCTTTGATATAATGAGAGCAACTAAGAACAGAGCAGGGAGGAAGAGCAGGAAGAAAAGATTAACATTAAACAGAGACATGAGGTGGGAGGGAAAGGGAGAGAAAAGGGAAATTGCATGGAAAAGGAGGGAGACCATTATTATTATACAAAATTACATATAAGAGGTTGTGAGGGGAATGGAATAACAAACATGGAGGGAAATGAATTACAGTAGATGGGGTAGAGAGAGAAGATGGGAGGGGAGGGGAGGGGGGATAGTAGAGGATAGGAAAGGTAGCAGAATACAACAGTCACTAATATGGCAGTATGTAAAAATGTGGATGTGTAACCGATGTGATTCTGCAATCTGTATTTGGGGTAAAAATGGGAGTTCATAACCCACTTGATTCTAATGTATGAAATATGATATGCCAAGAGCTTTGTAATGTTGTGAACAACCAATAATAAAAAAAATAAAATTTGAATTTTCAAAGTCAAAAAAAATGAGTATACTTTTCTATCTTAATATTTAAGCAAATGCAATCCACTTCCATTAGGAATAACTAGACATATGGTGGTATAAAGGAACTTGAAATGAACATTGGGACAGTTTGTTATATGGCATTTGCCTTTTGTCCGGTAAAGGTCTCATTAGTGTCAAACAATATCTTTCTATTTTATTGCCTTTTTAATAAAATTGAAAAATTTCCCCAAATACTGGTATGTATTGTTTGCTGAACCAAATGCTCACTACCTATTCATTGCAATAACACTTCTGGTGCTCAGCATAGGTGAACCAGATAATCAATGTACCATTACAGAATTTAGTCTGGGAATGAAATTCTCTTACCAGCATATCCATAAGGTCCTTAAAGCAATTTTGGGGAAAAAAAACACTGTTAAAGACACCAGGTAATATTATTTAGGCTCATTCATTCACATCATTTAATCCTCTGTTGATACATGTTATGTACCTTACTCAAATCCCCAAGTTCCTTAGGATAAGCAATCTTTAGCTTTAGCATTGTTTTAAACATAGGCTGTATGTTTAAAGATTGGGAAAAGTTTCTGCTAAAAATCTGGGTCTAAAAAAAGGAAAGAAAACAATTTGGAACTTGCCTGTAGCATGCCGGAACTCACTCAGTAGAACACCATGACCCAGGGCATTGAAAAAAATATTTTAGGCAATTTCTGTTTTAAAAATCACCAGCTTGTTTGGCTTGAAGCCATTACTCTTCCAACCTTACGTCATACAAACAACACAGAAAACCCAAAGACTCTGAAATAGGTTAGTAGAAGTCTCTATTGGTTTTTAGTGGAATATTATGTGCCAAAATCACAAGGGGCTTAAATTAGAGGCTTAAAATGTTCCATTTACTACACAGCTCAGACAGTACAAATCTTTTTATGGTTTCTCTTCAGTTATTCCTCCAAAACCTTGACCAGCTGAACTGCTTGTTCCAGGTCATCAAACCCTTTAACAATTTAAACTCCCAAATTCAGACTGAGAAGGGTTATGAGCAGGCTACACACTGCATATCAGTTCACAAGGAAGAAACAACAATGCTACAAATACACACTACCATGTGCACACACACACACACACACACACACACACACAAACACACACACTCCAACCATTTCCATGCACACATCCTCAGAAGTACAGAGTGAGTATAGGAGGGTTTTGTTTTGTTTTGTTTTTGTGGCAATGGGTATGGAGCCCAGGGCCTGGTACATACCAGACAAGTACTCTCTTATCCCTGAGCTACATCCCCAGCCCAAAGAGGAATTTTAATATGTGATTCAATGTATAGCAAAAATGACAAAGCTTGATTTAACTTTTCGAATTTTAAATTCTTCACAACTTTTTTTCCATGTAAAACCACATTGTTTCACCTCCTTTCAGATTCTTAGACACATGATTTTACATTTCTACTGGCCTTAGATAAATTAAGTGGGAAGAAGTTGCTCAGTGGGTACTGGGTTATAGTTAGCTAAGAGGAAGAAATTCTGGTGTGCTATTGTCCCCTCTGTGACTATAGATGATGACATCCTACTGTACATTTAAAAAATCTAGAAAAAAAGATTTTGAAGTTTTGTAAAGTAGTGATAAATAATTGAGGAAATAGAAATGTTCAATGTGATTTAAACATTACACGACTATGCATGTATTAAAACATCATGTAGTACTCATAAATAAGTATAATTCTATGTATCAGTTAAATAATTTAAATTTTTAAAAATGATATAAGCACTAATGAAAAATCAGTTTCATAAGATGTTAATTATTACATAGAAGGAAAGAAACTCATAATGAAACTAGGTAATGTTTACTTAAATAAAACTAATGGTTTTTCATTTTTTGTTGCTAACTGGTGTGATCTCTCACAAATGTTAATGTCCACAGCTTTTAAAGTGTTATCATATGTTGTGAATTGGGAAATGAGTGCAGAGTCAATAATAAGTGCAGTACATAACATTTCCCAAAGTTGTATGAACATTTTCTGGGAGTATTGCTGCTCATGGTGAGAAAAGGCTAAATTCTTCACATTCAGGACCCCTCAGTTTTTCCTTTCCGATGTCCTGTAACCAATATCCCCTTATCTCTCTTTATCATTCCTCCTACAACCCCCAACAGGCTCCCAGCATGCTCAGCTTCTCTGGACTCCTCCAGTTACTAAAAGCTAATTTCCTGCAAATGTATATGATTACCAGATGTAATTCTCCAAATATCTTCCTTTATTTATAACAATAACAAAAGCCTTATTTTTTATTGATTGCTCAAAACATTACAATGCTCTTGACATATCATATTTCATACATTTGATTCAAGTGGGTTATGAACTCCCATTTTTACCACGTGTACAGACTGCAGAATCACATTGGTCACATGTCCACGTTTTTACATACTGTCACACTTGTGTCTGTTGTATTCTGCTGCCCTTCCTATCCCTTTCCTATCCCCCCACCCCTCCCCTCCCCTCCCATCTTCTCTCTCTACCCCATCTACTGTAATTCATTTCTCTCTCTTGTTTTTTTCCCTTTCCCCTCACTTCCTCTTGTATGTAATTTTGTATAACCCTGAGGGTCTCCTTCCATTTCCATGCAATTCCCCTTCTCTCTCCCTTTCCTCCCACCTCTCCTCCCTGTTTAATGGTAATCTTATTCTCTTCCTCTCTTATGCTCTTCCTCCCTGCTCTGTTTTGAGTTGCCCTCCTTATATCAAAGAAGACATTCAGCATTTGTTTTTTAGGGATTGGCTAACTTCACTTAGCATAATCTGCTTTTTCTTTCTGTTTGCTATACATTTGGCATGGGATAAATCCCAATATATTTTTAAACTAAAAAGTTCAAAAATGTAACATCTAATTCATGCAACAGACTACAGAAAACATATACATGTTAAACATAAACATGAAAGGAATTATTTTAATTAACAAAAGTAATTGTTGGCTCTCCATCACTGTAACAAAATAACTGATATAATCAAATTATAAAAATTAGCAGTTTATTTTGGCTTACAATTTCAAAGGTTTCCATCCATGGTTTTAGTTCCATGGCTTTTGGACCTGTGGTGAGTTGACACGTCATGGTGGGTAGTACATAGTAGAGCAAATGTATTAACCTTATGGCTAGAAACAAACAAAGGGAAAGAGAAGGGGTTAGGATCCCCAAATCCCCTTCAAGGGCACGCCCCCAATGACCAGAAGGACTTCCACTTTAACTAGCCTCAACCTCTTAAAATTTGTTCTGCTTCCCAATAACACCAAGCTGGGGACACAACTTTTAACAAATGGGACTTTGAGGGACATCTCAGATTCAAATCATAGCATTAATTCACAGTAAAAACTAATGGTTATAGAATAATTCATACATTAGCATCTAAATAAGTATTTTTCTCCTCTTCATTACTCCTGGTATCACAAGTAACTGATATACTAATATATAGACATTATTCCCTGTGCCTTTAAAATTTATAATTTTTCGAATACATCCATATTTCTAAACATTATGCTTACTTTTGCTCATTTCTGAATCACAATATTATTATGAATATACATATACAAGATTTTCCTTAGAGTATATAACTAGGAGATAAATAATGACTCATATGAAACTTTTAAAAATATGAAGTGAATTGAGCCAATTTATATTGCCACTAATATGTGTATCAGAGTTCTTATAAGGTCTCATCAACAATACTCAGGGTTATTTTATTTGATAGATACAAGTTTGGAATTGCTATAAAACCCTGATAAATATATTATCATTAATATTTTGAACTTCACAATGCAAAATAATTTTTATCAGAAATGCACCGTTCTTTTTATTTTTAATTGACTAAGGTACATTTAATTGTCTTTGATTAAGTGTAAAGATAATTTAAATTCTAAGAAATAAACATGCTAGGAAAGCTATAAGAATTGCAATATTTTTCTGGTAAATGGAAGGCATTTTGCATCCTCCAAACTAATTAACCTAATGGATCCCTAGGTATTTGTTAAATGGCTTCTTGTCTTTAGAGCATCTATCCAGTAATAAATGCTACTTTCTAATATTAACATAGCTATTCTAACATTTTTTCTACCTGGGGTTAGTATTTTCCTGGGCTATTATTTTTCTTATTGGTTCTTTTTAGTTGTGCATAACATTACAATTCATTTTGAAAAAATTATCATAATGTGGAATATAATTTGCTCTAATTCAGTCCCCAGTACTTCCCTTTCCCTCTCCTCTTCCCTCTCCTTGTTCCTATCCCTGTACTCTACTGATCTTTCTGCTATTTACTTATAGTTTTTTTTTTAAAAAAAACTAGTGCACATGATGATGAGATCCACCATGCTATATTTGTATATGTACATAGGAAAGTCAGGACAGACTCATTCCATTTTTTTTTCTTATCCCATCGGTTCTCCCTCCCCTTCAATCCACTTGTCTGCACTGCTGATCTTTCTTCTATTTTTTAATACTGCCCCCCTTTATGGAAAATAGTATGGAGATTCCTTGTAAAACTAGAAATGGAACCACCGTATCACCCAGCTATCTTACTCTTCAATATGTATCCAAAAGACTTTAAATCAGTCTACTACAGTAATGACTCCACATCAATATACAGCAGCACAGCTCATAATAGCTAAGCTGTGGAGTCAACCTAAGTTAACAGATGAATGGATTAAAAAATGTGGTACACACACACACACACACACACACACACACACACACAATGGAGTATTACTCAGCCAAAACGAAAAATGACATTATGGCATTTGCTGATAAATTTATGAAACTAGAGATTATTATGCTAAACGAAATAAGCCAGTCACAAAAATTCAAAGGGTGATTTTTTTTTCTGATATGGGCTCTTTTTCTAATCTTGGCTTTCAAACTGATATTTCTAGGTCTTCAAAACTAACATAAACTACTTTTATTTTTTACTTGTCAAGGTTAGTCCACTCATGTATACTGTGATAATCACTGATGTATTATGGGTTATTCTCTTTGCATATATTTGTATCTTTATGTTTCTATTTATCTAGATTTTTATATGCTTCTTTTACTCCTTAACTTGATTTTTCATTTAATGAATTTGACTGTTATATGTTTGTGGTTATCCTAAAAATTATGTAATGTCTGTTTACTTTTTAAAATGCTAAAATCTTTCAGTATCTTAAGCCCTCAAACAATTAAAATCTCTGGGATCTTCCTACCTAATGTGGTCTATGTAATCACACAGCCCTTCATGGGAGCTTGTTGTTTCAAGTGCACAATCTCAGGCCCAGCCTCTACTAGCTATCGTAGCTATTATGCTGAAATAGGATGAACCCCATCCAAAATTTAGTTTAAGTGTCAAGTCTGTTGATGTCACACACATAAGGTGTATATTAAATGGTTCAAAAATGGCTCTGAACATATGGGAGACTAGCTTGGAGCCATCAGAGGACTTGGAGTAGGCACAGCAATTGGTTCTGTAGGCAGGATATTTACACCACAGTTACCACCACCAGAAACTCTCTTTTCTCTTGATTTGGTGTGTGTGACCTGGATCTGCTGACAAGCTTTAACTTTGGGCTGGGCCATTTTGTGCATCATTGACTGAGTCTTACTAGGCCTTTGTTATAGATTCAACAGACTTAAAGAGTTACAACTGGAATTTAGGGTCAAGTGCATGGTATTAAGGCCCTTGTCAAAGCAACCCTGGCTCATGTGTTTCATCCCAGAACCACTTTGTGTCTCAGATTAAATCATGTCTTGATTCCAACATAAGCTATGTCTGATTCTGTGCTCAGGGAATGAGTTTCGTTCTGAGTCATTGACTATATGCATCCAGATTTTAGTCCTGCTCTAGGGAGCACAAAGAAGAATCACTTGTATCCTGTGTAGCCCATTGGGCAATAGCCCATATGGAGGAGTAGTTACTACATGACAGGCTGAGGTCATATCCCTAAATGTAGATGGATCATTATGACCTTACAAAATGCCTCTGCTTCTGGTGCCCATAGCTCTGTCACCAAAAAAAAAAGCCTTATCCTCAAGGTTATAGGGCAAATGCCTATAGCACACCTGTGGCACAGCCATAGACTAATTCAACCACTGCCATGGGAAAGGTCCCTAATGCTGATGGTTCTTATTTGAGTCCCTGCTGAGGAAGAAAGTTATAAATATCAGCAGAGTAGAGAGAACATGTGAACTTCTTAAATAATCCATCAACCACCAATTTAACCCAATTGGAAGTATGGAAATCCAATATTTACTAAAAGAATTTTTGAAGAAGAAGAAGAAGAAGAGGAGGAGGAGGAGGAGGAGGAGGAAAGAGGACGAGGAGGAGGAAAATGGAAGGAAGGAGGAAGGAAGGAAGGAAGGAAGGAAGCAAGGAAGAAAGAAAGCCTTTCAATATCTGTTGAAATGCACCCATTGGCAAAACTTTCATGGTCTTCAAGAGTACTGTGGTCTACAATACAGTTAGACCTGCACCTCCTGCTAAGTTTAGAAAAAGAACCTCTGTACTCTTAGAAGAGTTATGAAACATAATATAGGGGATTAAGATGTATTCCCCACCTTAATTTTTAAAACTATTCCCTTACCAAACTCCCTGTAGTCATGACACCATTGCTCAAAATTAGCACACTGTGGCATGACTGATTTAGCCCAATGAGTAGTTAGTTAAAATTAAGTTAAATCTTTAGCCTCTACAAATTGCATGAACTAAATGGGACCCTATGGACTATCCTTCCATAGTTAAAATATTTAATGTGGCATAACATTAATTAAAATAGGCTTTCAAGAATCAAAATCTATTATATAAGATCTATTTAGAGAAAGAGTGATTATTCACACTGCTTCCCCATTTTATACCCTTACTTCCACTGTTCTTGAAGATGGAAAAAAATATATGGTGCCTCATAGAGTTTTACCACAAACGATACTATGGCCCTACTCATGAAGGCACTCATACCAGAAGTTTCAAGATGGCAAAATAGACAAAACAGAGAAGTTCACTTTCCTGGTGGCTTCATGGCATGAAACCAAGAAAGTAGATAAACAGCTTCTCAACAAGGTGGGTGAACAAAAAAAAAAAAGGTGGAGGACACTAATGAAATTTAATACTGGACATTCAAAGCACACTGTGGACCTAGAAGGTTGGATATAACAAAATAAGGAAGAAATCCCCCGTGCCACAGCCATTGCTCTTGCCACTGCCTGAGAAAAAGGCAGAGCAATCCTTCCTTCAACAAAGGAGAGGCTAAGGAAATTAAAGGAACCGACATTTTTAGGAGGCCTGAGGCATGTTTGGGTATGGAGAGTTTATATATCAAATACACTGACAGACTAAACTGAAAGGTGTGCTACACGATATCATTGTGTGTTAAAGAAGCCAAATCTCTCCTGGCTGTGTTTGGAGCACAAAGGAAGGAACCATTTTGCAGCTGTGGTATGGGAGCCATCAGTTGGGGAAACTAATTCCTGACAAACCCAAGTTTGGCCCCTAATATAGGCCTGCATGACATAGAGTGTGCCTAAATGACCAGGAGACAATCAAATGTGGAGAAGGGTTTACACAGGGAAATGTTGGTCATGGAAACCTACCCTGCTTTCTCCTTCAACTTGCAATCGGGCTGCTTGCAGGACTGGTTGGGAGAGATGTGCCTAGTCAGGAATTCTGAAGGGTAGGAACAGGAGACATTGAGTTTGGAGACTGAATCCAAGACCAGGAAATGTGAGGTCTGCAAGTGACTAGTGGACTAAGAATTGGTTCCTCCATTACACAAGTGGAATCCTGGGGAGATCCCTGGGGTGCAGTCTTTCAGGGTAGATGGACAATTTCTGGACCCTAGAAGTGCACTGATTTTAAATCTCCAGACCAGTTGCCATTCAGTGAAGAACATGGAGGCTACCTAAGCCTAACCACCTGCTCCAGGAGTTCCACCTACAGGATTACATCTTCCACTCTAGCAATCCCACCCTAAGGGTAGAGCAAGAACACGCTTCAGATGAGCCAACCTAAAACTACTGAGATGGGAAACTGAGAATCTTTTAACTCCTGTGGAAACAAGTTTTTCACCTTTCATCAATATTTTTTCTTTTCTTTTTTCTTTTCTCTGTTTAATTGTAGCCTTAATGGTTCATGTACATTTACACATATTCATATTTGTATTTTTTCTCATTTTTAACATTTTTGAAATCAGTTATTTTTCTTTTTCTTTTTTTTTTACATTTTTTTTATTAGTTGTTCACAACATTACAAAGCTCATGACATATCATATTTCATACATTAGATTGAAGTGGGTTATGAACTCCCAATTTTACCCCAAATGCAGATTGCAGAATCACGTCGGTTACACATCCACAATTTTACATAATGCCCAATTAGTAATTGTTGTATTCTGCTATTTTTCCTATCCCCTACTATCCCCCCTCCCCTCCCCTCCCATCTTCTCTCTCTACCCCATCTATTGTAATTCATTTCTCTCCTTGTTAATTTTCCCATTCCCCTCACAACCTCTTATATGTAATATTGTATAGCAATGAGGGTCTCCCTTCATTTCCATGCAATTTCCCTTTTCTCTCCCTTTCCCTCCCATCTCATGTCTCTGTTTAATGTTAATCTTTTCTTCCTGCTCTTCCTCCCTGCTCTGTTCATAGTTGCTCTCATTATATCAAAGAAGACATTTGGTATTTGTTTTTTAGGGATTGACTAGCTTCACTAAGCATAATCTGCTCTAGTGCCATCCATTTCCCTGCAAATTCTATGATTTTGTCATTTTTTATTGCTGCATAGTACTCCATTGTGTATAGATGCCACATTTTTTTTATCCATTCATCTATTGAAGGGCATCTGGGTTGGTTCCACAGTCTAGCTATTGTGAATTGTGCTGCTATGAACATCGATGTGGCAGCATCCCTGTAGCATGCTCTTTTAAGGTCTTCAGGGAATAGTCCGAGAAGGGCAATAGCAGGGTCAAATGGTGGTTCCATTCCCAGCTTTCCCAGGAATCTCCAAACTGCTTTCCAAATTGGCCACACCGATTTGCAGTCCCACCAGCAATGTAAAAGAGTACCCTTTTCTCCACATCCTCGCCAGCACTTGTTGTTGTTTGACTTCATAGTGGCTGCCAATCTTACTGGAGTGAGATGGTATCTTAGGGTGGTTTTGATTTGCATTTCTCTGACTGCTAGCGATGGTGAGCATTTTTTCATGTACTTGTTGATTGATTGTATATCCTCCTCTGAGAAGTGTCTGTTCAGGTCCTTGGCCCATTTGTTGATTGGGCTATTTGTTATCTTATTGTCTAGTTTTTTGAGTTCTTTGTATGCTCTGGATATTAGGGCTCTATCTGAAGTGTGAGGAGTAAAAATTTGTTCCCAGGATGTAGGCTCCCTATTTACCTCTCTTATTGTTTCTCTTGCTGAGAAAAAACTTTTTAGTTTAAGTAAGTCCCATTTGTTGATTCTTGTTATTAACTCTTGTGCTATGGGTGTCCTATTAAGGAATTTGGAGCCTGACCCCACAATATGTAAATCATAGCCAACTTTTTCTTCTATCAGGCAAAGAGTCTCTGATTTGATATCAAGCTCCTTGATCCATTTTGAGTTAACTTTTGTGCATGGCGAGAGAAAGGGATTCAGTTTCATTTTGTTGCATATGGATTTCCAGTTTTCCCAACACCATTTGTTGAAGATGCTATCCTTCCTCCATTGCATGCTTTTAGCCCCTTTATCAAATATAAGATAGTTGTAACTTTGTGGATTAGTCTCTGTGTCCTCTATTCTATACCATTGGTCCACCCGCCTGTTTTGGTACCAGTACCATGCTGTTTTGGTCACTATTGCTCTGTAATATAGTTTGAAATCTGGTATCGCTATACCGCCTGATTCACACTTCCTGCTTAGAATTGCTTTTGCTATTCTGGGTCTTTTATTTTTCCATATGAATTTCATGATTGCTTTATCTATTTCTTCAAGAAATGCCTTTGGGATTTTGATTGGCATTGTATTAAACCTATAGAGAGCTTTTGGTAATATCGCCATTTTGATAATGTTAGTTCGGCCTATCCATGAACAGGGTATATTTTTCCATCTTCTAAGGTCTTCTTCTACTTCTCTCTTTAGGGTTCTGTAGTTTTCATTGTATAAATCTTTCACCTCTTTTGTTAGGTTGATTCCCAAGTATTTTATTTTTTTTGAGGATATTGTGAATGGAGTGTTTTTCCTCATTTCCGTTTCAGAAGTTTTGTCGCTGATATACAGAAATGCCTTTGATTTGTGCGTGTTGATTTTATATCCTGCCACTTTGCTGAATTCATTTATTAGTTCTAGTAGTTTCTTTGTAGATCCTTTTGGGTCTTTCAGTTATTTTTCATGAGTCAGGATGTTTAATTAGGACATTTCAATGTTGTTTTCTATTTTTTATTTTAAAATTTTTAAAATTTTTACTTTACATATATTTTTCTTTCACCTAGTTCCCTTGATTCTCTTTCTCTTTTCATCTGCTAACAGGCAATATCTATTGTGCTATCTTTCACTTTTCCTTTAATTTTTTTATTTGATCTTCTCTCTCCCTCCCTCATAATCGTCACATGCTTTATCACTTTTATCCTCCTCCTGTTCACCATTTGAAACTGTAAAAATTTTGCAAACTTATTGTTATTATTGAAGGCAATAACTGATTATATCATATCTGTTTATTGTGACAATTATCATTGTAGATGTCATAAAAGGAACTATTTGGTTTAATGCTGAATACTGTTTGCATTGGTTGTCAATATTTGTCTCCCAGTAAATGGTAAGGTACTGAAAACCTTCAGGAACACTATTAGTCCAAAGAGTTGAAACTCTACTGCCTCAGATCCATACTGTTAGATGGGTAGACACACAAACAACTTGAAAAACCAAGCAAACAAATTGCCCCAAACAGACCATGGTGGAAGAAATGTTAGAGAGGTAATACATGAGGTAAAGGATGATGTAAGAAGTGAAATCAGAGAGAAAATACGGTAAGTGAAAGATCACTTCAATAAAGACAGAGATTCTGAAAAATGCAAGCAGAAATCCTCAAAATGAAGCAATCAATAATCCAAATTAAAAGTTCAATGGAAAGCATCACTAAATGACTAGATGATTTTGAAGATACTGTTCCCAGCAATAAAGATAAAAATATATAATCTTGAAAATAAGGTTGACCATGGAGAAAAGATGTTAAGATACCATGAATAGAACTTCTAAGAAATATGGGATAAACTGACAAGAACAAATTTAAGATTTATTGGGATAGAAGAAGGTTCAGAGACACAAATGAAAGGAATGCAAATTAATTAAATAGCATCAGAAAATTTCCCAAATATAAAGAATGAAGTGGAAAGCCAAATACAGGCCTACAGGACCCCAAGTATTCAAAATTATAACAGATCCACATTGAGGACCATTATTATGAAAATGACTAACATACAGAATAAGGATAGAATTTTAAAGCCTGCCAGAGAAAAGTGACAGATAACATGCAGAGGAAAACCAATCAGCTGATCTCTCAGCTCAGACCCTCAAAACTAGGAGGTCTTGGAATAATATATACCAAGCTTTGAAAGAAATTGGATGCTAACCAAGAATACTATACCACAGCCAAATTATTCTTAAGAATTGAAGATGAAATAAAAACCTTTCATCATGAACAAAAATTTAAAAGAATTCACAACTGCAACATTTTCAGGAAAATATTTCATGAAGCAAAAATGAAAACATGAAAAGAGAGGAATCACACTAATGTAAAGTCAATTAAAGGAGAAACTATCTTAAATTAAAAATCAAAAATAAATCAAAATGACAGGGAAAAATAATTTCTCAATAATAACATTGGATATCAATGGCCTATTCTCTTCAATCAAAAGGAATAAACTAGCAGATTGGATTAAAAAACAAGACCCAACTATATGCTATCTCCAAGATACTCACTTCATAGGCAAACACATCCATGGACTTAAAGTAAAAGGATGGGTATAAAAAACATATCATTCATATGAATCTTGTAAACAAGTGATTTCTGTCCACATATCAGATAAAGTGGCCTTCAAGCAAAAATTAACCAGAAAGGACAAAGAAGGACATTTAATACTTCTTAAGAGAATTATACACCAACAAGACATAGCAATCATAAAACTTTCTGCCCCAAACAATGGAGAATTTACATACATCTGACAAACCCTTCTCTATTTCAAGAATCAAATAGATTGAAAATACAATAATTCTTGGTGACTGTAATACACCTCTGTTCTAAATAAAGAAACTACAAAACTAAAAATTACAATTAATAATTTAGACTTAACATACATACACAGAATATTTCATCCGTTAATGACTGAATACACTTCTTCTCAGCAACACATGGATCCTTCTTTAAAATAGTTTATACATTAGTCCATAGAGCAACTCTTAACAAATACCAAAAAATAGAGATAATACCTTGCATTCTATCAGATTATAATGGAATGAAATTATCAATCAATGATAAAATGAAAAATAGAAAATACTCTAACACCTGGAGACTAAATAATACACTATTGAATGACCAACAGAAACCAGAAGAAATCAGGGAGGAAATTTTAAAAATACTTAGAGGTAGATGAGAATAACAGTACAACATATCAAAGTCTCTGAGACATTATGAAGGCAGTCTAAGAGACAAGTTCATTGTATTGAACTCTTTCATTAAAAGAATAGAAAGTCAACAAATAACCTACCATTACCTCTCAAAGTCCTAGAGAAAGAAGAACAAATCAACACCAAAAGCATTAGAAGACAGGAAATAATTAAAACCAGAGTTGATCAATAAAATTGAAATAAAAAAACCAAAAAAATTGATTAAAAAATTTTGTTTCTTTGAAAAAATAAATAAAATGGATAAACCCTTAGCTGAGCTAATGAAGAGAGAGAAAACTCAAATTACTAAAATTCATGATGAAAAATAAAATATCACAATAAAAACTGCTAAAATACAGATGATGATCAGAAAATATTTTGAAAATGTACACACTAATAAAATAGAAAATCATGAAGACATGTACAAATTTTAGGAGATACATGATCTACCAAAATTGAATGAGGAGGACATTAAAAATATAAACAGATAATTCTCAAGAAATGAAATTGAAGATGCCATCAAAAGCCTACCAAAAAGAAAAGCACAGGACCCAATGGATTCTCAGTGCATTGTATGAGACTTTCAAAGATGAACTAACACCAAATCTCCTCAATTATTCCATGACATAGAAAAAGACGAAACTCTTCCAAACTCAATCTATGAAGCTAGTGTCACCCTGATACAAAATGACAAAGATACATCAAGGAAAGGAAACTTTGGACCAATATCCCTGATGGACATAGAAGCAAAAATTCTTAATGAAATACTGGCAAATCACATACAAAATTTTTTAAGAAGATAATGCACCATAAAGTAGGGTTCATCCCTGGGATGTAAGTTTGGTTCAACATACAGAAATTATTTGATAAACAATTCATTACACCAGTAGACTTAATGACAAGAGTCACATGATTATTTCAATAGATGCAGAAAAAATTGATAAAATACATACATGCATGTTGAAAAAACTAGAAAAACTCGGGATACCTTTTACAATGTTCATACTTCAATACTGTAAAAGCTATCTATGCTAAACCCTAGGCCAACATCATTCTAAATGGAGAAAAATTAAAGCATTTCCTCTAAAAACTGAAACAAGACAGAGATTCCTTCATTCACCACTTCTATCCAACATGGGCTTAGAAACTCTGGCCAGAGCAATTAGAAGAAAGATTAAAGGGGTATAAATAGGAAAAGAAGAACTCAAACTATCACTATGTGTCAATGACATGATTTTGTATTTAGAAGATAAAAAAAATCCACCAGAAAGCTTCTAGAACTCACAAATGCATTCAGCAAAGTACAGGATATAAAATTAACACCCATAAATCAATTTCATTCCTAAATATTAGTGATGAATCAACTGAAAAAGAAATTAGGAAAACCATCTCATTCACAATAGCCTCAAAACCAAAATACTTAGAAATCAATCTAACAAAAGAGGTTAAAGACTTCTACAATAAAAACTATAGAATATTAAAGAAAGAGAGGTAAATAGAGAGCCTACATCATGGGAACAAATTTTTACTCCTCACACTTCAGATAGAGCCCTAATATCCAGAGCATACAAATAACTCAAAAAACTAGACAATAAGATAACAAATAGCCCAATCAACAAATGGGCCAAGGACCTGAACAGACACTTCTCAGAGGAGGACATACAATCAATCAACAAGTACATGAAAAAATGCTCACCATCTCTAGCAGTCAAGGAAATGCAAATCAAAACCACCCTAAGATACCATCTCACTCCAGTAAGATTGGCAGCCATGATGAAGTCAAACAACAAGGAGTGCTGGCGAGGATGTGGGGAAAAGGGTACTCTTGTACACTGCTGGTGGGACTGCAAACGGGTGCAGCCAATTTGGAAAGCAGTATGGAGATTCCTGGGAAATCTGGGAATGGAACCACCATTTGACCCAGTTATTGCCCCTCTCGGACTATTCCCTGAAGACCTTAAAAGAGCGCACTACAGGGATACTGCCACATCGATGTTCATAGCAGCACAATTCACAATAGCTAGACTGTGGAACCAACCCAGATGCTCTTCAATAGATGAATGGGTAAAAAAAATTTGGCATTCATACACCATGGAGTATTACGCAGCACTAAAAAATGACAAAATCATGGAATTTGCAGGGAAATGGATGGCACTAGAGCAGATTATGCTTAGTGAAGCTAGCCAATCCCTAAAAAACAAATGACAAATGTCTTCTTCGATATAATGAGAGCAACTAAGAACAGAGCAAGGAGGAAGAGCAGGAAGAAAAGATTAACATTAAACAAAGACATGAGGTGGGAGGGAAAGGGAGAGAAAAGGGAAATTGCATGGAAATGGAGGGAGACCCTCGTTGCTATACAAAATTATATATGAGGTTGTGAGGGGAATGGGAAAAATAAACAAGGAGAGAAATGAATTACAGCAGATGGGGTAGAGAGAGAAGATGGGAGGGGAGGGGAGGGGGGATAGTAGAGGATAGGAAAGGTAGCAGAATACAACAGTTACTAATAGGGCATTATGTAAAAATGTGGATGTGTAACTGATGTGATTCTGCAATCTGTACTTGGGGTAAAAATGGGAGTTCATAACCCACTTGATTCTAATGTATGAAATATGATATGTCAAGAGCTTTGTAATGTTTTGAATAACCAATAAAAAAATAAAATTAAAAAAAAATTAAAAATAAATTAAAAAAAAGAAAGAAAGTGAAGAAGACCTTAGAAGATGAAAGGATCTTCCATGAACTTGGATAGGAAGAATTAATATTGTCAAAATGGACATACTACAAAAAACACTAAACAGATTTAATGCAATTCTCATTAAAATTTCAATGACATTCTTCTTAGAAAGAGCAAAAGCAGTCATGAAATTCATTTGGAAAAATAAGCGGCCCAGAATACCCAAAGCAATCCTTAGTGAGAAAAGTGAAGCAGGTGGCATCACAATACCAGATCTTAAATTATAATACAGAGATTTAGTAACAAAAACAAAATAGTATTGGTGCAATAGTATTGCACCAATAGTACAGAAGAGAGGACACAGAGACAAACTCACATATGCACAGTTATCTCATAGTAGACAAAGGAGCCCTAAACATGCATTGGAGAAAAGATAGCCTCTTAACAAATGGTGCTGGAAAAACTGGAAATCCATATGTAGCAAAATGAAATTTATGTCCTATTTCTTACTCTCCACAAAAGTCAACTCAAAGTGGATCAAGCATCTAGGCATTAGACCAGAGATCGTGAGCCTACTAGAAAAACTGTAGGCCCAAATCATCATCATGTCAGCCTAGGAACTCACTTCCTCAATAATACTTCTAAAGTAAAAGAAGTAAAATCAAGAACCAATAAATGGGATGGTATCAAACTAAAAAGCTTCATCATAGCAAAGGAAACAATCAAGAACATGAATAGAGAGCCTACAGAATGGGAGTAAATCTTTGTCACAGGCACATCAGATAGAGCATGAATCTTCAGGATATACAAAGAATTCAAAAAAAACTTAACATCAAAAAGAAACAGATAATCCAATCAATAAGTGAGCAAAGAAACTGAACACTTTACAGAAGAAGAAATATGATCAGTCAACAAATATGAGACAATGTTCAACATTTCTAGCAATTAGAGAAATGCAAATTAAAACTACATTGGGATTTCATCTCACTCCAGTCAGAATGGCAATTAGCAAGAATACAAGCAACCATAAGTGTTGACGAGAATGTGGGGAAAAAATTATACTCATACATTGCTGGGACCAAAAATTGTGCAACCACTCTGGATCGTATGAAGATTCCCCAGAAAACTTGGAATAGAATCACCTTTTGACCCAACTATCTCCCTCCTCAGCATGTACCCAAAGGACTTAAAATCAGCATACTTAAAATTGCCACATCAATATTTATAGAAGATCAATTCACAATAACTAAATTGTGGAACCAGCCTAGGTGCCTTTTCAACAGAGGAACAGATAAAGAAAATGTGGCATATTTACACAATGGAATATTGTTCAGCCATACAGAGCAATGAAATCATGGCATTTGCCAATAAATGGATGGAACTGGAAACTATCATGCCAAGTGAAATAAGCCTACTCCAAAGAACCAAAGGCCAAGTGTCTTCTTTGATATGTGGATGCTAACACACAATAAGGGTAGGGTAGGGAGGAATAGAAATTTAGTGTATTAGACAAAGGGAGATGAGGGGAAGGGAGAGGGGTGGAAATAGAAAAGACAGTAGAATAAATTATACATAACTTTCCTATGTTTTTTATATGAATACACAACTAGCGTAACTCCACATCATGTGCAACCACATTCATGGAAATTATGCTCCATGTATGTATGATATGAAACAATACATTCTACTGTCATGTATAACTAAAAAGAACAAAAATAATTTTAAAAATGTAAAAAAAGCTTATATCCAGTATTTTTTAAATTATTGGCTTCATGTCATCAGTAACAGGTACACATTTTGGTAATATAGATTTGGCTAATGTTCAGTCTACTTCAATACACTCTCACCACACTTTGTCTTCACCCCAGAAGGAACACAGTACATGTTTATGGGCTGAAATGTGCCCTCCCTCTCCAAGTTCATATGCTGAGGTCCTAGCTTCCGGTGCCTAGAATGTGAGTATATTTAGAGATTGGGCGGGCTGGAGATGTGGCTCAAGCGGTAGCGCGCTCTCCTGGCATCCGTGCGGCCCGGGTTCGATCCTCAGCACCACAAAGATGTTGTGTCTGCCAAAAACTAAAATAAATAAATAAATATTTAAAAAAAAAAAGAGATTGGGCTCTTAAGAGGTAATGAAAGTACAAGTAGGTTGTACAAATGGGTCCTAATCCAATACCACTAGCAGCATCCTTACAAGAAGCAAGTAGGACACAGGTAACACCCTTACACAGAAGGGTGACCATGTGAGGACGCAAGGTCAGAAGAAGGCAGCCATCTGAAAGCCAAAGAGAGAGGCTGCAGGGGAACCAAACCGGCAAACACCTTGACCTTGGACTTCTAGCTTCATAGGCACCAAATAAATCACACTGTAAACAAGGTTCCTTCCATTGGTACCTGTGGGAATTGTCAAACCACATTTTGATTTAGGATCCTCCTACTTTAGAGTGGATAAACAATCCTTCAATGAAAATTAACTTGTTCAAACCTGTTTTCAATTCAATAAAGTATCATATACTTCTCTAAAACACTTTGTCACTCTCTCCTCCCAGGTAACATGTTTTCCTTTCATTTTATTCCTTTTTAAAAAAATATTTTTTTCATTGTCAATGAGCCTTGATTTTATTTATTTATATGCAGTGCTGAGAATCGAACCCAGTGCCTCACACATAGTAGGCAAGTGCTCTACCACTGAGCCATAATCCCAGCCCCTCATTTTATTCCTTTTTAACCTATAAATAAACAGTATTTTATTATTTCATAAATACAGTGTTTTCCAACTTATTTTGTGCCTCATTTCTTTTTCTATCTCCTACCTTCTCTCTACATTTTCTTTTCTTTCCTCTTGCAAGTCCTTATCTCGCTGCTTCTGTTCCTGTCATCTCTCTGTACATTCGCTGGCCTTGCTCCTGTGGCTGCCTGTTTAGCTTCTCTTTGGTTCAGTGTTTTGTTTTTTTACAAAAGGTGAAGGTATAGAGTTTTCCCCTAATATCCTACTTAGTATTTACTTTGATTCCCTCTCTGTGGATTCATGCCTTAATTATTTTTAGCCAGTATCTCTGCAAGTCTTGCCTCTCCTCCATTTCCTCTATTCTGATTTTCTAGAAGTTTGCACAACTTCTACTGCATCTTGTTCTCTCTTGAGTCCAGCAATATTTTACAGAACTATGTTTTATTTAGGACCTAAGTTGATTTGTTAGGAAAGGATCCGGATTTCCCTTACTCCCAGCAACAGAAATTTAATAATTAGCATGTTAACCCCTTGTGCTAGAGCTATTGGGGCAGATTTAAGATGTGCCTCTTAATTCACAGCCCAGAAGCTGTTGCTTCTTCAGTATCCACTTCACAGAGCAGCCTTCCCATGCACTGGAGCAGAAATAGGAGATTCACCATTACACGATTTTTCAGATTATATTCCTTGCATTATCTTAATATTGATTGATTGATTCATTGATTGATTGTGATGATGAGGATCAAAGCCAGGGCCTCACACATGCCAGATAAGTGTTTTACCACTGAGCTACATCTCCAGCCCATGGAATTATATTTTTATTTAAATGTGCTCTCTTTATTTTTATGTGATATGATTATCTCTTTCGCTTCATTTTTAAGGCATTTAGCACTATTTTTCAAAAAGGGTCAGCATGCTGGTGATAACTATTAAATAAGACTTACTTTCCCCAATGTGTATTCACAAAATGATAAACCAATAAGCTTGAATGCATTTTAAACTTTTTGCTTGGTTTTGTCAATCTGAAGATTTGACATAAACTTGAAGAAGATGATTAGTTCTAACTCAGTGTTAAATAATTATCCAATTTTCACTTAACAGTACATCTTTCCGGAACTAGTTTTCAACTGATGTAATTACTCTACAGAATTTAGAGTAGCTGTATGCCACCTTGATTATTTACCATATAATGAGTAAGTTACAATTATAAGAACAAAACAGTTTTAAAAAGCAAAATTAGCTTAGTGGCTTAGAGACATTCCAAAGAGAGCGTGTAATAACTTTGAGTAATATGCAAAATGAAAAGGCTACAAAACACAATGTTTCTAAACACCCTATAGAAAAATGACATTGTACCTATAATTTTTTTTCTTTCTTTCCTTTTTTTTTTGGTCTTTCCTTAGTGGTAGAGATAAAAAAATGTATATTAATGTTTTTTCTAAAAAGATCATATGCACAAAAATGCCAAGGATCTGCCTTAATATAAGCTTCACTTTTGGGCTGGGGATGTGACTCAAGTGGTAGCCAGCTCACCTGGCATGTGCGGGGTGCTGGGTTTGATCCTCAGCACCACATAAAAATAAAATAAAGATGTTGTGTCCACCAATAAAAAATAAATATTAAAAAATTCTCTCTCTCTTAAAAAAAAAAAAGCTTCACTTCTGGTCATAATGGAGTAATTAGAAGTGAACCCATTTTTCTGCCATAACAGCAAAGTGCAGGGCTCTGATTATAGTTTGTGGAAAGGGGGAAGCTTGCAGGGGAGCCCTGTCTGCCTAGTCTTTTCTGTGGAGGTGCATTCAGATCAAGACACCAAGAAGTCACACCCAGCAGAGAGGAAGGATCTGAGTGGAGAAGTCCAAGAGGAGAGCTCACAATAACTGAATTAGAGTTTGGAGGGCACATTACATTGTTCATGAGTCTGCATTTTATCAAGACACAGTAGAGATGCCTAATTTCTGCTCCACTCAGTTATCTGGAGTAGCTCAAAAGCTGTGACCAAAAATATATGGAGCTTTTTATTCATTCAAGTGCCTGGTGTTTGATGCAGTGCTGTGGAGACTCCAACCATTGGGGGTGGGCACAGTGGAACTCCTTTTGTATTGCCATCTCCCTGTGGCCTCTATATGTGGTCTCTCCAGAATGAATTTTAAGGGTAGTCAGACATCTCATATGTCAACTCAAGGCTCCAAAGACATGTGTCTTAAGAAAAGAAAAGAGATAGAAGCTGAATTTCATGTTTTACCACAGCTTAGACCTTATGCTGCTTCTCATCCAACAGATTAGGAGCAAATCATTACAACAGGTGCCAAATTTAGAGGTGCGAAGTCAAGACTACAAGTTCTGTGTCAGCGTCTCACAAAATTTGCAAGCTTGTCTATAAATTAAGACCTAGAAGCATAAGTAGTTGGTCTTAGATGGAGATGGAAATCAAGTTTCATGCAGAAGAGACAAACTGAAATACTGGGAATGGAAAGAGGGAACAGGATGATGTGGTTCTCAGAATTGTATAACTGCTAAATTGTAAAGCTATACAGAATGTGAAATGTAGAAACAATTTCATACTGCCAGCTTGACACTGACAAAACTTCTTGAAGAAAATTTTCTTTGGACTATGTATTAGAGAAAAAGGATACGGGGCATCATCTTAAGGAAGACTTAGCAAAATGAGTAACATATTAGTCTGTTTAGTTAAATACTGGAGGCAGGCTACTTTATAAAGAAAAGAGGTTTCTTTGGCTCATGGTTCTAGAGGTACAAGATCTAGGGTCCTCATCTGGTAGCTGGCAGCTCTTCATGAATAAAAGAAAGATGGAACGTGAAGTCAACAACAAAGAGAGGGGAGAAACTTAGGGTTATGGATAGAGTATAATCTTTACCACCAGTAAAAACAGTGAGTCCTTGGGAAAAAATAGGGAGAAATTTTATTACCAAAATATTTCATTTAAATAAGTATAACAGGAATTATATGTCTGTAGAAAAAGAGTATGACAAGTTTTTTCTTTATGAGCAAGATTTTAAAGTTATCAAGCTTTAAAAACTACAGATTCTATCAGAAAATAGCCATTACTTGTGGGAACTGTAAAGCCTTTCTCTGGAATACAATAACAATATTCCAACACATGATATGCTAGGATTTCAGCCAGCTACTAGCCAATAACACTTGCTTAACACCTTTTCAATAAATTACACTAAATCAGAAAAGCAACAGATACTACAAATAAATTTATGAAACTATAAACTGAAACACAGAAGATTATACATTGAATAGATTTGTGGAAGCGCATTTTGAAGTAAGATGCAAGTATTTTTATTATATATTTATTATATATCTAGTAATCTCAAAAACATGAATAATGGACTCCATACAAAGATAGATTTGCTGTTATATGTAAAAAGTAATTGAGTTTTATGCTTTTAATTGCTTGTCCTGATTTGATGTGAATTTACAAGAACATTCAGGCATTGTACAAAGCAATTTGCCCACACATTTGTAACCCACAAGATAACCTTGCAAGTAGTTATTACATTACTATTATCCCTACTTTCTCAAAGAGATTCAGTGAGTCATGAAGAGATAATTTGACTTCTGAGTCTGCAATTTATAAGTGTCAGGGCCAGGATTTGAACCTAGCTCTTATTCACAAGGATGCACGTCATCACGCTGATTAAGGATCTAGGCAAGATATGAAGTTGAGGATAAATATATAACTGTATCTAGTTAACTGCTCTAATCACACTGCATATGCACACACAAACATACATACCTGTACATAAAATATCCTGGAACCTGAGGGTCAACACTGGAGCCAGAAAGCCTCATTTAGTAGGGAACAAATTAACCATGATAGAGTACATAAAACATGGTGTTGTGAAAGCAAGATGAATTACTGTTTTATTTGTTTATACTTTGTTTTTTATTCACCCTCAAAAATTCTCCCAATAGGTAATAGTGATTCGTATAAAACCCAACTTTACAATAAGGCTGTTTCAAAATATTTATATTCCTCTCTCAGCCATATTTATATGTATGCATGTGTGTTTATATAAAACATATATATGATATGTATATGTTAGATGCATATATGCATATATACATCTCTCTATCTGTATAGCTATTTATCTAAAAAGATATGGATTGACATAAATTTCTCTCTCTCTCTCTCTCTCTCTCTCTCTCTCTCTCTCTCTCTCCCCACACACACACACACACACAAAAAAAAAAAATTAGGTCAGAAAAAACAGCTAATATTGCCTTGAGAGACATCTAGTTAAAAATATTTATCTATTCCATAATGGTTATACGGTCTTTTAAAATCTTACATTGATTGAAAGAATCAGCACTTATAGTGAAACACAACTTCAAATCCCACATTGTCTCTTTGTAGCTGAGACCTTGATTAGTCTCTGAAGCTCCCATATTTATAGATTATTGTAGTATATGCCTTAGGCTTACATTAAACTTAGTTATTAGAACTAATTTAACATTTTGCTTGATGATTTACTTTCAAAATGAGCTAATAAATGTCCAACTACTTGAGATCATGGTGAGATAAGATGTAAATACAGTTTACTATATTTCACACACCAGGAAAGGATTTTTCTCTGTGTCCCAAGAGCACATGTAATCCAGGAAGCGAGAAGACGTTATTGGTTATTAATATTCACAATTGGGGACAAATAGGAACCAATTTTAAGATTGTTATTTTCTAATCCTTCTTCTTCCAGCCTGGCCATCTAATATAACCTGGAGAAAAACAAAGCAGTAGTTTCCCCTTTCACTCCTCGTATTTTTTTTAAAGGTGAGTAATCTGAGGAGAAATTGCAAGGTGACTTTTCTTATTCCATAAGAGCCCATCAATGCTCACTGAATGCTCCTTCTCTGAAAGATTAAGTCAATAATATGTTGCAGAAGCAGAAGCCAATCTTTGAAAGCTGACAATGGTGTTTTAGAGATGAGAAAGCTGACAGCTCTATATATTCTTGGCTCACTGGACATGTGTATTTTCTATGATTATAAAAACAAATTCATAAAACCACCTCTGAAGAAACACTGGAAATGTTTCTTCAATATATAATTTGGAGTCTGTGCAGAAAAATTTATTACTAGAAGTGGCAGAATTTTTCTGGCATGTTTATCTATAATGAGACCTAATCATAGCCAAAGCTCCTCAATCAGGAAATCTCTTGAATCCTCATTCAATTTATATGACAGCATAAGGTTAGTTGAGATTTTAAGAGTTCATGCCATATCAAGGTTCTTAGGTTCTTTGAATCTGTAATTTTTAATTTTTCTCTGTACCAGAAAATTAGATATCTTGTATCTAAAATCACCATTTCCTTACTCTAACATACTTATTGTAAGGTAGCCAAGAGAACTGGAGAGGAATCAGCACTTATAGTGAAACACAACTTCAAATCCCACATTGTCTCTTTGTAGCTGAGACCTTGATTAGTCTCCGAAACTCCCATCTGTAAAATGGAATAATGCATACTTTGTAAGACTGTTGGGAGGATCAGTCGTGAGCAGAAGAAATTCCTAAGATGTAATAGGTATATTAGAGAATTGTAGCTATTTAAGTTAGATGAAATGAGGCTTTATGTTAGGTTTACATTTTTAAACACAATTTAGTCAACATACACATTGTCTCCTTGCTGGAACCTCAATGACCAATCTTCAGAGGCTGCATTTCTTTTTAAGACAGCCATATTGGTGAATTCTGTGCATCTGCTTCCTGATGGCGTCTCTACTGTTTCCAGAATTTCCCCTTTCCTCAGTGACATGGGAAGTCTTCTTTTGATGTGTTACTCTCCTATTTGCCTTCCAGTAAGGTGTGTAAGCTCATCAGCACTGCTCTGAACTCACAAAACAAAAAAACAATTGAGATGTGAGTTGGACTATCACACGGTTAAAAGGAAAAAATTACTAGTTCTCTTTCAATTTTTTTTTATGCAACCAAACAAGGTGTTAGCATTCTGAGAGACCTCTTCATACTGCTAGTTCACATTAAATTCTCTTAGCCAGAATTTGTGGTTCTTTCTCACCGGGATCTGTGCTTGAATATCTGATCATTGCTAAGTAGCAGAATCATATAACAGCAACTTGAGATTCCTCAACTTCTCCATGTTTGATATTCCTGATGCAATTCCTATTAATTCTACCTCCTTGAAAACAAAACTATAAAACTAACCAGGCACAATTTGTAACAGAAAGTAGTTAAATCTGCACCATAAATTCACTCTTTATATTAGTGTAATTTACTTACATTGTCTTTATTTAATTTAATCTTAAGGCCATTAAAAAGATGATTCAAGTGCTTGTTTTGGTATAATTTGTTATTTATTTATGTTTGTAAAGATGAAGATAATCATGTTATCTCCAAAGGGAAGTATCACATTCAATAAGGAACACAATATTGAATATCTAAAGTTTTGCTATGATGGCAAGGTCAAGTGTGACTTTTTTTTTACTCCATTGATTCATATTCATGACCCAAATAAGGTTACTGCTTAGGCAGAGTGCAATTAAATCAAGTTTAGACCAGAAGACTTCTCTAGTACAAGATAAAGCAGCAAGAAATTGCATAGCATTGTTAGAATTTGCTTCAGTGTTCACTCTTAATGATGTACCCACTTTTCTTAAATGTTAGCCCTTTACCCTTATAATTGAATCAGTTTTCACCACAGACATGTGATAATGTGATTTTTTCAATAATTCTTAGATAGGACTATGGAATAATTTATTTAATATGGAAAAATTTTCTTCTAAGTACATTTAAGTCATGTTCATAAAAAATAAGCTTCATGGTAAATCTTCCAGTTTTTCTCTAAAATGTAGTCAAACCATGATTCTGTTTAGAAACATACTCACATTAAAGTTCTCATATTTTAAATTACACAAATAAGTCTGTAATGAGTAGTGCTAATAAAATTTGCCCCTTTTTCTTGGGGGGGGGGGTACCTGGGAATCGAACCCAGAGGCACTTAATCACTGAACCACATCCTCAGCCCTTTTTTATTTTTTATTATGAGATAGAGTCTTATTAAGTTGCTCAGGGGCTCACTAAGTTAAAATGCACTTTTATAAAGAACTGAACTATTTCGTGAATAATCATAGATTTCAATTTATCTGTGTTTGGGGAAAAATGAATATCTCATTATTCATGTTGATATAATGAATTACAAAATATACCAAGTAGGATCATTTGGAAATTATGTCCTAGTAAACCAAAAGGTTTGTGTGGTCTAGAATTTGTTATGTATTTTAAGAATTAATTTTCCTTATTGTTTTCCTACAATTTTGAGACATAACTACACAATTTATACAAGTGGATTTGATGTTTAAAAAATAAGAGTAGTTGGTTTTCCTGAATCGTATTTTGTGTTACAGTGAGATAAGTACATTGGAGTGACTTAATCTTAATATACTTACACTGACCTCATTTGTAACAAAACAAAACAGCGAGGGAAGCATATGACACATATTGAACAATGTCATGACTGTTTCCAAATCCTGGGTTTTCTGGATAGTTGTGTTAGTACAACTGCTGTGATGCCTGGTGCATGCAGCTGCTTATCTTAATGTCAGCTTCCACGTGAAAAACTATTACACAAACTGCATCAGTATCAAGATGACTTTGTATGCCAATTCAAACACCAGCTGAATAATTTCGCTACAGATTTTGAAATAGAAAGGAGCATTTCCTTCCAGATATGCCTTCTTTTTACCCTGCATACTCTCAGAAAACTCATCCACTTTACTAATGATTCCCTAATCCACATGGCCTCCCTGAGCTCAAGGTCTGTTGCTTAGCTATTTCCATTTTGATGTCCATTGCCAAATCAAATTACACTTACTAGGAACATAATATAGCACTTCACTTACATGTTTGTTTTTCCTCAATTCCTTATTAAAAACAAAACCAAAATAGGATCAACATCATGTAACTCTCCAGGTCATCTGGTGTTTTCTAAAATCAAGTTAGTCTCCAAGTGTAGTCAAGCTTCCTCTGAATTACGTAGCTTCCTCTGAAGTGCGTAGCTTCCTCTCCATTTCCATCGCCACATTCCTAAGGTCTTCCCTATTTTATGTATATTCAGAGATCTTACAATCCAGGGAAATTTCAAACCTCACTCTTGCATGGTTATCTCAAAGAAGAGAATATAGTGAAAATAGGCAAGCAAAATGAACACAAATTAACTAACTTCTCCAAAGACAATATTAGTTTATCATTCCAACTGTGTGTGTGTGAGTGTGTGTGTGTGTGTGTATCTAAAATATCAAGGAAGCCAACAAAACTGGGGAGAAAAGACTAATATAGAAGTTAGTTAACAAGGTATACATGTTCTCAATACTTTCTGAGGAAAGATACAATACAACTTAAGAAAGAAGAAAGAAAATTAGGGGTACCTGACTCTTTGAGATGGTCACATACCCTAAATCTGATATTACAATATATTCAATGTGCAGTATTTAACAGCTTAATAATTGGCTTCTCTAGCTGTTTTACACTTCTCTGCCCCAATCTACTTGCACCTGAAAACAATGACTGGCATATATCATTCTCTTGCTCAGAGTCTTTTATAGTTTTCTTTTCACCTGAACAATAAAATACACAAACCTTGATTTGTAATGTAAGGATCTCATAAACCTACTCCTAAGCTACCATGCCCACTTTTTTTTTTTAAAAAAGCCTGTCCTGGATACCTGTGAATATTAAGTTTTATTTTTGCAAATTATAATTCTCTTAGCCCTATCCTTTAGTGTGAACTAGAGAATCCCAACTACAAGACGACTCATAAAAAATGCCAAAGTCATAAAAAGGTCAAATGGTGGCTTAACCTCCCTGATGTCACCCAGATCCCATGAGGAAACCAGTGAAGCTTATCAGATATTTTTAATGAGCATTCTTCCAGATATATGCAAAGCAAAAATAATAAACACATACATCCTTGCTTCATCTCCAATATGCACAAAAATGGTGGTGTGTGATGCACTCCTTGCTTTTTCTCTTAGGCATTGTTCTTTATTGGTATTTATACAGCATTCTCATTCTTATTTTTTTAATGGTTAAAAAAAGATTCCATGGTACCAGGATTTATTTCTCTGTTCCAATGTTTTCATTGCAGTGATTTAGATTATTTACAATATTTTATAGTTATAAATAGTGTTTCATGCATTGATGTGATTTAGATATTTATAATATTTTATAGTTATAAATAATGTTTCAGTGAATAACTCTTCCTACATTATTGGAATATGTGCAATTATGCCTGTGGGAAAATCCCAGAAGTCAAGCTGTTGCATCAAAGAGTGTGACATGTTAGTAATTTTAAATTGGCACAACTTTCATTTTTTTCAACGAAAGTCTGCTTTTCATATATTTGCCAACATAGTGAGCTGTCATTTTATCTTTATTAAGCTGATAAGAATAAAATAACATCTGGTTTTGGTTTCACACAATTCTTCTCTTTTGGCTAAGATCAAGCATTTTTCTATGTTTAAAAGTCATTTCTGATTTGCTTACGGTGAATATATATAAATACACATCCTGTATCCTTTCTTCTATTGATGTAATGGTCTTTATATTAAACTATGGAGACTCTTAATATATTCAGGAGAATTATTTCTTTGTTAATGATCAGAATTGCCAATATTTGCTGATTTTATCTTTTGACTTTACTCATGATGTTTTTTGCAGCTTTGAAATCACTTTAAATTAATTTAAAATATTAATAAATTTTAATAAATTAATTTAAAAATATTTTAGGAATTCCAATTTTTGTCATATCTGTGAAGGACTTCACTCAAATAATTTTTATAACCGCTTATTTTTTATAGTTTAGTATGTCACTTTTAAAGCTTTCTAAGAGTTTTATTTCTAGGGCTAGAGTTTTGAGGAAACATTCAGCATGATGTAAATATTATATTTGAAACCTGGAAACACATTCTTTAATGTATTCAATAATTCTGATGACCATATTCCCAAATGCATCCAGGCCTCTACAGAATACTTCAGGATCTCTATTCCCTTCAATTCTGGGGAACATTATCCAGTTGCTGCTCTTCTCCTTCATATTTTCATCCCATTCCCTTATTTGATATTTGTGGAAACCTAATCACCATGCCTTCCAAAACAAGTTCCTTTTCATTTGTAATCATCTTTACAGTTTTTATTTTAAATGAGTCGTTTCCTTGAGAACCCACTTCCTTCCCAACCCAACTGATTCAGGCCATTCATTCCTGAAGTGGGTAATCTGTATTCTCTTTCAATCAGTACCTTCAGACCTTCATTCCATCCACAGCTGTCCAGACACTGTGCAGTCCACTCCCTCCATTATAAAAATCTCAAATCTTTTACCATGCCATCCTCTACTTTCTGGCTCATACTCGGATTTTCTCAAGGACTGTAGCACCTAATTCAAGTTCAAATCTACCAGCATTAAAAGCCAGGGATCTATTAAGGCCATGTCACCAGAGTCCCTGTACTTTAGTTATTTCACGCTAACATGGGAAAAGTACTAGTACTTACCTCCTAAATGGGTTCAGGGTGTTATGAAACTTTAAATGTTCTTAAAGTAACAATCACCATGTAGAAGAGTACTCAATATATGTTAATTATTATTACTTAAGTTTTTTCCCAAATCCCTAATGTGGCCTTAATTGCCAAATCCACCATTATTCTTTTCCCTGTTGAAATTAATTGAATGAAGTAATTCTCATTTCCACAGTTTTGTATTCCTTCTTAACAGCTATTCTCTTGATTTCTGTAAGATAGTAATTCTTAGTTATATGTATTTATTGTATATAGTATGATGTTTTGAAATAGGTTTTCATTTTGGAATAGCTAAATTGAGCTAATTAACATATGAATTGCCTCATATACTTGCTATTTTTGTGGTGAAAGTATTAAAACTACTCTCAGTGATTTTCAAGATTTTTTATTGTTATTAATTATAGTCAATATGTTGTACCATAGATTTCTTGAACGTATTTCTACTATCTAGCTGAGATTTTGTATTGTTTAAATTCTCTCCTACTCTCTCATCATTTCCTCTTATTCTCCTTCACTGTGCTCTGTCCCTTACCTATGTTCTAAAAGCAGATATTCTCTTGATTTCTGCTTTTTCTTCTATCTCAGAATATGCTGAATTTTTTCTACATCAAGTGAATTCTATTTTATCATAATTATAATTATAATAGAATAATAAAATATAATAGAATAAGAAAAATAACACATCAAAAGATATCAAATTCAAAAAAAAATACTGAGACAAATTTAATAGTTTATAGTGGCAAGTACCTGGGCCTGACTAGTGCTTTTGACATATAAAGCATGTAAATAAAACACATTTTAATCAAAATCTAGGCACTCTGCTAAATATATTCCAGTGAACATACATCATGAAAAGGGTTAAAGTAGTGGTGACGCTAATGATAGAACACTGTAATTTCAGTTCTCTCTCATTTTCTTAACAATATCACCTTCCCCAGTTGAACACAATTCTTTTTATGTGTTCTTTTTTCTTCATTAAGCTTATAGCAACATTAGAAACCATAGTTATACAAGTGGATCGGATTTGATTGTCTACTTTCAAGACCTCTTTTCTTTCTCTGATATTTCTTTAAAAAACTGGTATCTCCTTGACCAGGTTTATTTTCTGATACCTACCTCAGGACATGTATGTGTTTTATTTCACCTTTTCCCCATTTTTCCATTGTTAGATCTCACTCTTACAGTCCCGTGTCTTCATTTTGTTATATAGAAATATAGCTAGATATGCTTACTTTCTCTGTGAAAGAGTGGTCACAAAGTATTAAAATATTTAGCATATTTCTAATTAGAATATATTAAAATCACAATTTAAATAAAATTGAAATTCAGGAAATATTGAATAAGAATGATAATAATAAAAAACTTCACATTTCTTTTTGGGTGATAAAAATATGTAATATCAGATTGAAATATTTCCAGAGAAGCAACGAATGTATCAGCTGGATATATTCTTAGCACTCATAAATTAGTAAGTTTAAAATCTGTGTTAAATTATTAGCCACATAGGAGAACTTAATCACAGTACTCTTTTCCTATCTGCGAGGATATGTTTCAAGACACCCATATGATGCCTGAAACTACAGATAAACACTAAATCCTATATATTTTACATTTTGTTCTGACTGTAGATCTTAGCAACATCAACATATAATTCTTTTTCTTTCCTTATTAACTCTCACCTTTTCACGTAAAGGAAGCATTTTACCTTTTTTTGGCATATCTGAATTTCAAGCATTAGTACTCTTGTGCTTTGAGGTCATTATTAAGTAAAATAAAAGTCATGTAAACATTGCACTGTGATACTCTGATAGTGAATCATATAACTGAGATGACTACTAAATGATTAATGAATGGATAGCATATACTAAGTGACTACACTGGACAAAGGGATGATTCATGTTCTGTGAAGGATAAAGCAGAATGGTTTGAGATCTTTTCAAGTTCCTCAGAACACAGCAGACTTTAAAACTTATAAATTGTCTATTTCTGGAATTTTTTATTTAATATTTTTGGACCATGGTTGACCTCAGGAAACTAAAACTATGAAAAGCATGATTTCCAAGGATACAGCAGGGGTTGGGGATTACTCTATGTATGTATTATTTGCATGGACAACATTTACATTATCCAAAAGCTTATGGTAAATCAAAACCAGTGATTTTCAGTATTAGTTTTTGTGTCTCATTGTAACTAAAAGAAAATTTTCAGGATTGAAACCACATCATCTTGAACACATGTCTCCAGCAGAGATTCTAAAACAGTAAGAGAGGTTGTTAAGACATGTTAAGCCTCTCTCTCACAGTGCTGGATTATTGCTTCAAGAGCATAATAAACACAATTTCATCTACAAAAAAAAGATGTGATACTATTGACATAAATTTTTAAAGATTTTGAAAAATTTCTAAGGCTGAACTCAAGCTTGAAGGAAATATTGTTTATTGACCATTATTACAGTAACATCTAACAAAATGATCTCTTGTGATTCAAGTAGCAGATGAATATATTCCAGTGAACATACATCATGAGTTACATAGCATCTTCATGTAGCATCTTCCTTAAACTTCAGGTGAAAATTTGCTCAGTATGAATAATTACACCTAAGAACCAAATAGAAAAACTAAGCATAGTAGGAATATACCTCAATTTGTAAAAGCTATATATGTTAAACCCAATAAGCTTTTTTTAATTCTAAATGGAGAAAAATTGAAAGTATTCCCTCTAAAAACTGAAACAAGACAGCAATGCCCTCATTCCACTTCTATTCAACATACTCTTTGAAACGCTAGCCAGGGAAATTAGGCAAAAGAAAGAAATTAAAGGGATACAAATAGGAAAGAAGACCTCAAACTTTACCACTTGCCAAAGACATTATTCTATATTTAGAAGACCCCAAAAAATTCTACCAGAAAGCTTCTAAAACTAATAAATTATTAAGTAAGGTAGCAGATTATAAAATTAACACCCATAAATCCATTGCATTTCTATACACAAATGATAAATCAGCTGAAAGAGAAATTAGTAAAACTTCCCATTCACATAGTCTCAAAAATAAAAACACTTGGGACTCAATCTAACAAAAGCAGTGAAAGACCTCTACAATGAAAACTAGATACACTAAAGAAAGAAAATGAAGAAGACTTAGAAGATGAAAAGATCTCCCATGTACTTGGGTAGGAAGAATTAATATTGTCAAAATTATCATTATAACAAAAGCACTAAATAGATTTAATGCAATTCCTATTAAAATTTCAATGACATTCTTCATAAAAAGAACAAAAGCAATCATAAAATTCATTTGGAAAAATACTCATTTGGAAAAAAAAATCATTTGGAAAAATCAGGCCCAGAATAGCCAAAGCAATCCTTAGCAAGAAAAGTGAACTAAGAGACATCACAATACCAGACCTTAAATTATAATACAGAGCTCTATTAACAACAAAAAAAAATAGTATTGGCACAGAAACAGACACGAAGACAAATGGAACAGAATAGAGGATGCAGAGACAAACCCACATATACACAGTTGCCATAAACATACATTAGAGAAAAGATAAACTCTTCAACAAAGAGTGCTGGGAAAACTGGAAATCCATATGTAGCAGAATGAAATTTAACTCCTATCTCTTACCCTCCACAAAAGTCAACTTTTAGATCAAGGACCTAGGCATTAGACCAGAGACCCTGAGCCTACTAGAAGAAATTGTAGGCCCAAATCTCCATCATGTCAGCCTAGGAACTGACTTCCTCAATAAGTGTCCTAAAGTGTAACAAGTAAAATCAAGAATCAATAAATGGGATGGTATCAATCAAAAAATCTTCTTCATAGCAAAGGAAACAATCAAACACATGAATAGAGATCCTACAGAATGGGAGAAAATCTTTGCCATCTCAGATAAAGCATTAATCTCCAGGATATATGAAGAACTAAAAACACTAAAAAACAAACAAACAACAAACAAACAAACAAAACCCCAAAGAACCCAATCAACAAATGGGCAAATAAACTGAACAGACACTTTACAAAAGAAAAAAATGATTCTTCAACAAATACATGAAAAAGTGTTCAACATCTCTAGCAATTAGATAAATGAAAATTAAAACTACACTGAAATTTTATCTCACTCCAGTCAGAATGGCAGGTATCAAGAATACAAGTAACAATAAATGTTGGTAAGGTTGTAGGGGGAAATATACACTCATACATTGCTGGTGGGACTGCAAATTGGTGCAACCACTCTGGAAAGCAGTATGAAGATTCCTCAGAAAACTTGGAATGGAATTTCCATACGACACATTTATCCCACTCCTCAGAATAAACCCAAAGGACTTAAAATCCGCATATTACAGGGACTCAGCCACGTCAATGTTTATAGCAGCTCAATTCACAATAGCTAAATTGTGAAGCCAGCCTAGATGCCTTTCAACAGATGAACTGGATAAAGAAAATGTGACATATTTACACAAAGGAATATTGTTCATCCATACAGAGAAATGAAATTATGGCATTTTCCAGTAAAAGGATGGAACTAGAGACTATCATGCTGAGTGAAATAAGCCAATTCCAAAGAACCAAAGGCCATATGTTATCTTTGTATGCTATCTATCTGCATGAATGCTAACATGCAATAAGGATGGGGTAGGGAAGAATAGAAATTCACTGTGTTAGACAAAGGAGAATGAAGGGAAGGGAGAGGTGATGGGAATAGGAAAGACAGTAGAATGGATGTTATTATGTGAATGTTCTCATATGAATACACAACCACTATAACTCCACATCATGTATAACCATGTACAACCACAAGAATGAGAAGTTATACTCCATGTATGTACGATATGTAAAAATACACTCTATTTCAATGTATATCTAAAAAGAACAAATAAATTATTTTTTTTTTAAAAAAAGAACACTTAAAAAAAGAATTAAATAGAGATAAAAGAGGCTGTTCTTTTCTCTGATGCTCTGACCTCTTTCTGACCACATTATGAACTTTTAAAGACTTCTACAATGAATGTTCCTTTCCAGAATCCCTTTTCTAACTTCTTTTCCAGGATAGGCTAATAGCTCATACGCTAATAAATACACATTATGATGTATGTGACTAAAAAAAAAGTCAGTTGATAGTATTTGAAAATAGTGAGAACGTGACATGAGCTGACACTGACACTGGGGAGGTAGAAGGAAGCCAGGCCACAGGGAACTTGGTCCCAATGCTAAAAGATTATCCTGGGGGTGTTATGAAGCTATCAAAGGGATTTACCATGAATCAGCATTGACCTATTTTAATTCAAGGTGAATCATTTGGAGAAATGTGAAGAAGAGACTACAAGACTGGTTAGGAATCATTTCAACAGCCTAGATAAGAGATAATAATGGCCTGAACAGAACAGAGGCGAGAAGGAAGAACAAATTAAATAATTATTTAAGGGTAAACTCAGAAGTTTTGATAATGCTTCAGATATAAGGAAGCAAAAAAGGAGTATCCTCATCCATTAATTCAAGTATTTGTCAACACCCTCCTATATCCTTAGTGCTATGGTAGGTAGTGGAGATTGGATAATGAATAAGCATTAACCCTCTTGGAAGAAAGTATAGTGTCAAGTTGAGCAGAGCTGTGATAGCTTGACTACTTCTAGGTTCCTGGCTTGGATCACCAAATGGATGATAGTGCCATTAACTGAGGAAGAAAATACAGGAGAAGCTATAGGAAAGCAAAGTATGAAATGTCAAGAAATCAATTCCAAGGTGTCTTAGTCCATTCCAATAATAAAATAGCATAAACTGAATGGCATATAAATAACAGAAATGCATTTCTCATAGTCCAGAGGCTGAGAAGTCCAAGATCCAGGCACCAGCAGTTGGATGTCTGGTGAGTTCCTGCTTTCTCACAGTGCCTTCTCACTTCTCATTATACCCTCACATGGTAGAAGGAACAAGACAGTTCTCTGGATCCTCTTTTATACCAGGACTAGTCCCATTAATGAGATCTCTGCCCTCATGATCTAATCACCTCCAATGGTCCCACCTCCTAATACTATCACATAGGTTCAACACATGAATTTCAGGGAGACACAAGCATTTATACCATAGGTCAAGGTCACACATGAGGACCATATATATAAACTGCAATGAAAGCACTTCATTTTTAAATTAGGGCTTAAGGCTAAGTTGTCTCCTAAGTGGAAATGTAAAAGAGAGTGCAAGGACAGGCATTAGGGATTGAAATTGATCAAATTATGTTATGTGCATGTACAAATATACCACAATAAAAATCACTGCTAGGTATAATTAATGTGCACTAATAAAAAAAGACTAAGTGGTTTCTTGAGACTAAACTATGACTCTATGATCTTCATTTGTAGGAAAACTCGGAAGAGATGCTTCAAATTTACAACAACAGCAACAAGAACAAAACATCCACAGGACTATTTTTCACTCTTTAAAATGATTTCTTTCATTTCTCAAGTAGAATAATTTCTAGGAGAGTTATTTTAAATACTGGGCTCCCTCTAGTGAATTAAAAATATGACCTGCTTTTTTAATTTTAGAGAGTCACAAATACTTTGAGAAATTTTGCTCTTCCTTAGCTAATGCTAAATTTAATAGTTGAGGGAACACAGACCAAGGAGTGATTAAAATGGAATTCTTTGAAATGACTAAGGGTATGAAAAGTAAGGACAAATTCAGAAACTTAAAGACAAATGGAATGGCTGGGAACCAAGATCCTGTGTTGAGCAATAATAAAAGATGAAATCAGGTGACCTTGAGTCGACCTATCATCCAAGGGTTCTGAAATATAGACTGAGAAATTCTGATTTTCTTTAATATGAAAGAAGACATTTCTGTAGAGCTTGCAAAGAAATGACCTAAACATGTCTGAAGAAATTATCATGAGAGTTGCAAAGAGAATGGAGTACACTTAGGAAGAGCAGAGGCAGAACACTAACATTGTGATATAGGCAACTCGAAGACAGAATTGTGACATAATTGGTCAGTGCAGTAGGGAAGAGTGTGGAGCCTCATCCCCACTCCCAACCCCCAGCAAATACCTTGAAAAATGGGTGGGGTGGAGGTAATGATACATTTTATAGGGTTCTGTAGGTTATTTGGAAAATACCACTCTTGACAGATGCGTCTCCATTAAGAAGCCACAGCAAAATCTGGGGATGTTGAAACTACCATGAACTCCTTCAGAGACCTCAGCCCTAGGGATCAGAATAATAGCAGAAGGAAGAAAAAGTGATGTCTTGGATCTGAAAATACTGTGAGAGTATTAAAGTTTTTACCAGATCATCTGAAATGACATTGTATTAGCTGAAATGTTGTGGCATCACCAGAAACCTATGATTGTATTACTGATGCAGACATTTATTGCATGGAGAAATTCTAGGTTTTTTAGATTGATTACAGAGGAAGGGGGAACAAAGAAACATAAAACATTCCCTATAAACAATAATACACTTTCAAGGTCAAATGTCAAGACACTGAAGTTTATGAGATATGTCACACCAAGTTTATCTTTTACTTTTTTTCATATTTTTATTGGTGTATGATAGTTGTACAAAATAAGTTTCTAATTTAATCCAACCCTTCTTGTTGAAAAAGAAATGGGGATCTGGCACATAGCATTTCAGAAAAATGTATAACTTCAATTTAAAGGTGATTTTGGTGCTCAGTGTTAGAATTATTATTGTCTAAAAAACACCTTCCTTTAAAAAATGTAAATATTTTCTTAATGACACAGAAAAATAAACTGTAGATGAGGTATAAGGTGCTCACATGGATCTGGTCAGCTCTTTCGGAACAAGAGCAAACAAAGCCTTTTGACATTAGCTGTGTTCTTAACACAAGAACAAGGCAGAAATGAAATGACTCTGTTGGCCTTAGCCCAGATAGGTTTGGCATTGGCCAAGGTAAATAGTGTGTAACAGATGGCAAGATTAAAATGTTTTAAAAGTAATTTCTGAAATAGTAGCATAATCATACAAAATGTATGTTTTACCAAAAAGTGGAAAAATTATCTGCCTTATACATGTATTTATATAGATTTCACTGAGTATCCAAAGTGTGACATGCCTCTCTCTTGAAATCGAATGAGTCTAAGTAAGTAACAGAAATTCAAATTTTGATATAGAAAAGTACTCTATAGTTACTATGGACAAGTATATATAATTCATTCTGTTGAGTATCTGGCATTATATCACCAAATTTAGATATAGATCATTATCTTGAAAATCTTTAAAGAAGATATAACAAATATCTTACATAAATATAATATAGACTATAATAGCCATAATCACACATTGGTAGAAAGGTGGTATCAGACTATGCTGATTGGGCCCATGAATGACTGGGCTGACAGTATAGTAATGTGGGAACCTTTTTAAACCCAGATACCTTGACCCTATCCCAGATTCAATAGGTCTGCAGTAGACACTAGAAATTTTTACAGCCCACAGTTCATTTATATGTTCAGCCATGTCGGGGCATAATAGGACTAGGGTATCGACAGGGCAGGTAGATCAAAACTTATGAGCAGAGATTGCCTTGAAAAGTAGTTTATTCACATAATATTTTATCAAACAGTATTGATTAAAGATTAACCATGTGCCAAGGATATACAAAAATATAAAGCTAAGAGTAAGCCAGCTGTTAAGGCAGTATGATCATTCAAGCAAAAAGGGTGTATACAAGATGTGGGAGGAGTTGACCAGATGAACAGTGATCTGAAGCAGGATGTCCAGAATCATTTCCTGAAGAAAGTAAGCCTGCAATGGAATTGAAAGATGGAGAAGAGAAAATAGAGAAGGTAAGCAGTGTGAAGAGAGGAAAGCTCAGATGCAAAGACATCTGTGAAAATTAATAGTCTCTAAACATTTGGAAGTTAAGTAATTTAACAATTATTCAGGTACATTTCACAAATGAAGTCACATCTGTTTTCATAATAGAGTGGTCCTCATGATACCTTAATGCGATTTTTGTCTTTATTTTGTTGTATTTTTTGGAAAATGCAAAGAATGAAAACTGTAGTACTGTATCAAGATCTGATTCCCAGCTTCACCACATGCTTTATATCATATGTTCTTGATTATATTATCCTTCCAAGATTCAATTTCTTTTATAAAAATGGCTTACTGTTATTTCATAAATGTTCAGTAGGATTTAAGTGCAAAGTGCATTCATTACGTTCCCCCACCCCACTGCTTCCTCTATTCCCAGTCTCAGCAAGTGGTGCTACCAGAAATCCAATTGTCCTAACATACCTTGTCAACATTTTGTTGACTTTGTTGACTGCCTATTTATTTTGGGCATTATTTAGCCCCTTTATAATGTTCTGCAGATCATAGCCACTTAGCTGTTACTCTGACCTTGGTGCTCTTCATGATAATTGCATTCATCTGATTTTGAAAATTATGTGCTACCATCTGGTGTTAGTTGTCTTGGTTCCTATTATCCCCATTGCTACCAATAACCTGGTGCTGGAGCAGTGTTTTCTACCCTCAGACATGGCCTGCAGAGGAGAGTTTCCACTGAACTTGGTGATGTTAGCACTTCTCTGATGAGGACATTCCTAATAGCTTTAGTAAATATTATGTCTTCTAAAAATCATCAGTTGAGTTTTCTGGCCATAGAATATCCACTCCACATACCCAGTTTCTTGAACTTCTAAATTTCTTCTTCCACCATTTGCCACAGCAAATGTGGCATTTCAGCCTCACTAATTATGGACCATTATTTTTTCCTTGTCTCAGAACCTACTCTACTAATAATTCTTCACCATTTCCAGGGATTCATGTTAGGATACAAATTCTGTATCTTAAGAATAGGCCTTTCAGCTCCTTTGGTGCATAGTTCCATCCCTGTCTTTTCAAGTTCATACTTCCTAGCTGGATTAAACCATTATAACTCTAATTAATTTTATTTGTAGTAGTGGTGAGGGCTGTAAGTACGAATTCTTAGGGGTCACACATTGCCTCGAAAAGAAGAAACCTCTGTATTAGTTCAAGAAAAAGGAAGAGAATAGGAGATCTTAACAGATAGCTGGCCAGTTCTCAAGGTTGAGGTTTCAGGGGAAACCAGGGATTTAAGATTTCTGAGGCAGTAAGTCAGATGTTCCCAGTGTGTGTGTGAATCCTGTTCCTTCATAGCTGACTTGCCTTGACTGGGAGGTTAATTTCTTTGAAACTCAGCTACTCAGATGGTTATGTTGTATGCTTGATTCAGCTTTATCTGACCTCCCTCTGCAGGAGATAAGGACCTCATTGTTCTATAAAGGAGGCCCATTAATTTGCACACTGACTTTCAATTAACTATAAATTAGTTTTAGTCCTTGGTTATCTTTCTAGAGAATCAAACAAGCTCAGCAATAGCCATTCAATTTCACTGAGTTCATAATTACTTTTGCCTCTTATCTTTCAAAAGTTTGCTATATATGTATATGTATATATACATACATACACAAATAAACACATATATTGAGATAATGCATTCCCCATCATTTTGCCAACCCAACTTACCATCAGTAAAAGTTTTAACTTTTACTTAATCACTACCCTAATGTTTGGACTCTGTGTTCAACCTGTGCCCTGCAATCTGATTGATATTGCCAACCAGGTAGCAAAAGTTCACACCCCCCAAACCCCATCTTGTCATTTGCTTTCTCACAGTATTCTAGGCACCATTGTGGTTGATTGAGTCCTGCAAGAATCAGACTCTGACAAGAGGTTCCTTATGCAGATTATTTATTAGGCAGTACTCTTGTGTACTGAGAGAGAGGGGAGAGGATACCAAGAAGGAACAGAAGCACACAAGTACTACACCAAGAGAGCATAGGGGAAAATGGTCCATCAGTGTTCTCCTGCACTGGACAAAAAATGACCAAATCTTTATTTTGTCATCACACTGGGGGGAAAGAGGAACTTGGGCACGGAGTCTCTCTAAAGCTCTGTCAATCCAGAGGACCCAACAGCTTAATGCTCAAGCTATCAACACATCCCACAGCTAAAGTCTTTTCTTTAAAGTAAGTCTTTTCTTTAATGTAGCTCCACACAATACATCAAGGGGTCACCACAAGGGAAAGCCAATATTCAAATCCAGGCAGTATAATTCAATAATTTTTACTCTTAACCTCTCTTACTCTCCCTGGACAGAGTGTTTGGTATATCTAATACTTAAGAATAAAAGAAAATTAAAGCACAGTAGAGTTATGCCACCCATCTAATAAATTTTGGTGATCTGAAATTGAACCCCAGTTTTCCTGAAATCAAAACATATGGATCATTTGACTTCTATACTTTCCAGATACAATTTATCCTACTGTGAAATTTTAAACTGTGTTCCTAGGGTCATTTTCATAATTTTTAGTGAATATATTTGTATTTTTATATAAACAATGATTTATAATGCCAAATGTTACATAGTATCAACAAAAAATGACTGAACAAAGATAAACTTTTATGCAACAACACTCATTTCAAACTAAAATTAAGCCCATCTCAGAAGAATTTCCATGTGAATCATGAATAATATCTTTCCACAATACTCCATAAAAAATAGAAAATGTGTCTCTGAGTCTCACTTATTTGGCCTAGTAGCAAAATCAAGCATTCTTTAAATATATTTATAAAGATAAAGCTTGGCAAACTAAACAGTATTTGAAATTTGATTTTAAAAAATGTCTTTTAATGGCATTTGAGGTCATAAGAAGATGGCTTAAATCAGCCTTTCTAAACCTTGGTTCTTTATTGTACTGCTTTCTTTGTCATATTCCATGCTTAATCCAATGTAAACTATATTTACCAATACCCTGAAGATGCCCCACAATTTCCTCAATTCTTTTTTTCTCAATTGTTTTTCTGTGTTTTGGGTCTTCATGTCTCTTCGTCCTATTTTATGTTTCTATATATCTTTGCCAGTTAAAGACGTTTAGTTCTATATCAACTGAAATTTCATTTATCTTTCAAAGTCCATCTCAAACCCTACCCCCTCAGGAAGTCTTTCCTTGAACCCATCAACCAATTCACACCCACCATTCATCTATTGCCTTTAATTACAAAGTGCTTTATTTATTTTATATGTAATCCTTAGATTAGTCCTACAAGATTGTATTTTCCCAGTTTCATTATAGGGCTATAGGTCCAAAATCTCATAGCTTCAGAGTGGTCAACCATTCTTGTTTATAAGGAATTGAGACATGTACTGTCAGTACTAAAATTGAGATTAAATAGTTTCTCAAGATGCAGAACATTCAGGATCAAAACTAGATAGATCTGAACCATGATCCTCCCTGTTGACCTCTGGTAAAACTGATAGAGGGGTTGCATACCCCAATTTTAATATCAAAGCATCCATGTTCTTTCTGTTGCCTCCTGTTTCCTCCTCTAAGAATTCTGCTTTTGATTTTTGTGCTATATTTTGAAAATTCATTCATGAAAATGCACTGTATCAGGAGTATCTGCATATTTGATAGGTTATCCCTGGTAAGCTTCTTAAAGAATCAGGTTGTGTGAATCTCATCTTTGTATTTCAGATTGCATCTAACTCAGGATCAGGTGCTTCACCCCACTTACCTCTCTCCTCTCATCATTAATGTCTTACCTTCTCTGAGGCTGATCTTCCTTGTCCTATTTAAAATTGAAACCTACCTCCCCACCCATGCTCCCAACCCCTTTGGCTGCTCTAATTTTCCTGTTTTGCCTGGCACTGTCACCCCCTGATAGTCATCTTATGCACTCACTTTTATTAGTATTTATTGTCTGATTCTTCCTGTTATGATGTAAATTCAAGGGCAAAATTTTCTCTTTTGTTACCATGTATCACAAGAAGCTAGAACAGTGCCAGGAACACAGAACATTTCCAATAACTATTTGGCAAATGAATGCAGAAATGAGGTTACTTTATTGTATGCAAATAAATACACACTGTAACAAGAACTAATGTAGCCAAGAATATAATTTTCAGAGTTGTAAATACTGCAAGAAACAGAGATATATCAGGATGTGTATTTCCTCTTAGTTAAAATTCAGTGCATCAGAGATAAGCTTTTTACCTTTTCAGCCCATGGAGGACATATTCTCCATCCATCTCTAGACCTGCACTGATCAATACACTATCCAATGATCATGGAGCACTTAAAATAACAACCACATTCTAGAAATTCTATCCAAATTGAGATGTGTCAAACTATGAAAAATGTACCGTATTTCCAAATATTAGCATGAAAGAAAAGTAAAACCTTATCAGCATTTTCATATTAATTACATAATAATAGTAGTTTTTATATATTAGTTTAAATAAAATAAATAATATAAAAAGCAATCATTGGATTAAGGTAAAATTAGATTTATCTACTTCCTTGTACTTTTTTTGTTTACATGACTCCACACACGTAAACTGTATGTGTATGTGTCCAAGAACAGAACTGCTCTTAAAAGTTCCACAAATAATGACACAAAAGGACAAAGATGTCAGAACCTGGGTTTGACCAGCAGCAAAATAAACCAGACTTTGGTCAGTATCCATCTTTTTGAGGGAGGAAAGGGATTACAGGAGATTGCATTCAAGGATACTTTACCACTGAGCTAGTTCCTTTTTATTTTTTATCTTGAGACAGGGTCTTGCTAAATTTCCGAGGCTGACCTTGAACTTGCCAACATCATCCTGCCTCAGCCTCCCAAGTCATTGAGATTATAGGCATGCATTTTTGTACCCAACTTGGCTAGTATCCAAATTCCACAGTCTCACAAGGGGAAAGCAGGTAATCTGTACAGTTTTAGACAATGGTAAGATGCCCAAGCAGGTAAATAATCCACATCAGGAAGCCTGGAACAGCAACAGAAACTGATCCTAACAAGTTGGTGGATTTTTTTCAGTGTAGAGTCTGGGAGCACACAATTAGTGGAGATCCAGAAAAAAAAAATCAGAGTCAAAAATCACAGAAGGCAACAGAAAAGATGCATCATAGGAAGACTCCTGCATCTTGACTCTAGGGGCATGCACTAGGCTGTAGATAAGAGGAGAAAAAAAGCTTAGTCAGACAGAATATGAGTAATGAATCAGGTCAGTGCTTAATAGCACTGAGTATACAACGAGCAAAGTCCTTACAGCAGAGTCGCTGAGCTACTGACCCACTACATTTCATATCTCCCTGTCACTGTGGAGACCATTGGTCTCAAAGGCACTGTGAGCGAATGGTAATGCTGGAGGGGTAGTTGGCAGAATGCCCAGGAGGTCACTACATTGGCTCCTATAACCTAACCAGGCAAAAGGAATGCTAGTAGTAAGACTGCGGGCACGCCTAGTTCTCTCACACCCTCGACATCCTGTACTTAAGAGCCTCCTGCTCAATCACTGCCCCAAACTGAGCTCCAAGCACAAATATTCTCAGACCTACAGTAAACTAATGACAAACTGTCTTCTAGTATACTTTCAAATATTTGATCACTATATTAATTTTACAAGAACTAATAAAAGGAGCTTGACTAATAAAAGTAGAACAAAAACAAAAAAAGGACCTTTTAAAGTTTTATTTTATTTTTAATTGGTGGCGTTATAAATTAGAACAGCCGTTTTTTAAAACGGTGTGGAGTTTCCTCAAAACTAAAAACAGTTACTGTATGGTTCAGCAATTCCACTTCTGGTTATAAACCCAATGGATCTGAAAATAGTATGTCAGAGGTGTCTCTACTCCCATATTCAATACAGCATTTTTCACAATAGCCAAGATTTGGGAGGAACTGCCATTCCTAACTGAGGTATTACACAATCTCAGTTAGTCTTACAGTGTAGCCATGAGGGAGATATTGTGAGTATCTGCCATTTAATATCTCAGAAAATTGAGGTTTGATTCATTTTCAAAATGTCACCAGGCCAGCAAGTTGTGAAGTCAGGATTCAAACAGAGTCCACTTTGTATTGAGGTCTAAGCTCTCCCCTGCTATGCTATGAAGCAGAATTAGAGGAGTATATTGGAATATAGAAAACACTGAGGCAAATATATTGCCTGCTAGGAAGTTAGAGCAAGACCTGGCCATGGAAGATGTAAAGTAAGGAGCAGAACTATAAATCTTGACACTTAAAAATCATGACATTTAATTTAAAACAATTCTGTCACTACTTCCTTACCATTCATTTAGTCTCTCCCCACTTCCCACAAATCCAGTGCTGTGTTTCATTAAGTACACCAATGACCTCTAGGTTTCTGACCCCTTTTCAATTCTCATCTTACTTGATGCATAATAGGAGTTTGATAAATACCTATTGCACTCTACCAGACCTATATGAGCCCTTGCTTGCCCTCTGCTACTGGAATACCTTTTTCCCCTCTCTTTCTTCCCTAGTTGTCTGCCATTATCCAAATTAGTTCTAATACTTCTAAAATCTTGTACCTTTCCTACACCACAAAAGAAATTAATTATTTGTTTATGTCAATTTCAACACTTCATCCAAGACTATAAACACTGAATGTTCAAGTTTTGTTGTTATTGTTCATTGTTATTGTTTTAAGTGCTTTAATCACAAGGACTGGCACAGACTAGGGGCTTAATTTCTATCTGATGAATTAACAGTTAGCAGACCATTACAAAAATAAACAGGGGTAATCGTGTCGTAAAATCCTGATCTTTAAAGCATTTTTATTGATGCATGATAATTATAGATAATAATGGGATTCATTATGCCACATTCATACATGCATGAAACATAATTTGATCATCTCATTCCCTGGTACCTCCCCTTTAAGATCTTTTGATATTCCCTTTTCATTTTCTTCATTCATCAGTTCATCCATTCAGCAGACATTCATGGGCTGTATTATAGTATAGAGGTCAGGAGTATAGACTCTGAAAAAGGACTGCCTGAGCTGTCATACTGGCTCTGCCACTGGTTAGGTATGCAGCATTGAGTGTGTTATTGAATTCCTGTGCCTCTATTTCTCCATTTTAAAACAGGGATAATTACGGTATCTACATTAAATGGTTGTACCTGGAAAATGCTTAAATTAAACATCACCTGGTACACAATAGTACATAATTAATATTAGCTATAATCTTTATTACTATTCATCAAGAACAATGATAAATACTAAGAATACATCAATAAGACTAAATGTTAAACTTCAAGAAACTCAGAAACCAAGAGATTTAAAATCTAAGGATTTCAGGTCTAGAGAGATTTTACAAAAATGAAGGCTTCTAATGAACACATTTCTTTTCTGTTATGTGGAGAAAATGAGCTTTATTTATATTTATGGAGCCATGTTATTAATAACAATAAATGTAAAGATAATCAGTATGTCTGTGGTGTATATAATTTACCTACAAAGAAAATATATTCATACATTATTCTCCAGATGAGCAAGTCAAGCAGAAGCTATTACTCATATTTAAAATTAAAATGAACTACACAATTCAAGACATACCTCCTCCATAAGGATGCTGTAACCTTACTTTTCATGCTGCCTGATCTACTTGCAATCTGGTGTCCTTTTTAGAATATAAAAGAAAGATAGAATATACTTAAATAGCATCCATAAAAGAACCAGGAGTAATCTCTGGCCAAGAATGAATAACTGAAACCTAATCATGAAAAAAAAAAAAACAGACAAACTGCAAGTAAAAAATGTTCTCTGTCCCAGTGGCTTGGGAGGCTGAGATAGGAGAACACGTGTTCAAAGCCAGCCTCAGCAACTTCAAGGTCCTAAGCAACTCAATGAGACCCTGTCTCTAAATAAAATACAAAATAGGGGTGGGAATGTGGCTCAGTGGTGGAATACCCCTGAGTTCAATCCCCAGTACAAAAAAAAAAAAAAATGTTCTCTGGTGTATCCAAAGTGTGTAAGACAATATAGCATGTGCCTACCACACGGTGTGCGTTCACTTAGCATTTGTTGAATGAAATTATTATTAAATTAAATTAAGAAGAAAATTAAAAGAAAACAGCAAAACAGAGGAAGCCATGGTGTGGCAGAAATGTACAAGGTATTCACCAAATCTACCACCTCTTCTTCCTGGGCATTTAACTTGTTTTAGTAAGCATTTTTTGCCACTGTGACTAAAAGATCTGACCAAACAATTTGAAAGGAGGAAAAGTTTATTTGAGGCCTCATGGTTTCAGAAGTCTCAGTCCACAGACGACCAGTGCCATCCCTCAGAGACTGAAGTGAGGCTGAACATCATGGCAGAAGAGTGTAGTGAGGGAAGCAGCTCACATGGTGATCAGAAGGCAGAGAGAGAGAGAGTCTCCACCTACCAGATACAAAATATATAACCCAGATCCATGCCCCCAATGTCCCATCTCCTCCAGCTACATCCTTCAGTTACCTTCATTGATCCAATAAATACCTGCCTTCAGTTACCACTCAGTTAATGCTTATCCAGGGGTTAATTCACAGATTGGGTTAAGGTTTTCACAACCCAATAATTTCTTCTTTGAACCTTCTAACATGAGAGGATACCTCACATCCAAACCATAACATAACTACACCACATTTCCCAGCCTGTCCTGGAGTTAGCATGGCCAGACTAAGCTCTGAATGACAGAATGTGAGCACCAATGATAAGGACTACTGAGAGGCCTGCTCTCCACAAATCCCCATGTAAAAGTTTCCATTTTCTGCCTTCATCGGAAGATAAATAAAGAAGTCGCAGATGTGCTGAGGACAGGGTGGTGAAAGTCTTAAGTTATAAAGACCCTCTGTACCTGAGCAACCAGGATGAATGTCTCCCACATGAGAAATGCCACTATTGGACTTCCAATATTAATTAGGGAATTAACTTGGCTGTGGAAAGCTACTGTGGTTTGGCAGTTTGTTTATAGGAACAGATAGCATTTTCCTGGTTGTCTGCAGATAACAAACACTGGAGTTCTTCTGCAGTGGAACCTTACCTATGAATGAATACAATAAAGTAGAATAGGAGAAAAAGACAAAGGCAGTTTCTCTAAAATCAGAATGGTTCATATTTAAGTTAGTTTGTTTAAAAAAGTAAGGAACGATTCTTTAAGTAAAATGAATCAAATGAAATTGATTTAAAGTGATTAAAACTTGTCAATAAAATACATTAACCAGGGCCAAGAGTGGTCAATTGGCAAAACTTATTTTCAACGTGACATTTGACCAAGATGAAAGAAAAAGTGAAAGAGAGAATCCAATAAATAAACACTAAAATAAATTGTGCCAATGAATAACTATAGACATTTCATTTAACTATGAGTCATGAGCACTTTACAATGCCTTACATATGTAATATATTTATTGAATTTCCTTCATTGTGAAGGATTCTCTATAAAACCTGTATTTATTAATTAACCATGCATTTAAATATCTACAATATATTTATTATTGAGAAAGAATGTATCCATGTCAATACAACTTGTAAGATAAAACAGAAATAGTATATCAGACTTATTGATTAAAATTAATTACAAAATCTTCTAACACCATTGTCAAACCTGTTATTTACAAGAATGTTTTCCAATGATTAAAACTGTTCATAAAGATTTAAAATTCAAATTTAAAAGTGAAACTATTTATAAGCTACCAATGATAGGCCAATTACTTACAGTAAAACTATATCATTTTTAAATTATCAGTATCTGAATTTAGAAGGAGTCATTATCTCCTCACCATGCCAATAATTATGAAAGTCCAATTTAAGCAATACGGTAAATATTTAAAAATAGGAAACATCATAGTATCCCTCGTAAATAGCTACCTACACATGCCAGTTCCTACTGACAGAAATAAAAGTCCAAATCCTTGAGTCAAAAGTGCTCCAAATCCTTGAGGTTGTCTTGCTGTGGATCCCATGATAGTCTACTTACTTCTCTTGTTTTCTTTCTTTTCCATTTGTTCTTGTTTTGTTTCATTTTCCATTTGTTGTTTTTGTTGTTGTTGTTGTTCCACATAAAGGCAGGTTTTCTACTCTAGTTTTTCAGTCAAGTACCTCTAATTGACAGCTTCATTTTTGACTCTTCAATTTGAGACTTTACTGTGAGTTATTGTTTTACCCAAATACTCCTCGTTGCTGTTGATCTCAAAGTCTTGAGCCTCACTGGTAAACATGAGAACCAGCTTAGTGAAGAAATGAGATGGAAAGAATGAATGAGGGGGAACACTGATAATCAGGTATTGCAGTCGTGACAGAGGTGTGACATTAATGGGCTAGGAGAAATATTTTTTGAGATTAAAATCTTTAATCAAATCTAAAATAGCTCTGAACATAGTTTCAACATTCTCTTGACCATCTCTCTCCTATGTCTGAGAGATAATGATTAAAACTGTTCATAATAGGAAGGGGATAGGAAAGGCAGCAGAATACAACAGACACTAGTATGGCAGTACGTATAAACATGGATGTGTAACCAATGTGATCCTGCAATCTGTACACGTGGTAAAAATGGGAGTTCATAACCCACTTGAATCAAATGTATGAAATACGTCAAGAGCATTGTAATGATTTGAGCAACCAATAAAAAAATAAAATAAAATAAAATTGAAACTTAAAATGAAAATGTTTTTAAGCTATTAAGGACAGGCCAATTAGTTAGCTGGGAAAGGTGCTATAAAGACAGGATACGTTATTTTTAAAACACTGCAAATTCTCCAAAATCCTGGCAGAAGAAACGTTTTACAGTAGAGAGGGTTGAGAGAGAAGAGGGGAGGGGAGGGGGGATAGTAGAGGTTAGGATAGAGAGCAGAATTCATCAGACACTAGAATGGCAATATGTAAATCAATGGAAATGTAATTGATGTAACTGATGTGATTCAGCAATCTGTATACGGGGTAAAAATGGGAGTTCATAACCCTTTTGAATCAAACTGTGAAATATGATATATCAAGTTAGATGTAATGTTTTGAACGACCAACAATAAAAAATAAATAAATAAATAAAAAGATTTTATAACAGAAAAAAAAATAAAAAACAAAAAAAAATAAAACACTGCAAATTCTCCAAAATCCTGGCATACTATAAAGAAGCAAAAACAAAGATAGTAAGATTTGTTATAGTATGTCACATTTGCAGTATTTTTTGCTTAGTTGTATAAAAGTAGGCATGTGGAGGACTAACAAAAAGACAACTATTTGTGAGGATGACCTTGACCTCACCACTTTAATTGCCCAGGAAATGTCCCTCTCCTCTCTGCCAGTACAGGTTAGCTTTCCTGGAAGAGAAAGGATTTTTCCTGGGCTTGAGTAATGGTAGCAATTGTTCTTTTCTCTCTCTTAATTCCACAGTGTCACTCAAGTTATATTTTTATATTATGTACATGTACAAATATATAACCAACAAATCCTATCATTGTGTACAACTATAATGCACCAATTGAATATTTGTAAAATATAAATTAATTTAAATGAGGCCAATAGGATGGGCCCTAAAATGAAAGGAAAAAAACTTAGTTAATTCCAATAAAACTACATAGTCTATTCAAAGACAATGGGAAGCGCTATGTACAAAACATTACAAAATCTTTTTAAAAACTTTAAATAGTTGTTTATACATACAAAAATTGATTTTTTTCTTAATCATATCAAGATTCTCTGTTAGTTTCAGACATAATTTCTAATACAAATAGTTGAAAACTTCTATCTATAAGGGGAAACTTTCCACATGGGATTAAACAACACACATAATTTAGACAGGATAAGATTAGCACAAAATAAATCTTCTTACTTTGTTTTAGCAGTAATTCACTTTTATTTCAAAATTTGATAGTGGAGGAAAACAGATGTCTAGTGAGATTGTACTTTGTACAGGAAAACAAAAAGAATTTAATAAATGATGCTTAGCAAGGTACTACCAGTCAGCTCAACAGGAAAGGAAAAGCTCTCCTTTGCTTCCCCACCTAAATTTATTCTTTGTTTCTAGTGACCCCTAACATGAAGTTCTGTGCTAAAACACTTTATCTCCTGGGGGTCATGATATACTAAGTTATAAAATATAGAGTCTAGTCCAGTTGTTTAATGCCTTAAGAGGTCAGGCAGAAACCAGAAACGACTGGAATGGAGTGTGTACAGAGAGTGCTGAGGACTGGTCAGCGGGGGAGTGAAGCGTCCCTTTGTGATGCCTTCAAAACAAACCAGCAAAACTTTCGGTGCCATGAGAAAGTCTAATAAAACAGGGGTGTAGACTTAGTATCAGTTTATATGCTCTGGTTGCATTTTTAGAACTCCATCTATTGAACTGAAATACATTCAAGATTGTCTTTCTTTCTCTTGACAAAATAAGAAACTAAAACTTAATTTTGCTTAGTAAGAGATAATTATTGAGAACAGTGTTTTGGTACTCCTTTTGAATTTCTATTTCCTTCTCCAACCTAACTCAGTAGCTAGCTATGGTTTAGGTATGAGTTGTACCCCAGAAGCTCATGTGTGAGACAATGCAGGAAATTTCAGAGGTGAAATGATTATGGATCATGAAAGTTTTGACCTAATTGGTGCATTGATTCACTTGAATGTATTAACTGGGTGATAACTATAGGCAGGTAAGGTGTAGCTAGTGGAGGTGGTTTATTAGGGACAAGCCTTAGGGGTTTATATGCTGTCTCTTGTCTGCAGTATCTCATTCTGCTTCCTGGTGTCATGTCCTCAGCCACTTTCCCATGTCAAGCTCTTCCACCATGATGATCTTTCCTCACCTCTGACTCAGAGCGATGGAGCCAGCCGTTCATGGATTGAGACCTCTGAAACTATGAACACCAAATAAACTTTTCCTCCTCTAAAATTGTTCTTGTCAGGTCTTTTGGTCACAGCAATGAAAAAGCTGACTACACACAAAGTCCTGAGCACATACTATGTTCAGTACATGTATGAACTGATCTTTGAGGGATGTTGTTCTTGCCTCCTTTTTTAATCTTAGAGGGCTCACTCTTGATCCAAACCTATTCCTTCACTTATGGTTTCAACTCCACCTTCTTCATATATCTCCAGGGCCTTCTTCCCTTTTCCTTTTGTATCTCAGTCTCTCCCATTTCTAGAGGCTTTTTCCCTTCAACCTATGCATGTTTTCAAGTTTCTCTCATCAATGAGAAAAATTAAGCCTTTCCTTGGCCTTGTAGTTATTACTGCTTTCTTTTCTTCTCCATTAAAACTCTTGAAAGAGTCAACTATTTCTCCTTCCTCCTTTGGGGAATAGATGCTAAATGCCTACTATTTGCTTGGCTCTGTGCTAAGTGCCGATAGTATAGAACAGGAGCTTTGCTCACGGGCCTTTTCTTGTTGTTGTTGTTTTTCTAAACAAGAAGGGACAATTTAATGCTTTCCAAAGGGGCTGAGAGAACTGAGGACAGGTTTCCCACACACTCTCACCTACCCTTCATTCCTCAACTCGCTTCCATGACAGCCCTGTCACTTCAATTTGACAAAACTGTTATCACCTAAGCCACAAAATTTTTCACATACTTAAATCAATGAAAAAAATTTCAGCCTTTATCTTAGGAAGTTTCTCTGCTTCCTTTTACATTATTAACTTGTAAGCCCCTGTAAAAGCTAATTAAACCAATAGTATAAATTCAGAAAGTAAAATGATACATGACAAGAAGTCTTGCTTCAAAATAATATTATGTATATGTACACACACATACCTATTGTCTAGATTTATATATTTGATATATATTAAGGGAGCACATATTCTCTTTGAATGTGTTTGGGTAAAAGTTCATTATTACATTTCAAGTAGGGGACTAGATACAGAGAGAGCTCCAGGAAAAACCCTCTAGTGCTAGATTAAGGTGCAGAAAAGCAGATTCCAAACACTGAGAGAATGGGGAAATCTCTTATTAATCTTTTTTCTTTTTTCTATTTTTTTCAATTTCCTGTACCTCAGACTCAAGACAATCCTGTGACTATGGTGACAGTTATATCAGGCACCAATAAGGAGGGTGACTTAGTCTATTCAGACTGCTATATAGAAAAAAATCTTAGATTAGGTGGTGGGCAAATAGCAGAAATTATTTTTCATGGTTAGAGAGGCTGATAGGCTGATAGAGTGGTGCAAGATGAAGGAAGTAGAAGATTCACATTGAGTGAGGATCTGTTTCCTGTTCATAGATGGAACCACCTTCTCCCTGTGTTCTCACACAGTGGAAGGAATACGGAATCTCTTGGGTCTCTTTTATAAGGTTACTAAACCCACTCATGAGGACTCTGCTTCCAAGAGCTAATTACCTGCCTAAGGGCCCAGATCCCAGTATATGACATTGCGGATGAGATTTCAGAAAAAGTTTTGTTATATACAAATATTCAGATAGTAGCAGTGGGAAACTAGCTCTCTGATCAGATAGCCTTGGCTCAGAATTGTAGAATGCGTATCTGCTTTGCATTTTGGCGGGCTGGCTGGTTAAGTCTATCTCTAGGCAGTACTCTAGGAACTGCCAATAGAGTAGATCATGGAGAGAGGCGATGAGGAAAATGACCGACCGGATAGAGCTGTTTATGAACTTCTGTGCTTAACAAGAAGAAAGAAAATGGAAACAGAATCAAAATAGAAAATGAATAGATCAGATATAAAATAACAAAATGGTAGATGTGAACTCAAATATAAGTATAAATTGTCTAAAAACACAAATACAGATATAGAAATTTTCAGAATCATAAAACAAAAACAAAAGTCCCAAACATATACTCTCTATATGAAACTTTCTTTCAGTGTAATTACATAGGTACATTAAAAGCAAAAGAATAGAAAAAAATACAACATGCAACTACAAAAGAGTTCTAAAAAAAGATAAATTTGGAGGGGTGGACATAATCATTCAGTCCATGGCATATGTCAATAGCTACTCTATCCATAAACGGATTAAATTCTCCAATTGAGGACAAAATTTCCAGATTGGAAAATAAAATAATACTCATTATTAAAAAAAAGAGTCCTAAATATGTATGTTAATGCTAAAAAAGGAGGCATAAGAGCTAAGAAAATTACCAGAATAAGAATAAAATTACACAGTGATAAAGGGATAATTTTAACAAGAAAATATAACAAAAATACATGTCTATGCACTTAGGCTAGATTTCCATCACTGTAACAAAATACCTGAGAAAATCAACTTAAAGGAAGAGAAGTTTATTTTGGCTTATGGTTTCAGAAGTTTCAATTTATGTTTGCCTGGTCCCATTTTTCACCTGTGTTGAAGCAGTATGTAATGTCAGAATCACATGGCAGAGGAAACATATTCATTTCATGGAAGCTGGAAAGCAAAGACAGAAAAAGAAAGTAAGGGCCAGGATCTTTCAAGGGTATGCTCCCAATGACCTAACTTCCTTCTACTAGACTCCACCCCTTAAAGGCTCCACCACCTCAGAATAGTGCTTCAGGCTGGGGACCAAACCATTAGCATATGAACCTTGAGGAACACACAAAATCCAAATTATAACTGTACTTAAGAACAGTGTTTGCAAAAACATGAAGCAAATAAATAAGAGAACTGGAAAAAAATGGACAAGTGTGCAAAATAGTTGGAAACTACAACTCTCCTCCCTCAATAACCAATAGAAGTAGATAGAAAATGAACAAGGATATTGAAGAACTGAATAACACCACCAGCCAACTAAAATATTATAGATTTTGCATTCAGTAGGATATGCATTTTTCTCAAATGTACATGAAATTATCACCAACATAGACCCTATTCTGAGTCATTAAATGTAAGTTTAAAATAATTAAAAGCATATAAAGTATGACCTTTGACAGTAAGAGAAATTCTAGGTTCTAAGGGTATAAAAAGATCATCTGAATTCCCAATAAACATAGACTCTAATTAGGTACACATTTATTCATTAAATTCTCTAGCATATGTTTTCTGCTGTGCACAAAATACAACACAATATGGAAAGTGCTGTGACAAAAAATTTCTATAATTTATATGTGCTTTATATGTGGGAGAGTAAAGACTTCACAGAAGAAGTCATATTTGATCTAGGCTTTCAGTAAAAGGAATGATAATTCTATTTAAAATAAGACACCAATGGAATTGTGTAGATTTTTTGATGCCTTAAATTAGAATTGTATATCAACAAAAAATTCAAAAAATCATTTCAAATGTAGAACAACTTCCAAATCATTTGAAAAATGGCACAAGAGAGAAGAATGACTGAAAACAAGCAAATAAATTTGAAAACCATTGTGAATGTTTTGGCAAAAAAGCAGACTGAAAGACATACCAGTGTGACAGGAGTCTTATTAAGGAAAGTTGGGGCCTAATCCCACATGGAGATTTAGTACTTTTTCTTCTATTAGACGCAGGGTCTCTGGTTGTATTTCTAGGTCCTTGATCCATTTTGAGTTGAGTTTTGTGCATGGTGAGAGATAGGGGTTTAATTTCATTTTGTTGCATATGGGTTTCTAGTTTTCCCAGCACCATTTGTTGAAGAGACTATCTTTTCTCCAATGCATGTTTTTGGCACCTTTGTCTAATATAAGATAATTGTAGTTTTGTGAGTTAGTCTCTGTGTCCTCTATTCTGTACCATTGGTCTACCAGTCTGTTTTGGTGTCAATACCATGCTGTTTTTTTACTCTTGCTCTGTAGTATAATTTAAGATCTGGTACAGTGATGCCACCTGCTTCACTCTTTCTGCTAAGGATTGCTTTAGCTATTAAAAATTAAAAATAAAATTAAAATTCTATTAAAAATAAGAGTATTTTTTCCAGATGAATTTCATTACTGCTTTTTCTTTCTATGAGGAATGTCATTGGTATTTTAATTGGAATTGTATTAAATCTGTATAGTGCTTTTGGAAGTATGGTCATTTTGATAATTTTAATTCTGTCCATCCAAGAGCAAGGTAGATCTTTCCATCTTCTAAGGTCTTCTTTGATTTCTTTCTTTAGGGTTCTGTAATTTTCATTACATAGATCTTTCACTTCTTTCATTGATTCCCAAATATTTTATTTATTTATTTTTTGAGGCTATTGTAAATGGGGTAGTTTTCCTCATTTCCCTTTCTAAGGATTTGTCATTAATATACAGAAATGCCTTTGAATTATGGTGTGAATTTTATATCCAGCTACTTTGCTGAATTCATTTACTAGTTGTAGAAGTTTTCTGGTGGAACTTCTAGGGTCCTCTAGGTATAGAATCATATCATCACCAAATAGTGCCAATTTGAGTTCTTCTTTTCCTGTGTGTATCCCTTTAATTTCTTCCATCTGTATAATTGCTCTGGCCAGTGTTTAGTGTTGGTGAGGATGTGGGGACAAAGGTACACTGCTGGTGCGACTGCAAATTGGTGCAGCCAATATGGAAAGCAGTATGGAGATTTCTTGGAAAATTGGGTATGAAACCACCATTTGACCCAGCTATCCCTCTCCTCAGTCTATACCCAAAGGACTTAAAAACAGTATAGTATAGGGACACAGCCACATCAATGTTTGTAGCAGCACAATTCACAATAGATAAACTGTGGAACCAACTTAGATGTCCTTCAATAGATGAATGGATAAAAAAATGTGGCATATATACACAATGGAATATTACTCAGCAATAAAAGAGAATAAAATCATAGTATTTGCAGGTAAATGGATGGAGTTAGAGAAGATAATGCTAAGAGAAGTTAGCCAATCCCAAAAAACCAAATGCCGAATACTTTCTTTGATATAAGGAGGCTAATCCATAGTGAGATAGAGAGAGGGAGCATGGGAGGAATAAAAAAAATTCTAGATAGGGCAGAGGGGTTGGAGGGGAAGGGAAGGAGCCCAGGGTTATAAATTATGGTGTAATGTGATGATCATTATTACCCAAAGTACAGTTATGAAGACACGAATTGTTGTGAATATACTGTGTATACAATCAGAGATATGAAAAATTGTGCTTTATATGTGAAATAAGAACTGTAATGCATTCCACTGTCATATACAAATTAAAAAAAGAAAGACATACCAGTGTGGAAGAAAAAAATGATTTTTATCAGTTCAGGTATCCAAATAATAAACTGTGGATTCAAAGGAAAAAAGGACCACAAAAAGCAAGTCATGATAAAGGTAGGCATTTATATTAATGAATTTTGTACTTTATTTTATAAAGGAATATATCACAATTGGAGTTCAGCAAAGTGAGATAACATAAGCTGGTTAAATTGAGTATTATAATCAAGCATATAATGAAATTAATTGACATTCCTAATAATATGTTTAATGATTATACTAATATATGATAATAACTACAAATATTAATTATTAGTCATATATATGATTATTTACCAAATCCAAGACAATATTTCCAATTCCAGTTAATGAAAATCTATGGGAAAAGAGCCAAGTGAAAAAAATATATAATTTCCCTGCTAAAAACTGTGCCAATTCAAACCTGATTTTCCACTTCTCTATTAGTAAGTATCCATAGACCTGGACTTCTAGGATCATCATCATCATCATCATCATCACCAGTTATTGTTATTATCAGTCAAAATATAATGAGCAATGTACTAATTTTCATGGGTTTCCATAACAAGATACACTGGAAAGGGTGGTAAAACAACAAATATTTATTTTTCTCACAGTTCTTGGAGGAAAGCCAAGATCAAGGAGCCAGAGTTGATTTCTTGATTTCTTATGGTGCCTCTCTCCCTGACTTACAAATGGCCATCTTCTTAATGTGTCCTCACAGCCTTTCCTCAATCATGGAGGGGCAGAGGGAAGGGGGGGGGGAGAGAGAGAGAGAGAGAGAGAGAGAGAGATGTTTCTTCTTCTAAGGAACCCAGTTCTATCAGATTGCCACTCTGTTTGATCTGACCAACTCCTTAAACGCTTTGTCTCCAAATACAGTCACATCAGGAGTGAGGGCTTCAACATATGAATCTGGGAAATACAGAATTCAGTCCATAACAAATATCTACCAAGATATTATATTAAGATTAGTATCTCAAATTGTTCCTCTATCAATGTTACAAGATTTTAGTTTATCTATTTTGGAAATAAGTAAACTGTAGTAAAGTGAGTTTAAATAACTAGTCCAGAGTCATGTAACAAGTAAAACAGAGAAAAGCTTGTAAAATAGGCTTCAAATTCCAATAAGAATTTTCTTACAGCTTACAAATCATTTTCTTACAGTTAAGCATCATTTCACTTCTCCAGGAAGACATATGGAAATAAGGAGAATAAAAAAGAAAGTTCATTAAATTTAAAACAAAGGCAGAATGCAGAGAAAACATCTCCAAAGTAGAGATTTTGTGCAAATGTTGGTCCACAGCAATATTGGTAGCAAAGTCTTTAGGAAAATCATAATCAAGTGTGTCAGGAGTCAAGGGGAAGGGAGAGAAGAGTTGTGGAAAACTAATGCAACAGACCTCAAAAGCCACAGCAACTGAACATAAGGCAGAGAGAGCTCCCATCCTAAATGTGAGTAGTACCATTCTTTGTTCTGAGATAAGCAAGGATCAGGGACACAGTGGGAAGCAGAGAGGGGGCCTGGAAGTTACCCAATGATAGTAGAGCATAAAATCATCAAAAACACATGTTCTGAATTTAAGGAGGCTTTCCTTGTTTTGAAAGCAGGTTCTGTTCATTGGGGACAAGGGCAAAACAGAACCTTCAGAAGTTTAGATATAGCAGTAGAATCTCCACTGAGCCAGGTTGTATTCAAGGAGAGAGAGAGCTCTGTGACGCTATGTCTCTCCACTTCTTGAAGGGCAGGTTACCTTGGTTTTCCCTTGTTCCACAACATAAGTCTTTTGTGAAAAGTTGGCCCAGAAAAAGTTGGTTAAGTATAAGAAACAAAAAATGAAAAAAAAAAAAACATGTACACAACAATTTTGTGTTTTAAAAATGGGAAAAGAGCAATAGAACATTCCTAGTTTAAAAAAAAAAAACACTATCTAGTGTTGTCACTAATCAGATGAAAGTACTTCTTAGAAAAATAATTAAGTAATCACTGTTCTCAAGGAAAACTGAAAAGTAGAAGTACAAGAACTCAGGTAAAAGATAGTCATGCAATAGTGGGTTGTGATGAAACAATAGGAGTAGTTGGATCAAGAACTTGTAAAATTCAAGTGGAAAAAAAAAAGTAGAAAATGGACAAAATGTTTTCTTCAGAAATTAAAACTAAGTCTAAAGGGAAGAAAACCTTGGATAAACCAAGTAAGGTGGTACACACCTGTAATCCCAGCTACTTGGGTGGTTGAGGTAGGAGGAAGTTTTAGACCAGCCTCAACAACTAAGGGATATCCTGTCTCAAAATAAAATCACAGGGCTGGAGATGTAGCTCGATGGGAGAGATCTTGTTTTAGTATGCTCAAGGCCCTGGGTTCAACGTCTATTACCATGTACACCCCCCCACCCCCCCACACACACAAATCCCTTGGATAAAATTCAAATTTATAATCAATTAAAATCTCTTGAAAAGAATCTATTACTATTCAATTAAATACATAATTTATGGATATAGATATAGATCTTACAATCCTAAAATTGCATTATGTCTAATGAGGAAACATTGCAGGAATTCCAAGTAATTTCAGAAATAAGAGAAGAATATCTACTGTCTATTCTATACTTATAATACTACAGATATAAGTCTATGTATTTAGACCAGATAAAACAGAAGCACAAGAAGAAATAAAGCAATCTTTATATATAGATGATATGATGGTAAGCCCTACTGATTCAAACAATAGAACTTCAAAGCAGTAGACTATAAAATTAATATTCAAATATCAAAATCCATTAGATCCAAAGTTTTCAATTTTGTGAATATTTCAAGAAAATTGACATAAGTACATTAAAATAAGTTGTAAATTATAATCTGGAATTTATATATGTTATTACATTAATTATTATTATGTATATTATTATACATTATATAATTATATTACATATTATATACTCTTTAGTACTCTGTTTGTTTTATAGGTGTTCTACATCTGAAGCAATGAGACAAAATTTGATATATACCAATAATAGCCACTACAAGATATAAAGGAAAAGAAAATTCCACTTACAAAAGCAAGAGAAAATATCACTTAGAAATAAAGTTAAAAAGAAATGCTCAAAACTATATGAAGAAAACTAAAAAGCATTTGTAAAAGACATACAAGTAGACTTTATAAATGTAAAGGCATACTGTTTTCTTGGTAAGAACTTCTCAGTATCATCAATATTTCTTCCTAAATTAATTTTTAATGTAGTCATTATATATCAATTAATTAATATATTATTAAATAATGACAAATTATTGCAATTCCAGAAAAAGTGCCAATGATGTTTTTGATAAAGCTACTAACATTCATTTGCAAAAATAAGCAAGATAGCAAAACACTAAAAGGTAGAGTTATGAGGAGGTTCTAGCTTTAAAAGATATTTAATCATATTACAAAGTCTTTATAATTAAAACATGTGAGGTTGGTATATGAATAGAAAGACCAATGGAAGAGAATAGGAAAGTAAATCAATGACACTGAAGTCTAATAGATAAGGATGAAATCTCAGATCAAAGAGAGTAATGTTAGACTTTGTAATTATTGTCATTGGGACAACAAGAAAATCATTTGAAAAACAAATTTAGATCTACTCTTCATAACATGAAAAATAATAAGCTCCAAATGAATTAAGATCTAAATTTTTTGAAAAATTACACAGATACTGAAAAAATGGGGTATAAAATCATTTATAATTTTAATGTAGAAAAAGGCTTTGTAAGAATAATGGACATTCCTCAAAAAACTAGGAATAGAATTATCATATGATCCAGCTGTTCCACTCTTAGGTATTTATCCAAAAGAACTGAAATCAGCATACCATAGTGATGCAGGCATACCAACCTTTATAGCACCACAATTTACAATAACCAAGTTATGAAACCAGCCTAGATGCCTATCAACAGACAAATGGATAACAAAAATGTGGTGTCTATATACATGGAGTTTTACTCAACCATAAAAAGAATGAAATTATGTCATCTGCTGATAAACAAATAGAGCTGGAGAACATCAAGCTAGATGAAAGAAAGAAGCCAGACTTAGAAAGTAAGGGTCAAGAAGGTTTTTTCTCTTCTCATATATACAAGAGAGAAAAGACAGAGAAGAATTTTAAGGGGGGAATCACAAAAATAGAAGGAAGACCAATGGAGCTGAGAAAGGGGATTGAGTGAGGGAAACAGGGGTCATGGGGAAATACCAGGGAACAAATTCTACCATATTATGCTATGTCCATGTATGCCTATGCCCACCACGATGAATCACACACACACACACACACACACACACACACACACACACACACATCAGTAATTAGGAATAAAAATAACAATAATAGAAGAGAGATCAGTGGAATTGAGCAAGTGGCTGGGAAGGAGGGAAGAAAGGAAGGAAAAGGAAGTTACTGGGGAATAAAATTGATCAAATTATGTGCATGTATGAATATAGAGTAATGAATCCCACTATTATGTATAATTATAATGCACAATTAAAAAAGAAAAAGACTTGGAGTTATAACTTAAATTCCAATATAATTTCAAAAATTGACAAATTTGAACTTTACATTTTTTTTCTGTTTTCATTTCTTTTGCAACTGGGGATCAAACACAGGGCTTTCTGCTATACCACTAAGCTATATCCCAAGTCCACAGAATTTTTGTAAATGATCTTTCATGACAAGAAATGCCATTAGCATATTTGGAATATAAATGAAAATTTAGCAGAAAAATGTTTCCAAAATATAACACAAATAAAGGATAATAGACATATAGACACAAATAAATGGGTAAAAGACATGAATAGGTAATTTATAAAAATAGATACAAAAATGTTCCATAGTATATGAAAACATTAAAATAGAAAATCATATCTCAAATATCAGACTGACAAAAAAGTCAACAGCTCTATTGATGAAGATTGTGACAGTCTGTCAATGAAGTTGTAAGGAAAGAAGCACTCTTTTGTACTACTGGTAGAAGTACAAAGTGGTACAACTCCTATGGAAGGGAATTTCTTTTAATCTTCCTTCCAGTTTTTAATAACGGGCTTTGAATGCCAAATTATGTGATTCATCCTCAGGTCCAAAGACAGTGGGGATGGCATAGAAAGTTTTTGAGTGGAACATGACATAGAAGCTATGATTTGGGAAGGCTACTCTGAACATTAGATGGAGGTGGGGTTGGAGTAATGAGATTGAAGCTTTAGAAAGTTCTTTAAAGAGAGAAAGGAAGTTTTAATTCTAAAATGCTATTAACTGTACAATCTGCAACTTTAATAAAAGCACTGAGTGTTAAAAATCACAGGGAACATACCTCAATTAGAAGGTAAATTTGTATTTTGGAAATATAGTATACATTACTGTGAAACCAATGAATCTTAAACTTCAAGACACTTTTCCTTTTCTTCTTTCTTTTAAAGTTTTGTACTGGGAATTGAGCCCAGGGTTCTTTAACACTGAGCTACATCCCCTTTTTATTTTTTTAGACACAGGGTCTCACTATGTTACTGAAGCTGGTCTTGAATTTGCCATCCTACTGCCTCAGCCTCCATAGAGGGGAATTGAATCATGTGGAGTGTTCTTCTTTTCAAAGGTCTAATATATTTCGTAGTGCCAAAGTCATAAAAGACTAAGAGCCAAGGAAATATTCCAGATTAAAGGAGACTAAAGAGATATGTCAACTATATGTGATATATAATCCTTACCTGGAAGAGAAAAATGTTATAAGGAATATTACTTGATCAATTGACAAAATTATAAATATGATAAAGTGTTGTGTCCATGTTAAATTTCCTGACATCGATAACCATATTCTTGAACCCCATTTCTTGAATTTAAGTTAAATGTGCATATCTAAGTATATTAAAACACACGTGCACTAGGTAACTCAATCTTGCAAAACATTAGAAAGTAATTTAAAATTTTACATTGCAAAATGTTTACAATTTTAAAATATTAGGAGCTACTTAAATGTCTAGATAATGGATATTGTTTTAGTAAGCTACAATTTTTATTCACAGAATGGAGTACTATGCAATTGGAAATATTAATGAGAAAAATGTCAACAAACTGATACAAAACTATTTTGGGGATATATAAAGTGAAAAGAGACACACCATTCATATGGGAAATGAGATATTTTAAAAGGCAAATATATCTTCTTATGCTGACAAAAAGAAGGAAAAGTTAAAGAAGAAATTAATAAAATTGGGGGGAAGATGAAAGGGTCAGGGAGCAACATGACACTTCTGTGGGTAGAGCCTTTTTTGTAGTTGTTATGGTCTGGATGTCAAGTGACTCCAGAATCACATGTTGAAAGCTTGATCTACAATGAAGCAATGGTCAGAGGTAGGGCTCTTGGGAAGTGACTGGATCATGAGGCCTCTGAACATGTCAGCAAGTTAATCCACTGATAGATTAATAATTTGGTGACATTATTGGGAGGTGGTGGAAACTGTAGGATGTGGGGCGTAGTTCTTGGGGGCACACATGAGGACTAGATCTTATCACTGGCCCCCTTCTTTCTTCTCTTACTCTCTGCTTCCTGGTCACCATGAGATGAGCAGGTTTGCTCTGCCACTGACTTCCACCATGATGTACTGCCTCACCACAATCCCAGAAACAATGGAGCGAGCTGAGCATGTACTGAACCTTCTGAAACTGTGAGCCACAATAAATCTTTCCTTCTTTAAGTTGTTTTTCATAGATATTTTGCCACAGAAGTAAAAAGCTAAACATAGTAATATTACTCAGAAGCATGTTAGTAGTTTACATATTCTGTATATTAAAAAAATCACCAAGAATTTGGGGGATAATGTTGGATGAAATATATTGTTATATATCGTGTGCATGTACAAATATGCAACAAAATAAATTCCATCATTTGGATAACTAATGTAACTATGGAAACATGGGGAAAAAATTGGAAAGATCAATAATAACTCATGATTTCTTGTACCTTCATAAATAGAAAATTAGATCCTATAGTATATTATACATACATATCTAACAGAACTTACATGTATAACAGATTGTATACACACACACACAGACACATAGACAAGTTCACATATATTACTTAACTCTGTCTTTTGAAAAGACCTATAAGCAAATGAAACCCTGGTGGCAATGAACACATTGAGTGCCTAGGTTTAGGTTTCTAATTGCATTTTCCACTAAACTGAATCAAGTGTCCTCAGAAAAAAGTGGATGATTCAACAGTTGGGACAGGAAACGCAAAATGATCCTACTTGATATTGTTATAAAGTAAGAGTTTTTAAAAAATGACTGGAGCATGTTAAAACAACAAAAAAGGCAGTGTGAAGGGATTTCCACTGGCCAAATCTAGGTTAATTTGAGCACTGAATTAAAGACAATTACTAAAAAATAAGAATTGAAAATTTGGGATTATAAGATTTGACGAATCAATCTTGATAAGAGGGAAAGGAATAGAAGGACAGAGGAAGGATGGAAGGAAGGAAGGAAGGAATGAAGGAAGGAAGGAAGGGCAGAAAAGAAAAGGAGGGGAACTTTTCATTATAGTAAGTTTTCTGATTGATAAAGGTGAAGAGATAATTGGAATAAGAAAGTCAAAAGTTTTCAACCATAAAAGTGAAGATTGAAAGGGGAAAATAGCAGCTACACAGTAGAAACATTGAACAATATACTTTGACCCAGTTTTGAACACATATCAGTCATGCGGGGCAGATTGGCTGTATGCTTCCGAAAGTGATGCCTTCAGAAGAATATGATATGCAATGTTCAAACCAGGAATGGTTAACTTGAATCTAATCATAAGGAAACAGCAGGCTATCCAAACATGAGGATTGTTCTTTTTTTCAGAGGTCTAATATATTTCGTAGTGCCAAAGTCATAAAAGACTAAGAGCCAAGGAAATATTCCAGATTAAAGGAGACTAAAGAGATATGTCAACTATATGTGATATATAATCCTTACCTGGAAGGGAAAAATGTTATAAGGAATATTACTTGATCAACTGACAAAATTATAAATATGATAAAGTGTTGTGTCCATGTTAAATTTCCTGACATCAATAACCATATTCTGTTAATGTAACCCAATATTCATTATCTTAAGAAATATAGTCATTAATAATATGAACAATAATAAATGCTACAGAGGTTGTGGAGAAAAAGGAACACTTTTACACTGTTGGTGGGATTGTAAATCAGTACAACCACTAAGGAAGTCAGTGTGCAGATTCCTCAAAACACTATGCGTGGAAATATCATGTGACCCAGCTCTACCACTCTTCAGTATTTCCCCTAAAGAATCAAAAGTCATTGTACTAGAGTGATTCACACCCACCTATGTTTGTAGCAGCACAATTCACAATATCAGAACTATGGAACTAGCCTAGGTGTCCATCAACAGATGAATGGATAAATAAAATGTGTGTGTGTGTGTGTGTGTGTGAGATTTATATATACTATATATATGTGTGTGTATGTGTATATATACATAGCCATAAAGAAAAGTGAAATTATGTCATTTGCAGGAGAATGGATAGAAATAGAGAAACTATTATGTTAAGTGAAATAAGTCAGGCTCAAAAGGTTAAAGGAAGTATGCTTCTCTCATATGTTGAAGCTAGAGAGGAAAAAGGCAAAGGAAGGTGGGGTCAGGTCTCATGAAAATCAAAGGAATATCTGTGGAGGAAACAGACCAAGAGATCAGAGATAGAAATATAGTATAAATGGGGAGGGGGACCTAATAAGCCTTATTTTATCTTTCATATAACTTTAAACTTATTGTAATTTCTTTTTAAAATTAAACTATACAATTGTTGTTTATCTGTTCAACTTTATAGAAATCATTTCTGGTATTTAGAGAAAAATATAGCTATTTTATATGCTCGTTGTTCTTTTTTATTTTATCAAAATTTCCCAGAATAGTAGTTTTCTTTTCCCCTTTCCTAGATAGGTAAATTTGAAATTGATGTAATTAATAAAATCTTTATGCTAAATACTGGTATATATGACTCCTGCTCCTGGACTGTAGAATGTGGTAAAAACAAATTACCTCCTGGTTTTTACTCTTCATGCTCCTTTTCAATGTCATGGTACCTTGATTCATTAGCACAAGGTTTATGACTCCTAGTAAACATACCAGCTAGAGATTAACTATGATACATTTTTAAGCTTAGTATTTATATTTGTCAATCTTTTCTCATCCTAAAATAGTCCATATAAATACAGAATTTCAATAGTAATTTAGAACATTCCCTAAAAACTATGTTACAATAGGGAGAAAAACCTAGACTACACAAACAAAAATTGAAACATTTTAATAATAAAATGCAAGCCAGATCCATTTAAGTAGATATAGCCTTAGGGATAGAAGTATGACAAATGCAGCTCTGTGTAAACTCTGAACAACTATATGCTTAACTGCAAAACCAAAGAGATGAAAGCTATAGCCAGCATGATCAGTGCATGTAGATGAAGAATAATTCCAGGTACATAAAGGGATATTGAGTTGATAATTATTGCTCAGTGGTAAAATGTCCTGTAGAATCTGGACATCAAAGTAGAATCTCAAGTATGTATTTATGTGTTAAAAATAATCAGAATAAATGCATGGAAATACCATATTTACAAAAATATGAAAGCTATTGAATTCACTCATTAAATTCACTGAATTTCTTTAAAGCTATTAAATTCACTGAATTTCTTTTCTAGTTTAAGTGCTGATTTGGATTATAAAGTATATAAGACTGGTATGATGTTAGACACTGCTGAATTCTCAACATCCACCTCCCTACTCCTATTCCTTTTTATTGCACCCCAATTTTATTCATATATTGGCAGCACAGTACTCAGAGTAGTGGACTCAGCTACAGGAGATGAATCATGATTAGTCTAATCAAATTCTTCTTTGAATAACTGGTTTAATGGTGGGCAGATGACTCAATTCTAGCCAATAAGTCTTGATAGGAAGTCAAGTAAGTTGGCTTCTGGGTCCCTAATTTAAAAAAAAATGCCAAGAGAAACTGTATATTCCTAATTTTGGATGAGGTTACTTGAGGTTTGAATGCCTGCTGCTTCAGTAGCCAGCATGGACATTAGGGGACAAGGAAGGCAACAAAACCCACACCACTGAAGCTAGTTAACTAGAAAGATGGGGTGTGCAATCTTGGAGCATTAGTGAACCACTGAGTAACTAGTTCAAGAGCTGCTTTCTTTCAGACTTCTTGTTATGTAAAATAAGCAGCATTTTTTCTATAAGTCACATTTTGTTGAGAACCCTATTACTGGGAGCCAGAAAATCTCTTAACAGTTGGTATTAAAAGGTATATTTAGGGGATAGTTATGCCAGAACAAATGGTGCAAAAAACAGACATACCTTGGGGGTTAGTCAGTATATCCATGAAGAGGCCTGAATAACCTAAGAGTTGTATGGGCCACTGGATTCCGAACCTAAGGCTGTGTAAAAATTAGAGAAGTGAACTTTGTATACCTTCCTCTGTGGTAAAGTGCCAACTTTCACCTACAAGTATTTCTTTGCAAAGATGTAACAGTTGCCTCAATCTAAATCTAGAATGGAAAATATCAAATAGCATTTCTTAAAGTTGTAAGAAAATTTTAAAAATTAACTAACCAAATTAAAACCACAGTGAGATAACATTGTACAATATTAGAATTGGTAAAATTAAAATTACTGACCAAATTTTTGTCCAGGATATGGAAAAAATTAGAACTCTAACATACTAGTGATAATATAAAATGGTACAGCCACTTTGGAAAATTGACAGTTAAAGATACATCTCCCATCCATTTGGGTTGCTGTAACAATATACCATAATATTGGATAGCTTAGATACATCAGTTTAGGAGGCTGGGAAGTCCTCCATCAAGGAGAGAGAGTCAATTTCAGAAGATGGCCTGCTTTCTCATTTATAAATGGTATATGTAGTGGAAGGGGCTAGGTGTTCTCCATGACTTAATTACCTCCTAATGGCCCTGCTTCCTAAGGTCATCCCATTGGTCACTAACTTTCAATCTTTGGTGAAGCACAAACATACACACCATAATGCCCACTAATTTATCCAGACATTTCATTTCTAAATGTTTAAACCCAGGATAAATTAAAACATTTGTCCATTCAAAGACTTATACATGTATTTCATAGTAGCTTTATCTGTAATACCAAAAAAAAATGGAAGCAATACAAATGTTCCATGTTATGATTAAGATCTGGAAAGGCCCCCAAAGGCTCATGTGTTGAAGGTTTTGTTCCCAGTGCAGCAGTGTTCAAAAGTGGAGCTATTGGGAAATCCTTGGATTATGAGGGCTCTGACATCATCAGTGGATTCATTCATTCATGGATTCATAATTGTTGGCATTACTAGGAAGTGGTGGAAATTATAGGAGATGGGATCCAGTTGGAGAAAGTAAGTAACAAGAGGGTGTCCTTGAAGTATATATCTTGTTCCTGGTGCCTTCTTACCTTTCTCTGTCTGCATCCTAAATGCCATGAGATCAGCAGCCTTCTGTTTCCACCCTTCTTACCATGATGTTCTGTTTTACCCCAGGAAAACTCCAAATCCATGAATCAAAATGAATCTTTTTTCTTTTGTAAGTTATTTTTCTCAGATATTTTGTCCAAGTGATGAAAGCTAACTAACACATTCATCAAAGAGAAATGGATAAATAAAGCAACAAATCATGTTATATTATGGATTATTGCTCAGTGTTATGATCTAGATATTAGGTGTGAGACAATGCATGTAGGGTGTGACTAGAGGAGGTGGGTCAATGAGGCGTACCTTTGGGGTATATGTTTTGTCCTTGATGAGATGAGAACTCCCTCTTTCTGCTTCCTGGTGACCATTTCCTCTCCCACAATCTTCCATCTTGATGTTCTGCCTCACCTCAGGCCCAGAGAAATGGAGTCAGCTGTCTGTGGACTGATACCTCTGAAATCATGATCAACAGATAAACTTATCTCCTTTAAAATTGCTTTTTAGGTCTTTTGGTCACTGCAGGAAAAAAAAAAAAAAGCTGGCTAAAACACTCAGCAATTAAAAGAGTCAACTTGGGCTGGGATTGTAGCTTAGTGGTAGACACTTTCCTCCTAACACTGGTTTTGATCCTCAGCATCTCCTAAAAAATAATAAATAAAATAAAAGAATTGTTTCCATCTACAATTAAAAAATATTTTTAAAAAGAGTGAACTATTGATATATGCAGAAACTCAATTATGCTGAATGAATGTCTTTAAAAGCATGTGATGGATTATACAAAATTATATCAAATAAAACTAAATGTAGAGCACTTTTAGCACCCAGATCTTCATTTTAAAACCATTTTTCTATAAAATAAATCAAACTTCTTTGGACAGAAGTCTGTATCTATTACTCAGGTAATGTATTAATCAGCTTGTCATCAACTGTGACAAAATACTGAACCAATAATCTTAAAAGGAGAAAATGTTTATTTTGGTTCATGGTTTCAGCTTAAGGTTAGTTGTCTTCATTGTCTTGGGGCCTGTGGCAAAGCAAAACATCATGGTGAAAAGCATGTGGCTGAGCAAAGATGTTCCACCTCATGGTGGTCAGGAAGCAAAGAGGGAGAAGAGGTGTCTTGGATTCCATTATCCCCTTATAGGACATACACCTAAAGACCTACTACCACCAACTTGGCCCTACTTCCTATAGTTCCCACTACCTCTCAAAAGGACCATTAGCTGGAGAACAAGATTTAACATATGTACTTTTGAGGGACATTCAAGATGCAAACAATAACATTGACCTATGACCCTCATAGTCTCACATTGATCCCAAAATGCAAAACTCATTCAACTATCTCCAGGATTTCCTATTCTCATAACAGTTCCAGTGTAGCTCAAAAATCCAAGTTCAAAATCTCTTCTGAGACTTACAGCGTACTCTTAGCTGTGAGCGCCCCCCCCTGCCCAGTAAAATAATACAGAGAGTTATAGTTTTCAAAGATACAATAAGGCAAGGTTAAACATTCCCATTTCAAAGGAGAGAAATAAATAGGAAAACAAGAAAAAAACTGGCTAAAGCAAGAACAAACCCCAGCAAAGCAAAAATATTAAACTCTGTAACTCCAATTCCTATATCCAGGTCACACAGTGACATGATATGAACTCCAAAGGGCTTGGGAAGCCCTCCCCCGTGGCCTTTCTAACTGCAGACCTCCTGTCCTCTCTCTTGGGTTGGCTGTGCTTGCTGCCTGCCTTGGCAGGCAGTCCTCATTCCTGGCGTCTACAATTTCCTGGGGGTATTCATTATAGCTTTGGCTTTACTCCTACAGCTTCATAATTCACTGTGTCAGGGGATGCTTGCAGAGGTCCTGACCCTGCCACATACTGCCTGGCCTCCTACTTTTCTTTGAAATATTGGTAGAGGCTTTCATGATCTCATAATTCTGTATACCTGCAAAAACAGCATCACACAGATGATGCCAAGGTCTGCCACCTGCTGGAGAAATAGTCAGGTCCACTTGCAGCATGACTGAAGCCACCTTTGAGTGCCTGTATGGCTGAACATAGGGGAAAGAATGCTGCGGAAACAATTCCCTATGTGGCCCTGCCTAAGCAGGGTGCTACCAAGTTCCCTTCTCAAAGCAAAGTCTTTGAAACAAGATTAGACTTTTGTACCCTTGAGCCTGTAATGGGTGGAGTCTTGCTAATTCCTGAGATGCTCTCAAAGCATCTTTCCTATTGAACCAGTGAAAAATAGTTTCTGTTTAATAACATTGATCTCTTCAGCAACCACACTCTCTTTGGCTGCAACTTTAAACATGCTCCTTTTCTGGCCAAACTGAAAGTTGTACAAATATTTTCATTCTACTATTTTTATTTATTTATTTTTATTTTAGTTTTTACTTATTCTCACTGAATACCTGCTAAATGCAGCCAGTAATAGTTCTGCCACTGTCTGCATGCTGTGCTGCCTTGAAATGTCCTCCACTGGATTAATTAGTTTATCACTTTTAAACTCAAACTCCTACAAAGTCTCAGTATCAACAAAATATAGACAGGCTTTTTAAACTCTGTCAGAATGTAACATGAATGGCCTTTACTAAAAATACCAATAGAATTCACATTTCCATCTGAAACCTTTCCATTCCTATCATCACACTTGTCTTCTGAGCCTCCATCAGAATCACCCACTTAATTAAACTCCACTTACAGCATTATAACTTTTCTAGCTTGCTTCTCCAAACTTTTCCAAACTCCTCCCACAAACCAATTCCAAAGTCTTCTGAACCACAGTATCAGGTATAGTCACAACAATGACCTCATTTCTCAGTACCAATTTTCTATATTGGTTAGCTTTCCATCACTGTGACAAAATGCCTAAGGTGATCAACTTTAAAGTTAGAAGGATTCGTTTGGGCTTACAGTTTCAGAAGTTTCAGTTCATGGCTCCATTGTTCTGTGGCAAAGCATGGGGCAGAGCAAAGCTACTCACTTCACGGCACCCAGGAAGAAAAGTGCACATCACTAATGACCTAGTTCCTCCCAATGGGCCCCATCTCCTGAAGTTTCCACCACCTCTCAAAAACACCACTGGGTGGGAATGAAGCCTTCAACACATGAACTTCTGGTAGACATTTAAGGTTCAAACCATTATAGATACAAATAAGAACTCCCAATATTCTAAGCTGGAACAATTTGAGCAACAAAATGAATCCATAGTGGCATAAGTAAAAGACTGAATAAAGTAGTAAACAGGGAGAAAACATAAATCTTTCCTGCAGAATTCCAAATAAGTCTTGTAGTTTACTCCACCCCAGAGGAAAAGGCTACCTACTCCCCCACACTCTTTTAAGTGATTCATTGTGACTTCCTTTAAAGAGTACAGTATGGAAGGAGAGAAAATTAATAACTGCTGTGGAGTAACCTGACAAACACTGCTTCAGCCCAGTGATTAAGATCAATACTGACAGTCATAGATCACATTGACGGGATATATTGATAATATGGTATAATGAATATGGCACTTAAACTTTTTTATTTTCTTCTCCAAAACAAAGAACCACAGACTACTTACAGAGTCATTCTATAATACTTCTCGGGACTGTCAAGGTCATGAAATATAGAAAAAGTCCAAAAAAAAAAAACCTTTTACAGCCAAAAAAAGGAGACTTGAGGACAATGAGATGTGATGTTCTGGATTGGATCCTGGAAAGGAAAATGGACCTTAAATTAAAACTAAGGAAATCTGAATATCCTACGGATGTAAATTAATTACAATTTACCAACATTAGTTCATTAATTATAACACATATGCTTTGTTAATACAGATGTCAATAACAGGAAACCCTGTGAAGATACTTGGGCACCTGGTACTATCGCTCAAATTTTTCAAAAAATCTAAAACTGTTCTAAAAGTTTATTAATAAAAAATCTGAAGTAAACACATCTTTAAGATGTGTTTAATATTATTTAAAATAATGTTTAGTAAATCAGATACGAATCTTTAAAACCTAATATATAGTAACAAAGCAGATTAGTGGTTGCTGGGGGAGTAACTGGGGTAGTAGAGAGAAGGGATGGAAAGAGCAATATGACAGGATTGAAAAGTGGCATGGGCAGGCATGGTGGTGCACACCTGCAATCCCAGCCATTGCAGTCATCGGGAATCCCAGGGACTCCGGCAGCTGAGGCAGCAAGATCACAAGTTCCAGTTCTCCACAACATAGTGAGACCTGTTTCAAAAATAAATAAATAAATAAAAAGGCTAGGGATGTAGTTCTGTGTAGTAAAGCACCCTTGGGTTTAATCCCCAGTAGCACAAAATGAAAAGATAAACAAACAAATAGATAAATGGATAAACAAATAAAAAGTGACATGAGAACACTTTTGGAGGCAAAGGATATATTTATTTTCCTGTTCATGCTGAGAATTTACATCTAAAACTTTAAAAATTATACAGTTTAAATGTATGTATCTTATCACATGACAATTAGGCCTTAATAAAACTCCCCTTTTAAAATTATAGGAAAAAATTCTTAAGTTTATATTTTCTTCTCCAAAACAAAAGTCATCCTCAGGAATATTTGGTGTTAGCCCCATATCACCTGAATCTAACTGATGGATTTTGTTTCATTCAAAGATTCATATACTTGTGGAGTTCCTGTATCAATAATTCCAATCACCCAGCACCAAATTTCATGGAATAATGGTGTATTAGTACATGTTGGGAATCTTTATTATTGTTTTCCCACTTGAAGATTTTCGTTCTTATGGAAACAACCTAGTTAAACAGTATGCTTGAGAGAACTTTTTTGTAACCAACCAAAATTAATCCAAATATAGTTTGTCAAATTAAAAATGAGGCCAAGTATTAATTTTATGGCAGTAACCTGGAAACCAAGACCCAAGCCATCTGGCATTCAAAGTTACATTCATAAGAAGGCTGTCATTTGATTGCTTGGGTTCAAATCTGGCTCTGTTACTTACTATTTTAATAATTTTGAAAACTCTGTACCTCAATTTTCCCAATTATGTAATGGGATAGTAGTACCTATTTCCATGGGAAGTTGAAGGATTAAATAAGTTAACACATGTAAAGCGTTTAGAAGACTACATAGCAATTTTGTCTAGATTCTACTAATTCTACAGATTCTATGGCATTAGCTATCAAGGAAAAACAAACTAAAACCACAGTGTGATACCACTCCATGTACTGGTGGGGTTGCATAGGGATAATAAAACAGATGTGGAGCAGTTAAAATCCTCATAAACCGCAGGTGGAAATGTAAAATGTTTAGCACCATTGAAAAACAGTCTAGCAGTTCCTCAAAATGTTAAATGTAGGGTTATCATTTAACCCAGCCCAGCCATTCATGTCCTAAGTATATAACCAAGAGAAATGAAAACAGGTTTGCACAAAAACTTATACATGACTTTTCATAACAGCTCTTTTCATGATAACCAAGAAGTGAAAACAACTAAAAAGTCCAACAACTTAAAAATGGATAAATAAAATGTAGTATATCTACAAAATGGAATATCAATTGACAACAACCAAGTTATGAAGTACTAATACATGTACAATATGGATAAATCTTGAAAACATACTTAATTAAATAAATCAGTAAAAAATATCACATATGGAATAATCTATTTGTATGAAATGTCCAAAATAGGCCAATCCATAGAGACAGAATGTAGATTAGTGGCTGCTAGGACATTTGGGGAGGCAGAATATGGGGGTAACTACTAAAGAGTGAGAATAATTTTTAGGGTTATATAAATGTTCTAAAACTGATGGTGGTAAAGAATATGTTTGTTAAAACACTGAATTGTACACTCTAAGTAGGTGAACTGTATGGTATCTAAATTATATCTCAATAAAGCATGCCAATTATTTTAAGATGGCTTGGAATGAAGAAAGTCTGAAAAAAAAAAACCCAGGAGTGTTCATAATAATAAATTAGATCATCTCTCCAGCCTTATCTACTTCCTTCCCACACTTAATTCATGCTCTATCTATTATGGCCCTGTTACATTAGCCGTATTATAGTTTCCTATTTGGTGCCTTGTTAACATCTAATATCTGCTTCCTGGACTTCTCTTTACCTAGATAATTTTTACTTATCTGAGTTAACTAATTTTTATTTAGAGTAACTAATCATTGGAACAATCAAGTCCAAAACCCAGTGGTTTTGATAAAGTTTTATTTATCGCTCAGGTAGCCCCTCCTCAAGTATTCTTACCTCTATCACCTTCATTCATCTTGGAATCTGGGAGTCATCCACTGTATTCTCTATACCTAAGTGGGAAAAACTTTGAGAAATTAGCATAGCTAGCACCTCCACATTCTCAAAGAAAGTTTCCAAATGATTAACTGATTTGAACAGGATATATTTAAGGTGATGTCAGGATGTTTAATGACCTTGGGTTTACCAGATATTGTTGGTTTATGACTCTGTATCTGAAGTATATATTGCAATACGATCTCCTCTTTCTACGGCATCTTCATGAATTTAAAGGTGATATATTTTAGTATAGAGGTGATATATTTTATTATTTATTTATTTTTGTGGTACTATGACTGAACCAAGGGAACTCTACCACTGAGCTATATTCTTAGCCCTTTTTACTTTTAGATAGGGTCTCACTAAATTGTGGAGGCTGGCATCAAACTTGCATTCCACCTGCCTCATCCTCCAAAGTAGCTGGGATTATAGGCATGCACCACCCTGCCAGACAGAGATCTATTTTTACAGTTTCAAAGATAATTATTTTTAAGAATAAGAATATTGAGGCAAGAAAGTACCATTCAACATCTCTACCATAGATCTCATAATGTAGTAGAGGAGTATCAGCTAAAACCAAAGAAAACTTTCCTTAAATTGATATTTATTAAAAACTGGAACACATTTCTTAGAACAACCCATATATGGCAATCAACATCTGAACTTCCTGAACAGGTAGAGAAAAGTTACTAATTATCTTCCACTCCCAAATTATGTTAATTCTTTACAAAACTTGAAATCCTGAAATGGTCCTCAAAATTTTATTTCTAACAGACTCTATCCGTTTTTCCAATTACATTGGCATAATTCTTAATTGGTGGTGCAAAATCTAATATGCTTATGAGGTTCCATCCCAAAGCACCTGCTATTCACGGAGGAATTCAATCTAGTGGGTGTAAATACCAACTTCATAGTTTCAAATCTGGTAGGGAATTGGGTAGGGAGGGGCTTTGGGCGGGCTTCACTAGACCAAGGAGGCGTTGTTAGGAAGCCTTGGAGCCAGCCTACACCTGTCATTGGGTTAAAGCCTTGGTAGTAGTTGAGTGTGAGGATTCTGGTATGTGGATAGCATTCGCAATGAGAACTAGCTTCATTTGGCATTGAGTGGAATCTGCAACGAAAGGCGGCTCGTCCTCCCGCACCGCTGAGAACTGGGACAGCCTTAGAGAGGACAGTCATCTGCAGTAGGGAACCGGCAGAAGCATGTCTGAGATGAGCTGTACTGAAAAGTCTATGTATATAGCCCTGGAGTTTTAGAGAGAAGGGCAGTACAACGCAATCAGGGATAGTTGAAAGACAGAATCTTGTGTAATTGAATTGCTTTCTCAGCTGCAGCCTAACCAGTGATGGACTTATGCGTTACTCTGCGTCTCCCGTCCAGGAACAGAAGTCAGAGAACTCTCTTGGAAAACTCTCCCAACTAGGAGACAAACTACCTTTTCCTGCTCTCCTCACTTGCTGCAGGAACGAAACGACCGCCACCCTTCCTCTGACTGACCACAGGATGGAAGGCCAGGGCAGGAGCTGACCAGCGCCGCCCCTCCAGACTCAGGAGGTGGAGATCCCCCTCACCCCAATCCAGCCAAATTGACACCCATTTTCTCCTCCCTCTGCCCCTATATTACCGACACCCCCTCCTCTTTCCCCTTTCCCTCCTCCCTAAAGACAGGGGTGGAGAAAAGGGGAGTTCAGGTCGTCATGACTGAGCTGAAGGCAAAGAATCCCCGGGCTCCCCACGCAGCGGGCTGCGCTCCCTCGCCCACCGAGGTCCAATCCCCCCTGCTGGGTCGTCCGGACGCTGGCCCGTTCCAGGGAACCCAGACCTCAGACACTTCGCCTGTAGTTTCGGCCATACCCATCTCCCTGGAAGGTCTGCTCTACCCTAGGTCGTGCCAGGGTCAGGATCCCCCAGACCGGAAGACGCTGGATCAGCAGTCGCCGTCAGAGGTGGAGGGCGCGTACTCGGGAGTTGAAGCCACAAGGGGTACAGGAAACTGCAACTCTAGAGTCCCAGAAAAGGACAGCGGGCTGCTGGACAGTGTTTTGGACACGCTTCTGGCGCCCTCGGGGCCCGGGCAGAGCCAAGCCAGCCCTCCCACTTGCGAGGCCACCAGCCCTTGGTTTCTATTTGGCCCAGAACTCCCCGAGGACCCCCGTAGTGCCTCCGGTACAAAGGGGGTATTGGCCCCGCTCATGAACCGGCCTGAGAGCAAGTCTGGAGACTGCTCCTCTGGGACAGGAACAGTCCATAAGGTGCTGCCTAGGGGCCTGTCACCATCCCGGCAGTTGCTGCTCCCGACCTCTGGAAGTCCCCATTGGCCCGGGGCCTCGGTGAAGCCATCTCCGCAGCTAGCTGCTGCGGCGGAGGTGGTGGAGGAGGATGGCCCCGAGTCCGAGAGCTCCACCGGTCCACTTCTGAAGGGCAAACCTCGGGCTCTGGGAGGCACAGCGGCCGGAGGAGGAGTCGCACCCAGTGCGCCTGGAGCGGCTGCAGGAGGCGTCACCCTTGTTCCGAAGGAAGATTCCCGCTTTTCAGCGCCTAGAGTCGCCTTGGCAGAGCAAGATGCGCCGGTGACGCCCGGGCGCTCCCCGCTGGCCACCACAGTGGTGGATTTTATCCACGTGCCTATCCTGCCCCTCAACCATGCCATCCTGGCCGCCCGAACCCGGCAGCTGCTGGAAGGGGAATGTTACGACAGCGGGGCAGCGGCTCCCAGTGCCTTTGCCCCGCCGCGGGACTCGCCCTCGGCCTCGTCCACTCCGGTTCCTTGCGGTGATTTCCCTGACTGCACATACCCGCCGGACTCCGAACCCAAAGATGACACATTCCCTCTCTATGGCGACTTCCAGCCTCCAGCCCTGAAGATCAAGGAGGAAGAGGAAGGCGCGGAGGCCGCCGTGCGATCCCCGCGTCGGTACCTAGTGGCCAGTGCCAACTCTGCCACCTTTCCGGATTTCCCACTGGCGCCGCCGCCGCGAGCTCCCTCATCCAAACCCGGGGAAGCCGCGGTGGTGAGCACATCCGCCAGTGCCACAGTCTCGTCGGCGTCCTCCTCGGGGTCGACCCTGGAGTGCATCCTGTATAAAGCAGAGGGCGCGCCGCCCCAGCAGGGCCCATTTGCTCCATTGCCCTGTAAGCCTCCAGCCGCTGGCGCCTGCCTACTCCCAAGAGAGGGCTTGCCCTCCACCTCCGCCTCTGCTACCGCCACCGGGCCGCCACCTGCGCTCTACCCTCCACTGAGCCTCAACGGGCTGCCGCAGCTCGGCTACCAGACCACTGTGCTTAAGGAAGGCCTGCCACAGGTCTACCCACCGTATCTCAACTACCTGAGGTGAGGACCTTGCGCTGGGTGCGCCTGGCATGTTCGCAAAGTAGCGCTCTTGGTGGCTTAACACTGTCAGCCTCCCTTCTGCAGCATAGGGCTCCCTTCCCCCTGGGTGGCCTGGGGGGGGGGTGGGCAACAGGGATCTGGCACAAGGGCAGTTTGTCCTACTCTTCTCATTACTCTTTTGGGGACACAAAGGGGCACAGAATATGCCATTTGGGGGGAAGAAGGACCATTACTGGCATTGTGTTTACTGGAGAAGAGCTAAGGCAGTTTCCCTGGGAGGGGTGGGACTTGAAGAGTGGCTGGCCAGAACCCAAAGCAGAAACACCTTAGGGATTTGTACACGTTAAAGGCTCAATTTTCATATGAATCTCAAAATGAAAATTAATTATAAGCGTAATGTTTTAATTGTGTATTTATATGTCAATCATTACAGTGCACAATACTCTAATAGTGTTTCGGATTCTCTACTATGTTTTCAAGAACATTTTTATTTATATACTGAAGGAAGGTAAAAGAAAAAGAATCCTTGGTTTGTAGACTTTCCTGCTGCAAATAAGCAAAATAGTGTGAATGTCTTGAACAATACTTGTGTCTATGTGTTCGCTGGCTCACACATGTATACACACACAGAGTTAAGTTTTCAAAACTTTAAGCAAAAGCATTGCTAAGTTCTGTTGAACTTAAAGTCAAACATGTTTATTGTTACACAGCATACAGGAAGGGTATAACATTTTATTTTGTCAGAAACTGAATTGCTCCTTATATAGAAAAGGAGTTCTGTAGAAAGATTTCTGTTTAACTAATAGAGTTTAGCTTTCCTAAACATAAATTGATACACTATCATTCTTTGAGGTTGGTACTACTGATGAATGGTCAATAATTTGCAAGTTTAGTGAATCTAATTATAGTGAGTCTATTATATCATGTTTAGTTTGCATGTCTTTCAAGTGTGTATAATGGTGTTATATTTTAAAATCCCCTTTAACCTCATCAATACTGGTTTTAAAAACACTTAGTATCAGATAGCAGTACACCAAAAAAATAAATGGAGTATTTTGTTTTGCATTTCAAGGCCAGATTCAGAAGCAAGCCAGAGCCCACAGTACAACTTTGAATCACTACCTCAGAAGATTTGTTTAATCTGTGGGGATGAAGCATCAGGTTGCCATTATGGTGTCCTTACCTGTGGGAGCTGCAAGGTCTTCTTTAAAAGGGCAATGGAAGGTAGGCTTCCTTTTCCTGATTCTTTATTATTGACTTAATTGTCAATGGAGACCATCTTTGTAATTATCCCTTGCTTCTAAGAAATAGTGATATTTTTATGTAACTTAAAATATATGATGATATTTTAATAATACATTTTTACTATAATACTCAGTAGTGAATGTGACTGGATATTATAATTTCATACTCTTTGATTAACACTTTCAATAGAAGACATGAGTCATCATAATCTTGAGGCCAGTGCTACTATTGTTCAATAACTAGTTTTCAGGACAGCTTGGTTTTAATGGTGTTTTTAATACATCTACTGTATATGCAAAGCACTTTACAGTTTTTATTGACAATGGTTGTTGTTGAAATTATGTGTCTTTATATATGTGTGTATATTCAGGAATATATAGAATGTACATAATGCAATTCCAGATTAACACATATACATACATAGGTATACATACATATTGAATTTACAATCTATCTACATGATGTTGTCCTTGTATTACATGCATATTTGTGTACTGTGTATTTATGCATGTTTACATGGTCATCCCAAATAAAATTCAGTTCCCTTTCTGTTTAGTATATGTTTAATTGTGTAAGAGTATAGGAGCAAATTGTTTTGAACAAATGAAAACTTTGGACATCATTGTAATTTAATTTCTAAAGAAGTATTTTGCTTTTAATAAAAGCTACCCATTTAAAAATTATTTAAATTACATATTTATCAAATGATTTTGGATTTGCTTGAATAGTATATTTCAGACTTCATCTTTCATAGAAAACATTGTGAATTTCTCTTTCCACCTTCACTAAAATCTTTAGCAGCCAAACACATTCATGTTTGAAATAAAAATGTATTTAAAGATCATTCCGTGTTGTAATATATAGAATAAGTATAATTTATAACAAGTTGAGAGGACTACTAAGATCATATGAACAATGTTCAATGAATCAAAGTTTGAATGTCTGTTCTTTTGTTTACTGTTTCTGAAGTTTTCTGATTTAAAAGGCTTTTAATTATAGGCAGAAGGGAGTAGAAAATTTTCACTTAAGGAGACTTTAAGTGAAAATTTAAAGTTCTTCATAAAATTATTTACTTTGGTAATGCTCTATCCATGTACAAATATGCCACAATCAGTCATGTATGTCTATATGTGTCTGTGATTAAATGCAATAATAATAATGATAATAATAATAAAAGGGAGATCAGTAGAGTAGAGCAAGTACATCAGGGGAGGGAGAAGGGAAGGGAAAGGAAAGGTACTAGGGAATGAGACTGATCAAATGATGTGCATGTACAAGTATGACATAATGAATCCTCCTGTAAAATTAAAATTATGCACCAATTTAAAAAGTATTTGCTTTATATATTTTCAGAATGTATTTTTCATAAAAGATGAGTGCATTTAACTGATATTGAACATAATCAGCTTCAGGATAGTTTAATTGCATTTTAAATTAATTGAGACACTGTTAAAAGAGGGTGCTTGAAAGCACAGGCAAGTGAGAGTAAACTTAACTCTCCCGTGTATATGATATAGTCAGTTTCAGATGCAAGTTCTTTGTATGGAAAAGTTCATTCTCCAGTTGAGCAACCGGAGTTACTATTCCTAACTGACTATGGTATTGGTTGAATGAACATTCACTTGTAGATTATTATTTTTTTCATGCTTATAGTCTACTTAGAATAGTTTAATTTCATAATTGAATGACCCATTTAGGATTCTCCAAAGTCCAGTTTATTCTAGCCTACCTTCTGTTTATAGATAAGAAAATCTTAAAGACATAAATCTGAGATTTTGGAAATTTCGCAACTAGTTAGTAGCTGCTTCTTAGTTTAAAAATAGGTAAAGCACTTGTCTTGCATATGTGAGGCACTGGGTTCCAGTCTCAGCACCACATAATGATAAAGATACTGTGTGATCACCTACAACTAAAAAAAAAAATTTTTAAAATAGGTTATTTTAAATTGCAGTGTCTATAAGTCCAAGATGCAAATAGGTGGTATATGCTACTTAATTCTTGGAATTTACTTCATAAAGTTCATGTATAGAATGAAGAGAATCCTTCATTGGATTGAAACACCCTTTGGGGGCCGTATTTAAATCATTCATCAGACTAGAGGAAAGTAATAATATTCTATGAGTAAATTGATTTACTTAGCAATTATTATAGACCTAAGGGGTATATATTTAAAGGTATACTTAGATTTATGCCAAAGGTACTCTTTAACTCCCTCTTCCTTAGATAAAATATGAAGATAACAATGGTGGATACTTTTTTAGGCTTGCTATAAATATTAAATGAGTTACTCCATATATGCTATTTAAAAGAATATCTAGCATGTTGTCAGCTTCTATTGGTGATGTTTCTACCTCCAATGAGTTTACAATAGAGTTCAGAAGGTAAAATATATGCATATGAGACATTTAAATTTTCTCATTAAATGCCCAGATAAGACTTGAAGAGCCATATTAGAGAATTGTATATGAGTTAAAGGTTGGGAAGCTAAGTTGCTAATTGTTTGGATAAATTGGGAGAGATTTGGTGATTGAAGGCAAGGGAATAGAGAGAAGATTCTGGGATTTTTCAGGGATGACAAAGATGAGTAGAAGGGCTTTTACAGTTGGAAACAAATACCAGGTTTGAAATCTTAAAGGAGACAGAGTTGTGTGATGGGCTGGTTAAAAGTTGAGCCCTGTGTGGATGCCAGAATGGCTAGAAGTTGTAAGTCAGTGGGCAACAATTTGCATAATTGTATTACCAAGGATAATAATGATAATACTGCAATTATAAAATATTTTCTATGTGCCGGTGACTGTTTAATAGGTTTCAACTCATTTAATCCTAATAATATGTATTGCTATTATTATTCCTCCCACTTTACTAACGAGGACACTACACTGCCTTAATCACAAGAAGTGATACAATCAGGCTTCAAACCCAGGTGGTGTGACTCCAGATCTTTGCCGGCAATCACTATGCTTCCTCTCTCATAATAGGAAATGTGGTTGATGTTTGCCAAGAGATGAAACATTCAGAAAGATAAAAGTGAATCCTGAAGAATGCAATACCAGGGATAATTAGATCTGTGTGATACAAAGAGTGGATCACATTTACTTCATATTTAGGGCAGCAATGAGAAGACAGTCGGGGGCCCAGAGCCAGTTTCCCCACCTCTCTTCAAAGTCAGGAGTGGGAGCTGAGAGAGACTCACCCAGGAAAGCTGAGTTTAACTTGCTATGTATGACACCAAGAAGAGAGAAGAAACAGAGAAAAGATACCAGTCAGAAAAAGGGATATAGGCATGGGGAAAATGACCACTCTTATGCAAACTAAGTCTATTTAAAATATATTAGCCAAAACACAATTGTTGAAGAGTCAATTACATTCCTTCACCAAGACTTATAGGGGGGGAAGTGGTCAAGAATTATTGAGTGCCTTTCAAAGAAATGAAGTATAGTTCTATAAATGCCAGCTAGTGACCTGGTACTATGAAGTAAAGAACCATTTCCCACTTGTGCACTCCAACCAGCTTAGTACCAGGAAAATACTAGGTATTCTAAAAATAACTGTTTTTCTACATGAAGCCATCATCCTAACTGATAATGACATGCTCTTATTATTTGGATACTATACTCTGTAACAGTATTTGTAGTGAATATATTTGAAGTAAAATGGTTATACAAATGTTGTAATATAGTTGAAATGTATTATTTAGAACACACAAGGCTATGTAGGCATTGATGGACCTTTAATTGTATTGAAATATTATCCTTATTCTTTATTCATGTATTAATTATTCACTAATTAGTTACCTTAATCACATTAGTTTGAGTATTCATTTATGGAGCATCCACAGTGTCCAGGCACAATGCTAGTTGCTGATCAAAGAAAAATAAAACAGTGTGGACTGTTCAGCACTGTCTGGCCCCTGCTCCAGCAGAGTTTGGAGAGTGGAGGGGAGAGGGGCCTTTTGACAATCTGAATACACATACCTAATTGCAGGTATGGGAAGGGTTAGGGTCTGTGTGGTTCTTGGACAACTAGAAAGTTGATCTCCTCTCAGAAACTGGGGATAACTTAGAAAGTCTTTAGAATGAGAGAGACATCATCATAAACAGCCACAGATGAAACTGGATAGAAATGAAATACTTTTAAGGATGCGGTTTTTCTTATACTATAGTTGAATATATTTGGTGTCAAGTTTTCTCATTGCCCTAAAAATAAACATATAGTAATTCTCTAAAATTCATTTCAAAACTTGCTAGCCAATTTCTTCTCAAACTGCAAGTCTCTCAGTTTAATATTTAACATGAATAAATAATTATACATTATAACCCACTGAAGCAAGCTTCTGTTATACTGAAAAAGTATTAGTTACAAACAGAACATTTGGCACCATCTGTTCAATATTTGATTATGTAGGGTTCCCAAATTATTTATTCTCCTTAAGAACTTGTATTTTAACATCCTGCAAGAACCAGAGGGATACAGTGGTAGCAGACATCCATGCTAATGCTAATAGCTGTTCTTGTTCTGGTCGTTGAGTCCCTTTAATTACTCAAGTAACACAGCAGTACATTCTTCTTTAAAAAATTAAAACATTACCAATAAGGCTATGTCCTCTGATCAATTCCACTAGTGTTTTCCCTTCCCTATGATTCTTCTCTACCTTCACGTCTCTTTTCATGTGTGTATGTAATGTGTTGTTTGAGGTGTGTTACGACATAGATAGTATCACATAATGTATGTCCTATTCTTCCCATTACTTTTTTCGTATGACTTGAAGCCCTGTATATGTTTAAATATGTGTGTGTGTGTTGTTCTAACTTGTTCTTTTAAACACTACCCAATACTTGATAGAATCAAAATCCTCTTATCCAGGCATTGCCTAGGTAACATTACATGAGTAAGTCCTTCTTGCACCTGACTCATTAGTGCATGACTTGTTCCTCTTTCCAGAATACATTTAGGTGTTTTGATATGGCTGTAAATGAACTAGGTGAATAGCTTCATTCCTACTACCAAAATAATCTGATTCGCTACTTTATTTACTGCAAAGATATATATTGATACTGCATTTCAAAGTTCATTTGAAACTACAAAGATGATTGTAGATTGCATATATACATTCATACATATCATCATCCTTGACAGGCAAAAAAGCTTGAGGAAAATAAAACAAACAAAAAGTCCTATTGTATTACTATAAAAGGACAAATGAGTTAAAAATGATTTTGTTTTTAGATGAATTAGTTAATAAATGCACATGAAAATACTTAGACATGAGTTACATCAAAGCCAGAGAAGACACACGATAGCATTCCATTAGACCAATCCAGGATTGTAGTTTGTTCCTCTAGCATATCCTAATATTGTGCGAGAGGCTTACTCATTTAACAAATTATTGGCCTCACTGAGATTCAAGCACTGTTCTAGCTCCTTTGCTGTGTTAACACATTTAATATTTGTAAGAGTCCTATGAGGTGAATGGACCTTTATACCTGAATTTTACAGGGAGTTATACAGAGTTTCATCCTTAGAAAAACTCTAGAAAGGAATAGAGATATTTTATGAGGATTTCTATTACTTTATTATTTGTGATACAGTATGGAGAAACTGAAAATAGCCCAAATATCTGTTATTGTTAGATTAATAAATTATAGTACACCCTTGTAATGAAAAACAGTGGCATTTTGGATTGAGCCAGCTATCCATATTATAAATGTGAAAAACTTTATAAAATATATGATTTTGTGCAAAAGTAAGCAATGATATTATTCACAGACAACTGTGTTTACTGAGGAGGTGGCAATCTCCCATCCACCTGGCACCCCCTTTCTTCCACAATGGTTCTTCCTAGTTTCAGCTAGCCTCTGCTCGCCTAGTGCTGTCTAATGGATATACATACCACTTGCCCTAAATGTTGAAAGAGACCAGCAAAGAATGAATCTTGTGGTGGGCAATTGAGGTCAAAGTCTCAAGATCACTTTGCATCATGAATTAAGGAATCCAGCCAGAGTAGGTGGAGCCAAGAACAGGTATAGACCTACAATTCCTCTCTATCTTAATATCCACAAAGCTGTGCGAACATTAAATGGTGTCATAGTCACTTGTCAACCATACCCGACAAGATTTAAATTCATTTGGCAGCACAACCTGAATTTGCCCTCTGAATTTCCATGAGGGCATTTGATAGTCTGTGAACATTCGTATATTTTGCTGCATAAATATAGTAGTCTTCCTATTAAGTGTTGGTCTCCATTATCCTTCTAAAGCACAAATAATTCTTAATTTTCAAACACAGCTGATCCAAAAAGGGAAGTAATCAGGTAATGAGAACTAAGCCCTCATGAATAAGATAAATGCTCTTGTAAAAAGGAATCAAGAGCAATTGTGTATCCCTTCTACCATGTGAGGACACAAAAAGGTGCCAAGTATGAACCAGGAAACATTCCCACAACAAACACCAGATCCGCCAGTACCTTCATGTTAGTCTTCCCAACCTCCAGAAAATGACAAATATGTTTGCTAATGGAATGACTGGAGTAAGTGTGCACCGCATGGTGGCTGGAGATCAGGGGTCCTTGGTGCAATCCAAATTCATCTGGTCCCATCTGTGGTTTGATACCAAGCTGGAACATCAGTAGAAAAGATCCTGGATCTCCTGGGCAGAGAGAGTCTAGGGAATTTATTGTTTGGTTGGTACTAGTTTTGCCAGCTCACCTGGAGGGATGCATGGATTGAAGTTGCTGGGGGTTGCTTGCTTTTTCTCCACTTAGTCTCACATTCCTCTTAACTTTTTGAGGATAGGAGCTAACTGAAGGATAACAGCATTTGAGAATTAACATTGTCACAAGATGCTTTATTAGAGTTTTGCTGGTTGCTAGATTGTTTGAATAATGAAGTATGTAAAAAACTGGTTTTGATAAGTCAGTAGAGCAAAGATGTATCAAAAAGATACAACCCCAATAGTAATGCTTTCTATATTATAAGCATTCCACTATTGTCATGTATTTAAAAAATAAAAAATATTTAAAACAATGTTTTATGCAAAATCTGCAAGACACTGTTAAGATTGTTTCTGTGATGTTAAAAGAAAGATTTCAAGTTAAGATTATAGGTGACATATGGAATCCCATTACTGCTTTCTTCTGAGGCATGTATTGTAACACACAGGTTTGAAGCCTAAAGTGAGCAAAGCTCTGTAAAGTATCTTTACTGTAGTTAATTTTTAACATACGGCCCAGAAAATATAGTAGTATCTTAATGATACATTGCAACATGATGAGGTATGACCAGGAAAAATTTTAACCACAACAGAGTTTTATTGTTGCACAGTACTTAAGAGAGATCTTAAACTTAAAAATGATGTGGTCTAAATTTCTGATCCTTTCTATGATGACAGGAGTCTCAGTGTTATGCTACTTAGAAGGTACTTAACAGATGAGACAGGTAACCTGCCCTTGAAGTTAAAGACAATATTCTTGTTTTTTTTAAAGGGCGGGAACTCCCTTTTAAAAGATATCTTTATTATGAAGAGAATATTTTGAAAAACAAGTGTTAGGGATGATTCCATTGTTATTTGCTCTTGTTGTAAAATCACTATAAAACATAAAAAGTTTTATAGCTACTTTCATACTTGGAAATAACTTGTTAAAAAATCTTTCAAAGAGTTTTCAATAGTTAGGTTCTGAAGATATTTAATAATAATAGTGACATTTATTACATGTCGGGATCTTGGCTCAATATATTACATGAAGCACAAAGAGATTAAATCACTTGCACATGCCAAGAGTGAATAAATGGCAGAGCTGAGACATTATATCATGTCTTATCCATTATCCAGTATCCCTTTATGTTAATTATTTGTTATGAAAACTGATTGACATCAGGGAGAGTGGAAATTCACTAGCTGAATTTCTGGGGAAGAGAACCTGTATAATTGGGAGATGGAATTGGAATACAATGCACAACATGACTAAGTTACCTGCTCTGCAAACAATTGACTCATTCCAGTGGTGTGTCTGGGTATCTGTCTTCCATTTTTCTCTTCTCAATCTTCCAACACTTTTCTGTCCTCACTTTCAGCAAATGACCTGGCTTCCCAATTTACTGAGAAAACTTCCTGAAGTTTTAGGATATACTATTGCTCTCACGTGGTATCTACTTCATAATCTATTTTTCATCCTGCACTGGAGATCTGTGTGCTCTTCTTGAGATCATTCTTCCCACTTGAACACTAGATCTGGGCTACTCCTGCCTACTCAAGAGCATGTGCCAGAAATGCTCCCCTTCCCAACTTAAATAATTTCCCTCCTCTCTACTGGATCATTCCCCTCAGCATGCAAGCATTCTAATATTTTTCCCATCCTAAAATAAAATATCCAAAATATTCCTGTTTATTTTACTTACCCTTCAGCCATCAACCTTTTTCTTCCTCTTTTGCAACAAAACTCTTATGAGGATAAGAGTTTTCCTAAATCTAATCCTATCAGTTTTTTTCCCTCCAGCACTCCTCCAAAACTTTTCTTGTCATGCTGACCTAATTGTAAATCTGATGGTGATTGTCAGTCCTACCTACTGGATCTATTAGTACATTTGACAGTTGATCACTCCACCTTCCTAGAAATAGTTTCTCTGCTTGATTTTTAAGACACTGTACTCTTAATTTTCTTACTGACTTCCTTTCAAATTCTTCTCCTGCTCTTAGCACCCAAGCCCCCTGTTTTCAGTATTAGGACTCCTTCCCTGTGTTTATATGTTTATTTCCTTGGTGATCTAATTCAGTCTTTTGAATTTAGATAAATCATCCACACACTGACCACTCCCAATTTTCTATGTCCAGTCCAGTTATTTTCCACGAGCTCTAAGCTTATATATTCAAATGCCTACCTGATATCTTTATAGTAGGGTAACTGAACATCTCAAACCAATAAATCCAAAAGTGAGCTTCTGATCTACAGTGTCCTTTTTTGGTCTTCAGTCCATTTGTCTCAGAATCATCAGTTTAAGATGATTATTGCTGAGTCTTATCTCATATATACTAAATCAAAGTGTCTAGAAATGGGACCCAGAAATTGGAATTTCATTGAGCTATACAGTTGGTTCTTAAAAGCACTGCTTCATTTAAAGAGTAGCCAGATAGTGTAAGCTGAAGGTGACATGATCAACTTTGTTTGTGAGAAAATTAATTCTGGAAGCAATGGGAAAGCTGGGTGGAAAGTTGTGTGAGAGGAGAGGCAGGACTAAGAAAAATTAAAATACTCTGTTCTAGATAGAGTAGGAAGGAGCCTACAGTTCTGAGATGAGAAAAAAAGCTACTTTTCTTTGCCTAAAGCATTGACATTAATCTATCAAAGGCAGGTGAGCTGTTTCCCATACCAAGAATGTTCCCTCCTGCAAGAATTCTGGAAAATGTGAAAGGCCAGGGAGAAAAGATGGAGACTAACATATTTTGGGGTGTGTTCTTATAACATACCAGGTACTACAGTGTTATAGCTTAGATATTAGGTGTCCCCCAAAAGCTCACATGTGAAACCATGCAAAAAGATTCAGAAGTAAAATGATTGGATTATGAAAGCCTTAACCAAATCAGTGAATTAATCCCCCTGATAGGGATTAGCTGAGTGGTAATTGAGGATGGGTAGGGTGGGGCTGGAGAAGGTGGGTCATTCAGGGGCATGCCTTTGGGGTACATAGCTCATATTTGGCAAGTAGAGTCTCTCTTTCTGCTTTCTGATAATCATGTGAGCTGCTTCCCTCCGCCACACTCTTCTACCATGATGTCTGCCTAACCTTGAGCTCCTAGGAATGAAGGCTGCTGTCTATGGATTGAGACCTTTCAAACGGTGAGCCCCAAAATAAACTTTTCCCCCTGGTCAAGTCTTTTAGTAACAGCAGAGAAAAAGCTTATTAAAACATATAGTAGGCCTATTGCACAATATTCCTTATCTCCTTCAATTTTCAGAAGTTTTTTTAAAAGTTGCTTTCATTCTCTTTACAGATTAAGAATTGAAACAGGCAGGCAAGGTAACAACTCTAATGTCACCCAGCCAGTTAGTAATGGAGCTGGTAATCAAACTCAGTTCTGTTCAACTCCAAAACCTAAACTGTTCTCACTGTACCATACCATTTCACACTGTTTGAAGTAAGACATGGTGGTAACAATTAAGTAAGAGATTTATCAGGAAATACTTAAAAATCTGGTAGTAGTCCAATCTTATATATTTGGGGGGTCTAGACCTACATAGCAATCAGGAAAATGTTAATTATCCACACAATTCTATTTTTGTACAAAGACAATTTCAGATGAGGATGGTGAGACTCTAGAGAATTATAACAGAAACTTAAGCCACCTGATATGCTAATCACAGTTTGTACAAAATAATGAAGTTGAACATCAATAAATTTAGGGTTTCCATGCTAAAGAAAAAAATTAAACTGCATAAATATGAGGGAAAGAATTAACTATTTCCATGTGTGTAAAAAGTTGTAAACTTGAATCAAAATAGCACAATGATTTAAACCACCTTGTCAATGCATACCTTTGTAAATTTTTCATATTTTTATATAGGTATCTTAAATTCCTTTCTCATTGGTACATGTGTTCAAATGATGTGTCTGTGTTATATAATGTGTGGTTCTTTACATTTCCTAAAAGCCTGTTGATTAGCTAAATACACAATCATAGGTGTTTGGTGTAACTAGTTAGATAATTTGGTGTTTTACCAGTTAAAAGATATGTGAATATTTAGGAGAGAATTTGTAACAGAGGTAGAGGGATTGTTTGGCTTAGAGAACAGTGGTTCTAGCTTCAGGAAGGAAGGATGAGAAGCTGATCCACAGTGAGAAAGCAAAAAATAAATAAGTAAAGGAAATAAAGAGAAGAAAGAAGAACAAATAATTTTGAATGGTAACAGGAAGGGATTAATTCTTGAATTTTTTAAAAATATCAGAATGGGTCAACAAACAGATTTCTATAAACTATTTATCTCCTCCTTCAGAATATATCTAGAATCTGGACTATCATCACTACCTCAATGACGATTTTGTTTCAAGCTACCATTATTCCCCTTTGGATTTATCACAACAGCCTCTCATATCTAGCTTTGCCTCCTCTATTCTCATTCTAGATGCTAAAGTGATACTGTTAAAAAAAACAGATCATGTCACTCCTTGAAAGCCTCTAATAGCACTATATTTCTTTCACATTAAAACCAATGTTTGCTCAATGGTCTCCAAGGCCTAGCAGGATATGAACCCTCCTGCTCTCTGAAATTACTTTCTACTACTATTCTCCCTGGCTCAGTTACCACTTACCTTACTAGTTTCCTCATATAATTCAGTGCATCTCTTAGCATCTTGAAAATTAGCTGTTTCCTCCCTAAATTCATTTTCTGACACTCCACATTCACTAAACTCACCCTAACTTCTAGCTCCAGTAAATGTCCTGAAATATACCAAATATTGTTGATGGCCTGTCTCTCATTTAATGGTCATATTTTCCCACTTGAGTGCTATCAAGTAACCTACTTTAACACTCCTGTCAGCTATAAGCACATCAAGTTTTCTTTTCTTGCCTAATTGCTTTGGCTAAAGTTTCAAATACTATATTGAGTAGGAGTGGTGAGAGGGGAGATCCTAGTCTCCTTCCTGATTTTAGAGAAAATGCTTTTAGTTTTTGCCCACTCAGTATGATGTTGGCTTTGTGCTTATCATATAGAGTCTTTATGAAGTTGAGGTAAGTTCTTATTATCCTTAGTTTCTTTAGGATTTTTCACATGAATGGGTGCTGAATTTTGTCAAAGACTTTTTTCACATCTATTGAAATGATCATGAATGATTTTTTGTCTTTGGTTCTATTTATGTGATGAATTAAATTTTATTGATTTTTTTATATTGAAACTTCCTTGCATCCCTTGAATAAAACCAATTTGGACATGGTGTTTGATCTTTTTAACATATTTTTGAATTCTATTTGGTAATATTTTATTAAGGATTTTTGAATTTATGTTTGCCAAGGATGTTGATTTGTCATTTTCTCTCCTTGAAGAGTCCTAATCTGGTTTTGGTATCAGGGTGATACTGGCTTTCTAGAATGAGTTTGGGTGTGTCATCATCATCCTTCTCATTCTATTTCATGGATAATTTGAGGAGGATTGGCATTAGTTCTTATTTAAACATCTGGTAGAACTCAGCTGAGAATCCATCTGGTTCTGGACCTTTCGTTGTTGTAATGCTTTTAATTAATGCTGCAGACTTACTGCTTGTTATCAGCCTGCTTAGGTTTTCTGTATCCTTTTGGTTTAATTATGGTATGTGGAGTGTGTCTAGAAATTTATATATTTCTTCCAGATTTTTCAATTTATGTAATATAAGTTTCAAAATAGTGCCTAATGATCCTCTGGATTTGGGGGATAAGTATTGTGATGTCTGCTTTTTATTTCTAATTTTATTAATTTGGGTCTTCCTTCTCTTTCTTTTGGTTAGTTTGGCTAAGCTTGTCAATCCTATTTACATTTTTAAAGTGCCAACTCTTTATTACATTGATCCTTTGTATTTTTGAATGGCATTACCACTTTCCCTGGCAGAGGTACCCAAGGAGACCCACAGCAGAGGTGCATGCAGTTCTTCAGGCTCTGTACTCCCTGTCAGAGTCACTCATGTTGGCCAGCAAATGAGGCTTATGCTGACTCCTAGGCATCATACTGTCGGTATAGTGTACTCTTCTCTACTCCTGATATAGATACTAGAGTAGATCTTCGCGGTCTTCAGCTTGATGCAGTCTTACTTCACAGATTACTTGGGAGGTCCACTTCAAAGGCATTTTCAATGATATCATTAACTGGTATCTCTGGGTGGGATGAAGCAGTAGAAATTTAATTGCTTTCCAAGCTGGAAACTTAGATGTGGTCACTGCAAAATGGCTGCCTGCCACTCTTCTCCACCAGCAAATTAGGATAAGCAGAGTGCTCCTCAATCACCAGGTGATTTTGCAGCTCCTGTCCCAGATTAACTCAGTGTGTCTTTCTCTTTTGCTGCTGTTTCTGAAGTAAGCTTGTCAGCTTTGTATTTCCCTCTTTCCTCCTTTATTACCCCCTCCCAACCCCGTGCCTTGATGGTGCAGGTACTGGTTACCAGTTAACAAATTATTTCCTGTTTTCTGTTCCATTAACTAGAATTTCTGTATCCCTCCTTCCAAGCTTCTGATCTTCCAGTATTATGAGTCAGTGTATGCCCCTGTCAGCCACCTCTCTGATCATCTGTCTCCTTTCTTCTTTGACTCCAAACTGTGAAGGAGTTTAGTCTGCACCCTACCTTATCTCTGCCATCTTGGATCCTTTTTTTGTTTTGTTTTGTTGTTTTTAATACATTATTGTAATTAAACCTGAAAACAATGATTAACTATTGTGTTACAGATGAGGAAAATGAGCATCAAGAGATTGAATGATTTACCCAAGGTTGGATAGCTAATAGGTTATAGGATTTGAATAAAATCATGGAATTTGCAGGGAAATGGATGGCACTAGAGCAGATTATGCTTAGTGAAGCTAGCCAATCCCTAAAAAAACAAATACCAAATGTCTTCTTTGATATAATGAGAGCAACTGAGAACAGAGCAGGGAGGAAGAGCAGGAAGAAAAGATTAACATTAAACAGAGACATGAGGTGGGAGGGAAAGGGAGAGAAAAGGGAAATTGCATGGAAATGGAGGGAGACCCTCATTGTTATACAAAATTACATATAAGAGGTTGTGAGAGGAATGGGATAATAAACAAGGAGGGAAATGAATTACAGTAGATGGGGTAGAGAGAGAAGATGGGAGGGGAGGGGAGGGGAGGGGGGATAGTAGAGGATAGGAAAGGTAGCAGAATACAACAGTTACTAATATGGCATTATGTAAAAATGTGGATGTGTAACCGATGTGATTCTGTAATCTGTATTTGGGGTAAAAATTGGGAGTTCATAACCCACTTGAATCTAATGTATGAAATATGATATGTCAAGAGCTTTGTAATGTTTTGAACAACCAATAAAAAAAAGAAAAAAAGAATTTGAATAAAAGAAGTTTCTAGATCAAAACATCTCACTATGTCCTAGGAAAACATAAATTTTAAAAGTTTACATCTGTATATATTGAAAAAAAATTAAATTTTACTTAAAAAGAAAACATCTCACATGAGTTCACGTGGGCCCCTACAAACTGTTCACTACCAAGAAATAAAAATTGAGCTGACTTTAGACTTCTTCTCTAAAGTACTGCATGTTGGCTTTGAGAAGAATTCTATCAAGTTGATATTCTTGGTTAAAATAACATATATTTTTTTGCATATGTAAGAGTCTACAAATATGAACTAAGTGCAATAGGGAGTCACCATAATCCCAGGTATTTCAGAAACTGAGGCAAGATGTTGTTAGTCTCTGTTACAACCACATATTATCACACTCAAGAAATTTTAACATTGATAAAATTTTTCTAATATTTATCCAATATTAAAACTTCTTCAGTTATTTCCCAAATGTCCTGTGTAGATTTTATTTTTTCACTTAGTATCTAATTAAGTTTTATATATTTCACTTAGTTGAAAGCTTTATTTAGCTTTCTTTAATCTAAAAAAATCTCTCATTTAAAAAAAAATGTTGTTGTTTTTTAGGACATTGAAATTTTTGTGGAGTCCAGACCAAAAGTTTTGTAAAAAGGCCCACAATCTAATGTCTGATTTTTTTAACCATATGGTTAGATTCAGGTTAAACATCTTGACAAGAGCCCTACACAGGCCCATGGTTTTCAAACACTCTGGTCTCATAACCTCCTTGCTTAAAATTATTGAGAGCTCAAAGACATTTTGTATACATGAATTGTGTATCAAAATTTATCATATTAGAAGTTAAATCTAATAATTTTTTGAAACTTTGGTTACCTCATTTTTTAAAAAAGGAAACCATTAGGTGTTAATTTTCCAAGCCAAAAAAAAAAAAATTAGTGACAAGAATGGCATTGTTTAACATTTTTATAAGTCATTTTAATGTCTGCCTTAATAGAAGACAGCTGGATTCTCATATCTGCATTTATGTTCACTTTGTTGTTTTGGTTGAAGTGTATAAAGTGTACCTCATACAGATATGCTGTTGTAAAATGGAAGAGTATTTTAATTTGATTTTCAGACTTTAAAAATAGTGATCATTTCATTTTAGAATGCATAAGGATGATTTTCTACTTTTATTATCCCTTCTTATTTTATCCTTGGTAAATCTTTTTCTTTAGTAGTTCTTTCTTCCAAAAGGCATTTTGTTAATCTTAAAATACAATTTATAATGGAAGGTTTAAAAATGCTTAATAATTTACCTTTAATTATCAATTTTCAAAGTAACTACTTTGTGCCTTAGCAACCTCCAGTGTTTTCAAGCAAGTTTTCTTTCTTTCTTTTTTTTTTTTTTTGTGGTGGTGGGGATTGAGTTGTGCATGTGAGGCAAGCACTCTACCAACTATATCTATATCCTCAGCTCTCATTTATTTTTTTTTAATTTTTTATATATTGTAATTTATTCATGTCTTTTTTTATTTATTAAATATTTTTTAATAACTTGAACTGATTCTTTGTTCAAATCATTTCATCTGTGGTCACTTTCTTAGTCTGTTTTCTGCTTCCAACAACACAATACCATATTATAGGAAAATTTAAAAAAAAAAAAGGAGGTCTATTTGGGCTCACAGTTCTAGTCCAAGATCAGGAGGATGCACTTCTTCTTGGTGGTGGCGCCCAATGGTAGGGCAATGCATCATATGGTGAGACAGGGAGTACAAGAGAGACCTAGTGAAACTGGCTTTTTATAGTGGATCCACTTTTGACATAACCCATTAACCCATTAGTCCACTAACCCATCCATCACATTAGTAGACTAATACATTTTTGAAGGCAAAGCCCTAATATTAACCACCAGTTCCCACCTCTTAATATCTCGCAATGGGGATTAAGCTTTAACTTGATGTTTGGAGGCACGAAACATTCAAACCATGGCATCCACATGGCCTTTATACAAGTTTATTAGCTCTCGGTAAAATCAAATTTGCTGGCATAACAAAGCATCCCAACCTACACATTTCATGCCCTGCCCTTGATCAGCCATTTCTCCAAGGAACACTGGTTACTTTTGGATGAAAATATTAGATATAACAATCCAAAACCTAGTGTCTGTGGCTGCTAACATTGTCCTTACTTCTTGACAATTTCAGTGGACAAACCTAGAGAATCTATCTTCTTGAAAAAGGAGTGAAATGTGATTACACACCAAAACTTCTCAACCTCACACTGTAGACATTTTGTGCCCAGTAATTCTTTTTCCTGGGGACTGTCCTATGCATTATAGTATGTTTGGCAGCACTCTTGGCCTCTCCTGAATAATAGCTACCCTCTAGTTACATAAATTAAAATCATCTCTAAGCACCACAATATTCTAAAAGGAGGTAGGGAAAGGCAGAGAACTTGTCCTTAGTTGACAATAATTGGTTTACATTGATATTTCTAACAACATCAAAGTAATTACTTAATCATTTTATTCATATTTATGTATGTGTATATTTATTATTATTTTTTCTAATACTAAACCTTATTTGTACACTAGTTCTTCCATTCCCTGCAAGAAATTCTTGACCAGATCCAATCTCACTTCAGTAATCTCAATGCCCAAACCAGAATTATTGTCAAAATTCTAAGCTTTTGCTGGGCATAGTGGCACATATCTCTAATCCTAGTGGCTCTGGAAGTTGAGGCAGGAGGATAGTGAGTTCAAAGCCAGCTTCAGCAATTTGGCAAGACCCTGTCTCTAAATAAAATAAAAAAGGTCTGGAAATGTAGCTCAGTGGTAAAGTGTTCCTGGGTTCAATGCCTGGTACAAAAAACAAACAAACAACAACAACAACAAAAAAAAAAACTCTAAACTTTCATCAAATTTCCAATTTCTCCTTTGCTTCAGTTCAGCACTCACTGCTTGGGGCTTGAAACCTGAAGGGAAGAATGAACAAGATCAGCTTCCTATCTGTTTACCCCGCTTACACACCCAAGGCCCACTGACAGCTGGCTGTGACTTCTCCAGGGCCAGGTATAAAAAAAAAAAAAAAAAAAAAAAAAAAAAAAAAAATTGGAGACAAGTGCAGTTGTATATGGCAGGTAGATAGATGACTGTCGCTGAAGTTCTCTGTGTTTGGTATACAGTCATTGGGATGATTCCCGCGTACACTTCCTCTGTGGGATACCTATGTGTAGAATTCCTGGAGACAATTTCCAACTAATCTTATAATGCAAGTGATGCCTCTCCTTTCTAGACACTTCTGACTGTGCCCCTCGGCTTTTGGATTTCATGGCCTCTCTGCTCCTCCACAGGTTTTTCTGGATCACAATGCCCTCTAGGTTATCTTTTTAGATGAAAGCATTTAAAACTAAAACCTTTTTAGTGGCAAATATTAAAAGCACTTACATTTAAAATGTAGAGTTTCTGAACTATCACCAAGTAAATGAAATGGTGTTACTCTCACCAAGATAAAAAAAAATTAAAACATATTAGATTCCCAGAAGACCCACTTTGCCCTGTTCAGGCATTCCCCTAAAGTAACAACCATCCCAGCTGCCAACATCATAGATTGCTTGTGACTGTTTTAAAAAATCTGCAGTATTATTTGAGTCAACTTAGTTTGCACAATATTTTACTTATATAGTTCACCCATATTTTTACAAGGGACTAGACATTTATTCTTTTTCTTCTTGGATGAAAATGTAGTGAATAAAGAAAAGTTTGTTACTACATTGGCTGTAGATGACCATTATGGTTATTTTCAGCTGACAGCTGTTATAAACACTCCTGCTATAAGTATTCTTGTACTTTTTTTTTTTTTTGCACAACTGTCCCCACTGATAAGTTTCTCATTTACCTTTCACAGGACCCTGGCAATTTCACTGGTCCTATACTAGTCTTTGTCCCCCAGCACAGGTCCCTACACACGTGTGAGTGGAAATTCACTTCCTATTACAGGCCAAGATTTTATTTTGTTTGTCTTGTTGTTAGTCACTGTTGATTTTTCTTACCACCCAAAGTCTTCATTGACATTTTCTGAGTAGTGTTTCCCAGCCCTGTTTTTATGGCTAAGGCAGCCATGTGAGGGTCTACATGTTATGTAGAATCTACTCTCTTCTCATAGGCCTAAGTTATATATCCCAGCCCCTCCTGGAATTTAAACTTCAGTTCTTGACTCCTAGGGCCTGTATTTGTATCAGAAAATATTTTGGATCATTGCAGATTCCTCATTAGTTTATGCTTCTGAATTTCATTTCCTTTTCTTGTCCCAGACTGAATTTCAACAATATGCTTCTACTGTGTTTATCCAGCATTTCTGTTTGCTTGTGGTAGAAGGAGAACCCCCATGCGTACCAGCTCATTCTACTTCAAGCCTACAAATTCTGCGTCCTACTATACTATCTTATTCTTTTACCCTGTTGAATATGCATACTTGTTTCTGCTGTCATTTTGCTACACACTGCCCTATGTTTTCAAAAAAGGCATGAAAAGTCATGCAAGTAAAATCTATTCATTCATATTCTTATTAAAAGGCAGCAAAATACAGATGTCTTATTTTATAGGTAAGTTTTTTCTAGCTTATAATGAAAATGTTTTATTTCAATTAAAAAGGAATTTTACTTGTCATGTACCGAAATTTTATGTCACCAGGTTATTAAATGATCTAATCACATTTTAATTTTTCTTTTATTTTCAAAATATTATCTTTTTTTAAATAATAGCAGCACTTGGAATTTAAATGTACAGAGCAAGTAGAAATAACATATAAATAAAACCACTCAACAATCCCTCTTTTCAGATGATTAAACACTTAATATTTATCTTTAATTCTATTTCTACTTTTAATATTTAACACTAATTTTAAATTTTTTCTACTTTTAATATTTAATTTTTTCTTTTATTTTGTCTTTTCCCCTTTTCCCACTTTTTATAAACATTCTCCTACTTCCTCATTTATTTCTTTTTAAAGTTATAATTTTTCCTATTGCATCTTTTCAATTTTCTTTCCTTTTTATTTTTTATATTAATTTTACTGTTATTACTTTTTAACTTTTAAATTTACCCTGTATTTTTTGTCCCTTTATTTCCTGTTACTGTTGGTGTTGTGGTTGTTATTGTTTTAATTTTGTTTTTACTTTATTTGTTTTTTTGTGGGGGGGAGGGGGACAGTTTTTTTTTTGTTGTTGTTTTTCTTTCTGGGTAGTACTGAGGATAAATCTGGCACCTCTAGCACATTGGGAGGATGCTCTGGCACTGAACTATACTCCCAGCTCAGAGAAATTGCTTCTTACTCTAGCCAAAAGCTAGCCTTTCTTAAATCTTAGCAGAACTTAATAGAAGAGATGAAAGGCGCTCACCATTAACCTGTCCCCAACAGGCACAGCAGGGGACCTAAAGTACTGCTTCTACACATTCACCCCCATAGCAGTAGCAGAGAGACAATGACATAATGATTATAGACATTACCTGTACAAGTAACCTGAGCATAGGTCATTCCCATACTTGTTCAGATTAAAAACACAGTTGAAAGGTTTATCAATAGGTTAGATCAGGGAGAAGAAAGACTATCAGAACTTGAAGAAAGGTTGAGGGATTATCACATTCAGACAGTAATAAAACAATAGGGAAGAATGAACTGAATATGTAAGATTTCTGGAACACCATTAAAAGAAGAAACATGCATGCTTGGAATAGATAAAGAAGAAGAGCTACAAGCTGAAGGCATAGAAAATCTGTTTAGTGAAATAAATAGCAGAAAATTTACCAAAACTTGGGAAAGACACTGATATCCAGGCACAGGAAGCATTTAGAACCCCAAATAGACATGACAGGAAAAACATGACACATTATAGTTAAACTGTCAAAAGTACAGAACAAAGAAAGGATATTAAAAGCTGAAAAAGAGAAGCACCAAGTCAAATTTAAAGGAAAACCCATCTGAATAACAGCATATTTCTCATCAGAAACTCTGAAGGCCATGAGACACACATTTTAAATTCTGAAAGACACAGCCACATCAATGTTTATAGCAGCACAATTCACAACAGCTAAACTGTGGAGCCAACCTAGATGTCCTTCAGTGGATAAATGGATAAAAAAAATGTGGCATTTATACACAATGGAATATTTCTCAGCACTAAAAAAGAACAAGATCATGGCATTTGTAGGTAAATGGATGGTATTAGAGAAGATTATGCTAAGTGAAGTTAGCCAATCCCAAAAAACAAATGCCGAATGTTTTCTCTGATATAAGGAGGGTGACTCAAAGTAGGGTAGGGAGGGAGAGCATGGGAGGAAAATTATTTCTATATAGGGAAGAGGAGTGGGAGGGAAAGGGAGGGGGAAGGGGAATAGCAAGGATGGTGGAAGGTGATGGTCATCATTATTAAAATACATGTATGAAGATATGAATTTGGTGTCAACATACCTTATATATTAACAGATATATGATAAATTGTGGCATATATGAGTATTAAGAATTGTAATGCAAAACAAAGAGGGTACATGTATAATGGCATAATTTGGTGCGAACATACTTTATATGCAGTTACAAAGAATTGTGCTGTAAATGGGTAATAATGAGTGTAATGCATTCCACTATTGTCATGTATGTAAAAATAAATAAATGAATTCTAAAAGAAAATAACTGCCAATAGATCACTATGCTCAGCAAAGTAATATTTCATAATTGAAAAAAATAAAGACCGCCATAACAAGCAAAAACTAAAGAAATTAGTAACTATTAAACCAGCATTATAGAAGATACTTAAGGGGATCCTACACCTGGAAGAGGAAAAAGATAAACACAAGCATGAGAAAATAGCTAAATTATCCATTTAAATAACAAATTTTTAAAATAAATCCCACTAAAATAGTAGATAAGCAAGTGAAAATTTGTAAACAAATAATAGTAACACAGAAACCATCAACCTCTAAAGTTGAACAACAGAATAAACTACTATAGAATATTCAAAATAACCATATGAAATACAAAAGAAAGAAAGAAAGAAAGAAAAAGAAAAGAACAGAAACAAGTACATACCTATTACTAATAACCCTGAATGTAAATTTTGTCTAAATTCTTTAATTAAAAGATAAAGACTGACTTATTGGGTGAAAAAGAATAAGACCCAACAGTATGCTGCATGCAAGAAACTCACTTTACATGCAAACACATACATAAATCAAAGTGAAAAGACAGAAAATTATATTTCAAGCAAATAGAATCTGACAATAAATAGGAATAACTAAACTTATATCTGATGAAACAGACTTTAAGCCAAAATCAGACAGAAGACAAAGAAGCTCACTATGTATTGATAAAGGAAATGATCCATTAATAAGATATATGAATTGTAAATGGATATACACCAAATGTTAGACCATCCAACTTTATAAAACTCACATGCTCTATGTAGAGGGAGAGATATGCACTAATACAATAATAGGAGGTAACTTCACTACCTCATTCACACCAATTGACAGACTATTCAGAAAAAAAAAACAATAAAGAAGCATCAGAGTTAAATTACACTATAGTTCAAATGAACTTAACAACATTTACAGAATATTCTATCCAACAGCTACACAAAATACATTGTTTTTTTATTAGCACATTGACATTTTTCCAAAATAGAACATATATTAGGCCATAAAACCAATATCATCAAAATTTTAAAACTTGTAAGAATTTCTCACATCAGGTCAGAATGTAATGAAACTAGAAATCGACAGTGAGAGAATCTACAACAGTTATACAAACGAAGTTGAACAATATACTTTTGAATGAACATGGTTCATTGATGAAATGATGGGATTAAAAATTCCTAGAATTAAATGTAAATGGAAACAATATGTACCAGAACCTGTAACATGCAGCAAAAGCAATAATGAGAGGGCAGTTTATAGACATGAGTGCCTACATTAAAAAACAGAAATCTCAGACAAACAACCTAATGGTGCATTGTGAAGTCTTAGAAAAATAAGAACAAACTAGACCCCAAGTTGTAGAATAGTAGAAATAATAAAGATCAGGGCAGAAATAAATAGATACTGAAAGAACAATATGAATGATCAACATAATAATGAGTTTTTTTAAAAAATAAAATTGACTAACCCTTGGCTTAACTAAAAAAAAGAAAGAGAGAAAAGACCCAATAAATAAAATGAGAGATGAAAAAGGTGTATTATAGCAGATATCATTGACATTTATAGGATTAATAAGGATTATTTTGAAAGACTATATGCAATTAAAATGGAAAATCTGGAAGAAATGGACACATTTCTGGATGTACATGATCTAACAAAACCAAGCCTAAAGATTATGGTTTTAGAATATAATAATCTTAAGTAGATCAATAAGAGTAAGTGAGATTGAAACAGTCTTCCAACAAAGAAAATCTCAGGACCAGACATATTCACAGCCGAACTTCACCAGACTTTAAAAGAATTAACACAATGTGCCTCAAACTATTCCATTAAATAGATAGGGAAGGCACTCTTCCAAACTAATTCTGTAAAGTCAGTATTACCCTGCTAACAAGATGAGATAAGAACAAAACCACCACCACAACAAAAACTCTAGACCAAATTCCTTGATGAACACAGATGACAAATTTCTCAAGAAAATACTTGGAAATCAAATTTAACAGCACATTACAAAGATCAGACACCATGACCAAGTTGATTTCCTTCCAGGGATACAATAATGCTTCAAAAAACACAAGTCAATAAACATTAAATAGCACATAAATAGAATCAAGAATAAAAATGACATTGTCATCTTAATAGATACAGAAAAGACTTTTGACAAAATTCAGCATTCCTTCATGATAAAAAGCCCTGAATAAATTATATATAAAAAGATCATTAAATTGTACATAAAAGAATCATCATACCTCACATATAAAGGCTTTATATGACAAACTAATAGCTGACAACATATAAAATGGGGAAAAACTGGAAGCATTTCCACTAAATCAGGAACAGTCAAGGGTGTCCATTCTTATAAAATATAGTAGTTTCAATTTAGCTGGAACAATTAAGCAAAAGAAATAAATAAAAAGGATACAAATAGAGAAAGAGATAATCAACTTATCTCTGTTCACAGATAGGATTCTGTAAAAGGCTTTTAGAACTAATAAACAAGTTCAGCAAAGTAGCAGGATACAAAGTCAACATATAAAACTCAGTACCTTTTCTATACACCAATAAAGAACCCATTGAGAAATAAATCAAGAAAAGAAATTCCACTCACAATAGCAAAAAATCCTATACAAGGAAGTGAAAGAACTGTGGTGAAAATTATAAAACACTAAAGAAAGAAAGAAAGAAGACATTAGTAGATGAAAAGACTTCCCATGATCATGAATTAGGAGAATTAATGTTGTTAAAATGGCTATACCCCTGGAAGTGATCTACACATTCAATGCAATTTCCATCAAAATACCAATGATATTTTTTTGTAGAAGTAAAAAAAAAATGATTCTTAAATTCAGATGGGAGCACAAAGGACCCAGAATAGCCAAAGCAACCTTTAGAAAAGAGTAATAATGGAGGTATCACAATACCTGATTTTGAAATATATTACAAAGCCATAAATAACAAAAATAGCACAGTTTGGGCATAAAAACAGACACACTAGACTAATGGACTAGAATAGAAGTCCCAGAAAATAAACCTACACTTTAACAGCCAATTGATTCTCTTCAAAGGTGCCAAAAACACACCTTGGAGAAAAGGCAGCCTCTTCCCCAAATAGTACTGGGGAAAACTGGATATCCTCATGTAGAGACTGAAACTTACCTCCATTTATCACTTGGTACAAAAGTCAACTCAAAATTGATCAAATACCTTGATGTAACATCAGACACTTTGAAACGACTAGAAGATAACATTGGGAAAATACTTCAAAATATTTGCATAAGCAATCATTTCCTGAATCGGACTCCAATACCTCAGAAAACAAGAATTGACAAATAGGATCACATCAAATTCTGCACAGTAAAAGAAACCATCAGCAGAATAAAAAGGTAACTTTAAGAATAGGAGAAAATCTTTGCCACATATTCATCTGACAAAAAAATCAATATTCAGAATATATAAAGAACTTAAAAAAGTTTAGCAACAAAAGGGTGAGTGATTTGAACAGACACTTCTCAAAAGAAGTACAAATGAACAATAAGTGTGTGAAAAAATGCTCAATATCTTTAGCCACTGAAGAAATATAAATCAAAATTACATTAAGATTCCATCTTATCATAGTGAGAATGGCTAGTTTCAAAAATAAATAACAAATTATGGCAAGGAGATTTTAAAAAAGGAAACTTTATACATTGTTCATAGGAACATAAATTAACACAAGTACTGTGGTAATAAGTTTGGAGATTCCTCATAAAGTTACAATAGAACTTCCATATTATCTAACTATTCTACTCTTGGGTATTTATCTGAAGGAAATTAAATCAGCATACATAAGTGATACCTGTCTTTATTGTGGCACTGTTTATAATAGCCAAGAAATGGAACAGCTTAGGTGCCCATCAACAGATGAATGGATAATGAAAACATGGTATATGTACAAAAGGGAGTAGTACTCAGCCATAAAGAAGACTGAAATTACGTCATTTGTAGGAAAATGCATGAAACTGGAAGACATCACATATTTTTCTCTCATATATAGAAACAAACAAACAAAAAACTGGAAGTAGAAATGTAGAAGAGGAGAAAAGGAACTATTAGAGAAAGAGAAGGGGTTGGAGAGGAAAGGGGGGAGAAAAAGTAGAAGGGAAAATACAAGGCATGATATATCTTTGTGTGTAAAATCAGCATAAAACCCATCAATTTGTACAAGTAATGTGTTAATCATTATAATAGAGAAAAATCTACAGACTGTGTAACTCCCGTCAAATTAATAATGTCATTCTTCAAAGAGCTAGAAAAAAAGTCTTAAAATTCATATGGAAGAATAACAGACTCAGAGTTGTCAAAGTCATCCTGAGCAGTAAGAATGATGATAGATGGATCACAATACCTGATCTCAAATTATCCTAGAACTATAGTAATAAAATATGGTAATGGCATAAAAAAAGACATGAAGACCAATGAATAGAATAGAGGTCACAAAGACAAATCCATATAGGTATGGTCATCTGATCTTGACCAAGGTACCAAAGACATACATTGGAGGAAATAATAGTCTTTTTAACAAATGATGATGGGAAGCTGCATATCCACATGTAAAAAAAAATAAAGCTAGACCCCTATCTGTCACCCTACACAAACATCAAATCAACGTGGGTCACAGACCTAAGAATTGGACCAGAAACACTACAATTGCAAGAAGAAAATACAGTGTCAACACTTGTACATTGGGACAAGTACCAATTTTCTCAATAACATACTTCAAGCTCAAGAAATAAAACTAAGAATCAATAAGTGGATGGCATCAAATTAAAAAGCTTCTTCAGAGCAAAGGAAGCAATTAAGAGCATGAAGAGAAAGCCTACAGAATGAGTGAAAATCTTCACCAACTATTCTTCTGATGGGGGAGTAACATAGAATATATAAAGAACTTAAAAAGAAACCAAGAAAACCAAATAACCTAATCAATAAATAGGCAAATGATTTAAACAGACATTGGTACAAAGAAGAAATAAAAATGGCCAATAAATATTCCCTTACCAATCAAGGAAATACAATCAAAACTATACTGAGGTTTCATCTTACTCCAGTTAGAATGACAATCATTAAGAATACTAATAACAATAACTACTGATGAGGATGTGGGGAAAAATACACTCATACATTGTTAGAGGAATTGTAAATTGGTACAACCACTTCAAAAAGCAGTATGGGGATTCCTCAAAACCCTAGGAAAGGCACTACCATATGACTCAGCTATCTTACTGCTAGGTATTTATCCAAAACAACTAAAATCATCATCATACTATAGTGATATGTACAAATGCATACCAATGTTTATAGCAGCACAGTTCACAAGAGCAAGTTATGGAACCAGCCTAGGTATCTGACAACAATTGGATAAAGGAAATGTGGTGTGTAGTCATGATGGAGTTTTACTCAGCCAAGGAGAATGTAATTATGTTACTTACTAGTTATGAATAGAACTGGAAAACACACTATGTGAAACAAGCCAGACTCAAAAAGTAAGCACTAAATTTTTCTCTCATATGGAAACTAGAGAGAGAGAAAACAACTAAAATCAATTGCAAAGTAGAGAATCTCACAAAAATAGGAGACCAATAGAGTAGAAAAATGGGGAGGGAGGGGAACATAGGGAAGTACTGAGGAACAAAATCTACCAAATGCTGCTATGTATGTCCATGCATGAATATGCCACAATGCAATATATATAGCATATCATACATAATGTACTAATCAATAATAATAAAATAGAGATCAATAGAGCAAGTGGATCAGAGGAAGGAGGAGGGGAGGGAAAGGCAAGCTAGTGGGAATGAGATTGATTAAATTATGTACATGGCATAATGGATTCCACTATTATGCATAATTACAATGCACCAAGGAAAAGAAGAAAAAACAGGAACAAGTGATTTTTAAAATTTACTGTACATAACAATAAGTGAAATATTATAGGTTTTATACTATTTTGTATATTTTGACTATACATGAAACAATAAATATAATATGTATACATTTATCCAAGAAATGTTTATCAAACCCTTATTAGATATAAGAGTTAAAGGATCAAAGGCTAGTTTCTCCTTTTACAGAACTAAGAAAAGACAGGCACACAGCATTTATAATGGGAATACACTGAACATGCATTTGGCACCCAGAAAAATGTGTAAGCCTTTCTGGAAACTGTCAGGTTAAACCAGACGGGAGCAGTTAAATGGAGACTTGAAAGATAAGTAAGGTTTTGCAAACCACATTAATAGAGAAAAAGGGAGCACAGTCAAAGACGTTAAGGAATATTGGGGTAATACAATGATATTAGTGCAGATAGAGTGTAAAGAACATAAAAGAGAATAAGTAACTTAAAAGGCAGAATAATACTCACCCCCTCTTTTTCCACCCTAAAACAGACAATAGGTGTCCCAAGGAGAAAGAGAAAGCATTGTGCTCCATTACAGAGTTCAGTGAATAGTTCTTCAGGTTTTGACAGGGACAGATATACAAACATTAAAGGCAAGAGCTGGACACTATCTCATATTTGAGTGAACTCTCCTATTTTTCATCCTGTGCCATCCATCCTACTTGTAGTAGCTTAAAGCTAATAAATACTCCTGGATACTTTACAACTCCTGATAGTGACAGTGTAGGTAGAGAACACGGATGCTAGCAAACGAATTGCTCAAGTGGTTTAATAGAGTGACTTACGATACAAGTAGAGTTGTAAAGTCACATTGCTATGATGGACTGAAGGGAAGCAATAATGTGCAATTAATAAGGACTAAGCAAGAGGACCTGGGTATGGATGTATTCTTCAAAACCAGAAAATAAGTTAGGAACTGTTATCTGAAGAAAAAAGGTAGAAATAGACATTATGCTGGATTTATAACCCCAAAGTTTAACATTTTACAGATTTCTAGGATAATGTCAAAAAGTCAATGCATCTGTGCATAAACTGCCTTCACTTGAGTATCAATCATCCTGACGCAATGACACATGTAATGGAGTTGCCCCATATGTTTCTCTTTCATTCTTGGTGACTGAGTCCTTTGTGGTACAGAGGCAGTACTTAGAATCTATGCCAAATTATCTCAGTCAGCTATGGTTGGAATTTCCTGGCTGTAGAATTTTTTTAACCAAAAAAAAAGAAATTGCATAAAGAAGATTAAACACTAACTATACCCCTTACATTTTGCTTGCATGGGGTCTAGTTTATAGTTCCAGTGGACCAACTCTTTGTGTTAAAGATGATCATAACTTATAATAGACTGAGCTTCCAGGTTTCCTGCAGTCATTCCAGCTGTTATGGGCAGTTCCCAATGATAGGAATTGTGCCAACCCTTCAAGGAAGTGACTTCGTGCCAGTGCTCTCAATATCAGAAATTTTCCTTCCTACTCACACTTCAAATGTTGAACTGCTAAATTTTTTAATCCCTTATGGCTTCTAAGAATTGCATCCTACTTGGTAACCATAATATCCTCTTTTATATTTGAAATGTGTTTGAATTTATTTACTACTTCTCATTACCTCATTTAGGCCCCTGAAGTCACAGGTAGAGTGTTGAGCAGGTTTGAGCATGACCAACATTCAGTGATGCCAAGCAAGAGATTGGCTTAGAGTCATGGACTTGCTATTTTGTGTGTTGATCCTCTGTTCAGTCATTTTTGAATATAATTTTCAATGATCTTAAATATTGCAAATAATCTTTACTTTTTCACTTTGTAGGACAGCATAACTATTTATGTGCTGGAAGAAATGACTGCATTGTTGATAAAATCCGCAGAAAAAACTGTCCAGCATGTCGCCTTAGAAAGTGCTGCCAGGCTGGCATGGTCCTTGGAGGTAATATTGATGTTTTCCTTAATAACATATTTATGCTTTAACACTTTGGGTCAGAAATTCCTAATTTTCTTATTCATCTTTATTCTTGCTTTATTTTTTTCTGTCTTGATTATTGATGTTGACTCTTCACACTTGAGTGTCTGAATGAAGCACATGGATGGATTGTCTTTTTTTCTAGATTCATGAAATTTTCCTACATATGATGCATTAATAATACTTTATAATATGCAGTCTATATCATGTCTTTTTATGTTGTTGTTCATGGTATCTTTTTTAAAAAATTAAATAATCACACATTAAATCCGACTTAGATAATCAATGTTCTCCCTTTATGCTCTTCTCTGCCCAGAAATAATATAAATAATATATTCAGTTTTTCACATTCATTTCCTTATCCTACTTACAAATAGTTTTTGTATTAAGAGATAGGAATCTAACTTCATTTTCCATATGGATAACCTATTACCATAGCATATTTATTGACACAATGGTCCCAAACTTTTTTTAAAAGTACACCACCTAGATTAATAAAAATGTTTGAAGCCTCCAACCCACAATGTAGGTTTGTTTATAAATACACACATACAGAACTACCAAATTGTATGTTAATGATTTTTAATTATTTTTATTTTTAGACTAAATTATAAATATAAATTGTCACATTTTTCTAACAATACTCAAGTTAAAAATTCCAGTGAAATTTGTAATACCACTACTGTTGTACACCAAATTCCTATATTTGTTCTTTTACTTAATTCTCTATCCCTGAACCATTACCACAGTATCTGAAGTGCTGTAATTCCATATATGTTGATACCTGGTGGAATAACTATCCCTAAATTATGTTTCTTTTTTCAGCATAATTGGTGCTTCTTGTTCACCTGAATTTTCCTCTTAAAGTAACATTTAAAGGCTTATTCTCAGTGGTTTCTAGTACTTGAAACCCTGCATGAGTTCATACCTCAGGAATAATTAAATACATTTTAAATTTTCTTGCCTCTCTTTTTACATCAGATAATATTTCCAATAACATCCTACACTAACACTAATTGAAGTTGTTTCAGTTTGTCTTCTCCAAACAACATATTGCCATCCAAAATAATTCATTTAAAATTTATTTAGAATTTCATAATCTGAGATGGCTTGTAAGGACTGACATATGATGCAATATATTTTTGAAGGACAATTCTAGGATTAAAAATAAAACTTATTGTACTTCAGATTTACATGATAAATTCATTCAAATCTAGCGGTGTCCTGAGATAGCCATCACAAACTGAGACAAAGAGCAGTGGTCACTGATTTCATAAGTGGATCTGCACAGAGGATTTTTAGAAAGAAATGGACTGTGTACTCTGATAGGCCACAGTTCTAATGTTCTTCTGCCAGAGAGTCAGTGGCAGGAGTCTGGGGAGTGAAAAATCCAACTCCTATTAACTAGGAAGAAGATATCTAATTTGTAGGATTAGATTCAAATTGCTAGGACCATATTAAATTTCTGGAATAAAGTGGAGAGTACTTGTGGTCTGTTGAAAATGAGAGTCCTCCCGAGAGTGATAATTTTGATTGCTCATGGTTGGATTCTTCTATAACTAAGAAGAGAATATCATGGAACTACTAAAAATGGAGCCTATGTCTCCTTCCTTACCTTCTTTCCTTCCCTCACCTTTGTTCCTTCCCTCATTCATTTATGTTTGATCCTCTTTTTTTTTTTTTTCATTTCTGGTACACAGCCCCTTTAAATACATGGGATAACACTGAGAAACTTTTAAGATTTAATAAAACCCTAGGGTGGAATATCAGAGTTCAGAAATATGGCTTTGACATGTCATGACATAGAGTTTGTTAATGGGCAGTTTGTTCCTATCTGCTTCAGTGGCTGTGTTCTTGTAAGAATTATGTTTAAGCCGTTTGGTCTTTTTGTTGCATATGATTCTTATTTTTAATGAATCACTTCCCTTACAGGTCACAGTGAACTTCTGCATTTAGTTGATTGCTGTGCAGTACTGAGTAGGAAGATAGTTATATCCTTAGTGATGGTAATATATCTTCTAATTTAGGTGTTCTTCTAACTTCTTTCCTTTAGACAACATTTTTGTTTACTGACTCACAAAGTTTTTTCTGAAATGAACAGAGCTCTGTATTTTGTATTTGTGGTAAGAATGCTAAACTATTACAAAGGTCTTTCAAAAATAAGTAGCTTTCTACATGATGGGATGATTAAATGAAGAGTTGTGTTTGTTGAAATCTTTTTTAAAGCCAGAGACTGTTTATGGGATTTTGGGTGGCGGATAAATTTTTAGAAGTTGTGTTGAGAGCCAGTTTCTCTTCTACGCATCCTCTCCCTCCTTTACCTAAATTCACCCCTACTTCTCTTGGCAAAGAGAATAACTTCCTGGCCTATAAAGTATGATTTCTGTAGTAAAACTTTTTAAAATCTGTTTTGTTTTGGTTTTCTTTTTGATTCTTTTTTTTCCTGAAGAATTCCACAATTTAAAAATTTGGGACACAACAATATTATTGCTGGAAAGACAGAGACCTGTTCTGTGCCTTTACTATAAAAACTGAAGCCATGTGTCCTGTCTTTAAGGCAAGGATTGCTATGTGCGATGGCTGCCACCTACCTCCTTAGACTTCACAGTCTTCCTCTTATGCACCTTTCCTTTTCTACCCAAACCTTGGCTTTCCAAATAGCATCTTTTATAGACAATACTTCTGACCAGTCCCCAGTTCCCTGAACTGAAGCCTGCAGCCACATGGTGTTTTCTGACCACCAAGTGTTCACCCAGAACACCCTCTTACACTCACCTACAGACGATGGTCCTTAGAGGATTCATTTTCACTAGTTTTCTTAAATTTTGTTGTTGTTGTTGTTTATAGGGAACTGCTTTTATGGCTGCCAATTAGAACTGTTCATTAGATCTACCAGTATCAAGTATTTTCAATTAAAATAGCTCAATATAAATTACAGATTGAGGGGTTCAAATATCTTCTCCAGTCGCAGTGTGACTTTATTTGAATGACTGAAACATAAAGACACATATTTTAAAAATCAATTCTAATATGGTTTTTGGTACATACTTTTACTTTGTATTTTCTATGATCTAGCATCTATGCTTTCTTTGAAGTATATATGCAGGTATACTCTGCTTTGACCTGGACAACAGAGGTGAAGCCTAAGAAAAGGAAAGCAAGACATTTCAGTGCAATAGTGGTTGTTAGAGCCTTGTCCAAAGGGACCAGTCCCATCACTGCACAGTGGTCATCATCCTAGACACACTTCCATAATCCCATGCAGGCAATTGAGATGATCGTCTGCAAATCCACCCAAACTACAGCCGTGTTTATTATGATCATCGTAGTATAAAAGGATTTACACCAGTTCTTAATTGCCTGTTGGTATTTATCCTCTTTCCTCATTCATTTCCCAGAAAGATTCTGGCTGCCATCAAACTTATGTTTTAATATTCAATATAATTATTCTTCCTTTTCTTCCATACAACAAATTAGTACTATCACTTGACCATCTTGTGTCATCCATTCAATATAAAATATTTTGCCAGAAATAAAGACAAATAGCAAAAGAGGGGACAGCAAAGTAAACAGCACTAATTTCAAACAGTATTCAGAATTAGCTATTATGACTTTTTTATTGTCTGCTTACCCACATTTGAATACTAGGAGGATACCAGCATTATTCAAATACTGCTTCCATCCTGTTGCCTCTCTCTACTTCTAGAACACTTATTAGATCGATATTGAACTAGCGCATTCTATCCTCTATATATCTTAACCCTTTTGACTATTTCTCATGTTATGATCTGCTAGAGTATATATAATTTAGTCAGTTCTGTATTCCAGTTTACAATTTTTTCGCACTATGTTCTTTAATAATTTTTTACATTTTAGTGGTAGTATCTTTTTTAACATTTTTAAAAACATTTTAACATGTTTCTTTTAGAGTAGCTTTTTCATACTTGTGTTCTTAATTCTTAAACAATTGTATACATTAACGTCCCCAAACTCACCATTTTTGCATGCTGGTAACCACATATATTTTTCTAAACATAAATAAATAAATAGAGTAAAATAATCCTGATTATTCACAGTATTCCCAATTATGTTGGTGTAAATACTCCCATTTGACTTTCATTGGTTACAAGTATTTGAACAGCAAGTTTCAAAATTCTGCATATTTGACACAGTTCTCGAAAGTCAGGATGAGCCAAACCCAATACACTGTTTATTGTTTCTGCTATTTCTCATTCATTGAAACATTTGTAATTTTGGTTCATTAGCTTATATTCGGAAGAGTTTAATTTTTTAATCTTGTGTGGCCCTAATTGAGGGTGCTTGTCTCTAGTGAGAATCTACATCTCATTATTCAAGCCACCTTAGCTGTTTTTTTTTTTTTTACAAGAGAAGGACCACTTCTATTTTTTTAAGAGATAATAGTATAATGTTTATTGTGGCAAAGACTTTCAAATGATAAACCTGAATATAACAATAGGGAAAATTACATAAAATATAATGAATATAATAAGTCAAGTTCTTTAAAAGTTTGATTTCTTAAACTATAATACAGAATAACAGTACACATATTTTATTATATATTTAACATAACTATAATTATGCTTTTTAAAGAGAGAGAGAGAATTTTTTAATATATATATATATATATATATATATATATATATATATATATTTAGTTTTCAGTGGACACAACATCTTTATTTTATTTTTTACGTGGTGCTGAGGATGGAACCCAGCGCCCCATGCATGCCAGGCGAGCACGCTACCACTTGAGCCACATCTCCAGCCCAACCACAATTATGTTTAAAATAATAAATGAGATGCACTAATTCTGATTCTGGTAATTTTTAGTTTTCTATAATTGTACATGAATTATTTAAGAAACTAACATAGGAGCGACACAGAAGAGGAATTTGTTCAATTTGGATCTTCTGTGTTCTGCTCAGGGATTTCTGTAAGTTTTTTTCAAAATTTTTATTGTAATTTGTTATATATGACAGAAGAATACATTACAATTCATATTACACATATAGAGCACAATTTTTCATATCTCTGGTTGTATACAAGGTATATTCACATCATTCATGTCTTCATACATGTACTTAGGGTAATGATGTCCATCTCATTCCACCATCTTTTTTACCCCCTTGCCCCCTCCCTTTCCCTCCCTCCTCTTTGCCCTATGTAGGGTTCTATATTTACTTTATACTTGAGTTTTCCCACACACTGAAAGTAAATCACTGCAAGCTGCAGAGCTGGATAAGGGGGAACTGTGATTAAGAATGATCAAAGGAGGCTTTACCCACACACCAAGCCAGGACTAGAACAGATATACTTCCTTTCCATGTTTGTTTGTCAGTGGATAGAGGAGTTCTTTATTTTTGACCCTTTGATATTACTGGCTTTGAAGAGTTTAGATATGCACTTAAAAATGCTGATTATTTTCTATTCATCATTTTTATTTTAGGTACTCTGGAAAAGGAGATTTATAAGGTATCTAATTGCCAGTAGGAGAAGTTTATCTACAATTTCATTTTGAGTTTAACCAAATACACTAACTCTACTCTTAAAAGTTTAAATTTTATCAATAAGTTAGAAGAGGACTTTCGGACTATCTCTGTAAGAACTGACATCGCACAGCACTGTAATAAAGAATCAGGATGCAGAGTCAGAAAATATGGGGTTTGATTTCAAATTCCACACTAAATAGCTGTGGAATTTCAAACACACATCTTAACCTTACATCTGTGTTTTTTCCCTGTTCAAATACATATTGAGAGTTATGGTGAAGGTGAATGAAATTATATATCCAAAATGTATAGCATAGTGTTTGGTGTACAGAAATGCTTGTTGCATGACAGCTTCAAATATCTTTATATATGTGTGTATATATATATATATATATAATTACCAATAATTGAACTCAGGGGGACTTAACTACTGAGCCTCAGCCCTTTTTTATACTTTATTTAGAGTCAGAGCCTCACTGAGTTCCTTAGCGCCTCACCATTGCTGAGGCTGGCTTTAAACTTGCAATACTCCTGCCTCACCCTTCCAAGCCACTGGGATTACAGGCATGCACCACCACCACCATGCCTGGCTTCAAATATCTTTTATGTTCTGAAGCAGTTTGGCAAATATTATCATTGGCAAAACAATTATTTAATTTTAACACAAAGCACATTCTTATGTCCTCACAAAATTTTTAATTATTTATAAGAGCTTGAAAAATCTATGCATACATCTTGGAGTTGAAATTAATTTACAGAATCCTAGCTGCTAGAGGTATAATTAAAGTAGTAGTTGCTAGATATTGTTATTATATATATTTATGTTGTTAAACCATATGTGCCTATAGAAGCATAATTGGAAACACATCTTCACATAGTAGAAAACAATACTTCTAAAGGTAGGAATGTATTTATTAGTTGAATTTTTTCCTGGAGAGGAGATCATCTTAGGCATTTTGAGTTAGAAGTGCTTTGATAGCTATTTGAGAGAAGAGTCTGTGATTCCAGGAGCATGCTGAAGGTACAAACGATACTTGCTAATTTGATCTACTGAAGATGAGAGAGAGGGAGAGGGAAAGGAATTTGTGTGGCCTAGGATGTAGGTAGGAGAAGTGAGGTAAAGAAGCGAGGTGACAGTGAGAGGTCTACAATACACACCACTTCCTTGACTTCCTAAATCTTCATCACAGTTTTACTAAAGCATAGAAAAACATGTGGTTTTGGCCTTCCCCATTCCTCCTATATCTGTGCCATTGTCTTTGGGTACGTAAGACAACTGAATGGAAACCTGAGATTCTCAACTCCCTTTGGTTTCCTTTGGTTGATGACTGGTTTCTTCTGGTTGGATGGCTTTATTAATCCTTAGAGTTCAGTAACTAATCCTTGAAGTTCAGGATTTAGCTCTACCTTAATCTATTAATTTTTCTTGAAACAGAGTAAAATCATTTTTGTCTGAAAATTTAAATCTTCACAAGTATTTGACATGCAGTGGGATTCTTTGAAATTTTTGTTTCACATTTTTTTTCACATTTTTCACAATTCCTCTTCTAACTTACATATGTTTTACATCTGATTTTTGCTTTTATAGTCTCTTTTTATTATTTCTATTTTTTTTACTGAATTCTGATGGTATATGTTTGATACCTATTACACATTTAAATCTGGGCCACTCTTGTCTTCATCTGCTATTCAACTTAGTGATTGTTAGTTGGTTTTCCTTGTCTTCTTTTCCTGATTCACCAGGCCTTATTTTGTTTAGCCCCTTATTACTTGAGCTTCAAGATGTGAAATCTCAGCCATTTGGATGGATGTAGAAGAGAAGGAAACAGTGATTGGAGATATAAAAGTAGCTGTCATGGAAAGGTATTAACCACTTTGCAGGGATATGCTAATTCTAAATATTCTAATGGGAAATATGCTAAAGTTCCTGCCCTTGATTGTGTCTTTTACGGAGGAGAAATTCCCTTTGGATTTCTTCCCAGCGTTCAGGGAACAAAAGGTCTATGGCAGGAGGCCAGGTACTTGTGGAGTCCTTGTGGCAAACAGGATTTTTCTTGCTGTACACTTATTATTTTATTCAACAAAATCACTGTACGGGGTAGGGTTTTATAATCAAGGAGCTTATGCTTTAATTGAGGACAGAGATGAACACAAAATAGACACAACATAAAATATTGTTGCCTGATACAACACTTAAGAAGTTCCCAGAACAACATGGTATCAATATGAATGCAGTGAGGGAAAGAATAGGAGAGACTGATTATGCAATATTATGGTAGGCCAAATAGGGCTTGATAAAGAATTTGAAGTTCATTCTAAGTACAATGGAAGTCACAAAGTATTGAATAAGGACTGGCATAGTCTGATTTAGGTTTTTAAAGGCTCACTCATTTGTGTAGAGAATAGATCACAGAAGGTGAAAGCAGGAAACCCATCCAGGACATTTGTGATTGTTTATCTGAGATAATGATGGCCTGGATTGTGGTGGAAGAAGTGGAAATGACTTTGGTTATGTTCGTAGTATCCTTTAGGAATGCTGGTGAAGTGGACATGATATAGGAGAATAAGTGATGGATGACTCTATAGAGTTTTGGGCTATAGCAGGTGCATAGATTGAGTTACAAAACTAAGCTGCAATTTTGGAATCTGTGTATTAAAGTTCTGCTGTAAAAAAAATGTGTTTCAGGAGTTTATTAGGTGGGGATACTAAGTAGACAGTTGGGTAGTTGAGTCTAGAATTCTCAGAAATAAAAGGGGCTGGAGTTATACATTTGGTAATTTTTCTGTCTTTAATATTAAAGACCCAAATACTTAGAAAGAGAAAATAGATATCTAAAAGAGCTCACATAACTGAGCCCCAGGTGAACTCCAAGATTTGTAAGTCAAGAAGATGTAAAAGAGCCAAGCAGAAAAACTGAAGGAGTAGTAACAAGGGTGAGCTATGTGAAAGCCAAGTGAATAGTGTGCAAGAAGGAAATGACCTACTCTGTCCAGCATTACAAACAGGTTGAATAAGACAAGGACTGAGAATTGACCATTGTTCTTTTGTTTTGTTTTGTTTTTTGGTTTTTTGGATATGTGAAAATCATCAGTGACCTTGCTGAGAACAGTTTGTTGGAATAAGGTGAAGAATAACAGGATTGGAGCTAGGAGAATTGGAGGAGAGGGTGCACATCTCTTCACATGACAGAGAATACTCAAGATGGACTATTAGAGGATACAGATGAGAACGTTTTAAAGAAAAGTCCTTGAAAAATGAGAAGGAATAAGACAGTGCTGAAATGAGAGTAACGAGCAGTTCCTTTATTGTAACAAGAGGAGAAGCAGAGTACAGGGTCACCCACACTAGAGATTAACTACAAAGAAAGTTTTCTCCAGATTGACCTTCTTTTCCCCTAAGCTTCCAAAGATCGATTCCTTTACTTCCATTCCTCAAAACCTCATGTATTGGGTTGAATGACAGACAACTGTTAAGCCTCTCTGTCCATTGACTTTCTTATCACTTCATACCTATTCTTTAGCATCTCAGTTCAAATCTCCCCTCTTTCCAGCAAAACTATGGAAACTTCCATACCCTTCATCTCCTTATCAACAAATTATAAACTTATAATTATATGAAATTCTATAGATATGTTTATTTTATTGTTTAACAGTGGTTCTTCAGTAGTAAATTTAGCAATCCCTTCTTTGAAAGGGTATCGTATATAAAGTTTTTTAAATCAATAAAAGAGTCACATTGCTGTCTACCTTCCCTTTTCAATACTCTTGCTGTAATATTGTTTTCAGAAGCTTTTAAGTGAGGTCAAAACAACAACTTCAATAACTCAGTAAATATGAGTTGGAAGTTCAGTATGATGGGCAGTTTGTAAAGCTTCAGATGTTTCGTTGATGAGTAGAGCAGACCTGTCTCCTGATGGGCAACTTGCTGGTGGGGGAAGCTGTAGGTAGTGAAGGGAGCAAACACAGCAACTGAGGATGCTGATGGGTAGGCACTGAGAGTGGGAGGCCGGAAGACACAATGCCACATCCTCCCATTCACTTAGCACGCATGTGTTGGGACACTGTAAGATACTACAGACAACATACAAAGATAACAAAGAAGCACTACTTTGAATGAATGTCATGCAGAGGGCAAGGAAACTTTGACCCTTTTCTTCTCAGTATCCTTATTCCTTGGGATCTGATTTGTGCCACAAATGTGTATGTGGTTTCTAAAATTATATTTCTAACTTGAACCTCTTTTGAGCTCTAGATTAACTTAAAATTACCACCTATAGCAGAAATACTGGAAAACAATCCTTTCTATATTTCACTCTAACGTACATCTAATGTTAGATCAGCACAGATGCACATGTAACTTTGTGGTTCATATTTCATATGATACCAAAGATAATGGTTCATAACTAGATGTTATTAAATACACAGCTAACCAAATGAATTACAGTTTCATTTAATTTGCAAAGAGAAAAATCTGTGACCAGATACTAGATAATGGAAATAAGAAGCTCCAAATCATAGGCTTGATCTTGAAAGCAAGACTCAGAAAAAGAAAACGTTCTAAAGTAATGCTTTCTAAGATGTTACTTTTATGAGATGGCAGTAGGTTTTAATCAAGTGAAGAGGTAAGATATACTTGAGAAATGCTACATATTAATATTATTGTCTTAGAAATTCATAATTCATGCAGTGTATTAAAGGCTGTGAGATGCACTGAGAAAAAGACATGTCTTTAATGGTGATAATCCAGCTGGTCTTATATATGGTCATAGATGCCATTGTGTGCTTAGATTGGGGGGAAAAGGAGAATATATGATTAGGAACACTTATTTTTTATCAGATAATGAAAACTAACCAAAGGTATAGTTTCCTTTTTTTCCTTACTTCCTTCCAATCAAGTTCCAAAAGTCCTGACTACCATTTGTGTCTACTATAGTCCAAGCACTCTACTATGTGGCTTTACACATCATCTTTCCTAGGCTAACCATGATATTGCAAGTTAATTATTATATACCCTAATTGAAAAAAAATGAGTAAATTGATATGTAGTCAAGTAAACTAATCTGGTCAAGTAAACTAATCTATACCAGATAAGAAGTTTTTATATGACAGGACCCATACCCAGATATGGCCAACCCCATTTTTTTAAAATACTTTCATAAGCTACAGACAAAGGCATGGTTTACTATGTCTTCTACAAGTATTTTGGAAGAACAAACTGATAGTCGTGATAGGAGGTAGATGATAGATATGGCAAGATTGTAGCAATTTAATACTTTAGGAAAATATGTCTTAATAATACTATACATTTTTAAAAATTATTAAATATGATTCTCCTGGTGTGAAAAGTTCTCCTTTGATGGCCACTGCTTGATTAGCTCCCAAAGAGTCATTAGTCAATGGACTTCAAGAAATAATGGCCATTGAAAGGGGCAACCGTAGGATCTAATGGAAACCTCCAGCTTTGAAGTTAACCAATTTTCCCCCTGACCATACATGCTACACCATTCCTTCAAGTCACTTTCTATTATAGTGCATATATTTTATCCATAACATGTACCATTGTTTAGCACTAACTCACTCTTTCATCAAGGACCCTCTCTATCTTCTGCATCTTACCACCAGATATAGATGTCCCAAAAGGAGACACTTTGTGGTTACTGCTGTGGTCTCAAACCTTAGTCTGTGCCTGGCACAGGAAGCCAATAAATGTTTCGTGTTTGAATAAAAAAATAAATGAAGATAGCCTTTGATTAATAGCTCTTCTCTGTAAATCTATTATCATTATGAATTTGGCCAGTTAACCTCTATGATTTAATCTTTCATCTTTAAAATGCTAATCTTTATTTAAAAGGCTTAATCAATTAGATAAGGTGTATAAGTGACCTAGCTCAATGTTAGTTCACTTTTTAAAAAATTTTTAATTTTTAAAATTGGAGCATTATAGTTATACATAGTAGTTGGATTCATTTGACAAAATCAAATATGCATGGAATCTGATTTACTCCATTTCAGTCCACATTCTCCACCACTTACCCTCCCTTTCTCCCTCCCACTATTCTTCTTCCTGTACTCTGCTGATCTTCCTTTCACTCATTATTTATTTATTTATTTATTAAAATATTTATTTATTTATTTTAGTTTTCGGCAGACACAACATCTTTGTATGTGGTGCTGAGGATCGAACCCGGGCCGCATGCATGCCAGGCGAGCGCGCTACTGCTTGAGCCACATCCCCAGCTCCCATTATTTATTTTTGATTGGTGCTTTATACATTTACCATACAGATGAAAGTCCCTATTGTATATTTATATATGCATATAGCATGATTTTGTTATATTTATTCTGTATTTCCTTCCTTTCCCATCCCTCCTTCCTCCCTCTTAACCTACTTCTTCTACTCCATTGATCTTTATGATATCTGACCCGCCCCCCTGCTATTTTCCCCCTTATTTTTCTCCAGCTTCTGCATATGAGAGAAAACATTTGGTCTTTGGTTTCATAAGTCTGGCTTATTTCACTTAGCATGATGTTCTCCAGTTCCATCCATTCCCTGGCAAATGCAATGATTTCATTCTTCTTTATTACTGAGTAAAACTCCTTTGTGTATATGTATCACATTTTCCTGATCCATTAACTATCAACAGGCATCTGAGCTGATTTCATAACTTGGCTATTGTGAATTGTGCTGCTATGAACATTGAAGCAGTAATATCACTATAGTTTGCTGATTGTAGTTCTTTTGAATAAATATCAAGGAGTGGGATAGCTGGGTCAAATGGTGGTTCTATTCCTAGTGTTTTGAGAAATCTCCATACTGCTTTTCCCTGACAATTTGCTGGATGCACCACTTCCCCCACATCCTTGCCAGCTTTTGTTATCATGCATATTCTGGATAATTGCCATTCTGACTGGAGTTAGTTCACTTTTTGACTTTGTGTTCATTGTGTATTTTCATATTTTCCCTAGCGCTTGTGAAAAGACTTGATCATAAGCAGAACTATTAGTAAATTATCTGGGGATTTCATTTTATTTTAGAAATACTTTCTAAAGTTTAATCAGTGTGTCAAGCATTTGCTTCTGTTTTCAAAGAGACTCCAGCATTTCATAATGTAATAAAATCCTGATGAAGAGAGCACCCTAAGGGTGTAAAACAGAGAAAGGAAGTTAAAATACATTAGAGTAAGAAGAAAAGCAAGGGAAGAATTGCTGCAGAAGGCAGGCTAGTTATGTCCACTGAGGGGACAAGGTTCAGAGGGCTTCCTGGGGTGCTGCACCATTCTACACCTGGGGCTGGGAATTAGCTTTACAAAGATGTGCTTTAGCTGTGTGCTTCAATTGTGTTATGAATCACAATAAAATGGTTTGTAAATAATTTTTTTTAATAGCTAAAAGATGACAATGATAATAGGACAACTGGAAGGGGTGGGTATGAGTCTTTTAACCTTTTTTTCTGTTTTTTTTTTTAACTGCAAGCATTTAAGTTTTCAATTTGAATTACTATACCACTAAACTATAAAATGACCTGGTTTTGATAACTGAAGGAAATTTTGATTTTTTATATTCAATCTGTGTAGCCTTCTAGAAGATATAAAGATTTGTTTTTTATAAATATAAAAGCAGTACATCTTAAATGTAAGTACTAAATTTGACTTTTCTTTAGAATCCAACTTTCTGATTTAAATTACACTTAGGACATTAAATACTAAGCATTTCATTATTATGAATAAAATGCAGAATATAAAGAAAAAAAACAAATTAGAAGGAAAAACAGTGTTTGATTTCAGGTGGGTGTGTTGTTTTCTGTTAATCATATTATTTGGGGATTGGAACCAACTTTAAAAATTACTGAATTCAAATTTTGTGCTTTTTCCTTCAGTCTCTTGCCTAAACTCTCTGCCAGAATCTTACCAAATAAAAATGCAGCCCATGGCTGAAATGTCAGTGAGTTAGTGTCAGGGGTTAGGAAGGATTGGGGTTTAGGAGCCACATAATCTGAGATCTACTACTCTAACACTGTGCAAGACATCGTCTCCACTTTTCCTTTTCCTAATCTACAAATGGAGTTAATTATTCTTACCTTGCAAGACTGTTATAAGGCTTAAAAGATACACATATAAAATTTTTACCATCCACTAGTAAATGCTCCCTTCATAAATATTATTTCCCTTTCCTCGAGTGACCCATTCCTTCCCCAGGAAACCCATTGGAACTCTGTTTACAGTTCTGAATTCTTTTTGCATATTGATCCTGACAATTGTTCCACTGTTACCTAAAAGTTCTAGCTCAACTCTTTAGAGCTTTATAAAACAAGTAGAATCCTTTATCTTTATGATAATACCTGAACTCAAAAATCACAAAGACCCATGTTTACATAGTCCAGCAAGTAGCTTACTTAACTGGGTAGAGTGGTGGTAAAACTTCAACTAACCACTGGGCCTATGGTGGTGGGAATTGGGCAGACTGGAATGCCCATGCCTCATCTAAAAGCAGCAGATGAAACAGCTTTAACAGATTACTGCCACCTAACTAATTCAAGGATGTTTTTATAACTCTGGCCAGCATTGTATGAGCCAAACAAAACATGTCTGTGAGCCAGACCAGGTCTAGATTATTGTAAGTAGTCAGCAAGCAGCACAGTTGCTTCACACTGGTAGGCAGCTCATGCATGGCACAGAGCAGGTGGGGGGCTAAACAACATATGCCTTCAGGTCTTCATGACTTTCTCTAATTCATGCTAGGACATCTGTGAAGTAGCAGCAGCTGGGATCAGCATCATGATCCCCTTCAATCTGTCCTAATGAGGCAAATTCTACTCATCTCACCATCAGGCATTTTGTTCTTCCTAACCTGGAAATTGTTTAGAAATGCAAATGTGTCTGACCAGCATGGACTGCAAGGTGCAAACTCCATCTTCCCTCAATTTAGAAAAGGTGTTCTTAATTTTGGTACCTTCCGTCTCAGAATAGTCCATGCTTTGATTTCAGTACATCTATGAACCTGCTAAAAGTGAATAAAAAATTTTGTGAGGTTTGCATATATGCATATATTTTAAAAGTTTCTTAAAAGAATAAAACCCCAACAACTCCCAACAACTTCTATGAACTATACTTCAATTAATGTAGTCTGTAGCATTAGCTTCTGGGAGACAGTCCTGTCAGAAGAATAGTGAGGGTAATTCTACTAAAAGCTACTTGTTTTTTCATTTCTTTTTTCACACAGAGTTTCAAAACCCCCTGCTGGATTCTTGTGTAATTACCCATAACCCACTAACCCAATGGACACTCATGTCATTTAATTCAAATCTAAGATGTAACATTGGATTTTATTTTATTTTACTGGATTGATGCTAAAATCCATAATGCTGTGATTCTACAGCTTAAGAAAATCATTATACTGCGGATATTTAGTTAGTATGTATTTATATGTCATTCTTTGTTCTTCTCATAGGTCGAAAGTTTAAAAAATTCAATAAAGTCAGAGTTATGAGAGCACTGGATGGTGTTGCTCTCTCTCAGCCAGTGGGCATTTCGAATGAAAGTCAAGCCCTAAGCCAGAGAATCACTTTTTCACCAAGTCAAGATATTCAGTTGATCCCCTCACTGATCAGCCTGTTGATGAACATTGAACCAGATGTGGTCTATGCAGGACATGACAACACAAAACCGGACACCTCCAGCTCTTTGCTGACCAGTCTTAATCAACTATGTGAAAGGCAACTTCTTACAGTGGTCAAGTGGTCTAAATCACTACCAGGTAATCATAATTTATATGTATTATCAGGCATTAAAATTTTTACTGTTAATTAACTACACAGACTGTTTAGCATATTAAAATATGTTTCAGTGGCTCAAAATATTTGTTAAATATTTTATATGTGCTATAGAAACACAAAAGTAGAGAAAATGTTGAATCCTGTTGATAAATTAAGAATTATATATATGAAACAGGTAAGGAACAGTATATTTTTGTTATAGTTCAGGAAAATACATGTTGACTATCTTTTTTTTTAAATTCTAAACCCTAATTGAATTAACTTCATTTGGTGGAAAATAAAATGGAACACATTTACTCATATAACAAATCAAAATAGCATTCAGAGTATAGTAAGCTGTCAAGTCAATTAACAAAACAAAATTAACAAACATAAAAAGAAATGAACTTCCAATCACCATTTCCTCTAATTCATGTAGGAATAAAGGAGGAATTGCCCAGCAGCAGAGAGAACTGGATTGTATCATTTTGAAAGTATTTCAGTCACTTTCTAGCTGTCTTTGCTCCCTCAGCATAGCTCCATAGGTGCCAAGAGGGTTGAAAGAATAACAAGGACAAAAATTCTCATTTGATCAAATCTCAGACTGCAGAGCCAGAAGACTTGTAGCAATTGCTATGGAGGTGTTAATCTCTGATTAGAAATAGAACACTTTTTCCAATAACTATATGCTCTTCACATCAGTGATATCCTTATACTTCCTTAGAACAATTTATTTTTCTAATATCTGATCAAGAATGAAACATATTATGTCCTTTTTGTCCCCAAGAAAATTCAATAGCTTTTTAAAAAATAATTTCTTCCCAATTTGCCTTAATATATTTCTCAGTTATTATTCTACCTGAAAGATTTGAAATATAATACATGAATTGTATTGAACATTCAAGGTTACATGAAACAGAAAAATAGATTCCTGTTTGTTGAATCTTTAAAAAAATTGTTTTAAGCAAAGTTAATAAAATTTAGTATACTAACAAAATGATGTAATTTTAAAGAAAAATCAAAATGCCAGGTTCTTGTTAGCTTCATTATAGATGAAAGGCCTTGAACAGGTAATATTTTTCCAATTAGAAAAGTTTTGAAAACTTAGAACTTACTGTAATAAGATTATGAAATTCAATAAATATTTACGGAGCAAAATGTCATAATACATTGATAAAATTGTTTAAAGATATGTGTTTTAAAATGCTTTTAGTTTTTCTGTTTTTCTATTATTTGGGAATGGTGATTTCTTTGATATTTGCCAATATACAATATATTCCTTTTGTTTGTATTTTGGAATTTCTTCAATATTTAAAAATATTCTATCATTGATGCCATAAAAATAAATAAACAGGAAGAATATCAGTGAAGAAAGCGGTCGGGGGAGGGAGGAAGGGAGAGATGGGAAGTTTTGGGGATTGAAATGAAGCAAATTATGTTATATGCATTTATGAGCATTCAAATTGAAATTAACTGTTATGTATAACTATAATGCACTAATGAAAATATTTTTAAAAGATTCTACCATTAGCTGGAAGATTTAGAAAATAATCATAATTTAAAAGACAATTTATTTACTTTTGATTAAAACTAAGTAAGCTTTTTTGGTTGAAACAGGTAACTACCAGGAAATTTTGGCTTGCACACAATATCAAAAAAGAATGAAAGAAAAGTTTTAAATTGAATTTGATGGCAACTTTTTTAATGTTTCAAAATATAATTTACATGTAGCAAACCTGAATGATTGCAATACCATGATTATACATACTGTTTTCATTAACTATAAACAAGGAAATCATTGACATGATCAAAATATTATGCAGTCTGTGGTCTTTTTAAACCACATTTGAAAAGACTGCTTGCTGGGAATAGCATTACTGAATGAATAGTGAAAGTGGTTGACAAATAAAAGTGACTATATTGACTTCTGAAAAAGGACTGTAATCTGGTATTATTTGCTACTCCAAACTGATTTCAGTTGATATTAATCAAGGTTGCAGTTTTTATTCACTGATTCACTTCATACATGTTGCTTACACACCTCCAGTGTGCAAGAGACAACAATTAAACAATGGTGGCAATTAAATAATGGTGCAGTGCTTTCTAGCTTTTAGCTGTCAGTTTTGCACATAAATTTATTTTATCCATTTTTTCATGTGTAGTAAGACTAAAAGGTCGATGGAAGATGGACTTTTGTTAATGGGTCTTTTATAATAAGTCAGAATGTGAACTTACTTATTTACAGTGCAATATGTATACATTACATGCAGGCATGTGTGCGTTAGTGTGTGTGTGCGCGCGCGCGCACACACACACACACACACACACACACACACACCAGATGTTAGAAAAACATGTTAACAGATCAGGTCATTCTTTCCTAAGAGAAAGTATATTTGGATGTCAGATTAAGATCAGATGCAGAATGATCTTCAGAACAAAGATCATTGCACTCATGAGTGCCCCTCGGTATAAATCTGCAGGTGCCCAGAGGATTCTTATTGCCTAATCAAAGCTTCCTCATTGCTTCTTTGTCTATATTCTGTTGTCTATATTTGACCTGTTGATCTTAAGCAAGGTTACAATAACCATAGCTTTTCTTACTTCTCTCCACTAGTATTTCAGAGATATACTTTTTCTATTCAATGGAGACTTGGAAGATGCTCTAGCCTCCTGACAGCATATTTACAAACCATCTCTTAGAATATATTGCTTCTGACATTTAGAACTTGTATATCAATGATTTTACATTACCTGCAGTTTTGGTGATTAGTCTCTTCTAATTTACAGTTTGAAAGAACACATTATCTGTAAAATTTTAAAAATGAATATGAGAGGGCTGGGGTTGTGGCTCAGTGGTAGAGTGCTTGCCTTGCATGTGTGAGGCACTGAGCTCAATCCTCAGCACCACATAAAAGAATAAATAAATAGTTATTTTTAAAAATGAATATGAGATATTTCTGCTACTAGGAAATTTTTTATCCAATGAGAGAAATAAGACATTAGACAGTGTAGGTACAGATGACATAAAATACAGATATAAAGAAAGTAGGGACAGAAAGCACTTTGACAGGCACTAGAGAAATGAGAAACCATAATTCAGTTTATCTTGATTAGAAGAGGAAGCCATCACCAGTATTAAGAGTAATTGTAATGCACCAATAAAAATTTTTTTAAAAATGAATAGATAGCTGGGCATGGTTTCACACACCTGTAATCCTAGCAACTCAGGAGGCTGATGCAGGAGGACTGCAAGTTCAAAAGTAGCCTCAGCAACTTAGCAAAGCCCTAAGAAATTCAGTGAGACCTGTCTAAATAAAATACAAAAAAGGGCTGGGGATGTAGCTTAGTGGTTAAGTGCCCCTGAGTTCAATCCCCAGTACCAAAAAAAGAAAGAAAGAAAGCAACTTTCCAGATAGAAAGAGAAGTGTGGTTGATGGCATAAAAAAAGAAAGCATGAGACATACTTGGTGAATAATGAATGAAACCAAAATAACACAGTGGCTTCCAATCTTTTCAAATCCAAGGCTCCCTTTTAATAACATTAAAATATTATCATTCATTCATTCATAGGAGCTTTTATACACACAAACACACACACACACACACACACACACACACACACACACACACATATATATATATATTTGGTGGTGCTGGGGATTGAACCCAGGGATTTGTGCATGCAAGGCAAGTACTCCATCAACTGAAATATATTCCTAGCCCTTGATTTTTTTTCATTTTTCATTTTTTTATTTGTTTTAATTAGTTATACATGACAGTAGAATGCATTTATGCACTTTGATATATCATATCATACACAGATGGGATATAATTTTCCATTTTTCTAAGTGTACACATTGTAGAAGCACACTGGTCATGTATATATATATATTGTTATATGTATTTATATATATATAACAATAATGTCTGTTTTGTTCTACTATCCTTCCAATCATCACATCCCCTCTCCTCCCCTCACTTCCCTCTACCTCTTAGTTATCTAAGGTAAATCTATTCTTCTCTAGTCCCCCCCCCAACCTTGTTGTGAATTAGCATCTGCATATTAGAGAAAACAGGCCTTTAGTTTTTTAGGATTAGCTTATTTTGCTTAGCATGATAATCTCCAACTCCATCCATTTACTGGCAAATGCCATAATTTAATTCTTCTTTAAAGCTGTCATGCATAGGATCTTAATTTAAGTTTTTAGTAGCTGCTAATTGAGAAAACACATTTGTGTATGCAAATGTTAAAACATTACCACAATTAATATGGACCTTCTGGGGGTTTCATCACACAAGTATCAAGAAACCACTAATAATAAATTGATATTGAAGTGAGTAGTGGAAAGTAAACTTAGAGATATGAGTTGTAGGCTGATCAAGGAGGGTGTTAAAAGTCAGGGTAGATTTTGGAAATTAAATTGGTAAATATTTATTACCCAGTTTCACTTTGAATAGTCTTCATTTTGTATGTCAACAGAGAAGGCTGGGGAAAACTTTTCCTTTTTATAAATTTTTCCTTGATAACTTCCATTTGGTGAAATATCTATTCAGGTCAATGTTTTCACATTTTAAATATTGCATTTTTGACACCTCTCTTTTTTCTTGATTTCAATTAGCCAGAATATTTAAAGTTTTATTATCAGAAGACTGAAACAGTACTTTGTCTTGTTTTCTGATTTGACACATGCCAAAACATCTCTTGAGTCATTGGTAGTCATTGTATCTGTGACAAAGGAAGGATTTTTTTTCCTTTCTTCCTAAATCAAATGAGCAAATTGAATTATTGCCTTTTAAAAATGTGATGAGAGAGAAATGAAAGTGACTTACTAGGAGAAAAGTTAGGTGATGAAGGGCTTTTATGAAGGCCTTCATAAACGATTTTTCAAAAACCCCATTCTACTGAAATTACTATTTTCAATGTTGACAAAAATTTTTACTTATAAAATAAATGAATATTTTCAACTCTTAACACGCCTCATGTGTCAGAGGGTTTGTTGGCAAAGTAATCATTTAGTGCTGAAACTCTTTCTTTGCATTTATCATTTTATTTTCAGGTAGATATGTTTTGTTCCAATTGCACATTGTTTGACTCCTTATGTACATGCTCTTCCACCCACACCATATATTCGGCATGTCAGAGTTCTGTTTTTTGTTCCAGTAATTTCTTCGTCTGCATGGCCTGGGTGAGCTCATTCTTAGTCCTGTCTTTACTGACTTTCCACTCTAGTGCTCTACTATTAATATACACATCAGCCTACACCCCCTACTAAGCTACTGAACCAAATATTTTAAGTGCTTACTCTATATCTCCCACCCAGACGAATTTCCAAGTCAGCATGACCTTCTACTCCATAAACCCAAATCCTCTTTGTTTAACTTGACATGACAATTCAGCCAGAATCTTTAGTAGCATTTTTAACTTACTTTCATCTTCAACCCTTGTCCAGGGTACTCGTCAAAGTCTCTCAGCTGTACTTATAAATACATGACTCATTATTCATCCTATTTCCATTGCTCCTGCCCAGACTTAGTTTGGTTGTCATCCTTGATTTTTGGCCCTCTAACAATTCTCTATTATACCTTAAGAATCATCTTTCTTAAGCAATTATAATCAATTATGTTTTTTCCTTTTCTTTTCAAAGTAAAGTCTAAACTCGTTAGCCTTAACACCCAAGGCCCTCTGGGGTCTTGCTCCTGATTTTTGCAACAATATCTCTTACCATTCCTTTCTTCAAACAACTCTAAATCCAGTTTTCAAAATGCCTTTTTCTCAGTTTCCAGCCTTTTGCTCTGTTTTCCCTTCTTGGAGGCCTGTCTGTTCTCTTGCATCTTCCCCTGGCTGGCCCCTTAGGAGCTATCAAGAATCACATTATCCAGCACTTCCTTGGGAAGATTCCACTGACTCTTCCATGTCCACCTTGCATTTGTCAACCATAACACTATCACTCTGAGTTAAAATTGTGTTCTGCTTTTCTTTCTGTCCCACCAGAATGTAAGTGTTAAAGGCAGAAAAGGAATCTTTGTAATCTTTATGCTTAGTTGTGAGCATAATGCTTCACTTCAATTAAGTGTTTAAAAATGACTTATAGAAATTTAAAGTATGGAATTGATACAAAAAGAACTATTCTGCCTTAGATCATTAAAACATCAAATCATGTTCATAAGTCATCAAACATGTGGTGATTACATGCATTATAGTGAAGCTACTCTATGCTCCTCAAAGTTCATAATTGTGTATGAAAATTTGTACCTTGTGTCTAGAGGTGCTCAGGTAGAGAAGGTAGAGAAACATAACCCATAGGTAATTTACCAGAAATTATCCAGAGAACCTAGCAGATCATACAAGCATCTCTTTACTATGTATGTCTTTTAATTTGTTTTAAGCATTAACAATTGTATTTTTCAGGAATTATCAGGTAAGTCACTTGAAGGGAAAGGTATTTTTATACCACTTGTTAAACACAATTAACAATCATTCATCACATCTCTGTGTGAAGACTTTCCATTTTGATATCAGCTCAAATGTACTGTTTGCCAGATCAATATCACCATGAGGAATTTTTTCTCAGCATTCCCGTCTTTATTTCAGTATAAGGTGATGGAATTATATTACAGTTAATGGAGGAAAAAACACTGCACTTCTGTACTAAGCATGTTCTAGTTGGTTTAACCTTGTGCATTTATCAGAGAGAAGCCCTCTGAAGGTGGAGAAAATGTAGATTATCTGAGTTCCATTCTATTAGATGGAAATGTGCTTTTTGTTATAGATATTGGGAATTGGGTAAGTTTTAAGGTATTTCAACAAAATTAGACTTTTTTAATATAATGAAAGTGTCTATTCATTTCAAGACATTAATAACCCCAAAATGCAAATACAAAAAGATGAAGAGTGAGGAGAAGTGAATATAATCATGTAAATATAAACAGAATTTCTGTTTTTAATAAAAGAATAAATGAATTACCTATTAATTTGGTAAAGATGTTAAAACCACTCAGAGGTTAGCATAAAACAAAGACCTAAAGTGAAAAAATACAGCATAGTTATGCCAGATATTTATTACAAAGCACTTTCTTTAGAAAGTTATAAAAGTGACCAAGAAAAGTATAGAGACAAATAAATATATTCTTTTTTTTAAACATCAGAAATTTATTTGTTGCTCAAAACATTACATTGATCTTGACATATCATATACCATATATTTGTTTCAAATGGGGTATGAATTCTTATTATTCCCGGTGTACAGATTGCAGAATCACGTTGATTATACAGCCATGTTTATACATACTGCCAAACAAGTGTCTGTTGTATTCTGCTGCCCTTCCTACCCCCTACCTATCCCCCCTACCCTCCCCTTCTCTCCCCTCCCCTCCCTCTACCCCACCTACCAAAACTCATTTCTCTCACTCTCTCTTATTTTCTTTCCTCTCCTTCGCCTCACATCATCTTATATGTATTTTTGTATAATAATTCGGGTCTCCTTCCCTCTTCCGTGCAATTCCCCCTCTCTCTCCCATTCCCTCCCACCTCTCGTCCCTGTTTGATGGTAATAATCTTCTGCTCTTCCTCCCTGCTCTGTTTTGAGTTGCCCCCCCTTATATCAAAGAAGACATTCGGCATTTGTTTTTAAGGGATTGGCTGACTTCACTTAGCATAATCTGCTCTAATGCCATCCATTTCCCTGCAAATGCCATGATTTTGTTGTTTTTTATTGCTGAGTAATATTCCATTGTGTATATATACCACATTTTTTAATCCATTCATCTGTTGAAGGGCATCTAGGTTGGTTTCATAGTCTAGGTATTGTGAATTGTGCTGCTATGAACATTGATGACGCTGTATCCCTGTAGTATTCGCTTTGTAGGTCTTTTGGGAATAGTCCGAGAAAGGGAATAGCTGGGTCAAATGGTGGTTCCATTCCCAGCTTTCGAGGAATCTCCATACTGATTTCCAAATTGGTTGCACCAGTTTACAGTCCCACTAGCAATGCACCAGTGTACCCTTTTCCCCACATCCTCGCCATCACTTATTGTTGTTTGACTTCATAATGGCTGCCTTTCTTACTGGGGTGAGATGGTACCTTAGAGTGGTTTTAATTTGCATTTCTCTGACTGCTAACAATGGTGAGCATTTTTTCATGTATTTGCTGATTGATTGTATGTCCTCCTCTGAGAAGTGTCTGTTCAAATCCTTGGCCCATTTGTTGATTGGGTTGTTTATTTTCTTATTGTTTAATTTTTTGAGTTCTTTGTATACTCTGGAGATTAGGGCTCTATCTGAGGTGTGAGGGGTAAAAATTTGTTCCCAGGATGTAGGCTTCCTATTTACCTCTCTTATTGTTTCTCTTGCTGAGAAAAAACTCTTTAGTTTGAGAATGTCCCATTTGTTGATTCTTGATTTTAACTCTTGTGCTACAGGTGTCCTATTAAGGAATTTGGAGCCCGCCCCATGAGGTGGAGATTAGAGCCAACTTTTTCTTCTATTAGACTCAGAGTTTCTGGTTTGATTCCTATCTCCTTAATCCATTTTAAGTTAACTCTTGTGCATGGTGAGAGACAGAGATTCAATTTCATTTTGTTGCATATGGTTTTCCAGTTCTCCCAGCACCATTTGTTGAAGATGCTATCCTTTCTCCATTGCATGCTTTTATCAACTTTGTCTAATATAAGGTAATAGTAATTTTATGGACTGGTCTCTGTGTCCTCTATTCTGTACCATTGGTCCACCAGCCTGTTTTGGTACCAGTACCATGCTGTTTTTGTTACTATTGCTCTGTAGTAAAGTTTGAAATCTGCTGTCACTATACCTCCTGATTTACACTTCCTGCTTAGAATTGCTTTTGCTATTCTGGGTCTCCTATTTTTCCAGATGAATTTCATGATTGCTTTTTCTATTTTGGTGAGAAATACCATTGGGATTTTGATTGGCATTTCATTGGATTTGTTGCTGATATACAGGAATGCCTTTGATTTATGCATGTTGATTTTATATCCTGCCACTTTGCTGAATTCATTAACTAGCTCTAGAAGTTTCTGGGTAGAACCTTTTGGTCTGCTAGGTATAGGATCATGTCAACTGCAAACAGTGCTAATTTAAGTTCCTCTTTTCCTATCTTTATGCCTTTAATTTATTTTGTCTGTCTAATTGCTCCGGCCAGTGTTTTGAGAAATATGTTGAACAGAAGTGGTGAGAGAGAGCATCCCTGTCTTGTTCCAGATTTTAGAGGGAATGTCTTCAATTTTTCTCCATTTATACTGATGTTTGCCTGAGGCTTAGCATAGATAGATTTTACAATGTCAAGGTAACTTCCTGTTATCCCTAGTTTTTCTAACGTTTTGAACATAAAGGGATGCTGTACTTTGTCAAATGCTTTCTCTGCGTCGGTGGAGATGATCATATGGTTCTTATCTTTAAGTCTATTGATGAGGTGAATAACATTTATTGATTTCCGTATGTTGAACCAGCCTTGCATCCCAGGGATGAATCCTACTTGATCATGGTGCACAAACTTTTTGATATGTTTTTGTATCGGATTTGCCAGAATTTTATTGAGGATTTTTGCATCTATGTTCCTTAGAGATATTGGTCTGTAGTTTTCTTTCTTTGAAGTGTCTGTCTGGTTTCGGAATCAGGGTGATATTGGCCTCATAGAATTAATTCGGAAGAGCTCCCTCTTTTTCTATTTCCTGAAATAGCTTGAAAAGTATTGGTATTAACTCTTCTTTAAAGGTTTTGTAAAACTCTGCTGTATCCCCATCTGGTCCTGGGCTTTTCTTGGTTGGTAGTCTTTTGATGGCTTCTTCTATTTCCTCCTTTGATATTGGTCTGTGTAAGTTGTGTGTATCTTCTTGACTCAATCCGGGTAAATCATATAACTTAAGAAATTTATCGATGTCTTCACTATCTTCTATTTTATTGGAATATAAGGTTTCAAAATAATTTCTGATTATCTTCTGTATTTCTGTGATGTCTGTTGTGATATTGCCTTTTTCATCCCGTATGCTGGTAATTTGAGTTCTCTCTCTTCTTCTCTTCTTTAGCTTGGCTAAGGGTTTGTCAATCTTATTTATTTTTTCAAAGAACCAACTTTTAGTTTTGTCAACTTTTTCAATTGTTTCTTTTGTTTCAATTTCAGTGATTTCAGCTCTGATTTTAATTATTTCTTGTCTTCTACTACATTCGCTGTTGTTTTGCTCTTCTTTTTCTAGGGTTTTGAGATGAAGTATGAGATCATTTATTTGTTGGTTTTTTCTTTTTTCTTTTTTTTTTTTTTTTTGCAGAATGAACTCCAAGCAATAAATTTTCCTCTTAAAACTGCTTTCATTGTGTCCCGTAGAATCCGATATGTTGGGTCTGTGTGTTCATTTATCTCTAAGAATTTTTTGATTTCCTCCTTTATGTCTTCTGTAACTCATTGATCATTCAGTAACATATTGTTAATTCTCCAATGATGCAGGATTTTTCCTTCCTTCTTTTGTTGATTTCCATCTTCATTCCATTATGGTTGGATAGGGTGCATGGTATTATCTCCACTCCTTTATAATTTCTAAGAGTTGCCCTATGGCATAATATATGGTCTATTTTTGAGAAGGTTCCATGTGCTGCTGAGAAAAAAAGTATATTTGCTTGATGATGGTTGATATATTCTATATATGTCGGTTAAGTCTAGGTTATTGATTGTTTTATTGAGTTCTATGGTTTCTTTATTCAACTTTTGTTTGGAAGATCTGTCTAATGGTGAGAGAGGTGTGTTGAAGTCCCCCATAATTATTGTGTTGTGGTCTATTTGTCTCTTGAACTTGAGGAGAGTTTGTTTTAAGAACATAGCTGTGCCGTTGTTTGGTGCATAAATATTGATAATTGTTATGTCTTGTTGGTGAATGGTTCCCTTTAACAGTATATAGTGTCCTTCTTTATCCCTTTTGATTTACTTAGGTTTGAAGTTAATTTAATCGATATGAGCTTGGCCACTCCTGCTTGTTTCCGAGGACCATGTGAGTGGTATGATTTTTCCCAGCCTTTCACCTTCAGCCTGTGTATGTCTTTTCCTATCAGATGAGTCTCCTGAAGGCAGCATATTGTTGGATCTGTTTTTTTTAATCCAGGTTACTAGCCTATGTCGCTTAATTGGTGAGTTTAAGCCATTAACGTTTAGGGTTACTATTGATATATGGTTTGTACTTCCAGACATGTTTATTTATTTATTTATTTTATTTGGCTTGTTTTTCCTCTTTGATTATTTTTTCCCCTTTACTGAGTTGCTTCATACTGTTGGTTTTGGAAGTTGTTTTTCATTTCCTCTTCTTGTAGTGTTTTGCCCAAAATGCTTTGCAGTGCTGGTTTTCTGGCTGCGAATTCTTTTAACTTTTGTTTATCGTGAAATATTTTAATTTCATTGTCAAACCTGAAGCTTAGTTTTGCTGGATACAATATTCTTGGTTGGAATCCATTATTTTTCAGCGTTTGAAATACGTTGTTCCAGGATCATCTCATTTTCAGCGTTTGTGATGAAAAATCAGCCATTAACCTAATTGGTTTACCCCTGAATGTAATCTGCCTCCTTTCTCTTGTAGCTTTTAATATTCTCTCCTTGTTCTGTATGTTGGATAACTTCATAATAATGTGTCTTGGAGTTGGTCTATTAAGGTTTTTTATGTTTGGAGTCCTGTAGGCTTCCATAATTTGGCAATCCGTTCCATTTTTCATATCTGGAAAGTTTTCTAAAATTATTTCATTCAACAGATTGCTCATTCATTTGGTTTGAACCTCTAAACCTTCCTCCATCCCAATGACTCTTAAGTTTGGTTTTTTTATGATATCCTATATCTCTTGGATGTTTTGCTCGTGGTTTCTTACCAGCCTTTCTGTGTTGACTAGACTCTTTTCCAGTTGATATTCTTTGTCTTTATTATCTGATGTTCTGACTTCTACTTTATCTAGTCTACTTATAATACTCTCATTAGAGTTCTTGATTTGGTTTATGGTTTCCTGCATTTCTAGGATTACTGTTTGATTTTTTTTTTAAATCTCTATCTCCTGGTAGAGTTGATTTTTTTGCTTCTTGAATCTGTTTATTTAATTCATTTTCAAAGTATTCTTTCATTGTTTGGATTTGCTGTCTAAAGACTTCTTTAAGATTCCATTCCATCTGAGTCAGGTATGCCTTGAGCTCTTTATCTGACCATTTTTCTGATGCCTCTAGGTTCTCCTGTAAATTTAAGCTATCCTGCATTGTTTGTAATCCTTTTTTCCCTTGTTTTTTCATGGTGCTCATGTTACTTTCCAACTCTATTTCTGTTTTCTCCTATAATTTTTTTTTTTTATCTCTTGGGGATCTCTCTTTTGTGATGGGAGACTATGTCTGGAGATGTTGGGCTTTATTGTAATTTAAAGCAAATTCATTTGTTTCATAAAAGGCATACGCAATCTGTGGTTTGGTTTTAAAACTTTGTGTTTAGGTCGGGTGCTGAGATGGTATGGAGGTTGGTATGTCTTAGTTACTTTGGAAGATTGCTCTACTGAAGGGGGATATTAACAGGTGAATGGACCAGGGTATTAGGTGGTGGCTAGGGACTTAGGAGTCCTATATACAGCCTCGAAACATTCACCTACTTGCAATTAGAAAATTACACATAATGAAAGTTATAATGCTTGTGATGAATGGTAGGGGAAGGGGAAGGAAAAAGTCCTTAAGGAGAAAGAGGGAGACCAAAATAGGTAGAATACATGGAAATGGTAAGAAAAATAAAAATTGAGAAGAGACAAAAAAAAAAAAAAAAAGATAAATGCAGTCTTAGAGTTCTGTTTTCTTCTCTTCCAGTAGGTGAAGTTGTGCCCTCCAAGCCGAACTTCTGCCCTCCATATGCAGGGAACAATCCCTATGCAGTGGCTCCTCTTCCCCTACTGGGCGGCTCTCCAATCCTGGCCGCCCAGGGCCATTTCTGGTCTCCAGGCCATTACCTCCTTCTCCTGCCAGCCAGGCCCCACTCACTGGTGGGTTTCTCCACAGATCTAGTTACTTGCAGCCCCCTGGGAAAGCAACTGTTAGCCATTCGCCCAGACCCCAAGGTTGTGGAGCCGGTGATTTGGGGGCCATCAGCTTATTTTGCCTGGTCCCTTTCGGTAGCCATGCCCCGGGAGCTGGTGGAAAAAAAAAAACCTTGGTGTCACCTCTGGTGGTAGGGGAAGTTGGAGGTCAGGTGTCCCCTCTGTTTCCCTGGGCTCCTACAAGCACGCCCTCGGATATCTGGGGATAGATTATTGAGTTTTCCCAGCTGTATGGGGCTGGTGAGATGGGAGTCACACACCTGTTGAAGCTGATTTCGCTGGGAAGGGATCCCGACCGCCGAACTCTGGTGACCTCGGCTCTCTCTAATGGTGGATTCCCTTGCTGGTATGTCCGATGGGGGGGGGTGGTGAGTCTGGTCTGTCTCTGGTCTGTCTCGCTTCAGTTCTCGGTCCGCTGTCTCCTGGAGGCTTGGTTCGTAGCCTCTTCCAAGGGTCCAGTTTCTCTGCCGAGATGCCTCCATCTGTCTTTAAGCCGCTCACGGTCTCCAGCACTGCTGAATCGCCTCCGTCTGCAGGCTGCCAGACAGTCAGCAAGCACCTCTGAGCGCGTGGCTGGGATTCGCCCGAGTCTGAGCAAGCAGCTGCCTGGGGGAGCCCAAACTCCCGCCTAGGTCTCATTCAGCCGAATTTTGCTGGGAGTTTCTCAGCAGGCAGAGTCCAATTGTTCTGAGGTCTCACTCTGTCCACGTGGCTGAGGAGGTGTAGGGATCGCTGCCTCCCCACCTACTGTCATGTTTCCAAAAAAATATATTCTTGGAGAGTACAATGAACAATGTGTTAATGTTTTAATACGTCTAATTAGTTTAAACTCTCTACAAGACTGCCGTTTTATATATTTACATACATGAAGTACATGATTTTTTTTTATATAAAATAATGTGAAATATGTTTTCTGGAAAATGTATATTCCCAATCACTTATTTTTATCTTTTGAATTTTACTGCCATTAATAACATACTTTAGCTGTATTATACAGGTTGTATAATTGTTGAAAAATGTCCCCTGACACATAATTTTTATTTCACTGTGTTTTACAATAGAGACTTCCTATTGGGCTGATTAGTGGCCTTCATAGGAATATTATTCTAATAAGCAATTCTGTTATAGGAGCCATTCATAGACTAATAATAAATATCTCCATAGTGCTCCATGATATGCATAATTATCCATTTGAGTCTTATAGCAACTTATTGAATTAGTTATAACTATCAGTGTGATTTTACCCATGAAAAAATTTAGATTCAGTCATATCAAATAACTTGCCCAAAGTGGCATTTATCAAGTGATAGAACCAAGACTTCTTTTCTCCAAAACTATTTGTAATGTAAGAAGAACAGCTATAGACAGGTTAATACTTGCTTCCCTTTAGGAAGTCTTCCTTTTCACAAGTTAGGCAAATTCATTACTATAAATTTTATCAGAGAATTAATGTTCCATTTCTGTAAATATTCAATTGACAAGATTTTGTGTTCGAGATTTATTGTGTTGATACTCAGTTTTGTTTCTAAAAGACACATTATATATAGACATGTACTTTAAGGTGAGTTTAAGTCATATTAAAATAAAGTACTGTGAAAACCGCATGCCAAATTTTTATTGGCTGGTTATGTAGGGAGTCTTTCTGCACCTGAATAAATCAGAATTCTTGGAAGCCAACAACAACAAAACAGTTATTTATAAAAACAAACAAACAAAAACTCTATTTTAAAAAAGGGGGGGGGAAATTAGTGGGAGATCAATAGGGAGTCATTGAATAGAAACTAGAGAACAAACTTGGAATATGGTAGAAACTGAGGCATAAATTAGCATGACAAACACACCCTTTGGATTCCTCTATCACTTGGTGCCTCCACCAGGCACTACTGCTGTCAAGATTTAATAACAGTATATTTTGTCTTTGCTTTACTAACCCTGATTTACTAATTCTGATCCAAAGTACCTTATCCAGAGGCCAGACCCTAGCCATAAGCCCAGGGAAGCAGAGCTTTTAGCCAACTTCCTTTGTGGAAAGGTGGGGCACATGCTTTCACCAAACTGCAACCAGGGTGATCTGTACTGCACAGAGGAAGAAAGGAAGGAAGTTAGACAATGAAGAGCCCATTCCCCAAGAGGAAAACTGCTGCTGTAATATCCCTAGTTGTAACATGCTCTAGAGTTCTTTGCAGTCCCACTGAGGTTAATGAGTTCTCAAGAGAGAGCATCAGCCTTCCTGATGTTCACATGAGATGGGACCATCTTGAGTGTGTGAGAGAAGATAGCCTTCAGCTTTGATAATTCCTTGAAATGTCTAATGTAGTCAAGACATTAATTTATTTTGCTCTTAGTATCAAATAAATTAAGTTTTGCTTTAATTTTACTTTTGAATTGAGTAATTTCAATGAATTGAGTGGATTTCAATGGATTTTTTAGGTAAAACAGTCATTAGTCAAAGAGCTTTAAAGAAAGTGGTTGATGTTTATATCAAAACACATTTTCCTCCTAAAATTTAATAAAATATTTCATCCACTTTCTTGTTTCTACTACAATCACATACAAATAATCTCCAAATTTATATTTCTAGCCCAGATAACTCCCTATCCTAATTCACATGCTCAACTGCTATCTAGATATTTGTGAGGTTCCTCAAACATATCCATATTTACTATTTTCTCCCTATCCTGTTTCTTCTCCTTTATCTCAGCAGTGCTGCCACCACTATAGAATTCAGGTGAAGATGCTGATACATGTATTTGAGTTCTTCTTCACACTTACATACAATTAGTTGCCAAATCTCTTTGATTTTGCATTTTAAATATCTCTCTGATGTATCTCCTTCTTTCAATTCCTTCATATCAATTTAAGATAAGACTGTCATCATCTTTCATCTGATTGCCAACTGCTTTCCCTAATTTGAGTACTTGCTCCATGAATCCACTTTCCTCATAGCTACTAAGAATCTTCCTAAAACACATGTAGGCCATGTCTCTCCCATTGCTACTGATTGACATACAAGACCCTCCAAACTTCAACCCCAGTCTACATCTCCAGAGACATCTTTGCTTCTCCCTCTCTTAAGTTCTTCAGTGCTGAACAGATGCTATTCTTCAAAGAAATGGGAAAAGATGAAAAAAGAACTACAACCACTAAGTCAAAACACATTTTGCCTTTTGCTGCCATTCTCTCTCTGCCACCAAAACCAGACAAGGGCCTGAAAGAGGGTGAAAGATCAGAGCATTTGTGCATACACAAATATGCACAACTCTAAATCACATAGATGTTTAAATTAAGATAGGATTAAAAAATGTGAAGAGAGAACCTATAGAATCAGAAATTTTTTGCCACCTGTACCTCAGATAGAATATTAATCTCTAGGATATACAAAGAACTAAAAATCTTAACACCACAAAACAAATAACCCACTCAATAAATGGGCAAAGGAACTGAACAGGCACTTCACAGAAAAAGAAATACAGTCAGTCAACAAATATATGAAAAATTTTTCAACATCTCTAGCATTTAGGAAAATGCAAATTAAAACTACACTGAGATTCCATCTCATTCCAGTCAGAATGACAAATATCAAGAATGCAAGTAACAATAAATATCGGCGAGGATATAGAGACAAAATTTCACTCATACATTGCTAGTGGGACTGCAGATTAGTGCAACCACTCTGGAAGGTGGTATGGAAATTCTCTAGAAAAGTCAGAATGGAACCACCATTTGACCCAGTTATCCCACTCCTTGGCATATACCCAAAGGACTTAAAATCAGCAAACTACAGTGTCACTGCCACATTAATGTTTATAGCAGCTCAATTCATAATAGTTAAATTATGGAATAAGCCTAGTTACATTTCAATAGATGAATGGATAAGAAAATGTGGTACATTTATATAATGTAATACTATTCAGCTATAAAGAAAAATGAAATGATGGGATTTGCAGGTAAATGGATGGGACTGGAGACTCTTATGCTAAGTGAAATAAGCCAATCCCAAAGAACAAAAGGCCAAATGTTTTTTTTTTTTTTTCTGACAGGTGGATGCTAAATCACAATAGGTGAAAGTGGGTAGGGAAAATAGAAGTACTCTGGATTAGACAAAGGGGAATTAATGAAGGGAGGTTGAATGGCAATAGGAAAGATAGTAAAATGAATCAAACATTACTTTCCTATGTGCATCTATGAATATATGACCAATGTAATTCCACAATATGTACAACCAGAAGAATGGGAAATAATACTCCTTATATGCATAATATGTCAAAATACATTCTACTGTCATGTATAACTAATAAGAACAAATTTTAAAAGTATAAAATAAAAAAAATTGACCCCAAACTTCTGGAATCTATGATATATAAGCATTGCTAGAAATTTAGATATACCACAATTGAGGGCACTGGTTTTATAAACTAAAACCAATTTATGTTTAAATTCCCCACAATTGAGATTACTCAACAAACTGAATATCACTCAGCTCTTAGTCTTTTAGGAAGCTTTGCCTGGCCTGCCTCTGATTGACTGGTATGCTCCCTCTTAGCTTTCTCATCACTGCTCCCCTATGCTTGTCTCTCCTGTTGAGTGGTGAGCTTCTGTTAAGGGTGAAGATTGATCTTCATCTTCATAACCCCAGCATTTTAACAAGGTGTCTGGCACACATATGGGTCTCAATAAATGGGTATTGCAAGAATGAGAGATGAGTGATTGATGAGTTCCTGATTTTAGGAAAAATTATATTAATATTTGAAACCCTAATTATATCTGTTTTTAAACTTCTATGTATTTTCTACATTTTTTACATAAGTGATCATTTCATTTTAAAATTGTTTTGTAGGTTTTAGAAACTTACATATTGATGATCAGATAACTCTCATTCAGTACTCTTGGATGAGCTTAATGGTGTTTGGACTAGGATGGAGATCCTACAAACATGTCAGTGGGCAGATGTTATATTTTGCACCTGATCTAATACTAAATGAGTAAGTAGTAAATATTGTTGTCTTGTTATCATCACAAGTGTGTTTGCAACATAATTTTCAAAATTAAATTTCAGTAAATGACTATACATTTATTATCTTAAATAATGGAATTTCCTTAAGTATTTTTCAGAATTACTTCAGGATACAACTTGATAATACAGTCTTAATAAAAATCATATCATTTGTATCAGTAATTTGATATTTTTTCTTTTTGTTTCAATATTTATTATTGTCTCAAATAAAAATTTTAAATTCTTCAAAATTATGCCGAGAAATAGGCTTTAAAGACAACATCAAGTATTTACTTTATAAAGTTAAAATTTCATCCCTTAGTATAATGAAGATAATGAAATAAATTAGAAATATTTTTTAAAGTATTGACTTAACTTCAAAAAGTAAAAACATCTTTTTTCTTATAGGAAAACTGGGCTTGTAATTTATTTTAAAAACTGAAAAGATAAATATTTAATTTGCCTTATTATACATAAATAATCAATTAATTTTCTACATATGACCAAATTAAAAATCTTTTCATCGCAATACTTATGATGTTCTAATGGTGAATGATGACTTACAAGTATTTAAATTAGTAACTTATACCTTGTGTAAGTTTTCATAGTTTATGGTCATTTTCATATTTCATTCTGTTTTATCTTACAAGTCCTTGATTATAAGAAATTAGCATCCTTCATTGTATAGTTCAAGAAACCAAGGCATAGGTTAAGGGTCATGTTTTGCTCATATGCAGAAGTTAGAGAGGAAAAAGAAAAACAAAGTTGGAGGTAGATCTCCTAAAAATGAAGGGGAGATCAATAGAGAAAAGGGATCCAGATGTGAGAGATACAGAGGGAGGAAGGAAATGCTGGGGATCTATATTGGCCAAATTATATTAGTAGATTTATGTCTGTACAAACAGATAACAGCAAATCTCATCAATATGTACAACTATAATGAACACACACACACACACCCTGCTAAAGAATCAGGATTAATCTCAACTCTTTTGAGTCAAAACCTAGTATCTTTTTCACTGTTCCTGTTAGCATAATTTGATTGATGTGAACATTATAAAATAGCACAGGGTTAAAAAATAAATGTCCTCAACCTTCAGAATTGGTGTTTGAGCTTATGAATTATTATATGCTTGCTAACATTCTCTTTTATCCTCTATGTCACCATACATTTCCCCTAGAAAAGGTCACAGAGTGGTAACTTTCTGCAAACTAAGGCAATTCTCATGTGAATTATACACAAAATTATGTGTATACACACACATATACACACACACAGAGATATGCTTTCATAGAAAAAAATCAACAGTAAATAAAGCAATTCTGATCATTCTTTGCCTGCACATTCTCAAATTCTACAATTTTGCTTTCCTTTCTTGGTTTAGGTATTTAAAATTTTATTATAAAAGAAACAATATTAATTTTGGTCTATGTGCATCTAATAGGATTTTCTAATTTTAAAATATCATAACGCCAAATATTTAGTATTGTACTGTAAAAAAACTTAAAGATGTTGAAAACTCCAAATATTTATTGCTTATTAAAAAATATTAGTCATAATCAATAATATGAGAAATAATTGTCAAAATCATATTCTCTGATATATTACATGAACTGGCAGAAACACTGTTTTTTTTTCACCTATTACTTTTTCTTTTATGTGTCATGTGTGGTGCAAGGCAGCGGATGAAGGAGTTGTCCTTCTATTCTTTATGCCTTACCATGTGGCAGATCCCACAGGAATTTGTCAAGCTTCAAATTAGCCATGAAGAATTCCTCTGTATGAAAGTATTGCTACTTCTTAATACAAGTGAGTACGAGTAACTTAATAAATGATATTTAGTTTCTTAACTTTAAATTCATTAGGAAGGTCTCAAACAATATCATATAATATATATGAGGTATAAATCTTAGATTGCAACTGTAAAGGAACAATATCTAATATATTGTCATAGACATTAATAAAATGACTTCATCTTTTGTCATATCTTACCTACCATTATAATATAGAATGAGCTAACCAATTTGTTTATTTTAGATAAAATATGATTAGATTTGTTTATGTTCACCTAATTTAATATTGTACTCTGATTAACATTACATAAATACAACCTATGCTTCCTTTTATAACCACTCACAAAAGTATTTACTATATATAAAATATACAAAAAATCTATTTTGTATGTAACTATTCTCCTTATATCAAGATAGACTAACCATTGCAACAAATAGATATGAAATTCAGCAGCTTAGTACATTCACACTGTGTTTTGTCGTTCACACACACACAGTCCAGTGGGGTAAGCAGAAAAACCCATGCTCCTTCCATCAAGCGGCTCCACCTTTCTGTGGCTTGGAGTGCACCATTGCTTCTGACTAGAAATGAGAACTGAGTGAGCAAATTTGGAGGTATGATTTGAAAGTGTCATGCACCATTTCCACCTCCATTCCATGGTCCACCTGCCTGCAGCAAAAGCTGGGACATGCTGCCTGGCTGGATGCCCTGGAGCCAGAAGGAATGACATGAACCCGAGTATTGGTCACCAAAGAAAGGGCAAATATCAACTTCATTTTTTCTCATACACAAAGAATACATTAGCCTCTACCTCAGTAGATTCCTAAGGGGGTGTGGGTAGGGAAAATTAAAAAAAAAATAATGGTAAAAGAGCTGTTTACACTTTTCTGTGCCCTTTCAATGCACAGGGATGTTCAACTCTCAAATGTACAAATCTATGCTTCCTTATTGGAAGTGATTAGAAGAGAACCACAGGGAGCTAAGGCCTTTGGTTGAGCTGCACCAAGTGTCTTTCTCAGCAGCATTTTTGCAGTGACTTCCTTCTAGTGGCACAAATATCAATTGGCTGGGAGAATAAATTGGCAAAATTATTATAAATCCATCTTTGAATCTAGAAGGATAAATAGATAAGAAGTATAAACATATGAGGGAAAACAAACTAGTAGAAATATAAATTATTTTCAAATATCAGATAGGAAATAACTTTGTAAAATTAAATCCAGTGGTAAAAGTGTCAATGAAAAAGTTTCAATGATATGATGTTTTAAAAGTTTAACCTCTTATTTGCCTCTAAAAATTAAAATACAGATCTCCAGGAACAGATGACTGATTAAAATGCATATATTTACTATTGTTCCCCACAAAACTACACTTAATCTTAGTAAGTGGATTTACCAAGAAAATATCAAGAAAAATGTTTTATATTCATATTCAAGAGTGAGGGAGATACAGGATTGTTTGGAAACCTTAGAGAGGTGTCCAAGTTTGAAAAAAAATGGTAATATGAAGAAACTTGAAAGAAGAGTTTATAGATGAACACATATTATTTACATATATATGTCATACAGGAATTTTCACCTGAGCAAAAACTGCATATTGCTGTCACCTGTCCAGAGACCTGTTTATATTCAGAATCTGAGCATTTGGAAACTCAAAGTTGAATAATTAACTTCTTGGTTACCCTTTGGCTTGTATGTGTGATGTTCTTCTCAGATAAGAGTGGACTTCAAGGTCTGATTGGAATGCAAAAGATAAATAGTAGTTTTTAAGAAGTATTTTCCTTCTTGCTGAGCACACACATTTACCTTTAAACCAAGATAATTTCTTTATAAAAAATATTATTAAGGGTCAAGATCATGGATGTATAGTAACATAAATTAAGAGATTTTGTTATTTTTCTTTCAGTAATGGATATAGCTACAGGAAAAGCAGATGGCACACTTAAAGTTGAACATTTGTTTGTAGGAAAAGTATAGCTAAAGGAAAAAAAATGAAGCAAGGAGGAAATTGGTACTGGTTGTAAACAAAAATAACCAACACGGTTTGGGTACCATTATGAAAACACAAATAACTGGGACAGAAGCAGACTTCAAATGGATCAGCAAGCTTTCTTGTATTCCACAGCAGAGTCAATCAGTCAGGCACAGGAGGGCTCATTTTCTGGGTACAAAAATGGCACACCAGTTACAGAAGGAGTCTGAGTTTTATAGTTCACAATGAGGGTGAATTTATCATTAGAGACTGAGACAGAATGTGTCCTTTGGGCAGTCAGGTAAAAAGTTGTAAAAAGTCTGAAACTCATCATCACTGGGCAAAGTTCAGAACTCAGCGTTCACTGCTTATCTTCTTCCTCCGGGACCCCGCTGTTACCCAGAGCTTCCCTATTTCTTGGATTTTCCATCTTCCAGGACTCATGGGCAATGGTAAAAGTCCAGGGCCCCGCATTTCAGTTTCAGTATCAACCTCCTCCCTTCAGGACCCATAGTGGATAGGAAGGGATGAATGTTTGCTTTTGATGCAGATGGCTGGAGATGAACCCCGGAAGGGATGAAAGTTTGCTTTCCTTCCCTGAGGGCCCATTGTTACTGGGAAAAGATTCACTTGAGAGAGGTTTAATGTTTGGCTAATGTCCCTACCTCCTCCGGAGATGAGATAAATTTTTCCCTGGGGCTGTCTTATAGGAATATTATTTTCCATAACCCTTCACTGGTGGTATAATTGCTAGAGAAATCAACCAGGGTGTCTTAGATCAGTGATAGCAGAAGGACCTAAAAGATTTATGAGAAAACAATGGTGGAATTGATAATGAAGTGAAAATACAAGAACTAGTAGTTATGCCTAAGATCTGCATACAGGAATTACAGATTTCAGAGATAAATATCCAAGTTATTAGTTGATATTGTAAGGAGAATAATTGGCATTTTCATTAAATCAAGACTAAAATGTGAATAACAGTTTTCACACTCAGTACCTAATATTGTTCCATAAATGTTGAAACAATGCAATGAATTGTGAGGCAGAAATGAGAGCTACAACTATTGGAAATGAAAATGAAATATTTGAATGTTATATTTTTGAATACCAAGAAAATCAAGATTATCCACCAAAAATTGCTTGAATTAAAAATAGACTACAACTAGGTGTCTGCATCTAAGAGTAATATTCAAATGTTAATAGCTTTCTCCCGATATCAGCAGATAGGCATTAGAAAATTTAGTAAAGCAATGTTAAAATGACAAAAACAGAAAAAGACAGCTTATCTGGGAATAATTTTAATGAAAAATATTTGAGATTTGCATGAAGAAGAAATTTCAAAGAAACCCAATCATTTGTTAAAAAATAAAAAAGAACCAGAGTACATTTATAAACCAAATCAAACCATGTATTTGAGGTAGGATGGTAGAATAAATTCTGGTGATTTTCTGAGTAAATGCTGACTAAGTTAAATTCATAATACAGGTCTGAAACAGGTAAGCTGAAATGTTCTTTAATTTGCCTAGTTGGTCTTATATTCTTTCAGAATTAGAAGTTTCCATATACTGATGTTATCCATACCACTGTCTTTTCCCTACTTGAGGTGGTTTTATTAGAATTACATATAAAAGAAATCATCTAGCTCAGAAATGTATAAGTTGTTAGTGTTATCCTTTTAACATAACTGCCACTTGTAATTATCTTCCTACAGTTCCTTTGGAAGGACTAAGAAGCCAAAGCCAGTTTGAAGACATGAGATCAAGCTACATTAGAGAGCTCATCAAAGCAATTGGTTTGAGGCAGAAAGGAGTTGTCTCTAGTTCCCAGCGTTTCTATCAACTTACAAAACTTCTGGATAGCTTGCATGATGTAAGTATTTTGCTCCCCAGGATATCAGTACTTGTTCTCTAGATTTATCTAACTTTTTAAATGTTAAATCTAAATTTTACTTGATATGTTTTCATCAAATTTGTATTTGTGCTCCTGGTGTAAAGAGTTCTGATATCATACTGTTCTGAATTTATATTGGGCTTTTTTTTTCATTTTCAGTGTAGATCACTGAAATAGCCCTTTATTAGTATTTATATAACCTAAGAGTAATTTAATGGCTGGTAGGAATTAGGATACATTTCCCAGAATATGTTCTAAAATATTTTGCTTAAAACTAGCAAAGTTTTTTATATAGGTAATAAAAGCAAAAGTATGGATGTAGAAAATAATAATCTACCATTGATGAATTCTAAATAACGTGGCTGTTGGGAAATCAGGCACTATATAGCAAGAGCTAAAATCTGCATGCTTTTCAAGGTTTTATTTTTCAGAATTTATCTTAAAGACATAATTAGGCAAGAATTTAAGTTTTTAAATTCTTTCTGGATTTTTTTTTCTCTGCTGTGATGAACAACCCAAAAATGTCCAACACCAGAACTGGATTATTAAAACAAAACATATGTGGTTAGTCAAGACATATTGAATAGAAGTTTTTATTGCTGCAATGCTCAGAAACCACATTAAAATGACAGTTAAGCCGTAAAAAAAGGCTATCTACTCACCAGGTCAACTTTTGAGTCCTTACTTCTGAATATGAATAGATTACCAAGAGTGTGAGCTATTCAAGTGAAGCCTCTAAAATGCAAAGCAGACAACTAAATAAGCAGGAAAAAAGCAGCTTGAAGGAACAAACATCAGTACAGACAACAAAAGAACACTTTTAAGCCCCTCAGAGAAATAAGAATGATATATTGTCTAAGAAAGGAGAATATTAAAAAATGAACATTGAGCAAGAAAAATGCTTTTGGATGATTAAATATAGAGAAGAAATTAAAAATTCAACAAGAGGGATAAAATATAAACTCTCAGAAAATAATTTAAAAATTAATTCAAGAAAAATTAGGAGAGAGAGCAAATTTAAGGAATTAATCTAGGGATTTCCACCCCCAATTAATAGGAATTTCCAGAATTCAGATAAGAGAAAAATCAAAAGAGGAAATTACATAATAATCAAAGTTACTGGAACTGCAGAATATGAGCTTTCTAACTCTATGGGCATGGTGTACAGGCACTGCATACTTGAACAAGGGTACATTATTATAAAATGTGAATTCAGAATATCAGATATGAGGAGACTATCCTAAATATACTAGAGATCAAAAGAAAAAGTCACAAATTCTCCACATTAAGAATGACATTGGACTTCTCAAAAGCAACACTGGAAGCCAGAAGATGGAACAATGCATGAGAAATGCCTCTAGAATTTTGATGGAAAAGAAAAATTATTAAAGAATTAGATTTCAAGCCAATTCACCAAACGAGGCAATGATAATATAAAAGTAGTATTTCTACTCATGCAGTCTCAGAGTTTATGTCAAATATAACCTGTCTTGAGAACTACCACAGAATGTGTCACAGCAAAACAATAAGCCAAAGAAGTACAGGATCCAACCCAAGAGTGATGCCAAAGATGCCCTAGTAATTGTACAGAGCAGTCTAGATAGGAACAGCAAGACAAAGTATTCTGGGATACCAGCTTCAGGAATCATTATTGGGAGACCGCCGGTAGGCATAACCATAGCAAGGTGAATTTTTTCATTGCTATCAGGAAAATTTGACTATGGCTTTGTACCAATATGAAGAGACAAAGCAAACAAGAATACTACGGAATTAGCTCTTACAACTTAAAAACAAGCCATGTAAAGAAGGAAATGTAATCCAGAAGGGAAACAATACAAATCTTTGTAATATAACTGCTGGAAACTGATTTAGCCAAATATTGAAATGTATGCAGAGAATGGGGAGAAGAGAAAATATAGTTGAGGAGCAGAGTATGTAGTATAAGAGAACTAAATCCTCAATTTTCATAGCACGACCTCAATAATGTCAGAATGAAAAGAAAATGTTTATTTGAGATACAGATATAAATGTCAAAAGACACAGATTTTAAAAATACAGAAAGTTAGTTGTGTCTGGGGAACTGAAATAAGAAGTGCATCAGGGAACTGAGAAATTTTGTTGCTGCTGCTGCTGTTGTTTTTGTTATAAACCTTGAAGTTCTTTTTAACTTTCAAAATCACATACATGAGTTACTTTAATAAAAATTAAAATTTGATTAAAATGTTGAGTTATTGATATAAAAACATCAACATATAATTATGTGAAAAAGCCAGATTGACAAATAGAATTTATGTCATAATTTCAGTTAAAAAATATATGTGTAATATTGTCAATAGGCTTATGTATGCATATATATATATATATATATATATATATATATATATAGAAAAAACTTGAAACTGTTTTGAAGCTGAAATGTTCACTTTGGTTATTTTGTGGAAACATGGATAAATTTCATTCCTTTAAATCTTTCCTTAGTATTAGAATGTCGCATCAAAATGATACTTGCGCATTCTAGACAATGATGGGAATTATTTTCAGTTTGGAAGGAAGAAAGTCTTGACAAGTATTTCTATTGTTAGAAATATAAGTTATGTTTGCATAGCATACAAATCTACTTATTTATTTATTTTTTTACATTTCCTACCCATTTGTTAAACTGACAGCTTGTCAAACAACTTCATCTATACTGCTTGAACACATTTATCCAGTCCCGGGCACTGAGTGTTGAATTTCCAGAAATGATGTCTGAAGTTATTGCTGCACAGTTACCCAAGATCTTGGCAGGGATGGTGAAACCTCTTCTCTTTCATAAAAAGTGAATGTCAGTTTTCTTTCAAAAAAATTAAATCTGTGGTATGTCATTGTTTTGGTTAGGGTTATGAGGTCTTTAGTTTTTATATTCTTCTGAACGCCTTACATTTATAACATATCATATTGTGTAAATTTTTGAAAAAAAAACGTGAGATTCTAACTTTCCTTTGTTAAGCATCATTCAAATTTTAAAAGTGTCTTGTGTACCCATAGTTTCTTTTAGAGTTTTTAAGACTGAAAGATTGTTGAAGTAAATTATGTCTTATCCATATTATTTCATACCATTTAGGTGAGACTTTTTAACTTTTGCATCAAACAAATCTTCTACTTTAGAAAAAAAATTCACATGTAATAATAAAAATCTATTATATATACTACTTACGGATAACTCACTTTACCTTCCTAGTTATGTTTAGAGAAATGAATCTTTAAATGGCAGGCAAACTTTAAACAAAAAATTTATAATCTTAACTAGATTTTCAAAAATTTTTAATGGAAAAAAATATAGAAATGGAGTATAAAACCAAAAATGGATTGATGTTTCTCAAATTAGGCAAAACAACTCACATGTTAAGATCATTGTCCAGGCCAGAAATATGGATCTCTAGTAAAGAAATTAATATGTAGCCATGTTGTAGTAACAGTATTGGGGCTTTTGTTGGCTTTTTATTAAATATTTTGGGGGAGAGAATTGTCCTCAAATAAAATATTGCAATTAGAAAATAGAGGTCAGAAGATTTTTGTGACCTAATTCCAATCCTTATCATTGGTGACATGCAGAAAGTCACTCGATCTTACTGATTTTCAATTTCCTGATCTTTAAAAGTAAAATGTAAGAATATCTTTCCTGCCAAATGCTTCTTTTGGCCAGAGTTTCTCATTAACATCTTCTCAAACCAAAGATAGAAGGAAGGGAAGGAGAAAAGGAGGAAAGAAGCTTAAAAGAAGAAAGGGATAAATATATACATATATATATATATTTTTTTTTTCCTTCCCTCCATTATTCAAACATTTGAGGATGGTGTTTTTCAGTGAAATATAATAGATGATTCTCAGGTTGAAAAATTTTGTGAGTGCCTCTGATCCAAATCTAAAGGATACTTCAGGAAATAGATGAATCTCAGGTTGTGAGCTTCTGACCCAATTCTGTGAGAGCTGCTTCAGGAATTACTAGTTAATGGCTTAAAACAGTACACCCAATTACAAAAACTAGAAAGCACACAATTCACATTGCTACTTGAATTGAAAATATTCCTTTGGAAGACAAACAAGAGTAATTTTGTCTGTGGTGAATCACTGGAGATACTTTTTTTACAAAAGAAAAATATATAAAAGAAAATATATACATATATGTATATATACACACACACATATGTATGTGTATATATACATATATATATTTGGTACTTGGTATATGTACCAGCTGTTCATTAGACCTATCTGGCCCATAGAATGTGTACATATACCAAGTTCCTACTGATGGTGAAATGCAATCAAAATCAATTATTTCCTTTTATAAAGTAATTTATATCAATTTTAGGCATATATATATGTATGTGCAAAATTTTCAACAACAGATTTTTTTCCTAAGTTTCTTCAAAAGTGAAAATATTGCTCTTACAAATAAAACCTATCTTCTTGTGTAAATTAATAATTGCTAATGTGAATATTAAACTTTAAAAATATAGAAAAAATTTCTATATGTAAGTTTCTGATTTCTGAATGCATTTTAATTATCCCATTTCTTCAACTGATAAATACAGTTTACCAAGGGACAATAACATAAGAATATTCTTAATACTAACATGACCTTTAAAACAAAATTATTTCATTTGATTAAAATGATTTTGATTAAAAATTGGCATAATTATGTTACCATAGCTTTTTTAACAATAAATTCTTCAAAGTAAAAAAAAATTAGTTATAAATAGTTTTTACAAATAATGAATTCTTATGGGCATTTAAAATAGAGATTAAAATAATTTCTTGGCTTGGGTTCATTAGATCTATGTGGTAAATAAAATAGGTAATATACACATTAATAACTTTTGATTATAACTGTCAATGAGAGTTTAACCCAAGAATTCCAAATAGCCTCAACAAAATAGCCTATGCAAAATGGACTCTTCCTTACAATATAAGGAATACTTGTCTTTTTCTGGAATTTATGTGTAATACATTATACTCTTGACTGATATTTGATTCTTCCTGGTCTTCATACACATACATATATCCTCTCTCCACTCTTCAAGCCAAATGTATCTTCCTAAAACAGATCTAATTATTCCATTTCCTCATTTAAAAATGTTCACTGACTTTCAATTACTTAGCACTCAGAGTTGCGCATTAAAAATTTCAAGTGAGCCTTTAAAACTATACCATTACCTTAAAAAAAACAAAACTGGACTTCATCCTCAACAATTATATTTTAATTAGTCAATTTGATACATTCATCTTGTGTTCCAGCAATGCCAGTCTGTTACCAACAGGGTTTTTTTGTTTTTGTTTTTGTTTTGGGGAGTGGTTTTTTTTTGTTGTTTGTTTGTTTTGTTTTGTTTTGCCCAGATTTCCCTCTTTGGGCAACAATTCCATGATTTATTAACCTTTCAAAACTCAGTCAAATATCATTTCTATAAAGTTGTCTTGAGTCTTTCAGAGTGATTTAAATGCTCTTAAGAGTTCACTACCATTTTGTGCACCTCAGAGTTACAGTAGTATGTTGTTCTATGGTGCTGACTCTTGTGCAAGTCTGGGAGGCACTTTGAGGTAGGGCAGTAGGGCTTGTTGACTTGAGAGTTAAGTGACATGCTTTGTCTTCCACGCCCACCATGGATCTCTATTATTCTTTGGTTACATTGCTGAATGGCTTTGTACTCATGATGTCATCACTTTCTCACATCTGTTCTCATGATGTTTCCATCTTCATTTCTTTTCATCATTTTTAAATTTGCTACCTTTTCCCTACTTTTTTCAGATCTTGTTCTTTATTGACTATAACATAGAAGAAGTGCATTCTGTATATCTTAAGAACAATACTTTTGTTTGCTCTTCTAATTTTAAAATTGAATGAATGGAATATTATTTTCTTCCCTAAGAAAAATTTCACAATTGCAATTGTTTTTATATTTAATTAGCCCTAAATTATGTTGTATTGCAAGCTCAAAAATTAAAATTTTCCTTATTTAGGAATTCATTCAACAAATATTTATTGGGTACCTACTCCAAGCATAAGAAAATGTGTTAATAAGCTTTATGAGAATTTGGAGCTGAAGAAAGACTATAACTCAAAAACAAAGTTATAGTACAGTTGTAGGTATAAGTCAGTGTCTGGTAAATAGTGGACAATCAAATTTGTTGTATTTTCTTTCATGAGATTTGATGAGGGAAATTATATTTACATATATTTTTGCTGGGACAAATACAGACAAAGATGCCTCATTTAAAATAAATCCTGCAAGGCATGATAGCACATGTGTATAATCCCAGAGGCTGGGGAGGCAGAGACAGGAGGATTGTAAGATCAAAGTCAGCCTCAGCAACTTAGTGAGATCCTGTCTCAAAAGAAAAAAATAAAAAGAACTGGGGATGTCGCTCAGTAGTTAAGCTCCTTTGGGTTCAATAAATAAATAAATAAATAAGTAAAATCTTAACCCCTCAATTTTGTAAAGTGTGACCTGTATTAAATCAATATGTTCATTTACTGAAAAATCTTTCAGTATTTTCCTGCACAAACGTCATCCAAATGGAAATATTTTTAATATAGGCCATACATTAGTTAAGGGAAGTCTACCAATTGTGTGACATAAGTAAATGTGTTTAGGTATGTCAACAATCAAAATGTCATTAGCCTTTTTACTAATGGACCCAAGGGACCAGTTGATGTGTGATAATTTTATTATCCAATTCTTGTTACTTTGGATTAAAAAAAATCTGATAGTACAAATCCTTTTTCAATGGTACAGATTTAATTTCTAAGATAATTTTTAAATTTCCTGGTTTCATTCAACTATGAAGAAGTAGAATGTGTTGGCCACAAGGTTGGGTTTTATTGTGATAGTTTGTTTTGCAGCCTCATAAGAATGTTTGATATTTTGATGTTGATCCCAGTCCACAATGTAGTTGTCTAAACATTAGGATTTAAGGCTAAGTTTTGAAAGGAAAAGAAAAAAAAAAAAACATTCCAAAGAGAACATGACATTACCAAATGGAAGATATCTAGTCTCTAAATCTTTTACTATAAAAATCCCTACTACTAATGTCATCATTACTATGTAGTTATCATAACCTTTATCTTAATTTTTCAGATCATGTTCTTTTGGGTAGCTCTAAAGTAAAATTAAATCTTAAGACATATATCAGGAAATACTTCATGGTTGATGAAATAGATTGTTGAGTTAATTAAAATATTTCCCTTTATGAAAGTCTGAAAAGTCATTTGAATCTGAAGCAGTTATACTTCCAATATCAATTGTGATGTGATAATTTTTTAATGTTTAAAGATACAGCACTTTTTGATTAGCCAATACTAGGCTTTTTTTTACATTTAATATGAAAATAATTTATTGTTAGATGGATGACATGCTAATATAATAGATAATGTGTTTTCTGCACAAATCATAACTTTTCAATAGCCGTGTCCTGCTGATCTATGACTTTTTAAATTATCCACAGCTACAGTGATGTATTTAATGATGGGACCTGGGGCTGTGTCCCACTTCTCCAATCCTTCTGAGCTTGATGAGTGGAGCCTGTCATGTAATCTCTCTTATTAAATCTCTTCCAACTATTTTGCAATTAATAAAAATGGAAACAAACAAAAAAAGTAAACAAGTGTTCAGAAACCAACAGTAAGTGCCATAATTATATTTTCATAAAGCCATGATTCTGGCTATAATTTTTTTCAAACTAATCAGTTGTATTTTCTAATGATAACAGAAATCTAGAAAATCCAGTTGCTTCATTTCTATCACTATGTACTATGATAGATTTGACTGATTCATTTGAAATTAGGGCTAGAAGTATTAAATTGATTTCTTTCCCTGAAAAGATATACTGTTTATTTTTAATTTGCGTTCTGTTTTGACATTTTCAAATCACTGTAACATTCACTCAACTAATAGACCCAGGGAACAGTTGATGTGTGATCCTTTATTATCCAATTCACATTAAGTGATTTTATTTTTCAAATATTAAGAACTTAACTAGAACATAGGCCCCTCAAAAATTTGTGCTATGTACAACATGCTTGAGTTATTTTTACTATGGCAATAATTCTACTAAAGGGAACAATGGGCTCTTGAAGCTGTGAGAAAGTAATCAATTCCAAAATTAACATTTCTATCCTGAAGAAGTAACATTATGATAAAAGAGATCTTCATATGACTTTTGATTGATATCTTGTATCCTTTGCCAGGACAGCTATTACATTTTTAGATTTTGCTGTGAATACCCAAACAATTTCTCTGATCTATACTTAACATTTAAGCATAAGTTTTCAGGCTAGAGTATGAATCCTTTTAAATATTTTTAAAACTCCAGAGCCTGTGTCAAAAAAGACCTCAACACTTGAAAAGTACTTTTTTCCCCCTCAGATTTAAAGATATCTTCTCTTGGTATCCAATAACTCACCAACCATGTCCCCAATTATGAAGTGAAAGAGCCAAGAGAATGACTCTTTTTCCCAAAATGTGCCTTTTAAGTAGCCATTAGATGTGAAACATTTCCATATCTCTAGTTTTAAAGGAAGTACATAGCCAGATATTCTAGCTCAAGTTTGCCAAGTCCTAAATGGCTTACCCTCACTAGAGTGAGCCATGAAATTATTTTAATTAAGAATATCATCTGGGCACTATGATTTCACTGTTTTCCTTATTCAAGGTTGGACAAAAAGGACGATCTTTATCTCTACCTAGCATCTGCCATCTATTTAATGTAGCGTTATTCCACGCTTCCAGGTCCCTAAACTCCCAACTGAACAACATGCAGTATGGCAACCGACTGCTCACCCATATTGTGGAAGACAGTCCAACCTGGACTGAACTGAATGCTATAATATGAATCCAAGCTGCACTGGGCCTAAATAATTGCATTTAGGTTGGATCATATCCTTATTCAATCTCAGGAAACAGGTCCTACCAACCACTAGTTACCTGGGCTAATAGAACATATACTACCAGAGTTAGGCCTAAAGCAATGTGGCCTTAAAAGTTGGAAATAAAAAGCTAAGAGTAGCTTCTTTTAATAATCTATCCTATCACTGGAGAAGATTTAAGAATTTGGCAGAAGGGCATGGTGACAAGTTAAACAGCAGCAGTTTATAGCAGCAACTGCTTGATTGCTGCTAAGGGACGAAAAACATAAGGAGATCTGCTCCCTCCTGCAGTTGACCTCATTGCAAGACCCAGCCCTGGGCACATGCCTGGAGGCTGCGCCAGGCTTGTCCGAGCTTCATGCAGCTGTGGAGTTTGGAAAACTCTTGCTGGATTAGTCCCAGAATGTCAACCTCATTTTCAATTTACTAGCTCTCATTGCTTTATGTCACGCTGACCTTATTGTTAAACACAGGTTTGTTTGCTTTCTTACCACTCAGAGAGAAAAGAGGAGAGCATTATTTTTAAGGTGGCTGAAAGCTTTAACTGACAAAGCATCTTAGGACAAATGTGAATTAGGCAACTAGGAAAGCATCCTACACCTATTACTCTAGAGAAAATTTACAGCTTTCTAAAGAAAATACGTGCTGTACTACAGTGATATCAGCTCATGATCTATATTTAGACAGATATAAGTAACATATTTAAATAACATTGTAGATAGTTTTCAGAACCTACACTATTGCTTGTTTTATTATCTTTTAAAATTGCTCTTAATGTATCAACTCCAAATGTACCCAACTTACCAAACCTAAATTATATATTATATATAAAGTTTAACTTTTCCTTGTCTATGATATTTACTTACCTCTGAGTTTTTATTAGGAATCAATTTTAAACAGCAGTGGCTTTAAGCTATTTGCCATTAAAGATAACTTCTGTCACACTCCTCCCCCCAGAAAAGCTTATATTTAAGATATCTGTCTACCAAACTGCATTCTTATTAAGACATGTTGTTCTTTTCCTTGATATTTTAGAATTCAAAGGCAATTAAAGCTATTAAGCAGGGAAACACTTATGTCCACACTAAGTTCACTTGGTAGGCACAAAATTTTTTTTTTAATAATAGCAAAGCAATCAATAGACTTCTGTTATAACTTTCCTAAATGAGGTTCTTAGCCAGAGCTCTGAAATCACTATATATTATGTAACAGTTTTCTTCTTCTAAGGGCTTTAAAATTTGTAAGAAAGACCAAAAAGATTTTTGAAGAATTAGTACAACCCTACCATGTTCTTGTTAAAGCAAAGATACACTCTGCTTGTTTTCCATTGGGTAAAAATAGTATGCAGAAAATAGTTAAATTGGTAAGCTAAGTGTTGGATATGAACAGGAGTAAAAAGAGATTTTCACATGGCAGCTAAGAATTCATCTCTTTGACCAATAAAGTATCTCCTTTTAACTTTAGTATTATGTGTGCATGTTAGTTTTCCTGAGATATGTATGTTCACAAGAAAAAATCAGAACAAAAGGTTTTTTATGAAAAAAATACTTTTAAAAATGAAAGACAACTTTTTTTGATATTTGGAAAAGAAAAGAAAAAATATGAAATTTCTTTGTATTTTAGAATGAGCAGATATACTTTAATGTTAAATGAAGAGCTCTGGTAAATAGTAACAAGTATTTTCCTTGATTATTAAAAGCAACAGTCATTATAGGATACAAAACCTGAAAGATTATTTGCTATGCTAATGACATGCTAGTTACTAGAAAATTTATCACTTAGTACCCAAACATAAAAAGTAAATATGCTCAGAGCTTTGCTTTCTTTTTAAAAAGAAAGCTCTTCATTTTACAGTTTGAGGCTAACAGGTTTAGAAAAATCTAGTACTAATCTTTAACCTCTGTTTAGCTGTCAACTGAGTGTTTTAAGATTTTAACACTTTCACTTTAAAAAGAAAGAAAATGGAAAGATCAGTACCAAATTGTCCTTTCCAACTTTGAAAGTAGAATCAAAATACCACTTTTAGCTCTGAAACTATAAACTTCCTCAATAGTTAACATAAACATATCATAGTCATCCCTTGGTTATCTATGTGAAGATAAGAAAAATGTGTCATAAAACATCAAAACAAAAATAATGTGTCCTTTTGTTTGTTTGTTTTTTGGTACAATTGAAAAGTATTACTTTAGGTATCATTTTATTCTTTAGCAACTAACTACAAAGCATTTACTGTGTTGTGTTCCAGTCATTCTGCCAGTTTGTAGAGATCACTGTCTAGCATCCTAGAGTTGTCTCTTCTCTGAGCTTGCAGTTGGATGGCAAATAGAGACAGGAAAATGGTCACCATGTTGTACCGTGAGTGCTATGATGGAGGAGGTACAGGGAGCTAACTATTGGGGCACCTGAGAGAAGCACCAACCTTGAATTTAAGAGTGGGCAAGGGCATCCTGAAAAAAGTCAGTTCTAAGATCTAAAAGTGGTTGATTGTGTCGGGTCAGCAGATGTCTGAGGCAGGAAGAGAAGAAGACTGTTCCAAAGAAGTTAACAACATAGCAAAAATAAGAGATGAAGCCATGTGCACAAGGTGGTGAGAGAGAGTGGGGACAAATCAAGATCTAGGTCATCAGTAGCCTTTCCCAGCATTTCAGTAAGGAGTGTAGGTTTGATTCTCTTGTAAGCAAGAATGCAGCATAATTTATATAAATATGTTAGAAAATTCCCTCCCACTTTCATATGGAGAGTTGAGCTGGAGATAGCTAATTTGGGAACCTAGAAGAGCTTTTTGAGGAAGTTGTACTATATTAGTGAAAATGATAGTCATAAACATGAAGAACTAGAGGTGATCATGACCTCCTCTCTAATATCCAGACAGGTTTTTATCAGACATAATTTTGAAGTTTTGACTGAATGATGAAAGTAGATGAAGTACACAAAATAAATTGCACAAAACAAGGCCAGCTCTCTAACTATTCAGTTTGTGTTGAAATTGCAAATTTTTCATCTAGAAAGAAAACAAAAACTAAGAAACAAGTTTTACCAAGTAGGAAATCCTATCTAACAGTATCTACCCCTCCACCAATATCCCACATTTGCATGTTCTTCCAACCTCAAAATCCAGACCTGTGCACAAGATTCAGTCCCAGAATGTGAGGATTTGACCTGCTTATCCTGCTTTTTCCTTCTTCAGAACCAGAATAGCCTCTCATTTCCTCTTTCTTTCAGTTTGAGGCTTCTTTCTATGACCTAGACTGAGTTCTTGTCATGTATTCTTAATCATTTCCTCTGATTAATTAAGATGTAGACTCTCTTGAGGAGACCTTGGAAATTTAGAACAGCATTTTTCTCTTAGAAAGCATCAATCTTCAGACTTGCCTTGCAGTAGTTCTCACTAACTGCAGAGTCAGGGGCTGAAGGTTGACCATAAGCATTTCTACTACAATAATCCTAGTTCTCCTCAGAGTAACATGCCTTCCTTCAAATGATCTGGAGAAGAAAAACACAAATGCTTCTTGTATTTCAAGAAGCAGATACTTTAAAATACCCTGGAAATTTATATGAGGTTTTCTGTCAAGAGGGAGAAATCTATCTCTCCATCTGCCTAGGCCTAAGGGTCTTCCTGCACTGGCTGGTACAGATGAAAACCCATAAAAAGTGGATGATTATAGAATCCTAGTGCTACCATCACATAAGAAATGTGAAGCTTTTTTTGTGGCTACAAAGTCTGCAACTTCTTAGAGAACTCTAGGTTCTGCATGGTGCCACATAATTTCTTTTCAAAATAGTGTCTTGCAATAATTTGACTGGTTACTCATGTTTTATCCTGAAGCTGATGCAATATTCAAAGCTATCCACTCTTGCATGCTAGTTGGCAAGAGGCACAGGGAATCATTTTTTTCTCATGACCCATGCCCTCTTGGTTCTTTCTGCTACTACTCTGTTTTGAGTCAACAATGTCACTAAGTACATTCACTACTCTTTTAAAGATTATTTACCCTCATGTGATTCTTGAATCTAATTGAATCTAATTCAGTACTCTGAACTCCTCATTTATGGGTGTGATATAAAATATTTCAAAGTATGTTATTTTGCTGATAAGATGAAATGCTCCTCCCCATCTATGCCCCACCCCCTTGACATTGGCCCCTGGAAATGACTAAGTGAAAAGTGCAAAGCTATAAAAATTAGTTGCTAGTGGGTACCTAAGAACATCATCATATACTTATTTTCCATTTAATGTTAAAAATTCCATCTTGGCAGAGATTGTGGCTAAATGGTAGAGCACTCGCCTAGCATGGGCGAGGCCCTGGGTTCGATCCCCAGCACCACATAAAAATAAATAAATAAAGATATTGTGTTCAACTACAACTAAAAAATAAATATTAAAAAAAAATTCCAGGCTGGGGATGTGGCTCAAGCGGTAGCACGCTCGCCTGGCATGTGCGGGGCACTGGGTTCGATCATTAACACCACATAAAAATAAAATAAAGATATTAAAAAAATTCCATCTCTGTTTGTAAACCAAAGGTGTATTTCAAAGGAAATATTTTGTGATTCACACAACAAAACTGAGTAAGTCTGCTCAGTTTGACAGGAATCTTACATTAAATTAGCTAAGGGATAATATGTTTCTCAAAAAATGTTAGGAATTTAGCTAAATAATCCTTATACTATGTGATAGTAAAGAATAAACTAATTTCCATCTCTATTTTTATTAATGAATTAGACACCCCAAACTTCATTAAAATCGCATACAGGATGCATGCAAATCTTTAGTATCTTATTCTTATGGCTTACTTTAAATTTTTAATCAACATTTCAGTTTGTATAACACTGTATGTGACATAAAGTGTGATGTTAACAGGGATGGTTTGGCAGTATATACCCTTGACTACGTATGCATTTTAATGAAGCAAGGAGTAATCCTGTCACTGAAATTGGAACCAACAAATTATTTAATCATAAAAGCAGAATGCAGTCAACTCCTATCTAGCAAGATGTAGTGATGCACTGTTTTGGTTACTCACATTGAAAAGTTTGATCTCTATTCTATAAATATTAATTTTCATATGAAATTTGGTGCACTTATCATTAAAGAAAAAGAGAATATAATCTATTTGTTAATAACAAACTATTTCAGACTTATTGTGAACTGGTTTCATAGTAGGAATATAATTTACAATTATACTGGGAATATACAATTACATTTCTTTAGTAAATAAGTACCTTCTTTGGAGAAACAAAAGGTAAAAGAATAGAACAGATTTCTTGTTCTGTACCAGTTGCTAAGTTGCCAGATATTGCTAATTGTTTGAAATGTAAACATTCTTGTTTCTTAATCAACTAGATCTGGAATAATTGGAAGAAAGAAGAAAGTTTTATTGAATCATTTGGCCATGAAAATGTTTCTACATCAGAGAAAGTTTATTTCATTTATTCCTGGTTTTACTGTGTTTGACATTTTTAAAATAAACATGCCCCATATTCTGATTTACAAATTTAAATAATGTTCAGACACTTCACATCTACCCATAAAACATTATGCTATGCTTTTTGTAAATACCTGACTTTAATCATTGATGGAGTCTAATTTACAGTTAATTAATGAATAAAGAAAAAATGTGGTGTCTATGAATATAAATGCACATGAGACTATTCCTTGGTGATACTGTATGCCACTATATGGTGGCACTATACCATCCTAGAATCTAGATCTCTTTACACTATTAATGTACACATACCTAAACTCTAAATATCTATATTTAAACCAATATTTAATTTAAATGCTAATATATTATATTTACCTGATCAGGACAAATTCATCTTTATCCTCATCTACATTGAGGACAAATTCATCTTAGAAGTGACCTAATTCAAACAAACAGAATAACTTTATAAAATGCAGAGATCTGTGACCAATTGTTTATGAACAGTTTGGAATTCACAATGGTTAAACAACTTAAGCACTATATGAAAAAGCAAACTATTTTTATGCCTACATTATATCAGTTTCCGTTAATATCCTGTGATGTAAGACAAGCAGTATAGCACAGCACGCAAGAGCATTTGCTCTATTGCCAGACTCAGTTTGAATCCAGAGGCTCTGTTTCCTTACCAGGTGGTCTAGCAACCTACTACATCTCTCTACCTTAGTGTTTTTTTCCCTGTAAAATGGATATTTTAATAATAGTACCTCTACCAGAGGGTTGTTATGAAGACCAGTTTAGAACAAGAAATTAGAGCAGTAGTTGGTATAGTAGCACTATATAGGTGTTTTGTCCAATTCAAGTGGCTTTTTCCTTAACAGATAAATAAATGTTTAAGGTTACAGAAGATACTTAACCTTTGTCTTGCATAATTTAGGAAAAATAATTTTTAATATTTCAGATTATGAGAAATTCAATGGCATCAAAGTTTACTTATCAAAATAAATTTTTTCAGCAAAGATCAGAGTAGATTATAATAAATCAAAAATATCAGATATAAGTCATAAAACCCTCAATTCAAATAACCACATTTAAAAAAAATTCCTAGGTCTGAAACAGTTTCTGCATGAGGCAGGTTGGACAGCTAAATCTATTTTATTTTTAGAGATCTAGTCCCTCCCCCACACCTTTTTTTTTTTAATAAAAAGAAGCATGAAGGAAGAAATATTTTTCAAATTTATTAGGTATACTTAATAAAACAATAATAAAAATTCTATTTGTAAAATAGTTAAGAGTAAATTATAAAATCAAAGTTTATTTTGTTGTTACCAAAAGACTTCAATATAATTTATATCGCAAAACTTAACTACAAAGTAAGTCTTTACTTTGAGAAATACTGTTTTGTGTAGTTCTTGTTATAAACATTCTAGAAATTAGAGATAATTCTATTTTTCCAGATAAAATTTGAGTTATATATGTGAATGGAATATGTTTAAAGGAGAATAAAATACAATCCAACAGTAACCATTTTAACCATGCTACATCATAATATGGGTAGCCCATTTCTTGATTTGACTAGTTTATTTTATTTTCTCTTGGCTGAAATTATCTCATTTATTTGCATTGACATTTTCACATTTGATGGTCTGTTAAACCAGGCTTTATCTTATATATATATATTTTTATCTTAAATCCATTAGCCAAGTGAAGTCACACATAGTTGGGCAAAAAAACTTTTACTGGTGCCCCTGATAAGACCAAGAGACATCACTAGCCTTTAAAGTACTTTACAGTCAATAAAATACAGTATGTATACTTATTTTGCTTTAGTAGAATTTCATTCCTTCTACTTCTTTTATCCAATGTTAATATAAATTCCTATTTATGAGACCAATAAATTTTGCTTGGCCAGTTTTCTAAGTTTTGGTGCAACTGTTTGTTGTGTTGATTTTAAGAAGTAATTATCACTGACAATTTTTTAAAATAAAAGATAATAATAACCTGGTAAGAAAAGAAGTATTGGGTGAAACCAGACTATGCCTACTTATAAATCACCTACATACCAATTTCAGACCCTCATTAGCCACACACAAATATTTATTTGTAGTAAAACCAACTGCTGTACTCCACCCAGACTTTTAAATCACTACTCTGAAATATAATGTATTGTGATGTTAGTAATCTTTCTTAAATTCTCAGTGTCTCGGAGCCTCAGTGTCTCCACCTAACAAGCAAAAATGAAATTTCAACAAAGAGCTTTGCATTTACATGAAATAGTGCCTAGAAAATAACTTTGCAAAATAGAAAACCCTATAATAACATGATATTTTTCTAGGTAATTGGTAAACACAGCCAAAAAGTTAATAATTACAATATAATATTCTACAACAAAGGTAGATAATGTTAATACATTAATAAACCTTGAGTCACCAAATACATTTTCTTGTTTTTGTGGTGCTGGGAACCCAGGGCTTCACACATGCCAAACAAGCACTCTACCAGTGAGCTATCCTCCCAGCCCTATACAAATTTTAATAACCAAAAAAAACTAAGCTTACTGGCATAGCTATCTATCTATTTATTTATTTACTTTTAAAAAGCTATATTCAAAAAGTGTCCAAGGCTAATCTGGCAAAGAAGCCATGGCACAAGAGAAGGCAGTTTTGTGTGGAATTCCAAGTCCTCCAGGGACCTTCAACCTGTCACTCTCCTGTGCAGTTTGAAAGGTGATTGCAGTGTACATCTGTGCTCTGCAACCCTTCCCCACTGCAATGGGAGATCAGTGAGGAGCTGCTCTTTGGAAAATGTGATATTGTTTGGGAAAACTGGTTGTTTTTCCACTCCCATGGCATTGTATTTTCCAACTTCCTAATATAGAACTGTGTTCACAACTGTTAGAGGCCTTCAGGTTTTAGTAAATTTTATGAAAAGCAAAATATTGTATATTTAAAGTTTATGTGTAACTTCTCTCCTCTATTAGTAGGTCAGTTGATAGAGTACTTTCTGGACAATAAACATGTATTTGTAGCAAGGAAACTGGCCTAAGCAGAGTGACCTGGTGACAGGAAGGAATTAGTGTTTGTTCTTAAATTATCTGAATTGGCTATCTAAACTGGGCTGGATTCATTAGATTCTTGCCTGATAGTTTCTTTCACTTTTGCTGCATAGCTACACAATGCTATGTTTCTTCCTAGAATGAAGAAAACACTGAATTTATATTCAGAGGCTCCTCACACTTAATATCCCTTACATATTTTTTTAAAGTGTGTACATTGAAGTAAGTTACATATATCATGGGTAGCTATTTCCTTAACATGTTATTTCTATTGATCTAGGATTTACTTTGAAATTATTCAGAGACACTAAATGTCTGTTCTTAACCCTGCAAATGTACAAGTAAGTTGATGAACACAAGCAATCCAGAGAAAAATGTAGCCAAGCCTCTGTTACAAAAGAGAGTAGAAATTACTGTGAAGTCTAAAATACAGGGGAAAGAGCTTAGAAGCTTGAAGGAAAACACTTGAGTTCTAAGCTATGTGCTGACACTTGCTATTGGGTTGGTGTGGGTTACTTTACTTCTTGGAAAATAATTTCTCTATCTGAAAAAAGAGGACACGTGATGTATGTATACATTAACACATTCAGAACTTTTGCAAATTGTAGTACTATTTCACTTATTTTAAGCTCTATGCCTTATTCATATTCTTATATTGAAATCTGGACAGTAATGGTTCAATATAACTTGTGGTAGATCTTGGTTTAATTTTGTTCTATAAGTTGTTATTAGTTACATTTGTTTAACTTCATGCAATTTGAACTGGAATGTTTCCATTTAGTTGATAGAAAAAGGTAGAAACATCTAGTTCCTTTCTATTCCCTACATATCTACCAGCAATCTGAAGTAATTTCAAAAATTCCCTCAAATAATTTTAGCCTAGGCTTCTCCATTCCATTTCAAAGTTGGATAGAAATAGCATATAACACTAACATCTTAAAATACTGACACTTTAATTTGTAAGACTTCCAAATCTCATGCACTTTTTCCTAAGTTTTAATTTTTCAATATTTTTTCAGTAAATTTGAAATATTTTTTAGAAATATTCCTTTTCAATCTGCAGAAACATTTTTTTTCCTTTCTTTCCATTTCCTATTTACTCATTTCCATTAATAAAACCTTGGTTCTGAAAAATGAATCATGCTTTCCATTATACTTTCTTAAATTGAATTTGATGTTACAATTCAAAATGTTAATCTGTACTTTAATTATTCCCAGCTATATTTTTTAAAAAACATCTTTTAACTGCTTAAAATAATAAGCAAATAGCTTCACACTATACTCCAGGGATAAACTGTTCAAACAGAAATATGAAAAATTTCATTGATTAAACCAAAATCAATTGTGAAATAATTTCAAATGAATGTTTTAACAGTGTGCATGCTACATGTAAAAACGTTATTTAAAAAATCATGTTCAACATACATATTTCAATTTGATAAGTTCCTCTGTATTAATTGGAAAGTCACTATGTTTCGGTCTGATCTTTGAACTAGTATATTTCTCTATATGGAAATTTTGAATGGCATAAGAACATGTACTGCCAGAGGACACAAATTAATCATCTTGTAATAAATATGGATTTGTCATTGAAAACATTCCTGTTAAAATGCATCATTAGTGGTACTTATTCACTTATGCATATAAAATTCATTGTTATTTTAATCACATCCAAACATCACAACCCAATACCTAAACTGAAACTTCTTACCCAGATCTGTATTGCACTTGAAATATCTTACTGCTTATAAATATTCTGTTCCTTTCTTTGTGTGGTGTTTGGTCTCTAAATATACTATTTAAGCCAATTTCAAATAAAAGTATAGTCAGAGTATCATTGATGTTATTACACAAGTCTCTAAGAATCATCGGGATCATGAACTTTTTTTTTTTTTTAAGAGAGAGTGAGAGGAGAGAGTGAGAGAGAGAGAGAGAGAATTTTTAATATTTATTTTTTAGTTCTCGGCGGACACAACATCTTTGTTGGTATGTGGTGCTGAGGATCGAACCCCGGCCGCACGCATGCCAGGCGAGCGCGCTACCACTTGAGCCACATCCCCAGCCCCATGAACTTTTTGTTTTTATTAGTGCATAATAAAAACATTAGTTATACACGATAGTGAGGTTCATTTTGACATAATCATACAAGCATGGAATATAATTTGATCCAATTCAGTTCCCAGTACTTCTCTTTGCTTCCCCTCCTCCCTCTCCCTGTTCCCTTTCCTTTACACTGCCATCTTCCTTCTATTTATAGTTCTTTTTAATTTGTGGTTTACAGATATACATAAAGGTGAAATTCACTGTATAGCATAATTTGGTCAATTTATTTCCACTGTTTCTCCTTTCTCCCATTCCCTCCTCCCTCTCAATCTCCTTCCTCTGCTCCCCTGATCTCTCTTCTATTTTCATGGACTCCCCCACCCCTTTGGCTCTTTATTTTGTTCTAGTTTCCACATAAGAAAGAAAACATTCAATCCTTGACTTCCAAGTCTGGCTTATTTCACTTAGCATGATGTTCTCCATTTCCATCCATTTATCAACAACCACCACAATTTCATTTTTCTTTATGGCTTATGTGTGTATACCACATAGTCTTTACCCGTTCCAGTGTCAATAGGCACCTGGACTGGTTTCATAATTTGGCTATTGTGAGTTGTGTTGCTACAAACATTGATGTGTCTGGATCACTATAGTATGAAAGTTTTAGTGCTTTTGGATAAGTACCAAGGAGTAGGATAGCTACGTCATATGGTGGTTCCATTCCCAATCTTTTGAAGAATCTCTATACTGCTTTTCAGAGTGATTGTACTAATTTGTACTAATTTGAGGTCCCACCAACATGGATTCTTTACCTGTGGTCTACAGATTTTGGGGGTTTGGGCAGCTGAAATCCCACTGCAGTCTAGCAGAACTTTAGTATCTGTATGGACATGTATTCCATTGCTCTCATAAGCTTCTTAGAGGTTTCAGCAATGAAAAACACATTAAGAAAAAAATCAGGGCTGGGGATGTGGCTCAAGCGGTAGTGCGCTCGCCTGGCATGCGTGCGGCCCGGGTTCGATCCTCAGCACCACGTACCAACGGAGATGTTGTGTCCGCCGAGAACTAAAAAATAAATATTAAAAAAAACAAAAACAAAAAAAAAAAAAAAAAAGAAAGAAAAAAATCATCTCTACCATCTTATGTTACAAATATTGCACTTGATACTCAAGAGAGTTTATGACTTATCCAGGGTCACAGAGGGCAGGAGTGTGATAGCTGGAGCTGGGTGCTAATTTGTAAGTTATGGAGAAAGGGAATCTTGTATACTCATACCTCCCTTGTGTGTGTATGTATTGCAAGGCGGGGATTCTCCCAAAATTTAGTTCTCCAGTTCACTGCAGACACCAGCTGGGAACTCTACAATCGATTCAAAACTATCTACTTGGAGTTAGTTCAGATCTCACAGGTTTAGGGCTCAGTCCCACAAGACTGCTCCCACTTTAAGTAACAATCACAAGTGGTGGGTATCCAGGTCACTTACAACTACTTTCTCACTTGGCTACACATTAGAGGTTCCATGACCCCTTCCCTCTGGTACATTCTTTTGCTAGAAACGCTTACAGACTCATGGAAACATTTCTGTTCACCAGCTTATTATATAAAAAAGAACATGAAGGAAATTACAGACAAGAGGCCAGAAGAAGACGTGCATTGGGTAAAGTTGGGCAGAGTTCTAAGTTCAGGAGTTTCTGTCTCCATTGAGTTAAGCTATGCCTCCCTCCAAATGTGTGAATGCATTCACCAACCCAGAAGCTGAATATGATCTGACTATAAACTCAATATACAGAAGCTCTCTCTGCATCCTCCACCTCCAAGAATGAGAGGTGAGGCTGATAATTCTAAGTTTTTCTTTTCCCTTTTTTTTTTTTTTTTTTTTTTGTGGCACTGGGCGCGGAACCCAAAACCTTGTGCATGGGGAGCTATATCCCCAGCCCCACTATTTTTTTTAATTGTGGTTTGCCTTTCTAATAACCAGCTTCACCAGAAGTCACCTCAATAAAACAAAAAATGTTCTTATCACCAAAAAATTTTCAAATGATTTTGGAGCTCTGTGTCAGAAAACTGAGTCTGAAAGACCAAACATTAGAATGAAAAATTCTTCTAACACCCCTTTCACCTAGGAAACTATGGGGTTTTAGGAGCTGTATTTCAAGAACTGAGGGCAAATACCAACACACACACACACACACACACACACACACACACACACATACACACACACATGTGCAAACAAACATACACTTCTTATCTCACAAGTCTGACCTCAGAATGCTAGAGATCTGGAGGTGATCCCAATATAAGTCGATTTTCAGTAGACACAGACACTGAGAAATTGTGGGTTTCCCCTAATTTGTTCCACATTAAGTCAAAACAATTTGACCTCCCATTTCAGTTAGTGCCACAATATTATTACAACCAACCATAATATAATTGTAAATTATTATCTATGTTTTATCCTTTAAAATATTCACTTAAGGAAAAGTTTAAGTGAAATTCTCCTATTTCTGCAGATGAACATTTGTGAACACAATAATTTTTCCAAAAATTCTTTTTTTTCCTCAATGAAAACAAATCATAGAAGTGGCATTTCTGCTTCCTTGATCATGGTCTTTAACTATTCACTAATAAATAATGTGTGACATTTCATTTTCTTATTATTTGGAATTAGGATACAAAATAAACACAAGAGTCAGAATAAAGTTTAATGAAGAATTTATCAATTCTGGAACTTAACATCATATCCATATCTCATCACCACTTTGTACGAATTCCAGTGAAATTATTCCAAATGTGAAAATGAACAGAAGATCTCTGTAAGATACAATTTGTTTTGAAATGTTTCAAAGCATGGCTTAGTAGGTTTGGGAGTAGCATGAACAATATTGTCTTCTAAGAGTTAGCATTATCAAAGCAAAGGAATCAGCTTATCATCCAAGTGCTTGATCCAATAATCCTTAAGATAGAATTCCATTTTAAAGAATGAAGGCCTAGATTAGCTGAAAATATTCATGGAGAATGAAATAGGAAACAATCTCTCGGATTAAAATGTACCTAAAAATAATGACAGAAAGGAATGCTCCCCCACAGTTCCTTAAGGCACTAACCAATATACATTGAGCATCTATTATATGCCATTGAAGAACATGGAGGGTTATCAAAGTAGAAGCCAAAGTCACACTCAATTAAATCAAGGTCTTACTAGAGATAAAGAATATTGCACACATGATGTCGAGCACAGTGGTGCAGGCCTGTTATCCCAGTGACTTGGGAGGCTGAGGCAGGAGAATCACAAGTTCAAGCAATTTAGTGAGGCCCTAAACAACTTAATGGCTTAGTGGTGAAGCACCCTGCCTTTAGTCCCCAGTAACCACCCGCCCCCCCAAATAATATTATACACAGGAGAAGAGTTCAAGGATATTTCAGCTAAAATATATATACATATTAAATCATAGGCTTCACTTCCAATGTTGGAATTCAGAGAGGAGAGAAACTGGTACAGACTTAAGGAAGCCAGTCTGGAGCTGTCAGGGGGTAGAGTTGGATAGGCTTGACTAAAAAGAAAATAGCAAGTCATAGCTACAGTGTGAAACTGCTTATAGTTGCTCTTTTCCTTAAACCAAATCTTTGGAAAACAAGAGCAATGAAAAATCCAATCAGAACAGAAAAAGTGCTTAAATACCTGGCTGAGAACTTTATATTAAAAACTACAGTGAAGTTCATTCAGTAAGGAAGAAGTATTTTATGTAGGACATAAACACCATGGTTTCAGTATGTCATTAAAAGAAATTAAATGAATAAGAAAAATGGGAAAGATTGTTGAGTGAAAAAAAGAACTTACAATTTCAAAAAAATTAAACATGTAATATAACCTTAAAATACTGTAGTAAATAAATCTTGTCTCTGCAATCATCTGCAAGGGCATTTCATGGAGGAATTATTGAATTGCTAATTCTTTCTCAAAACTCTTATTTTTGAGAAAGGATTAGCAATAACTTATCTTTGTGTATCTTTTCCAAATAAAAATCCCAGTTAGCCACAGAACTCAAAATAAATGAACAAAGCAGGAACCCATTTCATGAGGGCAGCCCACCCCAATAAGGGAGGAAGAACATACACACACACACACACACACACACACACACACACACACACAGGTTTCAGTGCCTTAGCAAGTCATGGGCCCTTATAAGGTCATATTCAATTTACTGCCAGGAACAGCAATTCAAAGAAACAAATAAATCAGCTTCTCAAATCATGTTAACAAAGGTTACAGTTTCCTGTGTGTAGTACTTTTGAGAATTTTCTATGTTCTATCTTGGAAGGTCAGTGAGCATTCCTATGATCTCTCTGTGTTTATACCAAAAGTACAATGTGAACTTTGGCAAAAGAAATAGCTCTAAGTTAGCTATGCTTTTTAGGTTGATACTGTAAATACAATTGAAAGCTAGCCAATTCCACACTATTGCTAAGAATTCAAGAAAAGATTTATAAATGGCATCCAAAGACTCAGAAGTGATTCAAATGACTTGTCAAAATGGAGATTTATCTTTTGCATTGTTAACAACACTTAGAGCATCTGCAGATGTCTTCAGGATTCTTGAGAACTCAGTCATCCCCAGGCTGTACTAGCTCCCCCCCACCTCTCCCCCACACCCCCTGCTCCAGCTCTCTGGGCACTGTCCCTGTCCATGCAAACACTTTCAGCAGACTGCCTCAGTAGGAAGTACCTGATCAGTCCATACTCCAAGGAGTAAAGCACAGTAGAGTATAATTTCCTGCAACATGAGCCTTTTAAAGGAAAAAAGCAAATGGTGTGATTTTTGTTATGCAACAAAGGTCTCTAGGAGAGATTTTTTAAAGAAGTAAAGTCTTAAGATTTAATAGTTTGGTTTTTTTTTGAAAGGACCATATTTTGGAACATGATAGAACCAATGTTCCAATTATAGTTATGAGAGAAGATACAAATATATTCCAGTGAAACTCAAAATGTTCACATATCAATGCATCCAGGTTAACAAGTGGGCCCTAGTACTACTTCTATATAAATTTCCATTTATTTCTTAGAGATCTGTTGGCAGGTGAGGCAGTGACTGTGTTTAAGAATGAAAAATTCATATTTATTATCAGAAGCCTGCAAACATCTTAAAAATACCGTCTTCCATTCTTTGGGGCAGGAAAGGGTGAAAGACCATTCCTCTTTGCTGTGCGAATAAAGAAGTTAAAATACACACCCTTAGAAAGTTTCAAAGGGAACTAAAGTCAAGTCTTGTATTTCACCCTTGAGAGAGTTATGGCTGCAATGATTTTGATGGGACCAACTGTAGGGCAAGGTGAATAGCACATAGATCAGAATTAAGTAGGGTCAGCCAAAACCTACCATCTGCTGTATCCTTAGAGCTTTTGAAGAGTTGTGCATGTTTCTTTCTTTCTTCTTAAAAATAAGAAAAAGGTGCCTTAGTTAGAAAGAGGCTTTTAAAAAGCACCTTAATTCAGACAATACTTGTGTTCTGTTCCATAATAGAAAGTTTTAGCATATGACAATTTTCTATGTGACCAGGCAACTGTGCAAAGTGGTTGTAATTCCTAATTTTGAGACAGGTAAAGAGGAATAATAATAATGTAATTAATGATAAAAATCATGCCTCAGGTAACTGAGGTTAAAAGAATCAGAAATAAAAACAAAATAGGTTTTAATTCATAAAATGAGACAGAAATAATAATTATTAAACAATATCTATGGAATCATATGGTTAGAATAAATTAACTTAGCATGTCTTCTTCATCTTCTTCTTATATTTGTATGATCTCCAACATTTGAAAAGCTTCCTCCTTGACCATCTGTTGTGCATTACCTCACCTGGAAAAGCAAGCCTTGTGGAAAGCAGGCAATTATTTTTATGTGCATTTTTGAGCTGGAGAAAATGAAGCTCAGGGAGATATTATTATGCTTATCAATGAGCAATTGACTGAACTTGAATGGGAAATGTGGTCTCAGCCACTCTCCTGGCCAATTTCCCTACTTTTAGCTCCCCGCTTACCAATGCAGGTAGTCCAGCTTCTTTCCTTTTAGAGTAGGTCAGTTTGGAAAACAAGAGTAATCTATTCTGAACTGTTCTAAGGCAGTGACTGACTGTCAAACTTATGACTGAGATATAATGACTATTAAATTGGTTTCCAGAATTTATTTAAAAACATGAGAAAAAAAACATGTTAATAGTACTGTTTTCTTCTACCATGAAATAGAAGTTTCAAAAGTCTGGAGTTTGAAATTGTGTTCATTCATCATTGCTCTCCCATCCAGCAGAGCCATCAAACTGCAAGGTTCTCATTTGATATTCTTCAATCCTGTACCTGAAAATGCACAGATACTAAATTTATATTGTGTGATATACTTTTTACCTGAATCTCTTGATGCAATCAAGAAATCTAGTGCACCTTTAGGATAGTTCCAGCATCATGATGAATGTGAAAATTATTATCACTGTCTATGGAAATGCTATTTGCTAACTAGGTCTAAAAAAGACCAACAAAACCCTCTCACTTCACAGTAGAATTTCACTGGTTCTGATGAAAAAAACAAAGGCTTTAGGAGTATTGTACTTTCTTATCCCTTCAATTCTTTAAATTGTCTTCATGTCTATAACATTTAAATAATTATTCTTTCCATGGTTGAGATAGGAAGCAAATAGTAATAATGATGGCTTTTTTTCTATTCAGGACTATTTCATGTAACATTAATAATCTGATTTATCTTATTAATATCTCATAATATAGGGCAGAAAAATTAAACTTTTGAAAATCAGGATTTAAATCTAAAAAGCACTAACTTCATAGTTTAGTCACTACTCCATAAGCCCTGTATAAGATAATCTATAGACATGAAGGAAAACCATCAATACAGGGCAAGCCTTTTTTGTTTTGTTTTGTTTCCAATCAACAAATTTTGTTTTATTTATATAAAAGGTGACCCATAATAAGTTATGCACAATTATTATGGCCTGACATGTAAAATTGAAAGTTTATTATTTAAAAAATATAAAATTTATTTATTTTCATACTACTATTACTGACAGGAGTCAGGATCACTAGGACCTACCTCCTGCTTTTTGGGGCAAAAAAAGGGGCAATGGATGATCCTTAAACTCATTCATGGGGCCTTGAGTTTAGAGGTCTTGGTGTTATAGGATTGGAGCCTGCTTCTGGGAGTTGCTGAGTGGTCTATGTCTTGGAACCCCATGCTGCTCAGGCAACTTCAACTTTCTGTAGTTGCTCAAGTCTCTGGTTTTCAGCCAGGGTCTTCTGAAACGAACGATAATAAAGAGGAGGAGGGGATCACAATACAGGGTGACTCTTGAAAGAGGCAAGAAACTCAAGCAAGAGAATCCTAATCCAGAAAACAGAAAGGTTTTCTTTTCTTTCCTTTTATTGCAGCTCTTCTACTGTATGAAATAAAAGACAAGCAGTGAACACACAGCTTTTCTTCTCTTGAGTCAAGAGTCCAGAAACCTATGCCCCTGAAAGAAGTGGCCAACAGAGATAGACTAGCATAGGGCAAGACCAGAGCGAGCAGCCAGTAGACCTGATTGATCCCTTCTGCCCATGCAATGCCTCCTTCCTCTCCCACCCTGCTTCAATCCCATTAAGAAATAAGCTGACCAGCCTTGAGTCCTCAGAGAGCAGTCTAATGACATTAACCTGTGAGTATCTCCCTTGTGCTAGAGCCCAAGCCCCAGGACAGCCTTGTTTGGATGGCATTTCCCACGTTTTTATGATTTCCCTCTTGAATTGAGCAAAAAAAATCCCCAGATGAGTTGGTAACACCAAAAGAAACTGGTAACATCAAAAAAGAGCTGAACTTTTTGATGTTACCAATTGAGCACAAAAGCCCTATGCTGATTGGTAACAAAAGCAGCAGAATAAAAACATCTCTTCTACTACCAGATAATGCTCCAGAAATTCAAGACTAAAATTGGAGACTGAGATCACAATGTTCAGACATAAGATTCCAATGCAGTTTCATTTTCACAAAGATCTGTTACTGATAACAATGGTTCCTAAACTTGAAGGTCCAAATTAAAAGCGCTGGACATTGGGTAAAAAAATTAAACATTTCTTTTCTGATGCCCAGATGAGCCTGTTTCAGATGATCTTTTTAAAATGCTCAGGTTCTTGGTCATTTTCTGGTTGCATCCAGTCTTTCTGAGGCAACATATGGAGCCAAAATTTTGTCTGCTCACTCATTGTTCCAAAGGAATAACAAAACTTTCTCTAAAGCACCTTGAATTCTGCTGAACTCTGTTTGTTAGCAACTGTGTGCAAAACTCTGCCAGGAAGAAATTTTCCTCACATACCAGGGTAGAAAATTGAGGTGCAGGAAATCAGGATTTAAAGCCAGAAAACACAGCTTTGGAGTTGAACCACTACTGTTTACTTTTAAGTTAAACGAGGCAGGTATATTTGTGACAGGAGCCTCAGATATTTGTAAGTTTCTTCACTCAAGAGCACTCATTCTTGGCTGGGCATGGTGACACACACCTATAATCTCAGAGACTTGTGAGGTCAGCCTCAGCAACTTTAGTGAAACCCTAAGCAAATCAAAGAGACCCTATGAAAAATAAAAGTGCTGGGGATGTTGCTCAGTGGTTAAGCACACCTAAATTCAATCCCCAGTAAAAAGAACTCATTCCTCAGCCTGGTGGGAAGGGAAGGGGAAAGCAAAGATTGAAAATTAAAGTCCCTCTTCACCTAAAATTCATTAGAACCCAAGCATCACCAACAAGTGGTCCACTAGCTACATCTAGAATTGTGTTATTTGGTCCAACAGATCTTTTTAACACACTGAAAAACTTGCTAATATTTTGAAAGCAATGAACATTCAGATTTCTGGCATCATTTTAAATATCAGAAAACCTAAGCCTATACGTTTAGGTGGCAACAACCAGTTAGAGCTTAACAGGTCTGTGTCTGTCAGGCTAGTGCTCTCAAACCATCACAGCCTTACAGCCTTACTAGACCCACTTCATGTAATGAAGATGACATGTAAAATGTGCATTTTTGAGCCACTTGGTCTAGTTGGCATCAGAGTGTGAGACTCCTGCTAAGCAATAATGTCTTGGCTACTCCCCTTCCTATGTTTCTATCTTTCATCTCTTCAATTGTGCTGAGAGGAAAAAGTGTGCAAGAAGTAGTACACTATTTTATAAAAGCTTCATGACAAACTGTTCTATCTGGGTCTATCTAATGTGATCTCTATTTTTGATGGGGGAAACTGAGGCTTGCAGATTAAGAGTTGCAGCAAATGGTACAGCTAAGTCTATGACAGCACCAGGATTCCAAACAGGTTTTCTGATTCCAAGTCCAGCCCTATTTCCATTAGACTACAATTCCTGTTGTCCAATACTCCATCAGAATATATTCCCTAAAATAAGCATGTACATTAGACTACAACTTACACTTAGAAATTAGCAAATTTAAATATTACATAAGGATAATAAGAAATGTATGCCTTTCCTGTTACGGGGTGAACAAAGGGTGGACGCAATTGCAGAGAACAACAATGGACTGGAAGCTAGTTGAGAGGTAGGATTCCATCCCAAACTGTGGTATTCTATGGTATTGTCACTTGGAAGGATCTCCTGTTCTTCCAGAGCCTTCTATGTAGGTGCAACATATGACAGACTTTGCTATATGTGACTTTTTCTGTTTAGGGGTCTCCTGCAGAACTTCTCATCTATGTCATTATGCTACCCCTAAGTATTCTCTTCCTTTTCCCTAACTCCCATTGTTTCCCAAGTCTGCTTTTTCTGAATCCAATGTTTTCCTTTCCTTTTTGTACACAAGTCCTTCAAAATAGAGTAGCCCTCTGGAAAGTAAGCATTTAGAGACAGGTGCAGAGAATGCAATTTCCTATGTAGAATACACTGTATCTAGAGGAACTGTGTTCGTTGGTGCCATTTACTATAATAAATAAATACTTTTTACACAAACCTATTGTATTTTCATGTAATTATGAATGGAACTTGTTATTATAGGCAAAAATGTTCCTAGTATTAAAAAGTTTAAAAATCTGTAACATGGAATTGGATTGGTTATTTCAACCACTAGAATATACAAATGGTTTGTCTGTCCATTACCTATTTTTGGTCCACCAAACTGAATTCCATAGAACCATATTCTATGAGCTCAGGGAAGGATCTCTGTATCAATTGCCCATCCAAAATTTGGAAAGAAGGAAGAGGATATTCAACAGTGGCCGAATGACAAAAATGAGGAGTTCTGCAGGAAACTCCTAAACAGAAGAGTACTTGTGGCCAGAGTCTGTCATAATAAGTTGAACACACATGGATCCTCCAGAATCTTTTATTACATGTAATTACATGTATTTAATTAGATTGGTGACTTAATCAATGAACCTATCAAGACAATTTAGTGGAAATCTGAAATGTGTACATTTGCATATAACTATAATTATATGTCCCTGGAAAGACAGGCAAAATGAGCAGTTCTCAGCCACCATCTATATTAAGTGTGGCATTGCTCTGATGATAGATTATTTTTGGTTCTAAAATGGCAAAGTAATGAGGCAACAGGATATTTTATTTGGATGACTATAAAAGAAACACTAATAAGAGCTCTACCAAATATGGATTCTTCCACATTAAGCAAGTAATTTGGTCTTAGCCATTTTGAGTTCTATGATAATATAAATGTCCCGGGACCTATCTTGCTTTCATTCTGGGGCAAAAAACGGTTGGTCCACCTTTAGCCCTTCTTCTATTTTCTAGGCAGGAAGAATAAGAGGGATCAAAGAAGGAAGTGGGTAGCACTTACTACAAAGCAACAACAATTTCCTGGAAATTTCCCGTTTAGGACTTTGACTCACACCTTATGGGCAGGAACTGTATCAGATAGCCCCTATATTGCGAGGGAGGTGGAGAAATATAGATTTTTTTAAAAAAAACTGGAAATATATTTGCCCTAAACAAAATCTAAGATTCATTAAGAGGGTCAGACCAAATGCTTTTTCTGTGTCTACTGAGATAATCATATGATTCTTATCTTTAAGTGAACTGATGTGATGAATTACATTGATTCTCATATGTTGAACCAACCTTGCATCCTTGCATGATCTTTTTGATATGTTTTTGTATTCAATTTGCCAGAATTTTATTGAGAATTTTTACATCTATTTTCATTAGAGATATTGGTCTGAAGTTTTCTTTTTATAATGTCTCTTTGCCTGGTTTTAGAATCAGGGTGATATTGGCCTCACAAAATGAGTTTGGAAATTCTCCCTCTTTTTCTATTTCCTGAAATAGATTAAAGAGTATTGGTGTTAGTTCTTCTTTAAAGGTCTTGTAGAATTCAGCTGTGTATCCATCAGGCCCTGGGCTTTTCTTGGTTAGTAACTTCTGATGGCATCTTCTATTTCGTCACTCATGTTCAAAACACTAGAAAAATTAGGGCTAACAGGAACAGATCTCACCATCATAAAGGCTATCTATGATAAGCCCCAGGCAACATTATTCTAAATGGAGAAAAATTGAAGGCATTCCCTCTAAAAACTGGAACAAGACAGGGATGCCCTCTTTTACTACTCCTATTTAACATAGTTCTTGAAACACTGGCCAGAGCAATTAGACGAAATAAATTAAAATAGGAAAAGAAGAACTCAAATTGGCACTATTTGCTGATGATATGATTCTATACCTAGAAGTCCCTAAAAGTTCCACCAGAAAACTTCTAGAACTAGTAAATGAATTCAGCAAAGTAGCAGGATGTAAAATCAACACCCTAAATCAAGTGCATTTCTGTATATCAGTGACAAATCCTCAGAAAGTGAAACGAGGAAAACTAGCCCATTTATAATAGCCTCAAAAAAATCAACTTAATGAAAGAGGTGAAAAATCTATATAATGAAAAGTACAGAACCCTAAAGAAAGAAATCAAAGAGGACCTTAGAAGATGGAAAAATCTACCTTGCTCTTGGACAGGCAGAATTAATATTATCAAAATCCCCATACTTCCAAAAGCACTATACAGATTTAATGCAATTCTGATCAAAATTCCAATGACATTCCTCATAGAAATAGAAAAAGAATCATGAAATTCATGTGGAAAAATAAGAGACCCAGAATAGCTAAACCAATCCTTAGCAGGAAGAGTGAAGCAGGTGGCATCACTATACCAGACCTTAAAGTGTATTACAGAGCAGTAGTAACAAAAACAGCATGGCATTGGCAACAAAACAGACTGGTAGACCAATGGTACAGAATAGAGGACACAGAGACTAAGCCACAAAACTACAACTATCTTATATTAGACAAAAGTGCCAAAAACAAGCATTGGAGAAAAGATAGCCTCTTCAACAAATGGTGATGGGGAAACTGGAAATCCAAATGAAATAACATGAAATTAAATCTGTATCTCTCACCATGCACAAAACTCAACTCAAAGTGGATCAAGAACCTAGGAATACAACCAGAGACTAATAGTCTACAACCCGAGTCTAATAGAAGAAAAAGTAGGCCCTAGTCTCCATCATGTGGGATTAGGCCTCAACTTCCTTAAGAAGATTCCTTTGGTGCAAGAATTAAAATCAAGAATCAATAAATGGGATGGAATCAAACTAAAAAGTTTCTTCTCAGCAAAAGAAACAATCTGTGAGGGGAATAAAGAGCCTACATCTTTGGAACAAATCTGTACCCCTCACACATCAGATAGAGCACTAATCTCTAGAGTATATAAAGAACTCAAAAAGCTAAGCTCCAAAAAAAATAAATAATCCAATCAACAAATGGGCCAAGGACCTGAAGAGACAGTTCTCAGAAGATGATATACAATTAATCAACAAATACATGAAAAAATGTTCAACATCACTAGCCATTAGAGAAATGAAAATCAAAACTCAGATTTCATCTCACTCCAGTCAGAATGGCAGCTATTATGAAGATAAATAACAAGGATGGCCAGGATGTGGGGGAAAAGGTGCACTCATACGGCTGGTGGGACTGAAAATTGTTGCAGCCAATATGGAAAGCAGTATGGAGATTCCTTGAAAAACTAGGAATGGAACCACTATTTGACCCAGCTATCCCTCTCCTAGGTCTTAAAAATAGCATACTATAGGGACACAGACACATCAATGTTTATAAGTAGCACAATTCACAATAGCTAAACTGTGGAACCAACCTAGATGCCCTACAATAGATGGATAAAAAAATGTGGCATATACACAATGGAATATTACTCAGCAATAAAAGAGAATAAAATCATGGCATTTGCAGGTAAATGAATGGAGTTAGAGAAGATAATGCTAAGTGAAGTTAGCCAATCCCCAAAAACCAAATGCCAAATGTTTTCTCTCATATAAGGAAGCGGATTCATGATGGGGTAGGGAGAAGGAGCTTGGGAGGAATAGATGAACTCTAGATAGGGCAGAGGGGTTAGAGGGGAAGGAAGAGGGCATGGGGTTAGAAATGATGGTGTAATGTGATGGTCATTATTATCCAAAGAACATGTATGAAGACACAAATTAGTGTGAATAGACTTTGTATACAACCAGAGATATGAAAAATTGTGCTCTATATGTGTAATAAGAATTGTAATGTATTCTGCTATCATATATAAATAAAAAATTAATTAAAAAAAGAGAGACAGACCATATTTTGAGTAGACAACTTCTGTGAAGCTCCATCTCTGAACTCAGAATATAGCTGTATGGAATGTACAATCTGGTGGACCAAAAATAAGTAGTGGACAGATACAATCCAAGCATTATATGCTTCAAAGAAATCATAATGCAGGGACGAGATGCTATGTAGAGTCCTGAAGGGGATGATTTAGAACTTTGTTTCTGATTTAGTATACACTGAAATTACATATACTCTGTAGGACACAGTTTCTTGCCTATAAAGATTATCCTTGCTAGTGACTAACTTCCCAAGCTAAGTAGTCAGTTGCACTTGCTTCCAAGTTTCACCCTTGGCAGCTATGTATCAGGGCAATTTCTAGTTAGAGACATAATAGCTCAAAATAAATATTTGTTGTGGTTTGGGTCTTAAATGTCCCCCAAAGACTCAAGTGTTGAAGCCTTGTTCCCCAATGAAGCAATGTCCAAAGGTAGGGATTTGGGGAATTGACTGGATCATGAGGAGTCTGCCCTCATCCATGGATTAATTCATTGAGGGATTTAAAGCTAAGTAATTACTGGAATGTGGTGAAAATTACTGGAGGTCAGACCTAGTTAAAGGGAATGAATCTTTGGGGTCATGCCCTTGGAGACTAGATCTTGTTCCTGGCCCTTTCCTCTCTTTCTGCTTCCTGGCTGCTATGAGGCGAGTTGCTCTGCCAAGATCTCCCTGACATAAGTTTATACCTCACCACAGTCCCAGAAATAATGGAGCCAAGTAACAATGGACTGAAACTTCTGAAACCATGAACCAAAATAAATCTTATATCCTGTGTTTTTATTACATATTTTGTCACTCTGTCAAAAAGCTGAGTAACACAATTCCCTAGCCTGTTCTGGTGCAGAGTGTGTCCAAGGTGATAAGATAATAAATATGCACAACTTCCTTGTTGGTTTTTTTTTTTTTTTTAGAGAGAGTGAGAGAGGAGAGAGAGAGAGAATTTTTTTTTTTAATATTTAGTTTTTAGTTCTCGGCGGACACAACATCTTTGTTGGTATGTGGTGCTGGGGATCAAACCCGGGCCGCACACATGCCAGGCGAGCACGCTACCGCTGAGCCACATCTCCAGCCCCCCTTGTTGGTTCTTCCAAGAGAGGAGGCAAGCACTTCTTCCCATTCTTTCATCCTGCTGCTTGGAAAATGAATGATCCCATACCACCAAGATAAGCATAGTCTCTGATGGAGCAACAAAATAGGAGTCTGGGTACTTAACTGATTCATGAGCATCGAGAACATCTGCGTGTGACATGAAAAGAGAATCCTCTATTTTGTTTAAAATCCCTGTTCTCTGTTTCATGTAGCTGAATTTATATGTTAACTGATATACTGGGAACCTGCAATCCCATGGTCTTGGAAGCAGGGATGCCCAGGAGGAGGCTTACCAGGGCCTGAGCCTGCACATCTGAAACTTTTGGGGGCTCCTCTCTATGGTCTCTTCCTTCATGCATTCCCATATTGATGAGACTGCCCTAATCATCTTCAGATCACAGAGGCTGGATTCTTCAAACTGCTAAAACTCTTAAAGACTAAGACAAATTAGTAAAAAATGACTAAAGGTAGTCATAAGGCTCTCCCAGATACAGAGGCATTTATAAAGCTCCAATTCTTGATGGGTGGAGAGACATACATGCATAGGAAGGGGGAGGAACCCATGATAAAGACTGTCATTTCTCAAGGATTTACTACCATACTTCTCAGTTTTAATTTAAGATTTTGATTCTCTTGCCCCCTTCTACCACACTCAAAATTGCAGAAAAAGTAGAGAAGAGTTGAACCATAAGCAATACTCCAGGTTTCCATTATTCAAACTTCATAATTACTAAGAAAAGACAGCTCTTTAAGCCTCCATTATGAGAGGCATTTGGTTTAAGGCAATGTTTCTCACCTGAATAGACCTTATAGTCATGCACTAATTTTTTTACATGTATTGGAGGAAAATAGCTATCACATTAAAAGTATATTTTATAAATATGGTATAACAAGATTACAAATTAGTAGTAGAATAGATTTGAGTTGATTGTTTTAAGCAAATATAATTAAGGCTACTATTTGAACATAACAAAAATTAAACAGGGGATACCCAACACCTGAAATGGAGAAACATTAGTTTAGCAAAGACCTTGGAAATCCATTTGAAAATACCTTAGTGAAAAGTCCCAGCTCTACCACATACTAGCCATGTGACCACAGGCAACCATTAAATATCTATAGGTCTTACTTATACTTATGAAAAGAGATGGCTACATTTCCTATCTTGCTAGATTTTGTGTGAATTTTAAACTTGTAAAGTTAAAACACTGTATACATTTAGGAAGTTCTAAGTTAAAAAAAAATTACCTGTTTCCTAGCTTGGGCAGGATGAAAGTACGATGCAATCAGTTGCAGAAATAAGAACATCAGATTCCTGGAAGATGTCACATCCCCAGACACATCATGCATCTCCTAGCAGCCAGAGGCTAGTCTTGTCTGCTTGTCTCTTCTAACCTTTTCAGAAAAGTCACAACCATCACATCAATCAAAAGAAAGAAGCTGCTCAAAACCACATGGGCAGGGGATAGTAATGTTGACCAGTAGAGATACTTTTGATTCTGATCTTATTTTGTTTGGTAGCATTACTGTTTTACATTTGGTGTTTTTATCCTGTTTCCTCAGATGACACAGACACACACTCTTACTCATTCATGTCCCCTTTTATGGTTCTAGTCCTGTCTTACTTTAAGTCTCAGCTAAAATCTCACCACCCAAGACTAGAGGTTAGATAATTGCATCTACTCCTTTTTAAAAATTGCTTAACCAAATTTATCTGAAAGCATCAAACTGTCTTCCAGAAAGCAAACTGGAGACAAAGTTTAAAATTAAAAGTTAGGTCTGCAAACTATGAATATTACATTTGAATTAAAAGTTCTGGAAATTAAGAATATTCTGAAAATTAAGAATATGTTAAATGTCCTGAACATGTCTTTAATGTGGTATTTTTATAAGTTGCCCAAAGTTGGATTAGTGAGGTTGAATTATAAGAATCATGACATATGTGTACTTTTAAATTAAATTTTGCCATTTTGAATCAAAATATTGAAAATCCAATTTATACAAAAGTCACGAATAAAGGTCCTCATTTCCCTGCAGCCTCCACAGAACTGGATGTTATTTCTATCATCTAGGTGAGAAAAATGGCATCTTATTGTATTTTACTTTGCCATTTCCCTAATGGTGAGGCTAAAACCTCTTCATCTGTTAATTTGCATCTCCTCTTCTTTAAACTAGTCGTTGGTGATTATTGACCATATTTCCATTACGCTAATTCTTCCTGTTATTTCATGAGTATTTTGCATATTGAGAATATCCTCTGTCTCATGTTAACTTTTTTCCAGCCTAAAAGGTATCTTGTTCCATGATATTTTTTTCTATATAAATTTCAATTTTTTTTTGTCAGCAAGACTATCCTTGTGATTTTTGTAATTACTTGGTTGAGATAGTATCCTTTACACAGCTAAACTCCTAATATTTCTTCTATTTGTATCGTTTTTGGAGAATTAATATTTTTTATTTATTTTTACATAAAGTATGAAGAAAAGGGAATCTATTTTTTTTGCCCTTACAGCCAATTATTAACCCCATCAAACTTTAGTTATTAAATTTAATAATTTCAGCTTCCTAAATTTCAGTTGTATCACATGTTGCCTTTCTGTATATGCTGGAATAAACTTTTCTTAACAGCAGTCAAGTTGTATTAAAAACTTAGGATTTATCTTCTCAATTTTGGGCCATTTCAATTTTAACAGCACAACTCCTCTGACCCAAAAACTTCAACTGTAAGTTTAACATAGCTGAGGTTTCCAAATTATGACAAACAGGACACATGTCTTACACACAGAGATCATGATTTAATGGGGGGAATCAGACTAAGTATTTAAGCTATGAATAAGAGCATTATGAATTACAAATAATGGTTAAGGTGGCTCCAGCAAACTGCATCACTTTGTGGACAGTTTTTATGAGTTTTTATTTTTCTCTTTGCCATTAACATTAGACTTTATTTGGACCTCATTGGTTTTCCATTGTCTTTTTTTTTTTTTTTTTTCTGGGATCCAATGCAGTCTTCCATATTCCCTTTAGTATCTTGTCTCCTGGGTCTCCTCTCATCTGAGACAGTTTCTCAGTAATTTCTTATTTTTCATGACCTTAATAATCTTGAGGAGTATTGGGCTTACATACATCCTGAAGAATGTCTTCCACCTGGATGTGTCTGATGTTTTCCTCATGATTTTGCTGGAGTTATGGGCTTAGGAAAAGAACACCACAGAGGTAAAATGCTCTTCACATGCTTGGTGTGCAAGTCAAGGACATGTTATAACTGATGATGTTAATTTTGATCACTGGGTTCCGACAGGGCGGGTAGGTTTCTTTTCTGTGAAGTTATGATAGTTTCCCACACTCTGGTATTTGAAAGTGAATTACTAAATGTAGCCCATCTATAAACAGGAGAGGCTTAAACTCTACCTTTTAGAAGGGAAAGTAACTACATTTCTAATAATCATTTGGAATATTTCTCTAAAGAAGATTTGGTTCTTCTACAGATTTATTTTATATAAGCTAAATTTATTACCATGTTTAAAAAAATATTTTTAAGTTGTTGATGGACCTATATTTTATTCATTTATTTATATACAGTGCTGAGAATTGAACCCAGTGCCTCACACATGTGAGGCAAGTACTGTACCACTGAGTCACAACCCCAGCCCCTAAATTGATTACCATTTAATCAGTGTGGATTCATGGATATCTATTTTATAAGCAGGATTACAATCTGAACTTCCAATACTTTACTTATTTTGTTGCCTAAACCATTTCGGATTTGATCACTAACACCTAGTTTATTTCTAAAATATTAATCATAAGGGATTCCATTATGTCAATTTCTTCCACCCCAACACTCCTAAAAGTCAGTCAACCCGTATGATCTCTCTATATCTACTAACAGTTGTTTCAGCTTATTCATACTGTAACTGACTACTCTTTTAATCTCAACAAATCTTTTGCCATGAATTTATTACTTCTGATATTGATGAAAACTATAATCTATTTGGTCAAACCAAGTTAAATGCTCAATGACCAATTTGACAGGCTTAGTTTTGGCAAGGCAATTTGCTGCACTTTAATAATCCATTTTCTACACAAAATACATGCTTTTCTTTCTTCAACATGAGAAAAGCAACGTTTTTGTGAGCTGTCAAATAGTGATCAAGAAGGTCAGTAAGCCAATAGATGATTACATGTTAATACTTCATTCATAGCACATAATGGTTTAGATATATGGTGTCCCCCCAAAACTCATGTATGAGTTGGAAGTGAAATGATGGGGCTATGAAAGCCTTAACCCAACCAGTGAATCAATCTCCTAATAAGGACTGAGTGATAAGTGAAAGCAGGTAGAAAGTGGATCATTGGGGGCGAGCCTTTGGGGTTAATATTTTGTGGTGAGGATAGCATGTTCATTCTTTCTGCTTCCTGGTGTGATGTCTGGACCTGCTTTCCTCCACCACACCCTTCTTCCATGTTGTTCTGTCTCATCTCGAGCACTGAGGAATAGAGCCAGCCTTCTACAGACTGAGACCTCTGAAACTCTGACCCCCAAATAAACTTCTTAAACTTCTCCTCTAATTGTTCCTGTCAGGTCTTTTGGATCACAGTGGTGAAAAAGCTGACTAAAACAGCCCACTTGTAAATGTCTGCAAACATACAAATTTCAGATAAGCCTGCTTACCCGTTATTGTTGATATTCTGTTTATGGCCCATTTACCTTTCTCCTCTGTGAACACATTATTAATATCATATTTTCCTGATCTTTCATAATATTAATCTTTCAAGAAAAGGTCAACAAATTCTGCTATGATTTTCTACTTATACAAATGACAAATAACCATTTGCAGTACTAGAAATCTTATTTTAATCTTAGTATGAAGCCAAGAGAGCTGTGGTCCAACACAGTGGGTCTTTAAGTATGAAGACTAAATTAAAATGTGCTTATATAGTTTATTTTTAAAGTAATTTAAAACACAGTGTAAACATACATTACAGATATCATGACAATTTAGATTAGGAATAACATGAAGTTATTTACATGTTGGCATATGCATGTGTGTATGTATGTATGTACACAAAGTGCAGATAAATACAGAAACACTACAAAATAAACAAAAAATTCAATATAACTTACCAACAATCATTTTCATCATATTTATTACTTAATTTGTCACGTTATTGGCTGCAAAGAAGCTCCCAGTACTGAAATACAATATCTAAATATCCAACTTTTATATAAACTATAGTACCTCAAATTTTAACAGTATATAAATAGAATTCTGAATTAAAAAACCCAGGTGTCTTCCCTGCCAAACTTCCTATTTGTAAAGGTTTCGGATCAGAGTTCAAAAAGATCTTTTAAAATTCCAGCCTTCAATACGTGGTGATAACGTGGATTTTAATGTAACTCCTGTGCAGGCAGTATTCTTGGGTCGGCTCTAGAGGCACCATTCTTTGCAGAAAGGAGGCGGCTGAAGATATGCTGGTGAAAGTCAAACTTGTAACATGCTGCCACATACAAAACAAGGCATGCTTTTCACCCAAGAGTCTGAGTGGATTCAAGGCACAACTGTGTTGCTCTCAACCCTAGAAGATGTGGGAGATGGTACAAAGGGGAGAGAGCAGTCATCTAACTGAGGTGGTTTTGGCACTCTCAGCCTCCACCCCGCTCAGATACTGAAGTTCCTCAGGCTGCCCTGTACATGAGCAGCTTGAATGGAAAAGAATATTTATGCTCGTAATAACTGAAAATAGTCTTTGCCTTTTGGAACTTCTCAATAAATGCACGGACTCCCTATCTCCATTTAGCACCAGTACGTATTCACCTTTGACATTGGCCTCTCCCTCATGAGTGCCTAAGGTAAAGAGGTGACCTGCTGGACTCCCTCCCCACACAAACAGCTTGTAAACATTGGTCTGGGACACACTGATCTGTTTTCTGCCAATGATTTACTCTGAGTGCTGTCAACATTCCTACTTCAGATTATTAAAGCAATGGGTACAGCTGACCTAAAATTATAAAAAATCTTATTCATGTTTATTATCCTCTAAAAGTTCACAACCATTCATAATCCTGAGTTTTTCCCAAGGTTATCACCAATAGAATCTGCACATCTGAAGCAGGAAGGTAATAGAAACGATGGAAGCAGACAGTCAATGTGCTCAGGAAATTGAGACTAGCTTATAAATACCTGTTATTAAGTCTGTGAATCAGCAGGAGATAGGCTGACATGGATTGTTCAGAAAGACTAGCCTTGTTTCTGAATGTGTTTGGATTTCAAAAGGTAACATAAAAGTAAACGAGGCCAAATTACAGAGCAATTTTACTCTAAGTTGGAAACCTTTGCTCAAGAGCAAAATAACTTCTGGACAAGAGTCAAGCCATTGCTTTTTACCAGAAGATATGATTTTGGGGTCTCACACAGTGACTTGAGGTCATAATAATAAGTGCTGTAAGTTGCAAATGTATTATGAAACCAAAGAACAAAATCTGCTCCTAAGCTGGTCTGCTTGACTTCAGCTGATAAAGTATAAATCAGGCTGGCACTCTTAATGCTAATTAAGGTATTATCAATATATAGTTGGGCTATTATGGGTTGAGTATCGCTAATCCAAAATCTGATACTTAAAAAAAAACAAAAACCCCATGTATTTATTTATTTATTTTTATGTGGTGCTGAAGATCAAAGCCAGTGCCTCACATGTGTTAGACAAGAACTCTACCACTGAGCCACAACTCCAGCCTCCCCAAATCTGAGACTTTCTGAGAAATTATATGACCCCAGCAATGGAAGATCCCACACTATGAAACTATTTTATGCACAAAGTTGTTAAATATCAGATAAAATTAACTTCAGGCTAGGTTTATAAGGTTTATTGTGGAACAAAAATGAATGTCATGTCTCACCTCCATAATGTTTGTGTGTACATGATATCTTGTATATATGTAAATATTGCAAAAATATTGAAAAAAAATCCACAATATTTCTTGTTGAAAGCATTTTGGATAAAGGTACTCAACCTGTGTTAAAAACTGAAGTTGCCTAAGGTGAGGGTCTGAGGAACTCTTCTAAGGCAACATCCATGTGAATGACACACAATACTTTCCACACAGACCTGAAGAATGATGCTGAGAGTAAGAAGACTGGCAGATGTCAGTTTCACACGATTATAGTAAAAGACTTGTTTTCTTCACAACATAGTAGATTTTTAGAAGGCATGTCACAATATGTAACTAATTATCACAAATAAGACTCATGTATCTTTATTTTTTTCTATTTGGAAATCAGATAGCTTGGGGTTATGGAAAATAGAAGGTACATTTTTTTTTCTCTCCATAATTCCTCAAAGAACCAGCAAATGAGCCATGGTTGAGAAACCAGGTTATGCTTATACACATACACAGCACAGAGAACCAACGTAACAGACAAGTGAAACTACTTACACCACATAAAAATGATTCCCCCTCATACTTCATGGACATTACAGGAATATAAAGATTATTATTCACTTTTCATATATTCACACATAATACAGAAAAATCCTTCAGTTGAATGACTTGTTTCTATAAACTAAACTTAGAGCAATGGCATAACAAAAGTCGCCTGTGAAATGCATATTCTGTACTCAGGGATATTTTCACATAACATACAGGATGATTAATTTAGACCCTCAATCTTATCCTCATACTGATAGTATTGAAAGAAGTGGTTTGGAGCACATGCCGTTGTGTTTCAAAGATTTGACTCTGGCAATTCTAACGAATCTTCAACTTCAAACACCATTATAATTCAGACTGTGATGCTGTTTCCATGAGTGCCGTTATTTACTTTTTTGACTAATATTCCACATGTATTAGAGAACCTGTTCTTGGTGCTCAAAAACACCTTTTCACAGGAAACTTAACTTCAAGGGAAAAGCAGTCTTAGCCTCTCTCCAGTATATGGCCACGACTTGCTTCTACATGTAATCAATAGGAAGAAAAATGAACCATCCCTACAAATCTAAAAAGTCAAAACTTCAAACAAAAGTACATGAACCAGCATGTAGTTTATTTCAGGAAAGAGACCATATGTTATGCTACAGTATAGGTCTCTCCATTAGAAAGGAGAGCTGGATGTCATACCCACATCCTGTGCAGTTAATTCCTTACTGAACATCAGTGGAATTAGCTTACAGACAACTCAGAAGCAGGGACACCCTGTGTTAAAAATAAAATGTTGAAATAAAAAGTTGAAATTTCTTTATACAGCAGCAAGTGAAATAAGATTCTGAATCTTTTAGAGTCAAGTTGGTCTTGGAAAGAAAATTAATTTGCTTTGAGAGGTCCTAATCTAGCCAGATGCCAGATAATGGTAAGGGTGCTTAAGTTGAAGGGGGCCAAATAGACCAGGGGACTGGTACATTGCAAAGACTACCTTCTGTTCCAGCAGAGGGCAATTACAGTACCAATAACACTGTTACTACTACTGAGAGTCACTTGACCAAGAAGTTCCAGCAATACCTCATTGTAGTGCAGAGATAAACAGCAGGAGGAAAAAGAAAAGGACAAACTCATCAGATTTTCACATAACATTACTGATTTTTGTAACAGTGGAATATTTTTTTCATTCATTTATTTCAATCCACTGATATTTTTCCTGGCTGTGACTGTCTCTCTATGATTACCCTCTTCACTATTTAATTATAATTCATTATTTTTACTTTTAGAAGCATAAATGCTCTGAGGCATAGTTGTTGCATCTTTATTAGCTCTAGAATATTAACTTAAAAGAAGGTGGAATTGATATTATAATATGTAAAAGGTTTTACACAGTAAATACCTGAGTGTTTCTAAAGTGGGGGAAACTGAAGTAACCAATAAGATGTCAAAGCCAAGCACAGCAGGGCTGTGGTAGCTGGTGGCAGGCAACCAGCCTTTTGGAATCTCATGAAGAGAAATTCTTTACCATAGATATTCATAGAAATAATATATTAGAATTATTAAAATAGGATTATTACAAAATGGTTGATACATAACCAGTTGATGATATGCATAATTTGATAGTAAATACCTATTTCTATGCTCTATAAATTCAGTGAAATTCCTAGTAATCTGAATGCCATAATAGGAAATCATGTATAGATTTTTTGTTCAAGATGATGGCATAATTTCAAACTTTGTTGCTTAATATAATTTAAGAATCCTATATATTTGTATTTATTTTGTTTTAATAACATATATACTTTAGAAGCCAAACAGCTTCCCCATTATTGTTTTCAAGAACATGAAAACACACCTCATAAGCCAAAGCTGGATGTTATCAAAATACTTTGACACTACAGTGTCACAAGTGGAATTTCAGTTGCATGCCTCTGAGCTGCACTTATATAATTTTCTCATTGTTGTAATTATTCTCTTGTGCTACCATTAAAATGTTACTGGTAGAGGATATGTGCATATGATTTTTTAGTATTTATGTTTTAATGTAAAATTTTGTAAAAGTCCAGAAATTATGAAGATAGTTTTACACATTCTCTAAAATAGGGGTCAGTAAATTATGACCCACAATTGAAATCTAGCCCACCACAAAAATGTTAACTATCAGGCCTTTATAGAAATAGTTGCTGGGCTTGGGATGTGGCTCAGTGATAATTCTTGCCAAGCATGTGTGAGGCTCTGGGTTTGAAACAGCTTGCTGATCCCTGCTCTAAATTCATGAAAGTTGTCTGGATTGGATTGTTTACAGAATCAGTGTATAACATAATTTGACTTTTTTTTAAACAGACATTATATATATCATTGCTTTTGAATTATTACTATCTACTTGGAAAACAAATACAATAATGTTAGAACAAAGACTTATATTTCCTTGAAATGTTTAGGACCAGCAAAACAATCATATATAAAAGCAGTATAATTTTTAAGGAAAAAAATGAACAATTTAAATTACACTTTAAAATATTGATCTCAAAGTTCCTCAGAGAATGCCAGGCAGTAAAGGACAAATCTTAAAATCCATATAGCAGATTTCTGGTTTCCAAATTTTGGGGAATATAGTATCAAACACAATATTTGAGATTCTATAGGTGCTATGGAAGAGGCATTGTGGAGAACTATTTTTACCATAAAAAAGCAAGGTTTTTTAAGATAAGAAACCAGCCAAAAAAGAATGACCACAATTTAAACATTTTTTTTCTTTTTCCATTAATAGGGAGCTACATAGTCCGCTGGTGAAGAACTTGATAGAAATTGACTGTTTTTATTTAGTGGGCTATCCCCATATCTGTGTCAGATAAAAATCATAGCACTTATTATTTGTTACCATGGATACCATGAAGATACTGCCATCCACTAAATAGTATTAGAGGAAGACAACATAATTTTCTGGAACTAGTCCTGTTTTGCCTTCATAAGTTGCCTTTAACCATCCTGGTTCCACTGATGGGTACACTGGCAAAATAAAGAAAAAAAATACATGTCAATCAACATTAGCTTCAAATAATTATATAAACACAAATCCACGTCAGATTGTATGCATAAATTCACAAACAAATCAGTGTTATGATCCCTTTAATGTTGAAATGCTCTTTGTTTTCACATAGACAATCTGCATATGTTTGTGTATGCACTCATGGTGGGTCTGTTTCTTTCACTTCTGTACAAGTAGACACAGACACAGGTGTGTGTATACATATTCCTGCAGGGGAGGAAGTTGGGATCTAGATCTCATAACTCATTCAGGTTATGAGAGGCAGGGGCTGGAACAGAACCCAGGGTGCCTGGCTTCTACTTCAGACTCTTACTGCCACACTATTTCTTTGCCCTTCCATGATACACTAGTGAAGGATACGGATGTACTCACCATTAGAAAATATTGCTCCCTGTGGGAAGGACAGCTCATGGCTGTGCTCTGCTTTACAGGAATACATGGCTTTGGCTTGGCTGAAAGATCAAGACAATTTATAAATAAACACAACACTCAATTTGAATACCTCTATACTTAAAACTCTCTGAAAGAGTGCCATTAATTCCAGTGATAACTGGAATATAATACATACAAAGAAAATGCACATGTAATTCTACATCTATGTACTTTCCACAAACCAAACACAGTCATGTAACTAGATCAAGAAATTGAGCAAGTACTAGCACCAAAAGCCCTTGTATTTCCAGGCAATGCCCCTCTACGGGAACCACATGGTTTATACCAAACAATGTAAGCTGGTTTTAAAGAATGCGTATTTAATTGTTAGGAAGCTACTGAATAGGCTGTTTTTCAAGCTATACAGGAACCAAGGTTCATGGGTACCCTACCAATTTTTTTTTTCAACTTTAATTTTCAGAAAAACTGAGGTGGTATCTAAAAGTTAAAAGGTCTAGAAGATATGATAAATAAGTTGAGTGGGTATGATATAAGAAGGACAATTGGATAAGCTAATGAAAATGGTAAACAATTTTGGCCTCAGTGTCAGGGAGACGGTGGGGATGGGTGAAGGCTTTGCAAACTAGAGATGCTTATTACCTATAAAGGGAAGTCGACACATAGCTTCTTATAGTCATTTCTATATATGAATTCGTGATCAATGTAGCCAGTTACTCTAGCTTTTAAAGAGAAACCAGAATCACAGGGGTTTTTGTGGGATCTGACTTTAAAATATTGGAGCCAACACTACAAAGCCATCATCTGAGGCTGCTAACCACGTAACCGGGCAAGTCCCCTTTACTCTACGACACTGAATGGCCTCAGAAGGACTTGCAGCTTCCCTAAGTCCACTCACTTACGTCTTCCACAGGGTCTAAGCCAATGACACCTCTGGTCTGGTTGACTGAGTGACTTTCTAAACATCCTAAAAACTCTAGGCTTCGCCTTCTGCTTGCTGACAGTCTACCATCTACAGAGCAACCAGAAGGCAGTGTTGAAGCAGTCCATTAGATCACGTTACTTCCTGACAGCAACACTTCAACAGTTTCCTGACCTGGTCTAGAAACCATACCCCTCCACGTGTTAGTTTGTTTGTCTCTCCTATCTCTTTTCATACCTGCCTCAGATCACTCATGATATTCCAGTCATATGGGCCCTTTTTCTCTTCCTCAAATATGCCAAAGTCATAATGGTTCCTGTGAGATGTTTTCTTCTTGATCTTAAACTGGCTGTGCACTTCATATTTACTTGAATTTTCAAGAGCTTTGCTGTAGGTCAGGCCTTCCCTGAACATGAACTCCAAAATAGCCATTCATGCAACTATCATATTCTCCTGCTCCAAATCTGTGCAGTATTTAAATGTGGTATTCTGTTGTTTCAATTGATATTTTTGTTATTTTCTCCCTTAACTGGAATGTAACCTCCATGGATGATTCTTTTTTTTTAAATATTTTTTAGTTGTCAATGGGCCTTTATTTAATTTATTTATATGTGATGCTGAGGATCAAACCCAGTGCCTCACACATGCTAGGCAAGTGTTCCACCACTAAGCCACAACCCCAGCACCCCCATGGATGATTCTTGATGCTCAGTAGCAACTCAGTAATTATTTGCTAAATGGTAAGTCAAAAAAAAAAAAAAAAAGGGGGGGGGAAGAGTTGGGCTCATTGTCTATGTGATGGGTCCTTTTAAAGACATAGGGAGCCTTGTCTGTTCTCCCTGAGGTTCCAGTACTCCACCTGCCAAAAAACATCAGCTGTACTTGCCATCTTCCCCAAATCAATAGCATTACCTTATAACTGCATTTCCCCATTGGAACTAGACCTTGGGTCTTATCTAGACACTTGTCGAATGAGGGTTGGCCATTTTAACTCCAGTACCCCAAAAATATCTGAAAATTGAAAAATTATGGAGGAAAGTTCGAGTTCCGCCTACAGAGTCTCTTTTCTTTGAGGCAAGGAGACTTAGGCTGAGGTAGTATGTTCAAACATCTTGCTGGGGGACAGGTTTATTAATGACCACTGGCCAAGACAGACTAACTTGTCAGTGAAATATTGTCTAAAGTAGAAATGAGGAAGTGGAGACACCCAGGGAAAACCAAGACTTTATACTGAAAAACAAAACACCATAAAAATCTCTATGTGTGTGTGTCTGTGAATGTGTTGATTACAGATAGGTGAGAAGTGGAGAAAAGGGTGCTATCAAGTTCTGAAGATTTCTAAGATTTAGATTTTGGTAATCTTAAATAGAATTATCAGTTTTTCCTATGAATCTGGCTACTTGTAACCATTTGAGTTAATCAGAATACAATTGAGAACTGCAGAACCATTTCCCTAAAAAATATGTAAATATTTTTTTTTAAAAACTCACATTTTCTAACATGAACAATTCCCTCCGGTAATACTGCCTTATTTCTTTGAGTGATTTTGATAAATTACTTAGAAATCTACACAGAAACAATTTTCAAATTTGTACAAATTACTGTAATCATCTTTACAATAATGTAATTTTTAAAAGTACGTTTTAAAATGCAACCAAATTATTTTTGTTAGTATTTCAGACACAAATATTCTCTTTGTAGTATTTTATGGCCTGTGTGGGGGAGGGGAGATGCACACACATTAATATTATTTTAAAGAAACCAGGTATTTTTAAATGTGTCAAAAATACAAAGCACAAAATACTAGCATGACTTTTCAATTATTTGTGCACATAACTAGACAGATTTTCTTCTGCAGAGAGCTCTGTTCACCTAGCAGAGAGCTTTGATGATTTAATGTGGACTTCTGTGCCAGTGAAGTTTCCTCTCCAGGTGCTAATGCTTCCTCTCACTGTCTTGTGTATTGAAGAGGATGTGAAAATAACATGGTCACTTCTTGTGTATCTTCAGAAGATTCTAATACCCCTTTGAAAAGTATTTTGAAAATCCTGCTTCTTACCACACAGAAGAGTAAGGTAATGACACCTACGGTCCTAAAAGCCATTTCTTCCCTTTTCATCAGGGAAAAAATGGCTCACAGTCTTATTCCTAACTCTAAATGCCATGTAATGCTGATCAGTCAGTATGCAAAATTTGCCTGTCTTATCTTAAAGAGAGGAGAAATAAAAAACTCAGTAAAATACATATGATGTTTCCTAGGGCTATTAAACAATAATAAACACACATGCACACTTTGTATACTGCAGGGAAGTAAGTGCACATAGATAGAGGTAGAAAGAGGCCAAAAGAGTACCATATATAAAAACTAGAAGTAAAAAAAAAAAAAAAAAATCTCAACAATCTAAGTGTTCATCAGTACAGGACTTAATGAACAAAGCAGAGTACACCAGTTCAATTAAAAATTAGGCAGCAATACAAATAATGCTAGTGAAGAACTCGGGCTATGCAAAAAGCATGTGAAGCAAAAATTTTGCTATATTTGTCTTTGGCAAGGTCCCTAAACTGCCCAGACAGTTTGCCAATAAACAATGCATTTACTTAAATTTAAATACATGTTCTTTTATACTTTTATAGTTTGTTTTCCCACCCTCCACTCCCCACCCTCCCACCCCCATCAAAAAAATAAAATTGGCTGGTTCTGGCTTGAAAATGAGTACTCAATGATTAAAAAAAAAAAAAAAAAACTTCCATATACATGTGCAAAGTTAAGCTGCTTATGTCAAAGGCAGATATACTGCCATTCCAAATTGAGAATGAAGTTAAAGAATGAGTACTAAACGGTTTTTTAATGTTAAAAATATATATTTTATCCATTCATTCAAAAACTTTGCTGATCCATCTATTTTGTGTTGGGTATTATGATGGACCAATAATGAATAACAACTCCATAGATCCTTTTCCTGTGTTGTGTTTTTTTCTTTTTACATTTCTGAGATATTTTATTAGTGATAATAATTGTACACAATAGTATAATTCATTGCTACATATTTGTATATGCACACAATACGACAATAGTAACCCCCTTTCTTCTCCACTCCCTGCTTTTCTGTGTGTTTAGCACAGAATAGTTCTCAAAGTGTACTTAGGAAACTCTCAGAGGGATGGAGAACAGATGGGACCCTAAAACATCACTGCTCAAATAGCGATGAAATGTGTGTGAGAATCCATTTATTTTATATGTCAGGTATTAAAGATATCTGCAAAAAATGTAAAATAATGCAACCCTTTTTATTTTGGAAAATGTTATATTGGTAAAAATTATGTAATTTGTGCTAATATACAATGAGTTTATATTCATTTTAATAATTAAATATTTTAAAACTTCTCAGTTTAAATTTCTTTCTTTCTTTTTTTCTGATACTGGAGATTGAACCCAGGAATGCTTAACTACTGAGTCACATCCCCAGACTTTTTTATTTTTTATTTGGAGACAGGATCTCGCTGAGTTGCTTTGGGCTTCACTAAGTTGCTGAGGCTGGCTTTGAACTCATGATCTGCCCATCTCAGCCTTCGGAGCCACTAGGAATACAGGCATGTGCTACGGGGTGCCCAACTCTCAGCTTTAATTTCTAAGACAGCAAACAGCGATAGATATAACCCACATAAATTAAAGTTCTCTTGTGATCTTTAATGATTTAAGCTTCTAAAGGTGTTCTAAGAACAAAAGTTTGAGAAACACTATCGTAAGCGATATGCAACAAAGCTGAACAGTAGTTATCTTCAGGTGATGAAATCAGCAGTGGCGTTTATTTACTTTTTTAGCTTATTATTATTATTCTCCCCACATCCTAAAAGATGACAAATTTAATTACTTTCAAAATTCCTGTCCTTTCCCCTCTTTACAATTGCCTTGGGTTTTCTGCTTGTGCGTCTTTCATGTGTCATTGTTCCACACCAGTGACAGTAACTCAGTCTCACTGGATAGGACTTTGTTGGACTTTGTTTTCTGTGCTTTGTAAATATAAACAAAATATTGGTATTTTAGATTATGATACCGAAAATATTTGGTGGTTTATAATAAGGCATTTAATTCATATCATTCTCAAGTGCTTATTTCTCAATTCAACCATTAGAAGATATCTGTGTAGTCTGCCTGCATATAGGACTTCAAAATGGACCTGGACCTCCCCTCTGAACATAACTGGTTGAAACCAAAGTGACACATTTCACAGGACAGATTTCTACATGTCTTTAAAAGGGTGAGCCTAGTGGCACTGTCCCTTGAAGGTGTTTTATAGAAACAACTATAAATAAGCCGTGTCTGCTTAGGGACATTTTTCTCTATTTTACTGGTTCTCAAATGTTCATGTACATTAATAATCACTTGGGAAAGCAGGCCAAAATTAGGAATCCATAGGCCTCAGTCTCAGATGTTCCCGTTTATGGGCTCTGTGGTTGAACTCCATAGTTCACTGTCACTGATCTTGTAGGGTGGACACCCCACTCCAAAAATCTCCAATGATGTCTCAGAGGCTAACAACAGTGTCCTCTCCTGACTGCCTACACTTTTCAGCAACTTCTACTTGTGGCCATGCCTTCTCCTGACCACTGCTTTCATTCTTTTCCTAATATTTATATGAAATCATTCCTAAAAGACCAGGGCTGGGCCATTTTTCCTTTTTCACTCAATAAATCTCACTACCGGGGACACTCACCTTCCCCCATACAAAATAACTGCAGTGCAGAAGTTTCTCAAATGGCATCACACTCCATGCTCTCTCTGGTCCCAGCTGCACATTTCTAATGGCCTCACTTGTTCCTCAGGCTCCACCACTCTGGCCAAAACTCTTCCTTCCCCATCACACCCACAAGCTAAGATCAGAAGCTACACTACCATTCTTTCTAATGCTTCGCCTCAGAAACTTGGGAGTCTTTTGTACCTGTCTCTTACTCCCAGTATCAAAGTGGTTGCCAATTCATGATCCTATTCATATAAAATAAATAAGCAAATAAATAAAAATTAAGAAAACCCAACCAAACAAAAGACAAACCTGGCAGCTTTTTATGTTTTTGTACTCTTCCAATTGGGTACTTCTAAATTTCACCAATTCCATCCAAATTATTGACTATTCTCTCCATATCCTTCTGAAAAAGCTACTTGAATAAATCTGTGCAAGTCCATTACTGATCTAATCACCCATGTGCTGGATGATAGAGTGATTCCCAAAAGTTTCCTGTTGCTTGAGGTCATCCACTAAAAGCAGTGAATGGGTCTCTTCCCCAAATATGGGTAAATGTTCCTGCTGCTTCTATGATTACATCATCCTTCAAGGTCCAATTCAAGGGTAACCCTGAGCTTCCCAGACAGAACATGAGATAGGCGAGATAGGCATTATAGGAGGTTAACACTAGGAAACGTCCTCAAGTTCTGCATTATGCAATTATATTTTAAGGCACAAAAAATGTTCATGTACATTAGGAATAATGACCTCTTATGACTCTTATATATACTCAAATCAAGTGACTCTTATCTATACTCAAATGGCATTAATACACTAATTTGAGGTCTGAATGTCTTAGGCAAGCAATTCCAACTATAATTATAACAACAATAATAGTTATGAATGTAGATAGCATCTATAGAGTACATACCATATATTTCAAATATGTTGTTGTACATGTTTACAACAATGTAGAAAGTTCAGAATTATGATTTCATTTTATAAAGAAAACAGATTAGCAAAATGTATAACTCCAAGGTTATAAAATCAGGAAATTGCTAGACCCAAAATTTCAAAGAGGGTCTCTCTGAACCTACAATTCATTCAGTTCCCCTGTGTGTCTGAGGGAGAAATAATAATGTTGTCCACAGTTCTGCGAACTGGCTAATAAAGGAAGACCAAACTGAATGTATTATAGAGTGAAGTCTAAGTTTATGCTGTTGCCTATTGAAAGTGATTTGAAATATTTAAAATGTAGAAGTATATAAGAAATGGGTTAAGGTGATTATCAAACATCTGAGTTCTGAGTATACCTTAAGTAATGACAGCTTTCTAATTTATTTCATTATCAGCTTATTTTCTTAAAGCTCTGTGGGATTACCTTTTTTGATTATAGGACAATTGGTCCTCTGCATCTATCTGCAGGTTACTCATCCACAGAAATAACTGGTAAAAAATGTATCTGTACTGAAAATGTACAGACTTTTTCTTCTTTTTATTATTCCCTAAACAGTAGAGTCATAACAACTATCTACAGAGCATTCATACTATATCAGATATTATAAATAATCTAGAGATTTTTAAGTATACGAGATGATATAAATAGGCTATTCGTGAATACTGCATATTTAATATAAATGACTTGAGTGTCTATGGATTTGGGAATCATGGGGTGGGGGGATCTGGGAACTAATTCCCTTGAATACTAAGAGAGGACTCTGTTTAGAGCTTCCTAATAAAAGGGCTCCATCTAGTGGAGCAATTCAATCACCTGGCAAGACAGTGTCAAGATTAAATCCTACACACTAAGGGCTAAAACTGACAATCTCAGAGAAATGATATTTGTGCTGACCTGCAACAGCTTGCTTTTCATCACATTCTGGTAAAAAGGAAGAAGATAAACACATGGGTAAAGTGCATGAAAATGTTCTGGGTTGGCTATGTGAATGCAAGGAGCCACTGACCATGCACTAGTAAGATACCAAAGTGATTTTACTCTGTAGAATTAAAAAAAAAAAGAAGAAAAACCAAAAAAATCCAAAAACTAATATGTGAAGGCCCAGTTCAGCTTTCTATAAAACTAAAAAGAATTTGAGGGTTACTGTTATCCTTAATAACTAGCCCATACCCTGTACTGTGTTAGTATTTAATAAATGCTTGCTGAAAAAGTCCATATATTTTTATAAGATAGATAAAAATTTCTTTGGTTGACTTTTATAAGAAATAGCTGATTATCTGATTCCTTTACTCCAGAGCTTCAATTACCAGACGTGGAAAGCTGAAAAGTTTCTTAGTACAACCACACGAAAAAATCAAGTTTGCTCTTCAAGTTCTGTCATTTACATGCTCTTTCAACAACCTCTAAAAATAAAATATTAGAAAACCTCCAGCTTTATGAAATGTCATTATTCAAATTAAAAACCAAAGCCCACTATAGATTAGAAGAATCCATTAGGAAAGGAAGAAGAAAGCAGGATCTTGAAAAGTGAGCACATTAATAGCAACAAGATGTAACAACTCATTTCCTTTTAACAATGAAGTGGAAAGTAAAGTCTAGAAACAGAATGAAGTTCTGCACTCAGAAACCAAAGGCGCCTGGGGCAATTAGCTCTACAATACCTCAGCAGTCCTTAAGAATAACCATATTTCCCAATGGATGTCCATGAAGATTCCTCCAGAGAAACTTTTATAACTTTTAAAAGCTAAGGATGTGCTTCTGAAAATAGTCCCCCAAATGAATGTAATCAAGCATGTATAAAGACTTATGACAATTTTTGTCTTTTAGGAAATCTGTTTAGAATTCTTTCACAGAGACTTTAGCAAATGAGTCATCACTGTAACAATAGGAGACCCTAAAAGCTATTTGCACACAGGGTCTCCTGGTAAAGGGCCAGTACACATGGATGTGGCCACCTGCAAAGCTCAGGGCAGAGCTGTAACAGACAATGTGTCCCATCAATACATGACAACAATGTCACCACAAGTTTAATATTTTTTAATGTGTTTATAGTTTTTGAGAACTTACCGCCCAGAAGAAACTGGCTTAAGTGAACCAACATTTTCAAACAGCTGGGCCTTTGCTGCCACTCTGAAAAACAATTTTAAAATGTACATTTCATAAAGTCAATGAGAAAATCATTCTGCTCAATATGAACTCAGGGTTATCAATTAAACAAAATAACAACTAAAAAAAAGACTAACTGACAAAAGACTAATTCACAAAACTGAAACCAGATTTCGATTGTTTTGTTTTAATGTGAAAAATATATTTAGCTCTACCCTCCAGCTCACAGAGTATCAGACAATAATAAACCTCTAGCTACCTCCCATGGGGCTTGTACTGTTCTTATCCTTTTTACCTCAGAAAACTGAGGGAATAGTAAAAGGACCATTTTCTTCTCACTCTGCTCCCCTCAGGCAGCATGTTATTGACTCCTATGGAGCCACAAGGAAAGAATCAAAGAATGAAATCAACAGGACAGGAGAGGAACTACTGTTCATTCTGAGAGCTAAGAAAAAACAATACTGATTTCATGTGTTTTTTATATGGGAACATATTTCTTACAAAGTGGAAAGGATAAACCTGGAAAATACTTTCAATGAATATATCTGTGGACTCAAACCTCGTTTTGAATTCTGAGGTGCGTGGGAGAGGACAGCTCCTACCTGAAGAGGTGAGGCTACTAGAGATAGAACAAAATCAGGGCACTCGATGATCCACTCTGCATTTACCAGAATAGAACACTGAATTTCTTAAATGACATTCTAAACTGGATTTTTAAATCTCTATTATTCCTTTAATTGACAAACTCTTCTCACAGAGCCAAGCCATCTGATAATCTCAAGGCTGACTTATACCTAATACCGAACACACACTCATTTAAATTTCTACATTTTTAACTAAATCAGTAAAATCATAAGATAGTTACTCTTGTCTTTCCTTACAAAGAATGGAGTTTATACTCTCTTATCTTCTTGGTCAGATTGACTTAAAATTTAATTTCCTTTAATGGTTAGAACTATACATACTAGGAAGTAGATGTATATGTACTGTGTGTGTGTGTGTGTGTGTGTGTGTGTGTGTGTATAACAGAATTTCTGACAAAGAGCAATAACAGGTATTGAACTCGATCTGCAACTAAAGGTTTTTGACAAAGACAAGGATGGACAAATGAATTTAGGACACTGTTCCTATGGGAACAGGCTTAGTACAATGTCAGATTGAGAAAAGGGTAGAGCACTTGCTTAGCATGAGCAAGGCCCTGGGTTCAATCCCCTAATAGTGCCAAAAAGAGAGAGAAAAAAAAGAAAGTCTTACTGGACAATTAGTGAATAATTAAATGCCAGGAATACCATACTAAAAATGAGTTTGATGCATAGAATTAAAGTTAGAGAGCCCTGTGTTGGGATCCTAGCCCTTCCACTTACTAGCTGAGAGTGTGTGGACCAACTTTGTTTTTGTGTGTGGTCCTGGGGCCTAAACTTAGGGACCTGAATTAGGCAAATGCTCTACTTCTGAGCTACATCTCAGGCCCTGGACCAACTTCTTGAACTTTCTAGGAATTAGTTCTTATCCTCTCTAAAATGGGGTTTATGTTACCTGTTTCAGAAGGACATAGTGGACTTCAAAGAGATTATATAAGTAAAGATACCCAATAAGAGTTCACAAAGCATTAGAAAATGCTCAGCATTCTCAGGAACACAAAATGAAAGAGATGGAAACTTGCCCTTTTCTGTTCCCGGCTATGCACCTTGTCCTTTACATTGTTGGTCATTTCTTTTGACCACAAATACTGTCTTCCCTTTGTCTTTCATGTCCCTTGTTCTTGAATTTTTTTAAATCAGTGAGAACTCAGGTAGGGGAGATACAGGGTAGACAGGAGAGAAAACCAACCTTCAAGCTAGAGAGCAGCTATCCTGATAACAGAAAGTGGGGAGCTGGGAAATAGATGCATAGCTTTTTATAGGACAGTTTTAGGTTCAATATGCTTGACTATACATGTATTTTCATGTCCTTAAATTAAGCCATGGTTCTGTTCAAGGAAAAGTGCTTGAACTGCTGCCCCCCTGAGGTTGTTTATATATTCTAAGCCCACAATAACTTTCACATCACTGTTAGAAAAGAATGGACCCCTTTCTTTGAATGAACCTATTGTACAGATGGGGTATTTAATTATGAACTCCCAAGGTTCTTTAGAACGAACTCAAGCCCCATGCACTACTGGGAGACCCAGCAAATACAAACTCTCACTTACACGGAGCCAGGTCGCTGATAGCCATTGCTTGAGGCAGTGTCTAGCCTTAACCGCCTGCACATTTTTGGAGGCAGCTCTGGGTTTGGTGTGGCTTTGGCTGTCTCCTTGGAACCTATAGAAGTTAAGCTTTGAATGGATCCACTGTAGCTCTTGTTTCCTAAAAAGAAAGCCCAAGAAAACAGGCAAGGTGCTATTAGACAAAATAATAGCAATAACACAGTACATGTGCATAACAAAAGGAAGCATTTTTCTCCAAGACTAAACGGGAAGGTACAGAATGTTCTTTGGGCACAGCAGCCCATCACTCAGGGAGATCAAAATCTACTGTAATTACAAAGACATCACCTCACAGAGATGGAAAGTTTCAGGAAAAAAGTACAGTGCACCGAAGTTTTAAAATCCAAGCTCAAGAACAAAGTAGATAAGCATCATTAGCTTCCTCCATTAACTTTATCCCTGCTTAATCATGCTGAGTAATCCAGCAAATGACACTAAGACAATGACATCTTGTACATGCTCCAATCTGGCTTACCTTCAGCTGCAGAGATGGATCTGAGAGAGGAAGCAGAGGTTCTTTTCAGTCCTGAAAGACCATAAGGCCCCTTCTTGACCAGGTCTATAGGTGGGGAAACGTCTCCTGGGGTAGTGACCGAGGCAACACTCTGGCAATCTGATTCTGCATCCGTTTTGGTTGCATCTTCTCTAGAACTTGATTCAGGACTAGTTGTCCAGAGAGCAAGACTTTTCTGTCCATTGGAAGATGATGGGGTTGCAATCCAGGGAATCCCTCCAGATTTCTCCCTGGGTTGGCAGGAGGCTGACTTTGTAGTGCTGTTTTGTTCAGATGAGTGAGAAGAGAGCGACTCAATGCTACCCATGGGTGTGCTGTCTGGGCTGCTGCTGTAGGAGTCACCTGAGGAGGAGCAGGAGGGAGAGATGGAAAAGCAACAGCAGCTCTCTGTTGATAACATGCCTCCAAGCTTTCCTTTTCTCAGCTCACCACAAACTCCCTGGCCACCTGACCCCTTTGATGTATTAGGCCACTGCTTGGTGTGAAGAGCAGTCCTCAGTACTGGAGAAAGGCTTTAAAATATGCATTTGAAATTGGTGAATGCATGTTTCAAAACTATTGTAGAAAGATTCTGCACGTACCTATGAACCAACTGCCCATATTGAATAACTTTACTTCTTGAAGATAAGTGAGCTGACTTGAATTCAGACAAAATTTGCCATTGAAATAGGACCCAGAAGTAAGAGAAATAAGATTCCTTCATGATATTACAAAAAAAAAAATAGAAGGGAGTATATTAAAGACATATTTCTGCCTTCTAAAGGCACCATTAAATGTTGTCAGGAAATTACAAATTGCTCACAATTTTCAAAGAAAGGATATTTCCTTTTTCTTGCTAAAGTACAGCAACATAAGAAACTCGCTGCTTAAATACTTTTGTTTTTTAATGTTCCTAAAGGAAAGTATAACAAAAAATCAGAGAAACCATAATAAAGCATTTAAATACTTCTGAATTAAAAATTACTAGACTCTATTCTATTACATATTGGCAGTAGGAAAAAATTGGGGGCTTTGCGGATATGAAATAAAATGAGAAAGATCACATTTAATGTATGCCATGGACTCAGGCTGCCATTCATATTACCTTGGGACACTGCCCCAAATAAGAAGTTAGTGGTGATATGTGGTGTTGATATTCTTTTTATTTCTTCTCTATCAAACACTTTGACAGCCAAGAGATGATATTCTAAGAACATAATGTGAAGGAAAGAAAGAAAATGACTGTGTCAGTCCAACTCTCTTGCTTTCTTATCTACCATTTTGACAAAAGGACAAAACCTGCTACAAAGTAGCACCCAATGTACTTAATCACAGCTACAGAAAAAAAAAAGCATTAAGCAAACTATTCTTTTCTTTTGAAGCAATAATGAATTTGCTTATCCAGGGAACCTTATAACTCTGCTGACAGTGTATCAATGCTAGAAGAGGGGGTATTGGGGGAAGAGTGTGAGAGAGAAGATTTTTCTCTTTTTACTTAATTACCAATGAAGTGAGGTCAGGATGAACTAGACAATGAACAAAGCAGCTCCCTAAAACCAGGCACACTTACTATCAGGTTCTGCCAGGCATGGTGTGTACCTCCCTCTAGGCTTCCGGGAGCCCGTGGAGAGGCATATTGCTCGAGTCCTTCGGGATCCAGAACGAGACTGAGGCTGAGGAAGAGGAATGCTTGGGTCTGGGGCAGTATGAAAAATCTACATAGAAGAAAAATGAACTGAGGTCAAAAAAGGGTGAAATTGCCATGTGCATCATCAAACAAGCTTTCAGAGCTACTTAATCATCTTAGAACTACAAGAGATGCTTGAGACCAAAAATATGAGTGTCCTGGAGGAATGATAACTTCCTATCCCTTTAGCAAGTAATATTTCTTCTTTAGGTTTCCCTTTTTATTCTGGTTCATATCCCAACAGTGACATTCAGAGAATCTTCCAAAAGCTTTAAAGACTTTACAAATATGAATAAATACCTATGTCGAGACATATCAATTCTTTTTACAGTCATATTCTCTTTCTACCTTTATCTTGGAAGAACATGTCTTGAGTAAAAGATGCTCAATCTGTGTCATTTCTCCAACAGATGGCTTCTTGCTTCCAGGACAAGGTGATGTCAGCCTGTTGGCTCTGCACTGTCAAGGAATGTGACCAGCTGCACAGAGGAGTGAGCACAGCCACTGGACACAGCTGTGTAGTCTTGGATTGCGAGAGAGTTTGCAACCTAAGTTACTAAGGACTCTTGTTTTTGATACTGGGACGTTTACCCAGGGAAGCTCTATCATTGAGCATACCTAGCCCTAGCCATTTAATTTTTTTTTTTTTAATTTTGAGACAGGAGTTCACTTAGTGGCCAAGGCTGGCCTCAAATTTGTACTCTCCTTGCCTCCTAAATAGCTGGGATTACAGGCGTGTGCCATTACACTTGGTTCAGGACATTCATTCTTCTGTGGGTCCAGGAAGGGATCCTGGGAAGTAGAGGGATGTGGTCATTCTCTCTCACAAGGCTTTTAGTTTGTTTTCATAGTTACTCCAAGACCTCACTTTTTAAGGAAATGGTCCTCAGAGGTTAGAAATAGAGGACTTCAAGTATTCCTAACAAGAGAAAAAACAGAATACTAACTTTACTATGTAATTAGGAGGATCATTCCAACAGGATTGAGAGTGAAGGTTAAAAGAGACTTAGCCACAAAATGGATTGTAAGGCACTTCTGAATATAAGTAAGAAACTGACTACACAAATGCTAAGACAACATCAGAAAGTAAATGATGTAGGAGAAAAGGAAACAAGCCCCTGAAGGATGTGAAGAAGCAGTAAACTACTGAACGACAACAACAAAAAATTGAAGTCCTTGTGAAAAAGCGATTTCTACAACACTGATAAGGTGGGCAATTTATAGAACTCTCAAACCCCAATGTAAAACTTACAGACAATACAAATGCCAAATCTGTTTTAAAAGCACAAAATATAACTTTCTACTTGCACGGAAAAATCCAGCCTACCTTTTCATAGTGCTCTATCAGAATTTCAACCACTATATTCTGAAATTTTATATTCATCATGGCAGCTACAGTTTCCTCCTGGGCTCTCATCAGTGTTGGGCCAAATATGACGCCAAGATTTGAGACAGTCATGAGATTTTGTTGGCTGTGTAGTGATACTCTGCAAATTAAGAACAAAAACATCTTAAGTTAAATGTTTAATAATTAGAAAATATTCTATTCAGCTTATGAGAAAAATTGTAAAACCTGTAAGTCATCCAGACACAAGACTGAAAGACTTGACTTCCATCACGTTGACTAATTTTTCCCCTAGAGCCCAAGAAAGCACCAGCTAAGCAGGGCTCAGTGGCACATGCCTGCAATCCCAGAAACTTGGGAGACTGAGACAGGAGTATCAGGAGTTCAAAGCCAGCCTCAGCAAAAGGTGCTAAGCAACTCAGTGAGACCCTATCTCTAAATAAAATACAAAATAGGGCTTGGGGCTGGGGATGTGGCTCAAGCGGTAGCACGCTCGCCTGGCATGCGTGCGGCCTGGGTTCCATCCTCAGCACCACATACAAAGATGTTGTGTCCGCCGAAAACTAAAAAATAAATATTAAAAAAAAATTCTCTATCACTCTCTCTTTAAAAAAAAAAAATAGGGCTTGGAATGTGGCTCAGTGGTCAAATGCCCCTGAGTTCAATCTCTAGTACCCCTCTTACCTCCTCCCACCCCACAAAAAGCACTAGCTAAAAGGGCTTTAAGTTAAAAGAAAGAGTTTCAATCCAGGTTTCCTTTTTTCTATAACAGACCATTACATATTAATTTCTAGATATGCATTAGGCAACCTACTATGGAAAGCAGCATGTAAACACAGAGCCTGTCTGGATTCAAAGTTTGGCTCCATTTCTTAGAAGCTGAGTCACGTTTGGCCAAGTTATTAAATATCTCTTGGCTTTGTTTTTCTCACCTTTAAGTTACATTTACCAATTCTTATTAGGGCTGCTGAGAGTATCAAATAAAATAATGAATTTAACTGAAATAGGATCTCAATAGACTATTCTCCCTTAATATAAAATTGACTTTTGGCATATTTACCAAAACATCATAGTTGTATAATGCAAATAAAATGGAAGAACATTAATATTAGGCTCAGGAGTAAATTTGGAAAACTTAAAACCTTGATGTATTTTGAAGAGCAGAGTTGATGAATATGCTACATACAAGAAGGAGCATTTTGATGACCAATTTTCTCTTCATTGAACATTCCTTCTCCTGGGTTACTTAACAGCTACAAACACCTGTACTACTGGACTACAACATTTAGAGATGTCATGAAATGACAATAAATGCACAAAGGAGGTGGGTAAGAGTGAGGCTGTATAGGACTAAAAATAACACAGGGGGTGACTCAGATCCACGGGAAGAAGTAAAAAAGAAGAAACAGTAAATAAGAATGTCATATTAAACTCTATAAATGTATACTTGTTCTTCTTTCTTCCCTCAGCTCTTTTATAAGGCAATAGATTACATAAAGTAGTGATTATCACAATGAATTGTTGGATTTGTTAGGTATGTAGATATAACATGTGCACAAAAGCACAAAAAGGAGAAAGAGGAAATTGAATTATATAGGAATAATTTTTCTACATCTCATTGGAATTAATATAAGTCTGCAGTATATGTTAAGCACTGTATATGTTAAGCACTAGAATATCCACTAGGAAAATAAAGCAGTAAACATGAAACGGAGTAACAAAAAACACAATCTATAGAGAAAAGAAAAAACCTCAGACATAGGTCAAACTGTGCCATCATAATCAATAACAATAACAACAACAACATTAAATGTGAATGGATTAAACAATACAATCAAAGGACATAAACTAATCAGCCCAGATTTAAAAAAAAAATGAGGTCCAACTGTAGGCATTCTACAGTGGACAGCCTGAAAAAAAAAAAAAAAAAAAAGGATTAACGATATTAAGTGAACAACAATCATAAGCAAGTAAGAGTGGCTACACTATTGTCATACAAAATAGATTCTAAAACAAGAAATATTATTAACAATAAAGATAAAATATAATGAAAAAAAGGTCAATACAACAGGAATATATAACAATTATAAACATATTTGTACATAATAATAGAGCACCCAAATACACAAAGCAAATCATGTGCTTTAGAAGTCGTTCCAAAAAGAACTAGGAGATGTGTTTTGTTTTAGATTTGCAGAGAGGTAAAAATTTTTGGTTACCTGACTATTGGGAGTAAAAACATCTTAAAGAGAGATATACATTTAATACCACTAGCAAATATATATGTATAAAATTCAAAGGTTTTCATTTAGGAGGTATCTATTTTCACTTTTATTTTGCATTCAAAAGAAATTCCACAACTATTTTTGTTATATGTCTCAATAAATAATTTCCCTTCAAACACGATATTAAAAAAATTTAAGTGATGATATTTTTAAATGTTAAAAATTAAGTGTAGAAATGACACTATAGCCGTTGTTTTAAAGACCACCTCCCTTACCTTACACACAAGGGATTTTTAAAAAAGAAGCAATAATTTATGCTATTTCTCAAATCTAATTAATGAGGATTTGGAATTGGTGCTTTAATCTTTAAAATCTCAACTTAGTTCCCTGGTTTATTTGTTATTGTTTTGTTTTCAGCTACCAAGGGTTCTGTTGCTTATTTGCAGTTCCCACAGCAAGTCAGCACAGATCTGGAGACACATCCGACAAGGGCTGCTCACTCAGTGGGACTTAACCTTTTAGATCCTTTTCCTCCACTCTTCAGAGGTAATGGGTAGAATCCATTTGTGCACACCAAGAAAGTGTTCTACCACTGAGAAACGATCCCCGCAAGCTTTTTTTTTTTTTTTTTTTTAAGAGAGAGTGAGAAAGGAGAGAGAGAGAGAGAGAGAGAGAGAGAGAGAGAGAGAGAGAGAGAGAATTTTTTTAATATTTATTTTTTAGTTCTTGGCGGACACAACATCTTTGTTGGTATGTGGTGCTGAGGATCGAACCCGGGTCGCACGCATGCCAGGCGAGCGCGCTACCGCTTGAGCCACATCCCCAGCCCCCCCCCCCCCCCCCCCCCCGCAAGCTTTTAAATTTGATTTTCAGACAAGATCTTGCTAAGTTGCCCAGGCTGGTCTCAAACTCTAGCCTTGGCCTGCTGAGAAGTTGGGATTACAAGTGTGCACGTGTGCACGCATGCATGGTGTTGGGGAGCAAACCCAGGATCTTATACATTTGAATTTGACCTATTGTAAGTTCAGGAAAGACCCAGGAATGGTGGTGAAGGATGGACAATTTCCAAACACTGTTTTATGGGCAAATACTCTTCCTGCTACTCCCAGGATAAAAACCACACATAGACAAATTATGGGTAAAGCTTAAGTTAATCTAACATTCTGCCTAACTAAGCAAAAACATTTTATGTGACATTCATGTAGCTTTTAAAAGCACATTTAAAAAGGCTTGCTAGAAAATTACCTTAAATACAGGCAAGATAATGCATAATAAATAGTGTGGCTGAATTTCATGAAGAACTCAAGGATAGTGAGTCCTTTGCTCATTAGTTAAGAGAAGTGCTGCTGTGGGTCAATAGTTAATGATAAACTTTGAATGATGCTGTTTCTAGTGAATTTCCTTTTTATTTCAAGTGGTGGTAGTGTGTGCGGGGAGAGTTCACATCTCAAAGCCTGAAAGTTAGATAAGAATTATTAATATGTTTATGCAATATTATTTCAAATGTGCATGGCTCAAATGAGCATAAATTAGGGAAATCCTTGTGGTAAGCAGGAGAGAATTTTTTTGATGATTTTTTTTTGGTATTTATTTAGATGAAAACTATCCTTACTAAATGGTCAATGGTGCTGTTAAGGTAATTTTTCAGTAAGTTTAAAACTGAATTTAGACTTTTGTTTCCAGAAGCATAGTTAAAAAAAAAACTTCTTTGTTATTAAATGTGTGTTGTATATGTCTATCTTACAACTCCAGAAAGGTAGATACATCTAATGATTAATTTGACCATGATACCCAGATGTTTGACCAAAAATCAACCCAGATGTTTCTGAAAAAGCACTTTTAGATGAGATTAACATTTAAATGGCTATACTTTAAATAGAACAGACTATTGTCCATAAGGTTGGTGGGCCTCTTTGAATCAGCTGAAGGTCTCAGGAGGAAAAAAAAAAAAAAGAATTCCTAAAGAAGAAAGGAATTCTGTCTCCTACAGCCTCTTTATTTGAGCTATAAATTTCTACTTTTAATTTTTATTGGTTTTTAGTTATATGTAACATTAGGATTAATTTTGATGTAATATGAAAGCATAGAATATAATTTGCTATAAGTCAGTCCCCTTTTCCTCCACTCCTCCCTCTCCTGTTCCCTTCCCTCTATGCTATGGATCTTTCTGCTACTGAGCTGAAATTTTCACTCTTCTCTGAAGCTCTAGCCTGCTAGCCAGATCTACAGATTTCAAACTTCCAGTTTCCACAATTGCATGAGCCAATCCCTTAAAATCAATTGCTCTCTCTCAATTTTGCTTTCCCTCCCATTTTCCTTCCTATTTCTTCTTGTTTCTCTGGAAACCTCTGACTAAAAATAATATTTATTAAACTGGTTATCTATCTCCTATTGACAAAGAATTGATGAACTAACAGCCAAGTCAGAAAAGTTTTCAGAGAACAAGAGACACTGAATCCAGAGAAGAAATCTAATATTTGACCTAGGAACTTTGCTAACTTTAGTAATGCAGTCATATTACATTAGTAATAGCACTGGTCTTCAAAATCATGGTTACCATACACTTAAAAGAACTAGGCAAAAACCTACATACTCCTTCACACATTTTGAAGTTGACACATATGTGTTTTATCCTTAGCTTAACAGTTGCAAAGAACATACTCATTTGCATATTAGAAACATAAAAGTATACACATACATGTCAATGGACTGATTATAATGGTAATGATACTGTACTACCATATATCTTATAAAGTCATAAACAAGTTTAACTTTGAACAAGTAGTTAAATAAACAATATAAGTTGGAGAATTACTTGACCAGGTGCTTTATTAAGATGTCCAGCATCTCTCTGTTCTTCTCCGGCAATTTGTGCACCAGTGCATGTACAGCCTCCACCCTGTAGTTCTGGTCATCTGATTCTATGATGTAAAAAAGGTTGCAAATGCTCAAGTTTTAATTGCATTCAAATCTGTACATAAATATTGGTAATTTAACATTATTGATACTCCCACCTCTCATGCCTTACAAGCATTTGTTCATATAGTTCTATTATCATCACTCCCTAAGGCTTAGAGAAGAGGAGTAACTTGTTCCTGGTCATGAAGTCAGGAAGTAGCTGAACAAATTCAGTTCTACAGATTCTACACATGTGCTCTTAGTCACAGAACTACATGCTTCTGTACAATTATAACTCATCACCTGCTTGGGTTTGGCAACCAAGGGCAAATACAACCTTTACAAATGTGAATTATAGCAATTAGTACAGACCAATTGTGTACGATGGTGCCTGAAACACGACCAAATAGAAACCTCCTAGAGATCAAACCCCAGGCAAACAAAGAAAGCCGAAATTCCTCTCTTAAGTTTATAGATTCAAAGACAAAAAGAGTGCCTTTTCTAAGATATTATTATATAAACAGAGGCCCAGATGATTCTGGGTACAGCTATTTAGATACCAGGTGAGGAAAGGTACATGGAAAGGCAGATCATGTATAAAGGCGAGTCACTCCAAGGCTAGGTGACCAAATGTACCATAAGAAAATATGAATGGAAAGGGAGATAAGAATGAGACAGAGGTACAACAAAGATCAGAGAGGAAAGAACCTTCAGAAAGAGTGAGAAGAAAAATGTTACTTCCCGACTTAACAGTTCCTGGGATATATTTTAAACATCATAGTACTGAATATATGATCACCATTGCCACAGAAGCAAGTAGACAAAAACTTGCGACCAAAAGTTTGTATCCACACAACCAGTTCATTTTAACCACTTTAGCCAAATTTTAGCCAACTGGCTCAAATGCTACTTGTTGTGAAACAAAATCTCTTTGTATAAAAGGGTTCTATGTTAAGAGTCAGAAAGGACAATAAAACAAAAACCCCAAACAAACAAAAACCATAGACAACTAGCTGGAAGTCCGTGTTTTGCCATAAATTTACTAGCATCCTTGGACAAGTCACCTGCCCACTCTAGATCTTGATTTACTTGTCAATAACATGAGGGGTTGGGGTTCTATATTTTTTCAGGTCCAGTTTATCTTAAAAACATGGGTTTCTTTGGAGGAAATGCAGCATGGAGAGCTTTCAGAAGAAAGCTAAGCAGCGCAGGTGTTTAAAGGTTATGGTGCTGGTCATGAATGCTTAACTGAAAACCCAAGTTGCTCAACTTTATCTGATACCTTCATCAGCAGACAACATCTTCTGTGACATTATAATATGTGGCAGAAAACTAATGCAACTGATTTCTTTCTTGGACTATGAAAAATACTCTTAAATGCAGTCATGACTCATAGAATCTAACAATAGAATGTCAACTTAGAACTGTTACATGTAGTGATGGGCTCAGATAGCAATCTGCACTTCAGTCTCAGTGGATGGAAAGCACATTCTACTACTCGGGTTACCAGTTTGTAACTTTCTTCCCACCCCTATGCCTCCAAATTTTTGAATCTAACTATTCATTTTTAAAATCTACCTATTCATATAATATTGTCATAGTCAAGATCTAAGAAAATGTGAAAAGTATGTGATCACCACAAATACACATAATGCCAGAGAAATGGGTTGGTGTGAGTACTGCGGCTGGCCCCAAATATTGGACGCTTCTTTCCAAATTTAGGAATATAGCACAGAAGCGTTTTTAGTGGCATAACTGTCTGTACACATTTGCAGTTTCTATTATTTAACTATAAAGTTGCCCTCACAAGAAGTTGCCATTGGTCACTCAAGTAAAATGAAATCAGGATTTTTCGTGGCCTTTTCTAATCATACCAGACTGTCATCCCAATGAGATCTTAGTAAGTGACAAAATACTGAGTTCATTCTGCAATTCTTTTTGGCTTATAAATCATACTATAAGCTATTACATATCATTTGACAACTTTAATAGTTTTACTGGTGCATTATAATTATAGGTAACAGTGGACCTCGTTTTGACATAATCATTCATGGAAGATAATTTGCTTTATTTCGATCCCTGGACCTTTCACTTTCTCTTCCTTCCTCTCTCCCTATATTCCTCTTCCTATACTCTGCCGGTCTTCCCTCTATTTATTTATTGTTTTTTTAATTGTTGCTTTATAGATGTACATAATGGTGGAATTCACTGTGGCATACTCATACATGTACATAGCATAATTTGGTCAATTTCATTTCACAGTTCCCTCCTTTTCCCATCCTTCCTCTCTCCCTATCACTTTCTTTCTTTGACATAAGTGATTTGGGGATTAAAAAAAGAAGTCAATTAGGGGATTTAAATCTATATGTCTACGTAATACAGCATAGAAATACATCAATCAATCATATGCATCAGATGCAAGTGTACTTACTAACAGCAACAATAAAATCTTTGTGCAACTTGTAAGTCATCAGTGGTTCTGCAAGGCACCTATAACAGAAAGGCAAAGTGTGTTTAGAATGGCAGTGCCTTTTGTCCCCACTGCTGCCCCCACCCCAGAAATTTTTAATGGTTGATTATATTTTGTTAACTAAAAATTAATAAATAAAAATATAAAAAGTGGGTGATTAGATAGTATGGCAAGGTCTTAGTAGAGGGATTCCAGGCAGCCCTAAATGCAGACCTCAAAAACATGAATGACTCTTAGTGCTTCTTACCACAGTTGTATTAAAAGGGGAGGTGGGGAGAGAAAACTTCCACTTCATGAGAACTAACTTTAGGAACAAAACCAATCTGTTATGTGAGTAATAGTTTTTGTAAAAAAAAAAAAAAATGATATCTATTTGCTTAAAAAATTTGTGAAAACCCCACATACAAATTCAATCTGAAACAAAAAAATCTAACTCACTGGTATCACTACTGCAACAGGCAAATGCCAGTTCCAGAATGCTGGCTGCAGGTGTTACGGTCTTGTGCAGTTTTACCTTAAGGGAAGACCTTGTGCTAAGTAGTGGAGCTGGTGAACAGTCCCCTTAAGGTCATGTGGTTGCTGCCCTCAAAGGGGAGTGAGAGCAGTACCCGGAGTGCCAGAAGTTCAATCCCCCTCACCTGAGGTAGTTTTTCAGCCCACTCGTTATGGTCTTATTGTCCCACAGCTCAATATCAATGTCGATGTCAGGAGGGGACTTTGGAGCTGGAAAGAACAAAAACAAGATGTTTAACCTCTACAATTCAAAATATTACTTGCACCATCATAAAAGTGGACACTGGAATAAGTAGGTAAAGAGAGAGGCATTCTGAGGACACTGATAGTTAACTTTAGGATCACTAAAGGAAGCTCATTCTGAGCCTACACCTCAAAAATATCTAGTGAATAAGAGTTCCCTCAGTCAAATTATTGATAACCATTAACATGACAGAGTGCTTAATAGGTACCCAGCATGTTTTTAAGTGCTTTGTCTAGATTAACATATTCAATTCTCCTAATTCTTAAGAGGCCCTATTATCCCCAGTTTATAAACGAGGAGGCAAGAGAAGTTAAGCAAATTCCCTAAGGTCACAAAGATTTCAAGTGGCTGAGCTGGAATTTCAAGTCAGGTAATCTGATTCTAGAATCCATGCATCTTACTGTATCTCTTGCAAGCTAAAGAACCCTGGGGAAAAAGTCCAACTTTATAAAAATGCCCTGAAATTCTGACTATTCATATAATTATAGGTGAATACTAAGAACAGTTCAGAAGTTGGGGTATAGCTCAGTGGCAGAGCATGTGCTTAGTAGCTGTGAGACTTTGGGTTCAATCTCCAGCTCTGTCCCCTCTCTGCTCCTGCCACTCCCTTCACAAGAAAAAAAAAATGACTAGAAACATCAATTTTAAGTATTTGAAAAGACTCAAAGAAAAACAATCATCTATATTTCAAAGACACTTATAGTTTGGGTTGCCTATAAGAATACAAAAAATTAATTAAGAGCTTTTGTTTCATTCAAAACTTACAAAATGTGGTGTTCATGAGTTTTTGAACTTTGGAATTCACTCCTCCTATTCGGTAGAGTCCTAAAATGGTGATGCCTAATGGGAAGGAAAATCACAAGAAAATGGCTTGAGACACAGCTTCCCAAGTACAGAATGTTAAAAACTCTGACATATGCCTATACAGCATTTGAAAGCTACTTATTCAATTTTGCAGTCTGACCTTAGAAAACTAATCCTGGAAACATCCATCAGACATGTATTTCTCAGAGCTGACACTGAATAGTGATTTGAAAGTCTCTGAAGCTCTTCAAAGTAGCAAAGTACACCTGCTTTAGTCACCATTATTTGAATATATATATAAAAAAAAAAGGCATCGGTGATGGGGAGAGATGACCAGTATTCCTCACCTTCCACTTCTTCACAGTCAAGGAGTCCTGCGTGTTAACTAGTCCTATGGTGTATGTGTGTGTGTGTGTGTATATATATATATCTTCATTTTAAAGGAGAGGAAACATTTTCAGAGAATTCAAGGAACCTACTTAACCTCTCAAAACTTCTAAGTGGCTACACCAAAACTGTGAACATAAGTTTACAAAACTTCACATCCCAATACGATTATTGTTTTAGACAGTTTTTCTGGAACTGAAACGAACTGGAGTGAGCTTCAAGAGAGGTCAAGATCAGTATGAAGAAGGGTGCCAAAAGGAAGCACTGACTTCAATCACTAAGGGAAAGAAAATAGGGCAGAAAACGGGTGAAGACAAGCTCCTTACACATCTCACCTCCCCAGCGCTTGAAAAAATTAAAGAGGTGCTTACTACAATAAATCATACATAGCCCATTAGTAAGAAGTTAATTAGGAAAAAATACAAAAAAGTAGTGCAATATTAGTAAACTGAAGTTCAAAGTACACCTATTTATGTATTTATGTAACTTATACTTGTATATCATTCTTAAAATTAATCTCATGTTAATGTTTAAAAATGCAGTTTCATTTTCTCCTCTGAGAAATTTCCATGTGGGCCTGGGGCACACAACAGTAATGGGGTACCTGTAAGACCACACTCACCTCTTGCTTCCACAGCTTGAATGCATTTTCTCACAAAGTTGAACCCTGCTTCATTTAAGTACACTGAAAGAGGAAATCAGGGTAAGTGCTGATGTTGGATTCAGATGGCCTTTCAGCTGGCTGTGTTCACTGTGCCTTCTCATCTGAACTGCACAGTGGTTGCAAGAATTCGTCAAATATTTTGGCTGAAGTCTGACTTTTAATTTTTGGAGAAAAGTGGAATAGGGAGGTTCACAAGCATAGTTATCACATCAACCTGCTTACTAAGAAAAACAGATCCCTCATAGAAAGTACATTACATTGATCCCAAACATTACTCCTACAAGGAATGTTATCCCTTGCTGTGTGTCTTTCTCGGATGACAGAAGTGAATGCAGGAAGAATGAATCTTGATGGTGAGTACAAAATTATGTTAAAGCCTTTCATATATCCTCTCCCAGGGATTCTAAAAACAACATTATGAGGATTTTAAGATGATTCATTGGGTCACAAAAAACATCACTTCTCTGTTGTAAGCTCTATGGTTAGGATTTAACTCATGTTACATTTTGTTTCATAATCAGAATAATTCAAAACATGCTCAGTGCACTAAAATATCCCCAAAGGTTCCTAGATTACTAAGATAGCAAATGATGTCCATTTTTAGTTATGTTTCCTTTAAGTCTGTTTTATTTTTATTTTTTAAGGTGGTAGAACATGAATCAAATTAGATTACTTACATAAAGAAAAAGCTCTTAAAAATGCAAAGTGACACCTGGGGAAAATTTTTTAAAAACTTCTTATTGCACTAAAATGAAAAATTTCATCATAATGGTATAGTTACAATATTTAAAAATATTCCCTAATAATAACAAATGAAAATAATTGAAATTAATAAAAATCTAAGATGGGCTTTCATTTAAAAATGATGATTCCAAAAGCATTGAACAGATGCAATGCAATCCCCATCAAAATGTCAAAAGATTCCTCACAGAATTGGAAAAAGCAGCACTAAAATTGATACAGAAAAATAAGAGACCCAGAATAGCCAAAGCAATACTGAGCAAACTGAGTGATGTTGGAGCATCATCATCAATACCTGATCTCAAATTATACTATAGAGCTATAGCAACAAAAACAGCATGGTACTGGCACCAAAAGAGACACAAAGACCAGTGGAAAAGAAGACACAGAAACAAACCCACATAAATACCGTTATCTGTTACTGCAAAGATACCAAAAACATATGTTGAAGAGGTAGTCTTTTTAACAAATCGTGATGGGAAAACTAGACATCCTTATGTAGAAGAATGAAGCTGGATCTCTATCTCTCACCCTGCACCAAGTCAACTCAAAGTGGATTAAAGACTTAAGAATTAAGACCTGAAACACTACAAACGTTAGAAGAAAATGTAGGCCCAACACTCCAACATAGGACACAGGAGCCAATTTCCTTAACAAGACGCCCAAAGCACAAGAAATAAAATAAAAAATCAATATGGGACACCATCAAACCAAATGCTTCTGCACAGCAAAGGAAACAATTAAGAGTGAAGAAAAAGCTTACAGAATGGAAGATCTTTGCCACCTGCTTCTCAGATGAGAGTATTAATATGGAGAATAAATAACTCAAAAAACTTAAAGCCTAAATAGCCAAATAATCCAATAAGTAAATGGCAAAAGAACTAAACAGACATTTCTCAAAAGAAGAAATATGAAAAGTCAACAAATATATGAAAAAATAATCAACATCTCTAGCAATTAGGGAAACGCAAACCAAAACCACATCAAGATTTCCCTTCACTCCAGTCAGAATGGCAATTTTCAAGAATACAAATAATGATAAGTGAAGATGTGGGGGGAAAGGTATAGTAATACATTGTCAGTGGGATTGTAAATTATACAACCACTCTGGAAATAATATAGAGATTCCTCAAAAACCTAGGAGTACAACCACCATATGATCTAGCTATCCCACACCTTGGTATATATCCCAAATATCTCAAATCAGCATACTATAAGGATGCAATCACATCAAGATTTAAAACAGCAAAATTCACAATAGCCAGATTAGAAAGAACATAGGTGCCCTTAAACAGATGAATGGACAAAGTAAGTATGGTATACATAAACAACAGAGTATTATTCATCCTTGAAAAAGAATGAAGTTTTGTCATTTGCTGGTAAATGGATGGATCTGGAGACTACAATGCTAAATGAAATAGACTCAGAAAGTCAAGGTCAAATGTTTTCTCTGACACATGGAAACTAGTCTAAAATTAGGGAAGGTGAGGAAGGGAGAGAAGAAATTGAGGGGGATTCCATCAAAATAAAACAAAGATCAGGGAAATAGAAGAGGTTTGATGGGGTGGGGGAAGAGAGACCAGGTGAGGAAAAACATTGGAATGAATCAGATCTAATTTTCCAATATATATATATATGATTATACTACAGTGAATCTCATCATTATGTACATCCAGAAGACACTAAGTATAAAAAACAAAATGCAGGGCTGGGGATGTGGCTCAAGCTGTAACGTGCTCGCCTGGCATGCTCGGGGCGCTGGGTTTGATCCTCAGCACCACATAAAAATAAAATAAAGATGTTGTGTCCACCGAAAACTAAAAAATAAATATTAAAAAAATTCTCTCTCTCTCTCTCTCTCTCTAATAAAAATGTAAGTAAGTAGAAAGATCAGTAGAGAAAAAGGAATAGGGGGAGGGTAAGGGTAAGTACTGGGGACTTAACTGGAGCAAACAATACTCCATGCATTTATAATTTATGTAAAAATAAATCCTAATGTCATATATAACTACTGTGAACCAATACCAAAATAATGGATTAAATATATTCATGTAGCTTATAGCACTGAATCATTGATAAAAAGTGCATATCAGAAAAAAATTTGATTAAAATCAAGAAAGACAAAATAAAAATTTTGAAGAGATCCTATATAGAGAAAATCAGTGAAGTTGAATTGATTAACAGAAAGATTTGAGAAGTCTGTGTCCCTGAAATAAGAGATAGTGACATAGGATATTTATAATGTGCTGTTAAGTGAAAAAAGTAATCTACAGGATGATATGACCTATTTTTTAAGTAGAAATTTGAAGGTATGAGTATTTCTGTTATCCTAGATAAAAATTTCAGAGGTGGATGCAAACTGTTGATAAGAATAAGAGGGTGGAAGGTTCAAATTGTCTTTTATATTCACCAGACTTTAGAATCATTGCAAATAAATCTATTTAGCATTTTAAAAATACTATAGTACTCTAGAAATAAAATTACCTAAAATTAAAATGTGCATGGCTATCAAGAGGAACTGGTGTGTGTATTTCTTTGTCCCTAGCATCCTAGGTTATGAGAACAGAGCTTAGTGGGCGCTCCATGTGAACTCAAAATACATGAACAAATGGCCATGTGAGATATATTAAGAGGAAGAGGAGACTTTTAAAATTTTTCAATAAAAATTGACTGGCAAAATTAATGAAAAGAATCATGATATATAAAAATTAGAATTTCTTTTTAAAATATTCATTTTGAGAAAAATAAGCAAAAACAAGACTATTTCTCAAAGGTATAAAGACATTTTTGAGCAGCCATACCTCATTCTAATAAACCAATATAAAGAGGCTCACTATGTAGAATAGAATAGAACTTTTACCATCAGTTGGTTTGACTGCAAAATCATTCTAAAGGTGCTGTTGCCCTGGTGAATATGTAAATCCTACACTTAGCGTCTTTTACATGAGTAAACACAACATTACCAATCAGTTCAGAGATGTGGAAAAAGACAAAATACACTGTATTGGCAAAAATAACCATGCATTTTTATCTGTTGCCTCTGATCATTATTTGATTGGCTCAAAGAGCATAGTCCCATGATGCAGAGACAGGGCCCAGCTGGGTTTAGAGCCAAGCCACTTAGGGTTGGTCCTCACTTCACTATTCCTGATGTGTGGATGGGAGGTGCCTATAACCTCTATGAACTTGGTTCCTTCATTGTGTAAAATAAGAAAGTAAGGGGTTGGGGTTATGGCTCAGCAGTAAGAGCACTTTGCCTAGCATGTGCAAGGCCCTGGGTTCGATCCTCACCACCACATAAATATAAATTAATAAAATAAAGGTATTATGTCCAACTACAACTAAAAAATAAATATTTTTAAAAAATAAGGAAGTGAGTAAACATGTGAAAAGTCACAGTAAGATGAAGACTAAACCAGATGAAGTACTGAAGAACACATAACAGAGGAGCAAGCCAAAGGAGTGCCAGTTTCCTTCTCCCTCTACTCCTGTCCACACATCACTGCCAAAGAGAAATGATGAATGAACCCATTACTTCTAAAGAGAGAGAGACCCAAGTTACTCTCCCACTAAAAAACTGTGTTACTGGGAATGGCTTTAACCTCTTTGTGCCTTAGTTTCCTGATCTATAAAATGAGAATAACAACTATCTCTTCCTTATAGGGATGTTTAAGGATGAAATAAATTAATATCTGCAAAGCTCCAAGAATAGTGCTTCAAATATAGTAAGTGCTAATGGAGTGTTGGCTAAATGCCTGCATAGTAACATTTGATGATTAACACATGCCTTATTTCACTTAGCATGAATCTCACCATCATTTATATCCATAAGTAATTTTAAAACAGTAACTCTGTAAATGGTAGAAATAGAGGGAAGGGAGTAAGGGGTCAGGGAAGGGAAGGGGGAAGGAGACGTACTGGGATCTGAATTAAAACAAATGAGAACAGGATATATTCCATACTTGTCTCATTATGTCAAAATAGATTCAACTGTCATGTATAACTAAAAAGAACAAATAAAAAATAAAATAACAATCACACTTCCTGCATTAAAAAAAAAAGACACACTTTATTTGGCATGGCTGAAATCACTAGAACTTTAGGGATATCAACCAGGAACACTATTTTTCAAAGAAGCATATTACATTACTTTTTTTTTTTTTTTTAATTTGGGGCCAGAGCAAGGATTTGTTTCTTTAACAGACATAGCTCAAGCATAAAATGGTGAGGCCCTGTGTGCCTTGGTGGCCACTAAAGATAAACTAGATATTAAGAAATGTACTTCTGTGTTCATTATAGTTCAATAAATCTACAATGAGCACATTTTGCTGGGACTAAACAGACCATAGCAAAGTGGGATTACTGCTCACTCATCTTTGTTGCCTCTTCCTGCAGGAAGATTTTATTTCTCAGCATCCTTAAAGATAGGCATGGGCATTTGACATATACTATCCAGTGAAATAAGAATAGAAGTGATGTGTCACTACCCAGCAGACCCTCAGAGCCAAGAGATAGCTTGCCATTTCTTATTTTGCTGGCTCAGGATCTGCAATAACAGAGAAGGAGGTGACAATATCAATGTGAGCTGCAGAGTGAAAACTATGAGACAGCTGTCGTTGACCTATGTGGATGGGTACTATGAATAAGAAATGAGCCTTTACTTTCCAAGTCTCTCAGATCTGAGGATCATCTGTTACCATAGCCTAACCCAGGCAGTTCTAATTTAACTATAAAAATCTTAAGTAATTCCCTGTAGCAGTAAATAAAGCCAATCCTACACCATTAGTTTTGCCTTCCTTAACTGGAAAATATCCATTTTTTTCTGGGACTTCTTTGCTGTTGATTCACATAACAAATTATAGAACAAGAGCTGGAAGCACCTATTTGTGGATCCTTTGCAGAGGTCTATTCAATAGTTCCTCCATTTGAGTACCAGAATTTTCTGGTGAAATCTGAGAAGAGGACAACATGGTTTGGTTTGTGTCCTGATGACTTGATGTAAAAGGTAGTCACATAGCCACATAAATGTTTATAGCAGTACAATTCACAATAGCTAAACTGTGGAACCAACCTAGATGCCCTTCAATAAATGAATGGATAAAGAAACTGTGGTATATATGCACAATGGAATATTACTCAGCATTAAAAGAGAAAAAAATATGGCATTTGCAGATAAATGGATGGAGTTGGAGAATATCACGTCAAGTGAAGTAAGCCAATCCCCAAAATCCAAAGGCTGAATGTTTTCTCTGATAAGTGGATGCTGGGTGCTGTCCGTAATGGTTGGATGGGGGTGGGGGAAGATGGCGGGTGGGATGAGTGGAGGAACTTTGGATCGGGCAATGGGGGAGACAGGAGGGGGGCTATGGAGTCAGGAAAAATGGTGGAATGAGATGGACATCATTACTCTAGGTGAATATATGATTGCACAAATGGTGTGACTTTACTTTGTGTACAACAAGTGAAAAATTGTGCTCCATGACTCAAAGTGCATTCTGCTGTCATGTATAACTAATTAGAACAAATAAATAAATATATTGAAAAATTTAAAGAAGAGGTAATCACAAGGAGTGTCATTTATTAGGAAAGAAAGGGGCAAATTAAACTGCAATGGAAAATGAGCAATTTTTCAAAGCCATGAAGGGGTTACTACACTTAATATATTATTAATGAGAATTCAACTAAACAGGTTTTCTATAGCCTAAGAAAAATGAACTGTTTACTCTTCAGTGTTCATGAGATGTTCATGGAAAGAGGTATAACTAAATCAGTTTGTACCATTAAAAATGGAAAAACATTGTCATAATTGTCTTTCAATGGAAAACAAGGCACTCCTGCTGCCAATATGGAGAAAATAGGGTAGCACCCTACACAGCAGAAATATGCATTGCTAGTTCAGGGCTCAGTGCCTAGTGCAGAGCAGGCAACTAATTATGCTTATTTATAGATGGTTTGATAGTTAATTGTTTGTATCAGGCTTGCTTAAGTACCTTCTCTGATATCTTCTATGAGGATTCAAGTTTATCAGCTCTCAGAAGATACTTTTGTGAATTCCTTTCTAGGTTTAGCCTGGATCCCAACCCTGTATTTCCCTGTTTTAGAGAAGACCAGAGGGACTCTCTGAATTCAGCTACTACCAAACTCCTAGGAATTTAAATCCTATAATATGAATGGTTTTTGGCCTCCAGGGATAGAAGCCAAAGACAGACTAACTTAATGAACTTAATTTATTCAATCAAAAGTTAAGTTTAAACATATTTTCCCTCCGGAAACTCTTCAGGGCTAAAGCTTTTATTGAAACTCAGAGAAAGTTTCCATAAGGCAGTTTTGCAGCACAAAAGCTATTAATCTCAACAGAATTCAAACAGCCATGAGGAAAAGAAAAATAATAGAGCTAACAAAGCAAAAGTCCTTGTATTTTCGATTTCCTGCTCATTCAAACCCAGCAAGTCTTTTACAGATGTAATCTACTTGGCCTTACAGTACATTCTCAGGGCTGACAAAACAAAGCAACACTTGAATTTAATTTATAATTCACTTTTGTAATATGCCATTTCAGATTAGGATACAGTCATCTAATGTCATATGAGTACATTCATGGGTATTCACAGGGCCCACCGGGACCTTCTTCCTTCTTCTTAAAGGATAAACAGGTAGAACTCTACAACACAGGCCCAGATTGTTCTCTCATCTTGGTCTGCCCATGAAGAGCACCAGAGTCATGAGTCTCTTTGAGGGAAATAAAGCTGTGTTAGATCAAAGGTCTAGGGGAGGATTAGACGAAGGGCTATGTTACCTAGGATGTTTGAGAACTTTCAGAAGTGAACCAAACAGCAGTAGAAAACTACAAGAGATTTCAAATGAAAGGGTAAAGTTTCTAAGCTGGAAAGCTTGAATGTAAAAGATTAGGTATTATTAAGTTCCTCTGTTACACCCAGATTCCTGAGATAGTTAAGACAACACCCTACTGGCCATTTAGCCTAGGGCCCTGTGCAGTTCCTCACAGGGCCGGAACCAATCAGTTTGAATGTGTAACCCGCTTACGAATGACCAATCACCCTCGCCCGCCAATGAATGTGCCAATCACGTCTCAAAGTTGTTGTTCAATTTCCCCGCGCCTCGTGATGATTTGTTCTGATGTATGCAAAGCCTCCCGCCCTCCCCAAAAAGTGTACTTAAGCTCTGCTTGACCTTTGCTCTGGGCTCTGAGCTGTGCTCCCTTCTTGAGTGGGCACAGAGTCCCAGCGCACTGGAATGGATCCCCAATAAATCCCTTTTTGCCAATTGCATGGAGTAAGTCTCTTGTGTGGTCTCTCCCTCTGACGTTCCGCCGGACCCCCCCTTACACAACTGCCTACAACAAGAAGAACAAGCTTAATTTTTCTCTTTAATGTTGAATATATAGAATACAGCCAGTAGACACACATAACGAAAGTCACTGAACGGTAGCCAAAATTCAGAGTTGTTCAGAAATTTTAAAATTGCCTTCTGCTCCAATCTCTTCAATTCCATATGAGAACTGAACTCTAGGTGACTTTTCTGTTACATGCCTAAATAGTGACTCTTATTAGCAGACACAGAGTAAAAAGGACTTCCTTAATCTTATTCACAATACCTGGAATAAAGCAGGTGCACAATGGGCTATGATTGAATTGATTATTTATAAAAGAATGAGATTTAAGTACTTTTTCTTTCACAAATAGTCACTTTGTGAAAGAACCTAGGGGTAAAGTACTAGTTAAAAAACCATCATACAAAACTCATGTTTGAGTGGGTACAAGGCTCATGGCACCAGGAAAGAAGGATAAAGAAAGAAAACCTAGAAAAAATACTAAGTGACTTTGACGTTATAAAGACCAGTTCCAAGAGGGAGGTCTTGAAAAGTATGTCAAGAAAGATGCTTTGTTTCCTTGAAAAATGAGTTCAAATAGCATAATTACGAAGAATGACTGATGAGCTATTTTTTTTTTTTAACAAAATATCCCCAACAGGCTGGGGATATAGCTCAGTTGGTAGAGTGCTTGCATAGCATGCATAAGGGCCTGGGTTCAATCTCAGCACCAAAAAAAAAAAAAAAGACTCAAAATATCCCCAACAGCATGGTTTGAGATGTTAACTCTCTTTTTTTTTTTTTTTTTTTTGGTCCTAGGGATAGTAGAGAACCTAAAGATTCTCTACTACTGAGCTACATTCCCAGCCCTTTTCATTTTTTATTTTGAGACAGTCTCCCTAAGTTGCCCAGGCTGGCCTCAAACTTGCAATTCTATTGCCTCAGCCTCCAGAGTAGCTAGGATTACAGGTGGGCACCACCATGCTCAGTGCTAGTTCTAATCTTAGATGAATAGCATCTCTTGAATATTGATAACACATGTTACTACCTTAAAATAAATTAATTCCCAAAGTCTAACAATTTTAAGAAAAGTACACTGTAGTCTAACATATAGCCCAAAGAACATTTGTGGATTTAATATCCTATAGCTGGCCAGTACTCTGGTGTTTTACTTGATGTTTTTACATAAAAGGTACCCAGTGATAAAGTCTTATCTCTAGTACCTATATTCTGCAAATGATGAATTATGAGTAACCACAAGGCATGGAGACTTTTTCATATTAGGCTTCTAAGGATTCTCATGACTCTACCGGCACAGCCTAGATTCAATCTTCATTCCATGGCATGTGCTCTCTGTGCATTCACAGTATGGCTATTTTAGGATACAAGATAGTTCTTACTCTGTTGTTTTTAGGGTTCTCATGGAAAGCATAGCTGTCATGACCACTTTGAATGATTGGCATTCAAAACAAATTTGTACTTGAGCTTCATGGTTTATTGTATAAAACATCATTATTATTTTTAGCAGTTCAAAAATACAAATACATATCACAAAAAAATCCCTGAGATTCCAAAGGATAACAAGAATATTTTAGTATAAGCAGAATCCATCTGAATTATTGAGGCTATAAACAAGCACTTCTCAAGCTGGCCTATGAATCAAGGTAGAGATTGGCTTCAAGTACCAATTATGGAGTCTATGACACTTGTGGGAGAGTTGAGTACCAAAAAGGGACAGTCAGTCTTAAACATAAGGTGACATGTAGAGAGGAAGTAGAACGGTGAAAAGAAGCCATGAACTGCTCAATAGCCATACTACAATGAGCTCACATGGCTTAATTAAGACTTAAGAGGTCTGAGAGTTTCACAATCACTAGAATATAATTTTGAACTGAAACAAAAAATTTTAAAGCACGTATGAAAATACCCTAATCAAGGATAAGAGATGGCAGAAGGTGGCAGATGATTAAAGAAGCTCAGGACATGAACAACACACAAACTATTTTTAAAGAATGAGTTGATCCTAGTGATTCAGAAATAATACTCGGAAAAAACATGCTTTCCTACATATATATTATCTCCTAAAAATGGTGAAAAACACTCATGTATTAATTCTTGTATTTCTAGAAAAGTGAGGCAGGGAAAATAAGATAAAGAAGCCTCTAACTGTTGTAAAAATCAAACAAGCAAGCAACTCCCCCAAACAAATCAGCACCACCAACAGCAGAAAACACAAAAACAAAAACTGAATATTAACAGCCTCAAATCTCTTTCAGGGGTAAGACAGAGCATGTAAATAAGTAACAAAAGCCAAAGAAATAAAACGTAATTGTGTTAACTGAAATAGGGGTATAGTTTGTGGTTTTATCATAGGAAACTTCTTTGACTCAAGATTTCAAAATTGCTGCACCATCAGATCAATCGTATGGGAGAATATTTCCCCAGAGTTAATATCTAATATCACATAACACTTGTGTGACAAAAATATATGATAAAAATTTAAGTCATTATTTGAATGACTTACATGAACACACATTAAAAAGGCAGCATCTCAGCCCTCCCCTGGGCCTACATGGGTGCTGGGTTTGGGAATCTTTAGACCTGTGGCTGTTTGAATTAGAGATGTCCAGAATGCTGTCTGCCACCCCCTGGTGACCCTGTGCTCACTACGGATCCCTCCAAACAAGCCTCTTCTATGACCTTAGGCATGGTCTAGCCTCTTTACCCAATGTTAAAAAGAACCACCAGTGATCCCAGGGCAGAGGGAAAGATGCCTAATCTTACTTTACTTCTACAGCCTGCACGGTGGCTAGCTGACAACTTTACCATAAACAATTAGGTTTTCCTTCAGGCCTGATTGGGAGAATGGAATAAGGCGAAGGTACCTCATCAGCAAAACTCAACTCTAGAATTGAGAATGTTCCTTCTGTTTTCTCATCCATCTGTCAGGAAATGTGTCTCTGGTTTTATTTTCAGCTTACTTCAAAGGGTAAGCTTGAAAGTAGAATTATTTCTGACTAATAGAGAAAATGTTTTTTGAACTCAAATATATAAGGTCTCTGCTCTTTCTATATAATCTCACAGCTAAGCCAAGAGCCAACAACTGTTCATACAAATAAAAGGTTTTGGAGGGAGAAAAAAAAAAAAGACTTACTTTCTTCTTTCTTGCTAATAATGGCAGGCAGGGTATAAATCTAAAAAACAAAGGATGTCAATAAGTTACTTGCAGTTAATGACCCAGCACACAAAGATTGGCAAGATGATGTTTGCACACAAAGACACAAAGGAGGTACCTTGACTTCAAGGCCTATTACTGCTGTGTCCACAGCGCCATCTGCTTACCTTGTCAACAGACCCACTCCTCGCGGTGAGGCCAGTATGGCTTCCCACACCTTTCCATCCTGGCAGTCCTGCCCTTGGCTAAGCTTTACCACTATATGCTTCTCATTCTTTTCCCCAATGTGATGCATAACATACCTTTTTCAGGAAGTATCTCACACACCTGTCACCTGACTGTTCCTTCCTCAGACCATCTGCTTAGTACCTGGTTCTCAATGTGCATAATGGAAACTTGTACTGGCTGAGCTCACAAACTGTCCCCTAAATTTGCTGTAGGTAAGGGCTCCTCAACCATTGTGGTAAAGAGCCACTTTAAAAGAAAAAAAAAAGGAACCTATCAGTAACGTTTTAGTAAAATATAATAAAATTGAAATAGAAAACAGTTAAGAATAGATGCAGAATCTCAATTTTTTTATTATAATTATTAAATTCAGCAGACCTAAAATGAGTCCTTCAAGTGACTACATGATTTTTCCAAAGGCTGAGTCATGACCTCTATGCTCACCCTATCACAGGGCTGGTGCCATGTGAGGGAGGCCACTGAGTCTGCAGAACCTATTGTGATATCACGGCTGCCACAGGAGCACTTTACTCAGCATTGTGGGCAGGTTCTCTGCTATCTCAGGAAGGGTCTCAAGTGACAGGAAGGCACTTCCTGTTCACTCTGTGTGCCCACCTTCTACAGAGCTATCAACAGTGTTCACCAAGAAAATTAAGTGATGAACGACCCAATTTTTTTTTATATAAGCCTCTCTATACTTGTAAGTAAGTTATCACATCAGTGTCAAATAACAGAAAACAAGGATATGCATGGCAGAGGATATATCCTGGCTCAGACAGTTTTACCAAATATACTTCTTTACAAATGGACTGACTCTGAATCCTGTTCTTTTCTCTGATCGCAATGCCTAACACAGGTCTTGCAACAACTGGGCGTGCACTAATTATTAATTGTATAAAATAGTATGAGTGCAGCCCAATTAATGATTATAAATATTTTTAAAGTAATTTTAGGGTTTTAAATTATTCCTAGAAGGTCCCTGAAAGGCAAGATAGAAGGTTGGAGTGATGAGCTGGTTACTGAGTCAACACTAGGAACACAGTGCAAGTTGCCACTTTTCTAACAATTTCCATATTTTCAATTGTCCAATAGACACATGAAAAAAATTTCAGATGCACTTTGAAATGTTAAAATAATAAAACCTAAATTATAGAATGAGTCAAATTCTTACCGGTTCTTTCCCATCCATGGCTTCAAGCCAAAGCTTCCTATTAGCTTCAGAAAAGGCCTGTAATGTAATGATCCCATGCCTGCCAAAAAAAGACACTTAATATATACATTTATTCCTGTTACGTCTTTATACATTTGCTAATGTTCAAATTCCTACTTAACAATAAAGGTATTACATTTTGAAGAGTAAAAAGAAGAGAGAGAAAAGCTAGAATAAAAAAATAAAAGTTTTGCAAGAATCAATAAATGGGATGGATTCAAACTCAAAAGCTTCTTCTTAGCAAAAGAAACAATCAGTGAGATGAATAGAGAGCCTACAGAATGGGAGAAAATCTTTACCACAAGCACATCAATTAGAACACTAATCTTTAGGATATATAAACACTCAAAAACCTTAATACCAAAAAACCAAATAACCCAACCAATAAATGGGCCAAGGAACTGAAGAGACACTTTTCAGAAAAGGATATACAATCAATCAACAAACATATGAAAAAATGTTCAACATCTCTAGCAATTAGAGAAATGCAAATCAAAACTACTCTAAGATTTCATCTCACTCCAGTCAGAATGGCAGCTATTCAAGAATACAAACAACAATAAGTGCTGGTGAGGATGTGGGGGGAAAAGGTACACTCAAACATTGTTGGTGGGACTGCAAATTGGTGCAGCTAATATGGAAAGCAGTATGGAGATTTCTTTGGAAAATTGGGAATGGAAAAACCATTTGACCTAGCTATCCCTCTCCTTGGTTTATACCCAAAGACTTAAAAACAGCATACTATAGGGACACAGACACATCAATGTTTATAGTAGCACAATTCACAATAGCTAAACTGTGGAATCAACCTACATGCCCTTCAATAGATGAATGGATAAAAAATGTGGCATATATACACAATAGAATATTACTCAGCAATAAAAGAGAATAAAATCATGGCTTTACAGGTAAATGGATGGAGTTAGAGAAGATAATGCTAAGTGAAGTTAGCCAATCCCCAAAAAACAAATGCCAAATATTTTCTTTGATACAAGGAGGCTAATTCATAGTGGGGTCATGGAAGGAATAGACAAACTCTAGATAGAGCAAAGGGGTGGGAGGGGAAGGAAGGGAGCATGGGTTAGAAATGATGGTGGAATGTGATGAACATCAATAGCTGAAGTACATGTAGTAAGACATGAATTTGTGTGAATATACTTTGTATACAACCAGAGATAAAAAAAATTTGTGCTCTATATGTGTAATATGAATTGTAATGCATCCCACTGTCATTTATAAATCAAAATATTAATTAAAAAACCAACCAAAACAAAGTAAAAAGCAAAATTCAAACCTTTCAACTACTTCAATGTCAAAGCAGAATCGTTTATCAATTGAGTCTGTCTTTCGTCGGATACAAGATTTTAACTTAAACATTTCTGGTGAACTAGTAACAAGGCCATTCTGAAACAAGAGGAGCACCACATTATTACAGGACCAAGTGAACTGAAATACATTAAGTACATGGTAAAGTAGCCAGATTAAGATGTTAGCTTAACAATATAAGTTATGCATAAAGGTCATAATCATACTTTTATTCCTCCCTAATGTTGGCTGCCCAATTATAATATATCAAACCATTTATTAATTAATTGCACATTGATGTTTTATTTCAAAGAATTTTGTGACAGGCCTGTCCAGTACCTTGCAGCACATTTACTTATAATGTTGTTATACTGTACAATACCCTTAGGTCTTTGGGTTTCAAAAAGGTATGAAATCACAGTTATTGTAACATCATAGTTGTATATGGAGAATGTTCAGATAGAACACTGCTTTTCTTAATCAAAATTCCTTAGATTGCCAAGAGATTAGTATCATGTGAGCACATCTGTATTTTAGAGTCTTATGTTATAAAATGACAGCTAGCTCAAAGTCACAGAAGAGCTACCAAAACAATAAAGTTACAGCACACACTTACTATACCACTACTGCAGCATACATCCACATGATTGCTTTGCTGGTAACCAACTGTACTCTACTACTAAATCAGAAACTCTTTGAAAGGGACCAAACCTGGGCCCAATGCATAGGAAAGCTCTTCTGTGCCTGGGATGCCAATCTTTTCCAAGGGGAACGTTTATCCAGTGTCTGGTTAATTCTGTCTTTGGTTACAGATATCAGATTTATGAACAGACTTTGGCTTGGTCTATTTGCATTAACTGCCCAACAGTCACCTATGTTGAATTTCTGGCAATCGTTATGCTAGAGAACAGAAACTAGCTGTGATTATGGCACTGAGTAACTTCCCATGATGACAGTGATTCAGGGGTTCTTTTCCTCTGGTATTTTCTCCTTTATTTTACGTCTTTCAGTTTGAATTATTAGACTCCAGTGAATGCCCCAGCACAATAAGTTTCGGCTGACATATTTGAATATGTGTCTAACTTAGATCAACATTTACCTCTGCCATGATCTATACTAGAAATTAGCTGGGTGAGTCACTTCTTTCTAAAAACTTTCCTGATCTGTTAAAAATAAGACAAAATTATCTTTAGGATAACTCTCAGCCCCAGGATTCTTAGATCATGCCCTAATGATGTAATTCACAAGCTTAATTATTTGCCATATTCATCTGTTAACTCAAAAGTACTGTATGCAGTAAAGCTCTCTACAGCATTTCCTCAAATAAAGTATACAATGTCCTATACTGTTGACTAGCCATGCAAGACATTCAGGGACCAAATTACTTTAGGGATAAATGAGCATCAGTTGGTTTCTTCTGAGAAACTCCTTGGCCAGCATTTTGGTAAACAGTAAACAGTGCAAAAGAGGTAAGGACACTCAAGTGCACATGTAGCCTCTGCAGAAGCCACGGAGGGAAAAATGCAGAATCCTCCAGACTGGTTCAGTCACTGACCGTCCCTTCCTGGGCTGTTAGCCAACCGGCAGTGCAGACCAATAACTCTGCTGCCAGGGACATGAGATGACACCTTGATAATCTATTGAAGGACCCCCTACATTTAACTCAACTGCTTATAAACATTTCATGACCAATTATAGAAAAACTCTGCCCACTCTTTTTAAATTATTAAGGTCACTAAAATTCGAGAAAAAAAAATGAGAAAGGTTTTTGAATTTTCAACTTTAAAAAACGTGTATGTTTTTAGAAAAGCAAGCCTATGTCTATGTTGTTTTATTTCCATTACCTACACAATAAGCTTAGTTAAAAAACAAACAAATAAACAAAAAAGCAAAACAAACTCACCATTTTCCCACTGGATTTCATTTCTGAAACACTCATCGTAAATGTTTTACTTCCCTTATCATATGTACAGTAATGTTTAGTCCATGTGAAGCCAAGTGGTCCTAAGGTAAGGAAACAAAAAATATTTTGAATTTTAACAAATGCTTTGAATCTAAGTTTGTACACTGACACACAATTAAGTTATCTCCATACACCACGGAAGGCTGGGATATTTACTGTGAAAAAGGCCAGTTAAAGAAGAGCGGGAGAGGGTACCGCATACAGGAAGCAAACAATTCGGCTTTCCTGGAGCTCCCACACTGGCTCTGCAAGCTCAAGGGCAGGTTTAGATCTGAACTGAGCTGTCTTATCTGAAAAGGTAGTGTATAACCAGCTTTCCATATCTGCCATTCTGAATCTGCAATCCCAACAGACTGCAGACTGAAAATATCTGGGCGGTGGGGGGAACCTACCTGCATTGAACATGAACAAAGTTTTTTCTTGTCATTATTCCCTAAGCAATATAATATAACCACTATTTACACAACATTTACATTGCATTTGGTATTATAGTCTAAAGATAATTTAAAGTGTAAGAAGGGTGTTTGTAGGTTATATGCAATTTTATGTAAGATTTGAGCCTCTTTGGAATATGCTATCCACATGGGATCCTGGAACCAATCCTCCCTGAGATACCAAGAAACAAATGTACTTGTCCTCCAAAGATGTAGAAAGAATAATAAATAGTCCAAGTGATTAAAAATTATTTCCCCTACATCTACTCTTGTTCTCTACTCTAGAAATTGTCAGAAAATATCCTGCTAAATATTAAGCCAGGTCAGTTCACTCCTTTGTTCAAAACCCTCCCATGGTTTCCCAGATCACTCCAATTAAAAACCAAAGAGCCTATTATGCAGTAGGCTCCATATAATATGGCCTCTCATTCTGTTGTTGTTTTTTTAAATTTTTATTTGTTCTTCTTAGTTTTACATGACAGTAGGATGTATTTTGACATATCATATATACATGGCATATAACTTCCCCTTCTGTGGTTGTACATGATTGGTCATGTATTCATATATCTCATGCTGTTCTCACCTCACACCCAAATGTTTTCTGCCTCACATAGGCTGATCCAGCTACACTGGTTCCCTTCCTGGTCCTTGAGCACAGTGAATGAGTCCTACCCCAGGACACTTACACTGGCTACTCCTCCAGCCTGAACTACCTTTCCTTCAGGTATCTGATAACTTGTCCTGTCACTTCCTTCAGGTCTCTTCCTTCATGTCACCTTCATAATACACATTTTCCTATAGAATAGCTAACATCTCAACACCCTCAACCTTGATAGTTCTTATCTTTCTTTCTTGTTTTCCTTTCTTCTTAGCAGTTATAACTGCTAAACATGATAAATCTTACGAATTTATGTATTTCCTATCTCTGTCATGATATTGTACAAGTCTCTAAGAGCAGGATATGATTAGCTGAACTAGAATATTCATAATCCTTAGAACATGGTCAAAAAAATATTTGACAAAAGAATAAAGGAATGATTGATTGCATCCTGCTCTAAGACCTTCCTGACCCTGGAGTTGTCTCCTCTTACCACTAACATGAAAGAAAACAAATTCATTTTACTCCTTAAAATGAAAATAATTTCCACCATTTATATTTAAAGGAACTTATAGGACTGGGAATGTAACTCAGAGAGAGCTTGCCTAGATGCAGGAGGCCATGTATTCAATCCCCAGTGCCCCCCCCCCCAATAAGTAAAATATATATTTTTATAAAGGAAGCTTGCATCTGTGTAGTGTTCACCTTGCTTTCCCCACTGTGCAGCCTTCTCCCCTGGCACACCATGGTACAGCCCAGTGCTCTCCTTAAACAATGTGGATGCTGCTGCTTTGCCAGAGGATAGGATATATTGTTAGTTCAACCTTTTTAGGACCAAAACAGAAGTCCTTCAGTTTTCCCACAGGGTCACTAAGTGTTCTGTACTCAAATGCCGCAGTGGGCTGAGTGGCTGAAAATTGAGCTTATTTTCTATAAAGCTTCTTCATCTAGGGACCCATCTTGCTTAACACCTGGATTTCTCTAGCAACAAATGTGCACAATTGTTATTGCTGGCATGATTTCAGGACCACAGATTTAGAAGCAAGAAATTGAAATATTAAAAAATTCACCTCTTTAGAAAAGTATTCCATGAGCCATTTGCATTCTTTTTCCTTAATAATGGTGCCCTTGGTGTCAAGTTTAACACGAATACTTAAGCCACTCCAGATTTTCAAATTACAGGGCACAGCATATACTTTATAATTACAAGCGATTATTGCAATTAACTTCAGTTCCGTTTTGAGATCATGTTATACTATAATACTTAACGATACTTGTTGATAACTCTTTTATGTGTGATATAAATACTTAAAGACTTAGAATTGATTAGTAGAAAATGGCTGGATGGAAATTCATGGTGACTTTAGTACTTAGGTAGCAACTTCAGAAGCATTATTAGCTATAATTTTAAAATAAGCTCCTGCAATGCCCTGATGATATTTTAGACTTAAGATGATTTTTCCTGCCTCCATCTTAAGTTTGAAACCTCCCACATTTAATGGCCAAGTTTGCTGCACACACATGCTGCTTCCCTTAGAGCCGCCTGGCAGTCAGCCAGGACAGATGTTCTTAGACAAGCAATTCTGAACTCCCTGTAAGTGTCTGGGAAAATAAAAATTTACTGTAGTTCTAAATTTGCAAAATAAAAGAAGTTTAATTATCTTACCTAGTCATCATCTCAGGTTGCTGAGATGAGCGTCTGAGGAGTGGGAGGGGAATTAATATTCACCAAATACCTACTAGGTGCCTGCAATTTTATCTAAGAACATTTTGAGTCAGACATTATAAACAGCATTTTATGTACAATAAAACTGAGCCTAGATGCTGCAGAGAATAGTTTCTTCAAGAGGACATGTGATTACATTTGTTCCTTTTAGAGAAATGATACTCTTAGTTGTTTCAAGAATTAAATGAGGGCTTGGGTTGTGGCTTAGTGGTAGTGCGCTGTCTAGCATGTGTGAGGTACTGGGTTTCATTCTCAGTACTGCATAAAAATAAAAATAAAAATAAAATAAAGGTCCATCAACATCTAAAACAAAATTCTTAAAAAAGAATTAAATGAGATGAATTTACATTGCCTAGAATAGTTAGGGCTCCGGTAAGCATAATGCTATTTTTTGGGGGGTACTGGTGATTGAACCCAGGGACACACGACCACTGAGCCACATTCCCAGCCCTATTTTGTATTTTATGTAGAGACAGGGTCTCACTGAGTTGTTTGGTGCCTCGCTTTTTGCTGAGGCTAGCTTTGAACTGGAGATCCTCCTGCCTCAGTCTCCTGAGCCACTGGGATTACAGGTGTGCACCACCATGCCTGGCCCTAATGCTATCTTTAATACCATCACTGAAAATAGAGACATCTTATAAATATTATCTCTAATTCTTGCAACACCATTAGGAAATAAGAATAAATATCCCTTTTATGAGTGGAGAGACAGCTCAGAAAAAGAGGGAATATGCATTTCAAAAGTCACAGAGTTAGTGAGCAGACATGGAATTCCAACAGAGTAATGACTTTGGGACTCCTGCTCTTTCTGGTAAATTGAAGTCTGTTCAAATGTGATTTGACACATGTCTAGAGGCAGATAACATAAAATACATACCCAGATAAAGTGGAGATCTGTGTCCAAACTATAGTGATCTGCTTCTACCCTGTCATGCCCATCACTATTTACCACTCCATTTAAGACCTTGATATTTTAATGACTGCTAATTGTGTGAGTTTGTCTTATGCCTTCATTACAAACAAAACAAAAGCAGCAGAAGAAGCAAATCCTGAAGCCAAATTCTTTATCCCATTTTCTGTCTCCAACAGAACTGACATGTTCAGTGAGAGTGAGCACACAATCCATGACATCTTAATTAGATTCTCTTATCATAAATGCTCTCCAGTTGGATGGGGCTTTGAATTTTTTCCCCTTACAGAAAAGTAATTCCCAAAGCATATAAACAGATACACTTTTCTTTTTAAACCCCAGGCAAGGGGAATTTGGGAAGGCAGTAGGTGGAAAAAAACAGGAGGAACGGATTGTGAAGGTGATGAGCACACTTATCAGGTTGGATAGTGGTGTGGATGGAGAGATGCAAACATGGTGAGACTTATCAAACTGTACACTTGAAATTAGTGTGATTTATTGTATGTCAATTATACATAAAAATAAAAAAAATATGTGGGCAGATAACAGAGAAAGTCAAGGTGAAAACTGTGTTGGGGATACAATATCAAAGAAGAGGTGTTAAAAGGGGGAAGAGTCTGACTGAGAGCTTTCAGCATCAGGCAGGGCCCAGGCCACTGCAGCAGGGCAGAACTCACCAGCACTTTAGGAGGATCTGCTGAAAGTTCTAGAGGGGACATATTCCAGGGTGGGGAAAAGAAGTCAAGAAATAAACTGTTATCAGGTTAGAATGAACAAAAATTCTGTAGACACAAGGAAGGAACCTCTTCTACCCCTACTGCAAGTCTGAAGAACACTTACTGTCAACAAATCCTTCCTCCATTTAGCCAAAGTCATCATTAATGTAAAAAGTGACTCCTCCCAATAGACCCTTATACCAAGGATTGCAAACCAGAAAGATTTAAAATAAATATTTTAAAATTCCCTTAGAGACTCAAGCCAAATCTTTATACCCTATATGTGAACCAATGGATTGCTCCTTCTTCATGAACTCGGGGGTGGAAGTTACACCTTATGCTCTAATTATAGAGCAGCTAGGAATGGCCAAAGTAGATTTATGAGAGAAAAAAAAAAAATTAGGAGCCCAGATCTCCTAAGCCGGCATCTCTTCGCTGAGTCTGTTGATCAAATTATTTGCTTGTAAACGATATCCAACAATGGAGCATCACCTGGGAATCTCAAATGCAAAAATTATTGGCATTTTAGTGACCACGTTGCATATATTTAAAAACTTTTCATGGCCAACCCAGTATCTCTGGGAATCCTCATCAAAAACCCTTTAAGTTATTATACCAACCAAGAGAACTTCACTGCTCTTCAGCCTACTGACATGGAGATGTTAAAGAAGTGGTACTCCATGTGGTTTGTGAGTTCCAATGTGTGAGAAGAAGGAATGTGCATGTCAAAATATTTGTAGCAATTTGACCTTGATGCACAATCTAAGCACATGAGTTTGTATTTAACAAAGACACTGGTCCATGAGAGACTGAGAATAAAATGATTGTTCCTTCAACATGAACAGTACAAGTACAGCACTTTAGGGAAAATCTAATTTGAAACAGAGTTAACTCAGTCAAAAGAGGCAAACTGGTTTCCACTTAAGGGAAGTAACATGCAGAAAGGAGCCTAGTTATACAAGTTTAAATGGCTTTTAAAAAATTTTTTGTGAGAAAAACCTTTGCATGAAGCAATTATAATAATGCTCTATTTGATCTAGTACTTATTTCTTAACCTCAGGAAGTAAAGAGTGTCAATGTGACATGACATAATTACCAATTTTACTCCTGAAAACTGGCAGCGCACAGAATTAAACAAAATAATGCTGCTACAGGAGAAAATTATTATTATAGTCACTAGGATGACTCATCCTGACAAAGGTTTTGATTTTCAATTTTCCATGCAACTTTAAGTTGAGATGAGGTGTTACAATTTAATTCTAAAACTGAACTCAGGTAACTGTATCATCAGTACAAAATGCAAGTTCCACATTCATCACGATATCAACTTAGAGACCCTGATGCCAAAATGGGAAGAGCTTCGTCACTGTAGTGGTGGTGATGGGAGAACAGGCTATTCTAAACATGAGGGAACTAAGAGAAATTTCAGTCTTCCTACAAGAAAAAAATGAAAGCAACCAAGTCACATCATACAAAAAGAGCATGCTAAATCACAATATGTAAATTATGCCTTTGAGACTCACGTTTCTCCTGGACATAAAGATAGCCTTCCATTGTCCACTGGCTGGGTGGTCTGTAGTCTTGGTTGGCAGATTTCATCCTCTGCATCAACCGCTCTACTTCTTGGCGAGTACTTTCAAAATTATTTCTTGTCTTAAATAAACAAAAAAACAAAAAAAACAAAACATTTTTTTCATTGTTTCCTACCAGTTCTGAGGAACCCCACCACTAAAATCTCAAAACTGCAAATGGTACAAAAAACATAACTCAGATTCTTTCAGTGTCATTTGCCACATCCATGATCCTGGTTGATGTTCAGTCCTGTGGTCTAATTTCAAATCACTGTAGTGGAAACTTTTTGAATGACCTTCCGTACTGTTTCTCCTTTGGATCCGTGAGAGAGAGAGAGAGAGAGAGAGAGAGAGAGAGAGAGAGAGAGTGTGTGTGTGTGTGTGTGTGTGTGTGTGTGTGTGAAAGAGAGAAGGGTGGGGGGGGATTTCATACTCTAATATTACTTAAAAGGTAAATTTAGCAATTAAAAATAAGTACGATTCATTAAATACAGTTTTGAATTCCCTACTCTCTATGACAAAAAGTAGATACATAGGGATTTGATTTTTTAGAAGTTAAAAAAATGATATTTTTGATTATAAGTGGTGCTGAATAAATCAAGAAAACAGTTCACCGTTCTTGTTCCAAAAGCTTTGTTAAAGAAACATCATATGGTTTGGTTTTCAGAAATACTAACATAGTTATTTAGAGATTAGTATATGAATTAAGTCATAAAAATTAATAGTCTTCCAAGTCCTGACATCTTCTGCAAGATATAGTTTACCCACCTTCCAGCAAGTTTACTTAAGCTGTAGAAAGCATCATGCTTTTCTCTATAAAAATCTCTTTTGCATTCAGGACACATTACCTTAATAAGAAGTGTCTGAAAATATAAAAATCACCACCTAACTCTAAGATCTTGTTGTGGTACATGATAAAAGTACTGAATTTCAAATCAGCTTAAGAAATTTTTCTTGTGAATTTTCGGCTACTTTTCTCATAAGAATACAGAATTCAGTATTTTTACAATTTCTTCCTCTTCTTCTATCCATGAATCACTAGAAACTTAACACAATTGAATTTAATATGGAAATAAATCATAAAAATGCTATGGCTTTTATAATTTTCCTTTTTAATATTTACCCAAAAAGTCCGAATGTATTCCATGTTGAAAAACAATAGGAAAAAGTGAAATTAATTCTTCCAGAAAATCTAAGTTAAATAAAAGTGAAAACTCAAAACACAAATAGAATAAATCCAATTATATATTTCTCATGGGACATTCCAACTCTGTATTTTTACTTATGAACATCTCTATAATGGTAAGATCCAAATAAGCAGAAAAACACTTTTTTTTTTAATAGAAAATTAAGTACGATTGTCCTAAATGATTCTGGCTAGAGTAAGAGTGTTTCAGTTACAGAAAAACCTCAACCATCGGGAGGACCTCACTCTTTGTGAGGTTGAACAAGGCAGAAATGGGTTGGCTATTTGCTCTTCTTTAATGGCTATTGCTTAGTATTTGGAAATCAAAAATTATAAAGTTGTGAAAGCAGAGATTAAAAGGATTGGTTAGACTACTTCACAAGATAAACCTCAGAGAAATGGGCTGTTTGGAAATAATTTTTGCTTATGCTTTAAAGCAGTTATTTTGAATGTTTCAAAACCACATTCACTATTCATATTATTTGAGAATAATAAATATCACATATTTTTATTCTCCCTCTTCACAGAGAGATGGGACCTGAGAATATTCATGTTTAATAATATCATTTCACAAATGTAGAAATGTTGCTATCTCAACAGATAAGACTTGCCCAAGGTCAATCAGTATCTTTTTTTTTTCCAGCTTTGAGGTACAAATGACAAATAAAAATTGTATATATTTAAGGTGTATGTGATGTTTTGATAAAGTATACACCATGAAATGATTTCCACAATCAAGTTAATTAATATACATAGTTAACATTTGTGTGTGTAGAACATTAAAATTCTACACTAACAAATTTTCAGTAAATTCTAACAATACTGTTATTAACTATTGTCACCATGCTGTAAAACAGATCTCTAGAATTTATTCATCCTGCATTAGCCAGTAAATTAACAAGAACATTGAATAAAGGCAAAAAAAAATGCTGGCTTAAATATTTTTTTAACATAAACGTTGTTCTTTTATGTTATACTTTTTACCTAGCAGCTAGAAAAAAATGTATTTTTAATACAGTGACTTTTTTTAAATTATTGAGGTTTACCCTACCTAGACAAGTTTTTGAAAGATTTTTCGGTTTGACTTGGTTACAAATAAGTTCTCCTGTGATCATCAGATTCACTGAGGAAAGGCAGGAAGAACAGCTATAAACTTACATTCTGCAAGTTGAACTGTAGCTGTTGCTTATATGGTGCAAATTCTTGGGCGAGTTCATATCCCTCGTGGTAAAAAGTAAATAAACCCTGAAGGAATGACAAAAGCTGCAAAGATAAAGAGATTTTAAAAAGCACGAAAATTTGTTTTTGAAAACATGATCATCAAATGTAAAATACTGAGGAAATACTATTTCATTGTAATTTTTCAATCCAACAAATGTTCAACCTTTTTGTTTGGTAAGGCAAGCAACATAGTTATGGTTGTAAAACAGAAACCACAAGAACCAATTTTCATTTCCTTTTTATAGATAGTGATTTAAATTTTTTTGAGTCTGATGGTATCAATTGTCATGTTAACTACTTTGCTATTCAAATGTACTGAAGAAATATCCACAAGAGACCACAAAATGGAATAAAGAACAAAATGCCACAGGTTTTACCCTGGAAAAGCTTCTTACCAAAACAAGCAAGTAAAACACAAATGTAAGGAAGACTCCATCTGTAAATCACAGATAAGAAGTGCTCAAGGGAAGAAATGAGTTTAAGCCAGAGAAAAGTTAAGGAGAGTGTCACAAGGTGGCAGTACTGATTTTGCTATGGAACTGAGATCTTTCAGCAAGGAGTAAGAAGAACCCCTAACAGTCTGTGTTAAGCAAAAACAGGAAAGTAGATTACACAGGTCTTTCCTATCAGACTTAGAGTAAAACCTTCTTTAGAAAAACTACAATTTCCACCCAGAGTTCCAGCCTTCTAATAATCAAATTCACTGGTGTTTATTATGTTCTTATCTATAAAAAAAAAGGACTGGCTCTCCATGGAATTATGGGATACTTATGTTTACATAGAATAAGTTACATTTGAAAAATAGTTGATTTTTTAAAATTGAATTTGCTGAAATTTTACTCTACAGACTCATCCACTAAGTTGATCTCTCCCACAAATACTTCCTGGTACAAAGTTAGAAATATTTTTGCAAAGTAGCTTGTAATATGTCTGCAATTTATTAGTTTATATTAAGGAGGAAATGCAACCTGCGGCCATTTTCATATGTGAATAGCATCTTGACATTTCCTGGACTTGGGGAGAACTAGGTTAAGCATCAACTGTTCTGTGTGCTGTGATTTCCAACAGAAGTATTGGTTCTATTGGAAAACATGACCTAATACTTTTCTTCCAATAGAAAAGTCAACATCATACAAAATCAGTAAATTGTTTTGTTGTTTTAGTTCAAGGATCTTTCTTCTCTTATTCAACAGTTCCCAATATCATGACGAACTGTACTATTTGCCAATTTTGGAATAATTTTATACTTGCAGCATTATATTAATTAATAATTATTATCAAAACTCAGTACTCAATAGATTATCCTAAATTGATGCTATAATCTGTTTGTCAAATTATTCAATAAGACACTTAGTCTGGCTGGGAGCAGTGGCTCATGCCTGTAACCCCAATGACTTGTGTGGCTGAGACAAGGAGGTCAGCCTCAGGGACTTAGTGAGACTCTCAGCAACATAGTGAGAGCCTGTCTCAAAATAAAAAATAAAAAGGGGCTGTGGAAGTGGCTCAGAGGTAAAGTGCCCCTGAGTTAAATCCCACCATCCTCTGCAAAAAAGGCATGCAGTTTGCCCAGATGTGTATACTATGGCCCAGGTAAACCAAAATGGAGCTTAAAATACCTTTAATTAGACTTTGAATATGTAGATTTAAAGCTTTTAGAGATAAATAGAAAAATACTTCTGGAACACAGATAGCACTAGTCCTCTGCATATCCATTTAATAGCTTATGAAGCTGCTGGAGGAGTATTATTTCATTTTTTAATATCTATAATTAGTCCATGATTAAACTGCCTCATTATGAACTGGATGCTGTATGAAGCAGATGTTATTTTAAAATCTTCATAAGCACAAAAGTTAATTAAATTTATAAAGAAGATACTTTAAGAAGACCTGTGATAAATCTTTCTATAAAATACCTAATGCCCTGAAATTCATCTCTTAATATTCTGAGAGCATTCAGAACATGGGAAAAGACAAAGCACCTCAATACTTCAGTAAGAAGTAAACCATTCTGAATGAATAGAAGCAAGAACATTACTGAAAATTCAACAAATGGGCAGTTCTAATCTTTAGGCTTATACTGTATGTGAACTGCTCTATCCTGGCTTGACACCCCAATCCTAAATTTATGTGATATTTCAAAAGAGTAGACATCTGAAGAAGATACTGGGTGTTCTCTTCTGACTCCTGGCTGTGTGACACCTCCTCAACCCAAAGGGTCTCCTGATGCTGACTGCTTCACGGAGCAGCACATGGATCCCCTAAGTAAAACTCACTTATGCAAGTATTTTCACATAAACTTTGACAAACCAACATTTTCCATTGAGCTCTACTGTTTAATGCTTAATTGTGTTTTTAAAAGAATGATTCTGGCACCTCCATTTTGTTCAGATTATATCCTTTTAAAGGCAGCAACTTTAGTCAAGATGAAAATGGAGTCATTGGTATCTTCTAGAAGGATTCAGATTCACTTAGCAGAAAAAAAAAGTTTTGATAACAGCATAGGCTGAGTACAATTCTATGGAAATTTCTAGGTGAAATTCTATGTACAATTCTATGGAAAGGACATAAAAATTGTAAACTAAGAATCATCTACCTTTTTATTCCATCTTCCATAGCTTTGGAAACAGCTTTTAATAAAGGTAGTGCATGTAAAATAACTGCCTCTAGATGGCAGCAAAGTGAAACTTTTTGTAGTTTTCCATCTCTACTAGTTCATTTTGTCTTTGACAATTTCCATGATGTTAAACCACAGGAACTTAATAGGACATTCTGAAAACTGTCAAGAGTTGTACAATGTCATACATATTTGGTCAATGTGTCTAAGTGGCTAAGATGTTGTGGAAAATACTAAGGTATCAGTTTACCTTAAAGTAAATCTCACCTTCAGGTTGTTAACAGTAATAATGAAAGCAATTGTAACAGTTTTTAATATTAAAAAAATTTCATCACTGAGAAAATATCATTTAGCACTTTATTAATTCCAAGAGTTTTAGAATCACCTATTTTTCACTTCAATAACCGGAACAAAAGTAAAAGTCAATATTACATTTATTGATAAATAATCGTTTAAAAAGTGAGCCAATGAACAAACCTTCATAATCTCCCAGTCCATTAATCACTGGACTACTAAGTGCAGTATGGATGTAGGCACTTTCAAAATGTTCCAGCTTAAAAGGCCCACAGAGAGCCACAATACATAACAGAGAAAAGTAAGAGCTGAGAAAAGGGACCAGAGATGGCACAGAGGCTAAGGGAAGGACTCTGTAGCAGATCACTCTTCCAGATCACTGTTGCCAAAACTGAGTGGAACTGGGAATGTAAACAGTATTAAAATGATGTGATTCATTCCTGCATGCTTGCCTTCTTTCCTGAATGGTAATAATTATGGTAAGCAATCATTTTCTTTAGACTATTAAATCCTAAAAGTAGAGATGTCCCAGCTTCACAGAGCAACACTGCCAATCATGCTCCAAATTTGTCCTTTGACTTGAGAGACCTCACAATCAATACGTATAGAGCATTCCTTGCAGCCTTACCAATGGGGTAAGAGAAGCTATCAAATATAATTCACTGCTTATCTCTGAAGACTAAAAAAAATATATAGAACACATTTTATTACTAAAGATTAATCGCTGACCTAGTGCCCCTGTAGTTGACATCATATTTAATGCTGAAAGGCTGGATGTCCTGCTCCCTCAAGCTTGGGAACAAGACAAGAATGCTCACTCTTTTTTTTTTTTTAATTTTAATTTGTTATATATGATAGCAGAGTCCCTTACAATTCACATTACACATATAGAGCATAATTTTTCATATCTCTGGTTGTAGAGTCACACGATTTGTGTCTTCATACATGTACTCAGGGTAATAATCATCATTTATAACCCCATGCCCCTCCCCATCCCTCCCTCCCCTTCGCCTTATCTAGAGCTTGCCTATTCCTCCTATGCTCCCCCCAACAACCACATTATGAATCAGCGTTCTTATATCAGAGAAAACATTCTGCATTTAGTTTTTTGGGACTGGCTAAATTCACTTAGCATTATATTCTCCAACTCCATTCACTGACCTGCAAATGCCATGATTTTATTCTCTTTTAATGCTGAATAGTATTCCATTGTGCATATATACCACATTTTCTTTATCTATTCATCTACTCATGGTTAATACTGCACTCCAGATTCTCCTTATGGTAAATAGGCAAGTTAAAAAACAAACAAAAAACAACAACAAAAAAAAAAACATCCAGACTAGAATGAAAACAGAAAATTTGCAAATGCCATAATCTTGTATATACAAAATCCTAAGGAATCCACTATAAAACTACTAGAATTAATAAGCAAGTTCAACAAGATTGCAAGATGAAATTTTTTTTAAAGAGAGAGAGAGAATTTTAATATTTATTTATTTATTTATTTTTTAGTTTTCGGCAGACACAACATCTTTATTTGTATGTGGTACTGAGGATTGAACCCAGGCCGCACCCGTGCCAGGCGAGCTTGAGCCACATCCCCAGCCCCAAGATGAAAGATTAATATATAAAAATCAACTGAATTTCTACATACTTTGCAATGAACGACCTGAAATTGAAATTAAGAAAATTCCATTTTACATTGCTTTACAAGGACTAAAATGCTTAGGGATTAATTTACCACATATTAATTACTTAAATGCATTTCACAAAGGAAGCACAAAAAACATAAATAAAAAAACTTATATTCTGAAAACTATCAAACACTGCTAAAGAAAATTAAAGATGGTCCAAATAAATGGGAACTGTCTCACATTAATGGATTGGAAAACTGAGTAAACTGAGTTAGTAATACAGGAATATTCTTCAAATCGATATACAATCTCTAACAGAATTTCAACTAACACCTTGTAGTAACTGATGTGCTGATTCTAAAATTCATGTGAAACTGCAAAGGACACTAGCCAATCAAAACAATCTTTAAAAAAAAAATAAGAAGATTTCACTTCTTGATTTCAACTTTTAATTCCAGTCACCGTAATGAACAGAGTGTGTCAGTGGCACAAGAAGAGACATATAAATGAACAAAATGGAACTGAAAGTTTACAAATAACACCCATACATTTCCAGTCAACGGATGTCTCATAAGACCACCAAGCCATACAATGGAAAGAGAACAATCTTTTCAACAGAAAGACAATGAGTTCATGGGATAACCAGATAACCACATTCAAAAGAATGAAGTTGGATCCCTATCTCATATCACAGAAAAAAAAAAACTGAAAATGGATCAAAGACCTAAATAATGTTTAAACTATAAAGCACTTAGAAACACTTGAATAAAGCTTCATGATCTTGCATTTGGCAATGAATTCTTAGATATGACATCAAAAGCACAAATACAAACAACAGAATAAACTTGACTTTAATCAAAATTAAAAGCTCTTCTGTTTCAATGTAAGTTGTCAAGAAAATTGAATTGAATGAAAGTCCACAGAATGGTAGAAAAAACTTGTAAATCATTTATCTGATAAGAGACATATTTAAAATACAGGAAGAACTCTTACAACTTCATAATAAAAAGACAACCCAGTTTAAAAACAGGCAAAAAAATTTGAATAGATATTCCCCCAAAGAGGAAATATAAATGGTCAGTAAATATTTATAAAGATCTGCTACACATGATCTACATCAATGTTCAGGTCTCATTTACATATTTCTCCCTACTGAAATGGATACTGCATAAAACTCCATGTATGACACGGTAAGGCTAGAAATGAGGATGAGACTAAACTGACACTATTATTTGGTTTGGCCAGACAGTCTAACAGGAAAAACACAGCAGCCAAGAAAATACTGTGCAATGACAAATCTAACATCATTTCTGATTGTGGTGTCAGAAGAAAGGCATGTTGCAGAGGACTTGTCAGAACACCCTGGTTTGGGATAAGGTAGAAGAAGGAAGAAAATGCATTTCAATTAGAGACAGCTTCCACTTCTGTGCATGTATTTTCACAGGAATTCATAAATTCTTATCATTCCTTCTGCTGCCTGTGAGCAAATGATTTTACCATCTTCTCTTTACACATTTGGTGTCATCTTATAGAATGGTCTAGTTCACTGTTCGCAGACAGAATGGGCTATAAAGAGACTTAGGGAAGTAGGCTATCCCCTGTCACTCTGGAAGAAAGGAAGGTATACAGATGTAAAGAGATCATTCCAGGTGTGGGGAGGAATAACAGCATGGAAAATGAGCCAGGTCTGAAGGAAATGGGACACATAAGGAAGAAATATGTAGGAAAGTTGTCAGAATTAATGGGGTCTGACAGTTTGGTGTCAAAAAAGAGCTCAGATTCCAAAAATACCAGGAGGGAGGCACTAGGGAAAGAAGTTTGCCAGCAAAAAGTGGGGGCTGAGAAGCCACGGTGGGATTCTGAGGCAGTTAGTCCATGTGAAGAGACCAGGAATCGTAAGTAATGGTCTTCATCCTAGAACTGAGGATTGTTAGGCTGACAAGTTGTCCACAAACCCTCCATGGGCTTCCAAAGGCCCCCTAAATTGAATGAAGTTTAATCAGATCCTCAAAGGGTCTAGGGCCTGAGTTACCAATTCATTCTAAGGGATTTAAGGACTTAGCTGTCTGGCAAACAGAATTTGGACTTAAGTCTGTTATCCCCAATAAAACATAAAAGTGAAATCCTAAGCCTGAGTTATGGCCTGTAGTTCTTTTAATCCCAGCTCAGGGAGTGGCCTGACAAACTTGCCAAGTGCCAAGTTTCCAGGAGAGAGTAAAACGGCTCCAGCAAAGCGGAAGTCCTGGAAGCCAGGCAGGGACCAATGCTTCCCACCCGTCTTGGCTTTATCTCAGTTTCTCATATCTTTAGGGCATCACAGGTGGGTTCCCATTAGGAAATAAATTATGTCAAACACATTTTAAAATGTTATCATCCCTTCCCTTCTCACTGTCACCGTCACTGAAGTGGGAACAAGGTATTTCATTTTTATTTTAAATGACATTTTAAAGACTGGCACAGGAAGAAAAGAATGGCTGAAATTAAATATCTGATTACTTATAAATTTATTAATCCTTGCTTTTCATCTCATGAGAATTGAGATATATCTATAGCAAAAGAGTACCTTGACTCCTGAGCCCACCTCTACTCCTCACTGCTGCCACCTTACAGAGATGCTCATTTAAGCAATGCTGTAACATATTAGGGTGTCACTTTTAAAAATGTCAGGAAAATGAAGTAAGCTTGCAAAGACCAGCCACCTGTTCTTTCCTCTAATGTGCTTTACACTAAGGAATCTGTTACTTTTTACACTGACTTAGGAAAATAAATGGCTTCACGGGAAAAGTCAGGCAGATTCCAGTTCTATAAGGAAAGGGAGAAAGAACAAAGGGAGAAAGCGGCCTCTGTTTTTTTTTTTTTTTTTTTTTCTCTTTACCTAAAGGTTTGGCATATGGGGCACTTTACTGGTGGGGTTCATTCGTGTGCAGGTAATGTACATCATTTTTTAGAATAATGTACTTCATTCTTAGAGCAGTTTTAGGTTTACTGAAAAAAAAAACTGAAGGGAAATACAGAGAGCTCTCCCATACACTCCTTCCCTGGCACCCCCCCACATATATAGCTTCCTTTATTATTGATATGTTGCATTTCTGTGGTGGGCTGATTACACTTGATGAGCCAATACACTTACATTATTACTATTATTAACTGAATCCATAGCTGACATTAGGGATCACTTTTTGTACAGCACTTTCTATGGGTTTTGACAAACGTAAGACACTCACCAATTATCACACTATCAAACAGAAGAATTCACTGCCCTAAAAGTACCCTGTGCTCCACCTATTCATCCCTTATGCACTCACCTCCTTTTATTTTTACAAATAATAATTTCTTTTCAGTAACAAGGATTGAACTCAGGGGCACTGGACCACTGAGCCATAACCGCAGCCCTATTTTGTATTTTATTTAGAGACAGGGTCTCACTGTGTTGCTTAGTGCATGGCTTTTGCTGAGGCTGGCTTTGAACTCACAATCCTCCCACCTCAGCCTCCTGAGCTGCTGGGATAATAGGCATGTGCCATTGTGCCTGGCTACAAATCATAATTTTTAATAAGAATACACTGTAAAGGTTTTTTGTGTTGATTGTGTTGATCCTATTAATTTACAGGAAAACTAAGCACTTACCGGCTCAACAAATTCAAACTTCTTCTTTTCCTGAACTTCTTGAATTTTAAAGACATACTCTAATGATGCTTCGTAGAAGTTTTGATGTTCACGGTCAATCTGTGTATCTGCCTAAAGAGTGAAAAATAGGCAAAGCTTGATACAAGGAGTGATTACTGATGGACTGTCAGTATATCGAGAGGAATTCAATTTATATATTACTCCAAAGTCTTCTTTAAAAGCTAATTCCTGCAAAATGTGTTAATATAGCACTTATTACAGTCCTTGTTCACAAGCGATTATAGCATATGGAGTTGAGAAGCATCCAGAGACACAGCATAAAACAGTACGATATATAATAATCTAAGACATATTAGTAAGTAAAAAAAAAGTATAGTAAAAAATTACAAAAGAGGCATTTTAAAGATTGCAGTTAAAGTTAAAACTGCTTTGCCACTGAGCCACATCCCCAGTCCTCTTTTTTAGACCTGGCCTTGTAAGTAGCTGAGTTGGCCTCAAATTTGTGATTCTCCTGCCGTAGCCTCCCAAGTCTCTAGGATTACAGGTGTACACCACAGTGCCCAGTTTAAGTTGAATCTTAAGATGAATAATTGACAGTGAATCATCCAAAAAAAAAGGAAAAGGTAGGAGTCATTCTCATAAAAAAACAAGCATGAAAAAATGTGAAGAGTTGGCTACAGAGTAAATACACGAAGGAAGCAGGGAAAATCAGGTTAGCATCACACTCAGAAAGATCTAGCACACTGAATAACAAAGATAGATCTTAATCAAGGAAGAAGCATCTGAGAATATTAAGCAGGAGGACTACATCACTAGGTAAAATCTTTGAAAGATAATTCAGTAGCAGAGCCAGAATAAATAAGTAAATAAATAATCAATGGATATAACCTGACGAAGTGTACTCCATCATTGCTGGGCACATTTATTCTTTCTGATTGCAATAAGGTTCTTTTGATAAAGAGATCATTTCAGTTTCTTTTTGACTTTGCCTCTCCTTCCCTTTTCTAGGATGGCTAACATCCTCAGATACACTCTTTTGTTGTGTGTTTGCATGTGTATGTGTGTGTGTGTGTGTGTGTGTGTGTGTGTGGTGTGGGTGGGTGTATGTATGTATGTGGTGCTGGGGATTGAACTCAGGGGCAGGCACTCTACCAACTGAGCTATATCCCCAGCCCCTCAGATGCACTCTTGAGAAATGACTTTAGTTCTGTGGAGAGACAGGATTCACTTTTCCTGCCCAGCTTCATACTCCTAGCTGCCAGCTGAGATTACTAAAAGTAGATGAAAAGGATGGGCTCTCTGGAATACACTGTCCATTAGCAATCTGGGAAGAGAAAACTGCTTTGGAGCCATTTACAATGCTAATTTCACAAACAAAAGCTAAAAAGGAAAGAAATAAAATTAAGTTTCTTAGCTGGGGCATCATAGCACCACAAGACTTCATATGTAAATCCTTAAAAAATTACATACTTATTATGCACTTATTTATATAAAAAATAACCCAATATTATCAGCAACTTGTTGGGATTTTTAAAGTTGAGGATTCCAAGTTTATAAACTAATACATGTGAAATTACATAACTCATATAGAATATTTGAAATAAAAACCTTCTGAGCCCTCAAAGATCATTTAGGAAAGGCAGGTACCACTAAAACAAAGATCAGTATTTCACATAAACCATCTCTTTTCTTCTTCCCATCACTTAGGGAACCAAACTATATATAAGGATGAATTAAGTGAATAATGAGAGGTGGTGGTACATATAGCACATGTTTAACAACTGCCTCTTTAGACAGTAAAGCCTGATTTGAAGTTAGTTGCTGTTTTTTTATGGTGCAAATTGTCCCAAAATGGCCAGTTTCAAACCACAAACCCACTATCACTGAATGCAGGAATTAGAGATTGGGCTCTCCAGAGGAAGCTTCACTGTACTACTTACTAGGTGAGAGATGTAAGAAAATTTTCAGTTTCCAAGGCAACATTCTATTATGCAGGTTATTTTATTCACTTTAAAAAGATGTTATTGATTGTGCTATGTAGCACATGGAAGAAACTAGAATCCGGAGACACCTTTAGAGACTAAAGTGGTTATTTCTAATCAACAGGTGGTCCAGAAAAGAGTTAGTACATCAATCCTGTCTGCAGCCTTTTGAAAGGTCTGCTTACGAGGTTGGCTGGTGTCCCATGTCTGGGAATATGAATTTCAGGATTTTCATCACTAACTGGTAAGAATGGCTCATGTGTCTAAACCATTTGTGCAAACAATATGGTGTATACTGAACACCTTCTTTCAAGAGCCTGAAATTTGGGTAAATTCCAGGCAGAGTTCGTATGTGATGTTTCTCCAATAAAAACCCTGGGCATGGAGCCTCTTGAGTAGTCAGAACTCGGCGCTGGGATGTTGAGCACGTCCTATGAGCCTCCAATAAGAGAAGACTCCTAGAAGGTTGCATCTGGCTTCTCCCAGATTTTTCTCCATGCATCTTTTCCTGTTGCTGATTTTTCTTTCTATTCTATTGCTGTAATAAATTCTACCATGAGAAGGACTATACATGTCTTTCTATGAGTTCTCCTAACAAATCACTACTATGGTGGGTGTCATGGGACCCATGAGACAAGAGTATTATATAATTTCTTCAGAAATTTATTTGCCAAGCACAGTATCATTCCACACCTCTCAAAAGATGGGGGTGGGATAGAAAACAAAGGATTAAAGAGAAATAATAATTCTTGCCAACTATACAGGTTTTCAAACACTTATCATCTAGATAGATAATGGAAATCCCATATACCAAAGGTGCTTGAAAAGGTCATCCAGAGTGCACAATGTTTACGGAATATGACAGTGTCATTTCTTTTTGTTGTAAGATTTTTTAAAAAAATCTTATATAAGTGCTGTTAGTACATAAAATAACAGCAGTTCACTAGCCAACACTTGATTATAAACCTTGTAGAAAGTGGTAGTTTACATTTTGTATTGGATTAGTAAGGTAATAATATGATTTATCATTTACACTGGGAGAATTTTAAATACAACTAGCAATAATTATACCAGAACAATAGGTGTATACTGTTGTTTATACCTGTAAAGTAAGAAACCAAATTAATTTCGTAAGAAAACCATACAGTTCTACAGATTACCTAAATTCCTCCCTAACTACAATAAGCTCTCTGATTCAAAATAGGGGGAAAGTCTCATGTGATATTTGATAAATCATCTCCAAAGGAGAAAAGATTTAAGATGGGCTCTTAAAAATAGAGATATCTAGAGTAGGCAGAGATAAATGACAGGAGTTTTAAGGCAGAGAGTCGAGAAATCAAAAATTATGTTTCCATGGATCAAAAGGTTTGTAACTTAACAATTGGTATGGAATAATCAGAAATGGCAGATAAGGTAGCAAAGACAGAAAGCGTGAAGACTACACCCTATTGACAGTGCTAAACCTTGAAGAAGACTTTGACAAGATCCATGCTGCATTTCAGGAGGATTAACATGAGCTTTGTACAGAATAGCTTGATAAAATGTGTGGCAGGGTACACATGAATGTAAGATGTCTTATTGTTAATGGTAAAAGCATCTGGTGCACCCCCACAAGAAAGCTAAGTAGAAAGAAGTGAGCATGAAAAGCAAGGGAAAAGTCAATGATAACTGACACAGAAATAATAACAATATTAACAGATAATTAAGGAAATTGAAAATAGGAGCAAATTTGAGAAAGATGGTGATGTTTAAGATTTTGCATGTGTCACCAAGTGGTAATCTAAAGTGGTAATCTGGGCATTTCAATCTGGTCACGCATAACATTGTGACCTGAGAGACATTATAGGAAAAAAGGAAGAAGGAGAAACTTCAAGGGCAAATTGCAGGATAAGAACAGAGGTACAAGAACTGAATCTAAGGGATTTGCTTTACTGAGGCAGTAGGGATAAGAGGAATCTCTTCAAAGGGTTATCTAGTGATACCCCTTTACTTTTTCTTCTACCTATAAAGGAAATAAAAATCCATTATTATAAATTCATTATTCATTACTATAACACAGAAATGTTAAGAGTTATAACCCCATTCTTAATATTTTGATGTATAACACACAGTGATATATACAATACACCTACCTTACAACAAATCTGGGGTATTACTGTATATTCTGGTTTAAAAATTATTTTCCAATGTAAGATGGATAGTTCTACCACTTTACATGGTTTCTTACTGAGATTTTATATATAAATTACAAAATGTACATCTAATAAACATTACTTAATAACTTTCAGTGACTGTCCTTAATCATATCACACTCAATTTTTGGTCACACTATATTTTTCTATTTACCCCAATTATTCTTCTGTGCCATTTTAGATGTTTCTCAACTTTTGCATTATGAATAATTTGTTTATGTATATAATATTTACACAGTTTTTATACTCACCTCTGATCATTTCTTTGGAGCAAATTCTTCCCAATAGAAATCATCTTATTTACCAGATACATCTCAGGTTTGTTGAAATATGATATCAAATTTACCTCAAGAGTGATTAGATCTTTTTATGTTTTCCAAAGGAGAACAAAAGTATGCACAGTTTCCCGTGTCTCCACTAACAATAGATATTATATTTTTAATGAACTAATAAGGACATCTTGTTATTAGCTTGTATTATTTAATACACGTAACACTGAAACAAGGTTCATTTTAGTTTATATTTCCTCTTTGATCAATTCCTTCTTGTATCCTTAGCTCATTTTTTCCACTGATTTCAAACACTTCTCATGTGTGAGAGATGGCAACACTATGTCATAAGTTGTACAAATTTCCTAATGCATTGTCTTTAATTTGGTTTAATGTCTTTTTGAAATAATTACTTATATGCATGTAGGCCTTTCTCTATTTCCTTTATGATCTCTTTATTCTATCCTCAGAAAGTAATTATTCATTCACATATTGAATATTATTTCTTTTCATCCATTATACAGCCTGTAAACTTGATATGCTTGTTTTCCATTCAACAACCGTTCACTTCAATGACCTGTCTAACGGATGGCCCTGGAACTTCATCAACACAAGCTGACCTTTCAATTTAGGGCTGGAACTGGCCAGCCACTTATTTTCTATGAGCAAAATGAATAAAGAGACAGCTATGCAGGTGAGCAGGCACAGAGGGGTCTTTGTGAGAACAAACTAATGAGCTTGGTGCTGACAGAAGGGCCAAAGCTGCTCTGGAAAGGAACAGATGACATTTAAAGCCATGTCACAGGACTAAATGCAGTTGTGGCAGAATCTCCTTATAACAGGTCTGACTCCTGGAAGCATGGGGGGTGAAACTTCCCAAGCCACATTTTTCCTTGTCTATATTATATACCCCCAAGGAGCTGCTTTAACACAATTTAAGTTAAGTTGTGTGGGCGACTGTGCCTCCTGGCAAAGAAGTGTGTGTATTTTTTTATGTTTGCAGAGTGAGATGAAGAGGCAGACATTACTAACAATGCTATAATCTTTTCCAGCCCCCAACTAAATACAGAGTACATATTCTATTATGTCATAGCCTAAGGGACTGAGGCCACTAGCAAGGAAATTAATAAATACTGAGCTAAATTGTCAGGAGAAATTGAAATACAGCCTTTAGGGGACTTTAGAATAAAACTATCACTTCCTTGAGATGGTTTAAGAAGTGTCTTGACTAAAAGGGGCTTCTCATATTCACCAAGCACCAGAAGTTCAGTAGGAACTCTAAAAACCACCTTTGATTTTGAGGCAGGCAAGTTTTTAAATGGCACCTGGCCACTGTCCTTAGTATGGCAGATGCCGGGTACTGGTGACAATTAAGGAGCCTCTGTCCACTGCCATAATATAATCTCTTTCTCTCTAAGGTTTATGCTAATGATGTATAAATAGAAATATAAGCACTTAAACATTTGGGAACATGTAAATGAAATTTTAAATAGCAATAAGCAGTACCAAACCCTTGTAAAATTAAATGTCCAAGAAATTTAAAACAGAATCTATTTATTTTAATGACAGATGGTCTTTCATTTCACTTTTGTCGCAAAACCTTTCCATAAACACACAACCATATACTGAATTATGCTTTGTAAACAGCATGTTTTAATAATAGAAGGCATAGGTTAAAATTATGCGTAAACATTAAGCAAAACCAAACCTCTCAATCATTATTAACCAGCTATAAATGAAGAAATGGGGTGCTCTCAATGAGAACGTGTACATTTTTTTGGGAAAAAAAAAAGGAATCAGAAGAACAAAAATAACATTCCTAATCCTTTTTGACACTGTGAAAACTTTGTAATACTCCTAACTTATTAAGCATGACTTCTGGCTAAATTTGAAGGTATGGGAATTAAGTAAAAGAGTAAGGAAAGCAGAGGTCTGGGTTGAATTTGAAAGATAGTTCAGGAAGGGAGGAGGCTCTCCTGGGAGAAGGACCTGGAAGATACATATAGAAGATGCACCACTGGGATAGCTAGAAGTACAGTACCCAGATTCCCTATGAAGTTCTGGATGGTAGCAGTGAGCCCCCAGTAAGCCAACTTCACAACCCCAGCTCCCTCCACAGGACATGTCTGAAAGAACCTCAGGGTGGGGCTTCACGATTTTGCTGCTCTAATGACAAGGCAGATTTTCTGACATGTCCTATCACTGAAAATGAAACCATACTATTCCTTAGTGAAAGGACTACTCTTGACTTTACTAAATTACTATTAGTTTTCAGCCATGAAAAGATACTACCAATGGGAGGAACAAAATGTAACATATTTCAGACAAAGGGAAGAAATAGCTGCTAGCAGGTATATTTGTTAGTAAAATATTCCCATTCATTTGTTTTTAAAGAAAATTGATGTAAAATAATTGAGATTTTAAAACAAATGGTTATATAATGTTTTCCTTGAATTCAGAAGCAAAGCTTTAAAAGCAATGTGACAGATATTTTAAATTTAATGTAAAGGCAATAACATGAACTTGACAGGTCCTTTCTCCTTAAAATATGTCCAATAAAAAGAAAGGGGAAACGTCTTGTTTCAATTTTTCTCATTGTTTTGAGAAATACTAATCTCACTTGAAACCACTAATATTAAATGTCATAATGTATCTAAAGTAGCTGTCGATAGTAAGCTCAATCAAGTTAGCTAGTGTTATTGTTGTTTTATTAAAAGGTAGATTTTTAAAGTACTTCTAACTTTGAAATTTTTGACTTTATAGGACATAATGTTAATGTCCTTTTCTCATTTCAATTGGAAAAGCTTACCTCTTGCAAATGAGATTCCTTTTTCTTTGCTGACAAATTCAAATGCTTGTCAAGAATAGAATAGTATTTTTCACTCTCCTTGTCAAACTTCTTCTTTCCATCCTAGGGGATAACAATGACAACAAAAGAGATTCAAATTAGAGCATCAAAAAGCCTTCATTTTCACCATTCCCAGCAAGTGTCCAATAAAATCATTTAATAACAATTTAGTGAGTTACAATTGTATGCAAATCCTTAATCCAGTAGAGAAGTAAGAAGGATATGAAGCATATCTTTTGAGTATGCATTCAGTTCTCTAAGCAGCTTTCCAGCTTTGGGGAAGAAATATATGTACAAACATGAAAAGCTGCACCTCTGTGGGCACAGGAACTGATGTGGATAAGTGTAGCCTGACTACAGCAGACCCCTGGGGAAGTTCTGCAACCAACACCCCAAAAGATACTCTGATCTAGTAAGTCTGGGATGTGACTAAGAGGAATTTTTTTTTTTTTTTTAATCTTTGGTGATACAGAGGAGTTAACAGATAACCAATATACAGAACTACTTTCATTGACTCTTTTCATAGCATAATATTAGTTTTCAGCCATGAAAAGATACCCAAATTTCAAACAACTTATTCTTAACAAGGAGAAAAACAGATTTTTAAAATTCTGGTAGCTTTAAATAATTAAGTAAGAAATTCAAAGTCAAATCAAGATAATTAACAACATCTTGAATCACCTACTCTGAATATAACTAATATCTGACTTTCACTTATTCCTAAAATCTCAGGGTTGTTTTTTTTGTGGGGGGGTAGGGGTAGGGGGTGTCAAACTGGGGGAAGATGTACCTGTAAAAAGGCAGGTCTTCTATGGAGGAAGGGAATAACTTTACCTATTAACTTAAGGCATGCTTTCACAGAAATACAAATGTAGGGAAATACTGAAGGGAACAGGACATATCTGGGAATGTAAACTTCTCCGATTATAAACATTGTACCCACCAGGTAAGTCTTTTCCACTCATGAGTCCATATTAAACAAACATTATAACTACACTCATGAGTTTCACTGGCTAAAGAAGTATAATTCCTTCCTTTTATTTCAGTGTCTCTGGAACTGCAATCTCTGTATCACCTGAATCTGAGTCAAGTGTCTGCTTTTATAAAACACAGATTTCTACCTTCCTTCAGGAATCACTGTCTTTTAGAAAACAAATTATATGATGGTTATACACAGTGCTTTGTTTCTTTACATGCTTGAATTCCAAGAAGGGTTATTTTAAAATGACAGATGGATGAATGAAGGGAGGGAAGGATGGAAAAAAAAGAGGGAGGTAGAAAGGAAGACCTTTAACTTAGGGGGTCTTCCCCACTATTCTGAGGTTATCAGATCCAGATTGATCTCTTAATGCTATTTTCACCCACTGGCATTCTGAACTTTCTTCTCAATCATATCTCCAGGAACACATCAAGATCTATTTCCACATGTGGAACTGTAGCAGGTGAGCTGGTAGAATTGAGTTGAATAAGAGTAGTAAGTATAGTTTTGCTCTAAAAGTTGTGAGTTCTAGGCTATTTAAGAAGCATAATGTCAGTACTCTGGATCTTGTTTGTATATTGAAGCATTACATCTATAAAAAAAAAACAAGGGAAATGTAAAAATGCTCAGGGATTTTTATTACCTAAGGAGAAAAGGGTAGTCTCACAAAGAGAAACACAGCTGGTCCTGCTGGCACACACCTGTAATCCCAGCGACTGCGGAGGATGAGGCAGGAGGATTGCAGGTTTGAAACCAACCTCAGCAGCTTAGTGAGACCCTTAACAACTTAGTAGGACCCTGTCTCAAAAGTAAAAAATAAAAAGGGATAGGAATGTAGCTCAGTGATAAAATGTCTTTCCATCCAAAAAAAGATGTTTTAAGGAACTTACATAGCAAAATATGAAGTAGCAAACCCTACTCCCTGCAAAAAAAAAAAAAAAAAAAAAAAAGAACAGAAGCCCAAGAATTTGGATGGGAAGACACATACTCTGCTGCTGAAGCAGACTCCCTGGTGAACATTTCATCTTTTGCTCAGTGGATATTCCTCTTTAATCTGATATTTCGTGTCTACAACTGACTTGTCCAACCTTCCTTTCCAGAGGTTTCTCTGACTAACTCCTTTTGAGCTCCCTATTCATGCTCCCCACCCCCACTAAAAGCCACTCACTCCCTGTGACATCAATGCTCATTTCTTCCACTTTCCACATACTCAAATTATAGCTACTTTTAGCTTCCAGTTCAAACAGACCTCATTCACAAGTCCCTTCTATTAATTCTCCCCCTTTTGAATGCTCAAATATCTTTATAAATGGATCTTTTATGGTGTCCATGTTCTACATTGTAAGAGGGAATTTCATGTAGATAGCCCATGCACCTCAAACTGAATATCTAATAAGTGCTCAATAAATATTTAATGAGCAAGTGGAATTCTTTCTCTGATTTTATTTGCTCAACAAACTGTTACCCATGGTACAGAGGACAAACAGCCCAACTTAGACCCAATGGCACTTCTTTGGGGAACCAGCTGCATTTCACTTCAGGAGAGTGACTCACTTTCATCTGACAATAGGCACTCACAATTTCTCACTGGGCAAAGAAGTAGAAACTGGTTTCAGAAGAGGACACAGCTGTACTGACAACACTTGCATCTCTGTTTTCAGTTAGAGTTTGGTGAAATTTTTGGAAATGCTAATTCAGCACCAATACATTAGCATTTCTGGCAATACAAAAATCATTCCTAGAACCATTTCCTGGCCTCTTATTCAAACCTTGGCCCTTCACACAACCAGACTAGCAAAAGAGAACTACTCAAAGCTTCCAGTGATGTGGACAACAAAAACCCACTCAATTGGAGCATAAAATTAAAAAGTGAGATGAAAGGCCAGACCACACAAAGGACAACTGTAATCTAGGGAGGCATGCTATAGAAAACAAAAGGCACTTCTCCCTGCAACTCTCACCACCCTCAAAGACCAGGATTTAGTCTCACATAAGCCAAGTCTTATTTGGACTTAGTAGCAGAACCCTGTACAGCTACCTCTTCTCTCTGTTGTTACTTGTTTTAGATATCAAACTAAGACTTTTCTGACACCAGTAGTGTTCAAGGAAACAAAAAATAACCCATAAATATTTACTTCATGCTCTGCATGATCACTGTCTTCTTATTGCTCTGGCAAGATTTAAAAGGATGGGGAGGAGTACATATTATCCTGGTGTGATCTTGTGCAATCCACAGTAAATGCATTTGAAGTAGGTAACCACTTGAAATCACAGTAAATTAATAAACTTGATGAAAAGAGAAAGGAAATAAAGTAGCAGGGGATACTCTAAGACATGCAAACATATATAAAGCAGTACTGTTTCTAGTTACATGTCTATGTAGATACACAAAGACATTGAGACAGAGGGCAACTACTATATAATATAGTTCTAAAAATGGTAAATTAATCCCCAAACCTAATTGTATCCAGTTAAAAGTAAGTTACAGCTGGGTCTATGATCAGTTGGTTTCCCAAATACACTGCAGTTACCCTGAGCCCAGTGATCATACTATCCCTTAAGCACTGTGGTCATGCTACACCATCATTTCATACACTGCATTGAAGAATGGGGGAAAAACATTACAGCACAAACCACAACTAGCAACTGCAGTATGAGAATTGCTACTGTTAACAAAAAAGTCAAATATTTATAAAATTTTAGGTACAGAATGTGTATGTGTGTGTGTGCGTGTGTGTTAAAATACACATGATTATTAAAACAAGACTAACCCAATGCCTTCCACTGACCACAAGAGGGTACCAAAGATGAAGAACAGACTCTACCACAATGTTTAGATAATTCAAATAGAAATCCTTAAAATGTTTTCTAATCATAATTTTTTCATTGTTTTTTAGTATAAAATACTACTACATCATGTACAACCACAGAATACGATTCTAATTAGAATAAGTTATACACCATGCATGTATATAATGTCAAAATACACTCTACTGTCATGAATATCTACATGACAAAATAGTATAAAATAGAACAAATTAAGAAAAAAGATTACTATAAAGCTGTATTTTAAGTACCGGTACTGGTAACTTTTATCTTAATGTTAAATTATTTTAAAAACAAGGAAGTATATAAATGTTTTCTATATTTCTTTATAAAAATAGAACATACATTCAGGATTTATTCATCATATTTTCAGGAAGGCAGCAATGCCATAATTGCCACTCAGATATTGTGAATTTCCCCATGCAGCTAATAATGCCATTATGTTGGTACAATGATGATCTACATAAGCATTATTTATGTATTTGGAAAAATCAACTTAATATATAACACTAGAAACAGTGGTATGAAAAATAATAATAAATACCAATAGGTAAATTTCTACTTCATAAACATAGGAAATTCTAATAAATTAGCACTAGACACTAAAATAAAAGAAAGAATAAGAGGAAGCCCCAACAACCACCCGAGAGTATATTTCTCCCTCTTCTGAGTCTGGGATCTATTCCCTTCTTAGAAGGACAGCCTAGTGTGGCATCAACATCTCTCATTCCCGGAAGTACCAGCTTTCAGGATGTTCCAACCACATGCTGCTTAAGTAACCTGCAGCCAAAGAGATTTTCAGAAGTCCCACTGGTTGAGAATCTCAGTGTAACTTAAACAGTAATGTCCTTCCTTTGGGTTATTACACTCAATGGTTCCTGGTCTTCCCAGCCTATTCTATATCAACTCCCTATCCACAATCTGCCTCAAAACAGTCAGTCATCTTAAAGAGCTTCTTCTTAGGTACTTGTGCCATCACAGTCTATCACATCTCCCTTTTCCCCATAACTTCACAACCAGGTGATTAGATTCTCAGGAATCAAAAGATTCCTTTTTGTATAAGGCATGACTACAAAGTGGATAGAATAATATGCAAACAGATAATAAGGCATATCAAGGGTAGAAAGAGACAATACAAAGAACAGGATACCCTGTTTGTTGTGTACCAAATTGTATAACATATGAAGGGTTGCTCAAAGCCATTGGTAACTGGAGAGAAGCAAACAAAAATCAACGAGCTATTCGTGTTTTATTTATTAGATGCTGCCAAGAGTTAGAAGGCTGATTAAAGCCATATGCTGAGCACATGTGGAGATACCTTGTGTTCTACTGGTGAACTGTGCAGAGGTGCAACACTCCTAGAGAGAAATGTTGCACTACCATGCAGCAGATATGGGTGTCCTAAGAGTCAACTTCTGAGAGTACATCTCCAAAAGATGATCCCAGAATGTCCAAAAGAAAAGATGAATGCAGGTGCTGATGAAGGCATTGCCTTTGGGCCATAAGGGCAGCTGGGGTGCTCATTAGTAGAAACATAAAAAGTATTAGATGTAAACCAGAGAGTTAGAGGGAAATATTAGATGTGAATGGATCTTAAAACAGTTCTGGGTAGAAAAATTTAATACAAAAAAAAAATAGCATATAACACAACATCATTTATGTAAATTAAATGTAAGTAAATAAAACAGGGCTGTTAATTTAAAAAGAAAATTAGATTTTAAAAGATGAGTAAGGAAATAAATAGGACATCCATGTGAGTAATAAATTACTGAAAGAAAGTATAGGGAAGCAATTACTAAAATACAATACAGGAAAGTTCTAGAACTGATTTTTTTAAAAGTTTCCATATTTAACTGGATAATTATGTATACTAAACAAGGAATGAGAAGATACCAAGAAGACATACAACCATAAAATATTAGGAAACCATGGAAAAAAATGAAAACCTAAAAGCAACCAAAAACAGAGCTTACATAAAAACCATTAGAAATCAGAATGACAATGGATACTCATTTGCTTTGCAAGAAGCTATAAATCAAAGAATTATGTGCCTTAAAGTTTTTGAGTGAAAACTAATTCCAACCTACATTTCTATACCCAGCTGATACAGAATTGAAACTGAGGGTAGAATAAAAATTTTTATAAAAGTGAAAGGTCTCAAAACTTTTACTGTCCCTGTACAATTTCTCAGGAAGATACTGAAGGAGGTACTGAGGGAATAAACCAAAAAGTGAGATATGATATCTGGGGAAAGGGGAGCTCAAAGAGGCAAAGGGAACTCAGAACTTCCAGGAAAGCAGACGGACAAGGAAAGCTTTGAATCTTAAAAGAGCCTGTTAAGATTAAAGCTCTGGGAGGAACATCTCTAAAAAAATAAATAAAATAAAATAGATCTGATGTGTTTAGACATATTAAGATGTTCTGTGATTTTATCTGTGTATTTGGAAAAAGAAAATGAAGCAAAATTTGGGTATTAGGCAATTATTAAATTTAGGAAAAACAAAAACATGCAAAACATTGTAATCATAGACATTATTATGGCTTATCTATGAACTATAATTAAATTGTTATGTGAACAGTGAACACTACGAGCAAACTGGTCTGTGTATGAAGGAAAGTTATGTATGAAGTAGGGGTGGTTACTGTACTATAAAAGGATGCTAAATCTGCATCTGTCATAGTAGAAAGCTAATTTCATAAATTGTTAAAATTGAAGAAAAAAAGAAGTAGGAAAGTAAATATAGTATTTAGGAAAATGGAGATAAATGTGAAATGGTAGCTAAAAGAATTTCGAGTGTTTTCCTGGCGGGGGTTGGGGGAGAAGCAGGATTCTGGAATAGAGATGAAGTAAAAAGCTATTGAGATTAGAATTTATGTACCTTCACATTTTACTGAATTTTTTTAAACTCTGTGTTTCTTTGGTAATTAAATTCTTTGAAATTAAATTATATTTAATAAGTGAGAGAAGAAAAGGAGAAATAATTAAAGGAGATGGGACACACAAAAATTGGAAAGTTTGTAAAAATGGATTGAAACTAGAGTGGAGAGAAGAAAATGTTTTCTAGGGGTATGCTGACATCTTGCTCACAAGTAGTTTTTTACCAATTCATCCATTAATTTGAATCTGTTAACAACATTGACACTCTTGGATGACCAAGATTAAAAGAGTAAAGAAGAAACTTTCTTAAAGTGGTTGGAAAATAGTTTGCTTACCAGGTACCCATACAGAAATCCTAAATGGTGTGCATAATTAATCCTCATTTTATAAGCATGAAAATATAATCCAAGATATAATCTGAACACAATCACTGAGGCTGGAAGGGGCAGAGTGGATAATCAACATCAAGCCCATCTGGTTCCCAAACTCCTTCTCTTTGCACACTAAAATGCAGCTTGAGGAAGTAGCAAATTAGCTACAGAACTTTGTTTCCTTTAAGAGGAAAAAGTGGGGTGAGTATGGGGTGGTGAGGAAAGAAAGAAAGAAATGGAACAAAAAGAGAAGAAACAGAAAAAGGAAATAAAAGGAAGAGAGAGGTTGAAAGAATTCGAAGAGACAAAGGAGGGGAAAACTGGAAGCACAAGAGGTGTAGGAATACTGGAATGCTACACTGGCATTGGGGAGAATATGCTGTTGATGGATATGATGGCACAGGATTCTCAGTCCTTTTGGTCTGTGTGGGTCTGGAATCGGGAAGGTGGACATGATGTTTGGAGTGACTATAATTGGAGCAGACCAACCAAGACATTATGAATGACCCTAAGGTTACATAACTCCTCGTTCCAGACAGGGTATTTGGAATATTACCCCTAGGGAATGGAATTAGGACATTTCCTAATTAAAATTACCCAAACATTTTTCCATACTGAACATTTCAATGTCTTTGCTCTTCTGGAATGACAGAGGACTTAGCAGAAACACTGTGGAACAATAAGATACTATGACAAAGACTACTTAAGAGTACTCAGAACAAGCACTGTGACTGAAAATGACCGATGTAGTTTTTTTCTACTTCCTACAGTAAAAGCAATAGCAAGTAGATATTCACCTTAGGAGAGTACACTAGGTAAACAATAAGAAAGCAACTCCATCAGTTCCCCCATTAACTGACCAATATTTGTCTGTGGATCAGGAACTGTCCTGCACTTCACAATACCACCTGCTCCCCAACACTTGGGGGAGAGCCCAGAGTTGACAGTTTGGTACTCCAGAAAAAGTCCAGGTGATAACAGTAGCTAAGATGCTGTTAAGCCTCTCTGTACAAGAGCAGCTGCAATTTCCATGACTGCAGGCACAGTTCGGGTGTGGTTGGAGCCAGGCCCTGAGCATGTGAGAGAGACAAGGAGTCTGTCCTAGGCCTGGGTTCCCCTCTCAGCAAGATCCAAAGGCCAGGGAAGGAGACCCATACCAATACATACATTCCTAATGAGGCATATGATTTGCAGGTATATAATCACAACCTTATTCTTGAATCACCTTTTTATATTTTCCTATCATGAGTATTTCTGAAATATCACATTTATAGGTAGAAAGAAATAATGTATTATCATGAATCTCATCCTAAAAAGTGGAAAGAGGTTCATGGAAAATAACTATTTCAATCAGTCAGCAAGACTGTAGAATCCAGATTAAAACCCCAAATTAACAAAAATAGTGCCACTATTTAAATCTTTAAAGGAAATCTCTCTCTCTCTCTCTCTCTCTCTCTCTCTCTCTCTCTCTCTCTCTCACACACACACACACACACACACACACACACATACTCTCTCTCTCTCTCTCACACACACACTCTCTCTCTCTCTCACACACACACACACATACACACTCTCTCTCTCTCTCACACACACACACACACATACACACACTCTCTCTCACACACACACACACACACACACATTCTCTCTCTCTCTCTCTCTCTCACACACACACACACCACTAATCCCCATAGGTTGAAATGTCTTGGTTACTGGCACATAATAAGCCACATGGGCCAATTCTAGGAACTCTCCATTCCTGAGTATCAGCTCATGGAATCCTTTTCTTTTTAAATAGTTTTATAAAAAAAAATCCTTTTTGACAGAGCTCCATCCTTGATCACAATAATAGAACCCCTGAATTACAACACTGCACATAGTTGCCAATAGTAAAGAGTGCATCGCCCAGTCTCTTAGCAAAGGGACATGCCCAACTCAACAGGCTTTCATCAGTAAACATGAGGAGAAGAATTGGGGGCAAATTCCAGAAGACTTCCCAGAACACCTGTGCTGCTATGCCGTATCCTTCCCCCTCACAGGGGCAGCATGTGGTCTCACCTGTACTGCAGAATGCCCTCTGTGGCCTTCCTCTGACCTCCTTCCTTGACTTTTGACCATAGGATAGACAGATGTGTGTTTGTGTTTTGAAGAGTTATGTCAAAAAGACTGAAGCATAAGACCCCAACCATGAAACTACTTGAGTAAAACATGGAGAATGCTTCAGGCATTGAAACAGGCAAGGATTTGGGGACAAAAACTTCAAAGCACAAGAAACTGAACCAAAAATGGGATTATATCAAATTGAAATCCTTTTGCACAGCAGAGGAAACAATCAGCAGAGTACAGAGACAACATACAGGAGAAAATATCTGCAAACCATACAGTTACAAGGGGTTAATAACCTGACTACAGGAGGAGTTCCAAAAATTTGATAGCCCCCAAACTAAATGCCTTCACTAAAAAATGGGCAATAGAAATAAGGAGAGACTTCTCAAAAAAAGACATAAATGGCCAATATATAATGTAAAATTTTCAACATCACTGATTGTCAGGGAAATGCAGGTAAAAACCTATATGACCTATATAACAACATAGACGGAACTAGGGATCATGATATCTAGTGAGGCACAGAAAGATAAAAACAGCATGATCTTGCTCCTGTATGGAATCTAAAACATTGATCTCATGGTGGTTGAGTTTAGAATGGTGGTTACCAGAGGGTATGGAGAATAAGGAGAGGGAGAGAAGGAGACAGGATGGTTACTGTGTACCGGGATGCAGCTGGATGGGAAGAATAACTTGTAATGTTCTATACCACAGTAGGAAAAACATGGGTGATGATAGTGAATGGGATATTTCAAGATGTTGAGAAGATTTTGTATGTTTCCAGCAGATAAATGTGTGAGTTGACAGATATGCCAATTACCGTGCTTTGATCATTATACATTGTATACATATATTAAAATGCCCTGCTATACCCATACATGTGTATGATTACTATGTCAATTAGACAAAATATATTTTTAAAAATAAAAACAAAAATACCAAAAATGAAGGCAAAAAAAAAGTTGCCCTTTTATATGAGTAATTATTATTACTGTGTTACTGCAGGTATTTCTACCTAAGGCCTAATTTCTACAACCAGATTGCAAGGCACCCAAAAGTAAAGATATGACAGTGAGAAGCAGAGACATTGATTTTGATTGATTTACCCAGACCAAAAGTTTAGTAGTGCTGAGGTTCAGAAATCCCATGAGTGTAACATTACTTTTCATATAAAAAGGCTCAGTGTGTAATTGCTCAATGAATGAAGGAGTGAATTGGAGTGAATTATGTTCAGCCAAGTCTATTAACACTGTCAAAAGGTCACAGCCATCCTCTGGGTTTTATCAATAGTTTTCTAGCCCTAGACATTTCACTACCCCAGGGCCTTGGTCCTTTTGCTGTCATACAAGAGAGGGAAGTAATTTGCAGCTTAAACATTCTGCAATTGAATAGTATAAGAAAGACGTTGAATACTTAAGGTACAGGCATGGTTGTTTCTCCAGCAGTGCTCTGTGCAAGCTTTTTCTAGGCACATTTACCTCCCTGAGAAGCATCTCTGCAGGATGGCCACTGCTGGTGTGGCCCCACAGAGGAAACCCTGCTGCAAAAAGATAACCTACAACATCAGTTAGGAAGGTGGGGATTCTAAGAGTATCTACTCTTGTACTTTCAACCAATGCTACCTTAGCTGGCCCTGTATTCTGTTTCATTTGAGGATACTGACACCAGTCATGAAATTCCATTCTCAAACTTGCATGCTAACTAATGACAACAATGAAAAGCTATAAAGAAGGAAAGAGTAACAGGTTGCTAGCACTGAAAACTTGTCAGTTTGTGGCTGAAAGCAAGGGCTGGGAGGTGGAAGTACTACTACTTAGCTACCTCAAGTCATTAGGTTTAAGCCACAAACTTTGGAAGAAATCTTAGTTTCCATTCACGTTAACTGATACTTATATGTACAGACATCAACTGTTAATGTAGACTTCCATTCACTGCACTATGCAATTTCTGCATTCAGTGAACACTGACGTTCCATTATCACTGCCGCTTTATAATCAAGAAGTTCTGTTACAGCACATAAACATGACCAAAACCCTTGTGAAATGTTGTTCCTGCAGCCCTGAGCTACAATCTGGCCTCCTGGGATTTTACCAAGGTCATCACTCCAACGGCTCACAGTCTAGACTATGTTTATGATCAAGCCAACCAAGCCAGCACTAGGCACACCTTTCCCTGTAAAACGGAACACTCTGAAGAACTGTTTGGCAGAATAGAATTAGGTGCTTATTTACAACACAGAAGTACAAATGACTGAAAATATTCCTTTATTTTCTCTGGAAGACACCATTCTAAGAATCAATCCTCATTCTCAAACAATGCTTACTCCTTTTGTATATTTGCAAGAATACCAAAAGAAAAATAAAATGTGGGCTATTCAGTAAAATGTGGGCTTAATTCCTAGGCATGGTTTTTTTTTTTCAAGAAACAACTAACAAATGTTTTTAATGATGATTTTAATTCAGGTTTGAGACTTGCAACAACTAAGTTATAAAAATGTTCAGCAATGAAATGAAGCAGAAATAAAGGTCTGCTTCATTTTTTATACTGCTGGACTTCAGTGATAGTGTTACATTTTACAATGTTAATTACATTGAATAAGGTGGCAATCGGTTCTTTTTTTATTTGTGACTCTATATTTCTCCTCATCTAAGTTCTTATTTATGGCTTTTTGGTTGTTCATTCTGGCTAGATAAAAGCAAAGTTTTAACCTGATATAACCTATCTGAATATTATTAAAATACTTGAAAATTTAGTAAGTAGTTCATTTTAATGCAAAGGCTAAGGGTAGGCATCATCCATTTGTTCTTTCCTCTGCTCTGAAAATTTTCTTTCCATATCATGAAGTCTAGTTTCAAACAGACTAGAAACACCTGAATAAAATTAATTTACAATAATGCAAAGCTGAAATTTAAAATACAAAACTCAAAAGCCCTAACTCAATCTCAAAAGAATGCACGCATATACATGCCCCTAAATGTTTCTGTAAGGGGCAATGTTGGTTAAAGGCTGTCATGTCTCATAAGATGATCCCTCAATTCTCCGTGGAAATCACGCTGCTCAAGTACAATACTCCTGGCATTCTGATGAACACATGATGGGCACCAGAATGGAACTCCAAGGTGAAGGAAGTAACTTACAAGTTTGTTTAGCTGCTTGTAAAATTGAATTATGTCACATGGTGACCACCTGTTCTCCATGTCTCAAAAGGAAACAACAGAAGGAAATGGACCAAATGTGAGACATTTGCATTAGTCATAGGGTAGAATTTTTAAACTACTTAGTATACCATATTATTCTAGTAGACATGGGATAATAATAATTAACAAATGTGATCAAGTGAGCCCAGGGTTTTCCTAAGAGCTCAGTTATTCTACATATGGAAAACCAGAGGAGAATATGCTTCTATTTTAAAGTGTAGACAGCACTCAACACCTAATGTATTTTCGAATTATAGCTACTGAATAACAACCTGATATTTTAAGATTTTTCTAAAAGCATCAATAAGGTTTCTTTCATGAATGCAACTTTTTTTATTTAGTTATAAGCAGACATTATACATAACTAGTTCCATTTATATTTATTAGGATGGCTTCTTTTTAATTATACTTTCTAAACACAGGTCTAAAACACCAAATTTTATAGCATGGATTAAAGAAAACAATAGACTATAACTTTTTAGAACATATAATACAACTGATTAATTAGGAAACACAATATAAAAGAAGGAGAATGCCATTCATTCTAATTGGATCCATTAGTCAAAGTACCTTGGTTTTCAGAACAACAGACTTCTGCCAGGACACAGTTATCCTCCTTCATGATACTAATTCTGGATCAGAATGCATAAAGTGAAAGGCTTATCACTCAGGTAGTTAGATTATTGCAACTAGTGTACTCTCTGTCCATACTACGGAGGTCTTTTGTTCAGGACATAGGTTTGTGTGCGAGTGTGTGTGTGCGCGCGCGCGCAAAAATTTGATTTATTCATTCGGTGAATACTAAGAACTCAGGACACTAATGGTACCTGAACAAGACACGCTTCCTTTACTGGAGGCTCTCAGACTTGGTGGGAGAAAGAGACAAAATACAATATAAAGACAGTAACATATATCAGTCAGGTATCAGTGACCAGTTCATGATCAATGAAAATCAGGATGTAGGTCATAACTAAAAATTATTAGACTACTTCTAAATGCAAAAGTCATTTTGCAAGATAAAGTTTGCCACATTATGACATCTCGGTGCATCCTGATATTTTTTAGACCTTGCATCCTCTACTTTAATTATAGAATTTGAAAATATTTACTGAGAGAGGGACTGGGGATCAGAGCAGGATCCTATCTGGTGTTTTAAGGGTGACTCCTCTGGTAGTAAAATGAAAAATGAATCTGAAATAGAATGTACAAGCAAGAGATCGTTGGGGCCTAAAATGAAGCAATAAAAAACTAGGAATGAAGATATTCATTCACAGGAACCTTTCATGAATTGATGATGCACAGACACAGGGGTAATGTTTCTAGTTAGGATAAAACACTTTTATGGTTTGTTACAAACTAAAAGAACCTGTCATTCATTCTGACTCCTCCTTTTCCCTATTCATCCACATTAATTGATCAGTTTATGATTACAGCCTCCAACATGTGCTTTTAAACATTTGTCTACTTCTATATGCCAACATTACTGAAATAATTTAGTTTTGTTGTCCGCAGAAAGTTTTATGAGTACCTACCTGATATTCTTGAAGGTCTTGTTCCTTCTCCCTATTCAATATCCTCACTTTCATTAGACTGATTAAACATGCAGTTCTTATAATTGTATTTCCCTATATAGATGGTTCTCCAAAGCTGCAGAACCAAGACCAACATTTTAGCCAAGCAAACAAGACCTTCCTTAACCTAGCACTCTCCTATCTCTTTGGTCTCACTCTAATATTTCCAAACTCAAACATCATGTTGTAGTATTCTCATGCTTGAAGCTCTTCCCACATAGCATCACACTTCCGCCTACTTGGCCTATGCTCTCTGCTCTGCCTACCGGAGCCTTCTTCCACTGGCTAGTTGCAACTCATTCACTAAGACTCACCTCAGGCATCACCTCTCCTGAGACTGGACATCCACATGTGATCAAGTGCCCTTTTGTCTCCCCATATGCGTATCGACATGACACATACTTTAACTTGGCATTTACCATGGTATCAGCTTTCTCCTCTAGTTCAACCAATAATGGCTGAGCACTTTTGACTTATTTCCTACAACTTACTGATCTCTGAACCTCCAGATCATTTAAAAAAAAAAACAGTCTACTAGCATGTAGAAGGATTAATAAATATTTTCAGACTGATCAATATGAAGACTATATAAAAACATGAGCAACTGGAGGGAGAGGTAGAAGCGAGATAAGAACAGAAAGATATAAGGCAGTTGGTATGGACCAGACACAGACTTTAGATCTTTATTCTTTTGTGAATAAAAGCCCTGGGAAATATTTGCTTAGAATCCAGGCAAAACCATGTTTTTGGTAATGCTTCTTTTGATGGGTGGGGTGGGGTGGGGTAAGAAGACTGTTAGGTCGGTGGTGGTGACTTGGTGGTGACTTAATGGCAACTTAGAACAAAGCAGCCCGCGCAGGAAAAGAATATCAATCAGATGCTGGCAGAAACACCTGTCAATCAGCCAGATCTCCTGACTAACACCTGTCAATCAGCAGGACCTCCCGGCCAATCCTGGAGTTCAGCCAACTCCCCTGACCAACTCCAAGGGGGCAAGGGACCCTTGAAACACCTTTTCCTGTCCCAAGCCCTTCCCTTCCTGCTGTAAGCCCCAAAAAAGTCCAGCCCGGTCGAGCTTCCATGCGGTTTCTCCTCAGACCCTTCCCCTGTCCCCTCTGTGGGTCTGATGGAGTTCTGCCCAGGAGTGATATCTCAATAAAGCCTGTTCAGCGGCCCTTTTAAATCTGCCTCCTTTGGTCTGCCTGCCCCGCCTGATCTGACAAAGACTATATCTCTTCTCATTTGTCTCACATACCTCACAATATCAGCTCCCTGATCTGTCTAGAAAATAACTGGAAAGTCAGAAATGACAGGAGGAAAACCAAGAGCATTCTCCACTCATCTACCTCGTCTGCCTGGAGACTCTGAGTCCCATTTATTATCAAACACAGGGTCCTCCCTGCAGGAGGCAAGAGATGGCTGGGAACCAAACACAGCTCCTGGAGCCTGGGAGTGCTTCCTGGAAAAACAGTGTCCTTTCCTTTCCCTCAGGGCACTTGGGAGTCCTAGATCACTTTATCAAGTATCCTTGGCAACAATGGAAAAGCCCATTCTTTAACTAAGAGGACTATGTGAAAATAAAACCTCCCTAAAACTACTATTAGTCCCTGCTACACACAGTAGCAGTTAGCTCAGGTAACATTTGAACAAAGAAATTAATTTTCCTAATTATTTTAAGAAAATAAAATATTGCTTAAAATAGTAAATTCTATCTATCTCTATAATGTAAACTAGATAATGTATCTGTATAATGATATATTTAGTAATAGTCTCATGCCAAGTCCTGATCCCACTTAACATCTATGGAGTCCTTAACAGGTTATTTGATTTCTTTGTTTTCCTCATCTGCATAATAGGAACAAACACAGTGCTTCCAAAATAAAGCTGGTAAAAGGACTAAATGACAGTAATCTTTTGTAAACTGCTTAGTGTATTTCTTGTCATGTTGATCCTCATGGAGTACATAAGAAAATACAAAAATCCATTAAAAAATGGTAAACTATGAAAGAAAACAAAGGCAATAAACTTCTGAAAGATTCCTGGTCCATTCTTTCTTATCCAACACTTTACAAACTCCACTTTTCTCTAAAACGAAGATCTAAATTCTCTGTTTGAAATCATTTCATAAAGAAAAAAAATCACTTACTGACAAGTAGGACCAATTTGTTCAGGGCCTCAGGATACATGTCAAGCTAAATTATGAAAAACATTTTTTTTTTTTTTTTTTGGTCTGAGGAGATTCGCCTCTAATAGATGGTCAGGTGCAGGCTGAGAGAGCCAAGTAAGTTTTAGACTATGAAGGGACATCTTCAGAGGCGGAACATGGACCTTTAAAAGATGTGGCTGTGCAGGGAAAGACTGCCTCAAATCCCACAGGACTGACATCTTCTGAATGTCCCTTAGACTCCATATTTGGATTACAGACCTACACTTAGATTTTGTGCCTTACTTCTGCATATTTGTTCTTTAACAGCCCACTCATTTCCCAATTGTACTTCTGCCAAAGAACACCAATCCTTCGGCCAGTCCACTGTGGTAAAGTCCCAAGAGCTGGCCTGGACTACCTGACACTGTGGCTCAGATCCTAAGAGCTGGACCTTAAGGAACAGCTAAGAGTCGGAACAGTGGACAAAGAAGGGCAAGAATTTAATCAAGGAAATAAGAAAATCAGCAGGAGTGCATGATCAATCAAGGCATAATGCCAGAATGAGAGAAGCCTAAAGAGAACACAGACACTCAGTCAGGACTGGTCTGCTGTTCTTACAGAAAACAAATTCCCATCTCTGAACACTTGTGGCTAATAGAAAGAGATAGCTAGACCACGTCAGAATCCAGGATGTAAATCAGACCACTTACTAAATGTGCTAAGATGGGAAAATGTCATTTAACCTGTACAATCTTTACTCTCCTCATGTGTAAGAACAGGAATGAATATAACCCTCCTTGTTCAACACAAAAGATCACCTTAATAATTCATTAAATATTTTGCCCTCTGAGGTACTATTTAAGACGTGGCTTTTGTTTCAAAGTTTTATCCTTAAGTAGATGTGAGAAAGATATACAACACTAAGCAGAACATACAGAAAGTTTTATAGAACAAGTTTAATTAATACAGTGATTTGGAACTCAAAGGATCCGAGAATGCCTTCTGCTGCAGGGAGGCTGAAGCCTTACTTGGAACCAAATGAGAAACCACACGAAAAAGGTCCACACTCAACAGATTCTAATGCACTCTAGTAGCAAGGTGACATGGGGCCCTAACACCGCCATCATCTTACCAACACCACTCCAACTCTGAGGTTTAGAAGATGCTCCTACTTCTTCAGCAGTGAAACACAGTCAAGGACCATATAAGTCCCATTTCCTCTACAAAGAAGGTTAGGATCCATCAGCTTTATGATTTTAAAAGCTCAATTATCTGGAATAAATTATTTTAAAACTTTTTTTGTGACAAAAATGGGAAATTGGTTTCCTTTGAACAATAATATCATTTTAAATGTTATAAAATGAATAGTGATTTACTTGTTCCACATGCTCTTCAAATAGATCTTAGTAACTAACCAAAGAATATCAGCGCTGGAAGGAAAAAAAATACACAGATCCACACAAATTCATTCATACCCCCTTCATTCCTGTGCCCCCTCCCTATTGATTTAGCTCAACTACTCCATTCTTTCCTATCCAACACTTTACAAACCCCGCTTTTCTCTGAAACAAAAATCTAAATTCTCAGTTTGAAGTCATTTCATAAAGAACAAAATCACTTACTGACAAGCAGGAGCAATTTGTTCAGGGCCTCAGGATACATGTCAAGCTAAATTATGAAAAAAAAAAAAACACTTTTTTTTTTTTTAAAGGGAAGGTAAAGGCCATGTGTCAAAGTTGTCAAAGATACTGAAGCTATAAACGATGTTTGGAGCATTGAGCTGCATGGTCAAATGTACTTTCATATCTGAAATTCTGATGAATCTTGGTATATTTACACTTTTCACTGTCAGGAAGCTTCTACTACTCTGAAAACGATTTTCTTAAAAAAAGAAACACATTTTAATAAAATATAGGCTTAAGAGAGTAACAAAGAACACTCTTATAAACCCCCTTTTGGTGTTACATAGTTTCTCCAAAGCAGGGCTGAATAAGGAAAGTGACAGAACTGTGATCCAGGGAGGTAATGCCAGGCTCACTCAGGGGTGAGCCCTGGTGCCAACACTGCATGTGAGAATCACCCTGTAGGGCGCTTAAAAGACCTGATATGTGGGACTTTGAACTGTGGCATGGCCCAGGAAAGATGTGCCCTTGGAGAGGCAGCTATGTTCATCTGAGGCAAGTTCAGAAGGAGCTGGCAGCTATAAGCCCTGTGCTGACTACAGCACTCCTGGTAAATAGCAGAGGCAACAGGGCCTAAGGAAGGTCAGGGTGGATAAGTCTCTGTCCATCACTTAACTCACACAATTACATTACATGATAGCACACATCTTGGGCAGATGAATACTTATTTTTTTTTTTTTTAAATCAGAATCATCATTTAAATACTTCAGGGATTTTTGAAGTAAAAAGGCCCAGGGAAATTATCTAATCTCATTACTTCAAAAAATACAAAATGAAGATGAAAAGGGTCAAGTCGTTTTAGATGAAAGCTGTGTAGTGATCTATAAACACTTGATGGGTTATCAGGGGGAACAGCATTATATGCCGTCTGTTAGTTCCACATGAGCCATCTTTATAGGAAAGCTATGGAGAACCAGAGCTGAACTTCATATAAGCTGCTCAGAAGCAAGGATGATATCTTAATCATCAGTGCACCTCCAGTGTCTGCACAGTGCTGGTCCACAGTAGGGATGATGAAATGCTCAATAACAAAGAACTGTCACCCAAAGCTGTCAACAGATGAAACAAATGGCCTCAAAAACACTTTCACCCTCACCAACCTAAGAAGACAAGGTAACTGTTAAGTGAAGTGGGTGGGAAGAACTTCAAGTGTCAGGCAGAGAGCTGGACTTCACAATAGTTCATGACTCCCTGTCAAAATTCCAGGCCTTACAATTTCTAGTAAGTATTTTTCTTTTAAACTATTCAATTTAACTAAGCACAGAAAGAGACTATAATTCATTTTAAATCAAGGATGGTCACTGTAAAGGCTTAACCTAATTCAGTGTTTCTCCTACTATATTTGATATCTTCACAAAGAAATTAAATGGTTATTGACATTTTAATTTATTTTTATTTTGGATGTGTGTGTGCTGCTGGAGATCAAATTCACAACCTTATGCAAGGTAGGCAAGTGCTCTATCAGCAAGCTACATCTCCAGCCCAATCAAGACAATCTTGCAAATATTTACAGTCTTGTTGCTAATGTGTTCTTAAGTGGGTGAGCTAATAAAAAGGTGCACTGATCAGCCGTCATTCCTTAAGAATTTAACTTTCACATAATACATAAATTAATGAAATAGTATATAATCTCCAAACAGTGACATGGACTTCACTGTGCTAAATAAAATCAGTGCAGACACAATTGCTAACTTTCTGATTATACAAAAAAAAAAAAAAAAAAACTAGATTAAATAAAAAACTACTTCTAAGCTTTGGGAAAATATCCAAATGATAGGATAGTAAAAAGGAGGATATTTCTCAATAACTAAGAATTTACAAAGTTAAGCAATCACAGAGTTTGAATAAAACTAAGATAAGGTCATTTAGTTCAACCTTATAAAGAAATGTATTGTTGCATATTCCTGACAGATGGCTCATCAGCCCTTTCCATAACTTTTTCTTTTCTCACAGATTTTAAAGGAAATCTGTTCCCTGAATGAGAGCTAAATTTTGAGATTAAAATAAATCAAAGAAATACTTGTTTTGAAAAAAGATGAAAAATAATCACATTATGTGTAATACTCACGGTTTCACAAAAATTTCTAACCAGAAATTTCATTTGATTTTCTCAAAATCCAAAGAGATAGTGTTATGGTTTGCATACGAAGTATCCTCCAAAATCTCCTGTTTTGATGTAGGAATGTTTGGAGGTGAAAGATTGCATTGTGAGAGCTGTAACCTAATCAGTCCACCCTAATTTGAATGGATTAACTGGGTACTAACTGTAGGCAGGGAGGACAGAGGTGCAGATGGTGGATCACTGGGAGCTGGTCCTGGATAGATTCACCTTCCCTAAGGCCATTTTCCCTCTGTATCTGTACTTCCTGGCCACCATGAGTGGAGCCCTGCTCCTCAGCTACCCACTTCCATTGCGCCTCACTAAGGTCTAGAGCAATGGACTTGGCTGACCATGTACAAAATTTCTGAAACCATGAGCCCAAATAAACTTCCTCCTCTAAGTTTTTTCTTGTCTGGTATTTTGGTCAGAGCAACACTACACTAACACAGATAGGTATAAACAGTAAACTTAGATACTGACTTACCCAAGTTTACCCACTTACAAAGTCTTAAAATAAAACTTGTAGACCTCATGCTTCTAAGGGTCTGAGGACATGCATAAGATGGCACCCAATGAAAGAGGTAAATGAAGCTCAACTTTTCCTCTTGGTTTTAACTTAACTCACTGAGAACTGTTTATGACTCAGTGTTGTTAGGATGGAACAGTGCACTTAGTTTTCCAAAGTACTTAGTTCTTTTTGTGGAAACTTAAAAATAGTTTACATTTTGTTATGTGAACGCTACATACCTATGCTTCATTTGTTTCCAGTCACCTTGTTCTATTTTAATGTATTTTATTATTAACTTTTGCAGGTGTACTTAGGCATGTGTAAAAAAAAACTATAAAATTTCGATCCGAAGTTCACTTGGCAACTATAGCTTTTAGATAATGATTTCTTTCTGTTGTTTCTTAACATTAGCTAAACTAATTACACATGAATATCAGCAAAACGTCTTTAAAAAGGTTTTAGAAGTATAATTTTGGGTTGGGGTTGTGGCTCCGTGATAGAGCATGTGCCTAGCATGTGTGAGGCACTGGGTTTCATTCTCAGCACCACATAAAAATAAATAAATAAAATAAAGGTATTGTGTCCCCCTACAACAAAAATTTTTAAAAATATATAGTTTTGCAAAAAAAGTTTTTTATGAACCAATTTCAAATTTATATAGAGGCATACTCAAAAGCAAATAGATGGTTTTCTGAAGTTAGGATGAAACCTGATAGTCCAGTAAAAACAATGGAATTGACTTAAACTGATTCCGGGATAAGTGGAATCTGATTCTTTGTTTTGCACAATTTGTTGTTGTTGTTGTTGCTGCTGCTACTGCTGTTTTGGTACCAGGGATTAAACCCAGGGGTTTTTATGTATTTTTTGAGACAAGCCCTGTATAGAAAGTGGCTGTGAAACTATTTCCTTCCCTTAAGCCAGGGCCACAAGGCACAATGGAGGAACAAAGGCTTTAGAGTCTGACCAGAATCCACATGCCAACTGCACTATTTAATAAGTACTATTCACCTACCTGTGGCCAAACCAGGTCATCTTTGGATACTGCCAGATAAAATCTGGCAAATATGTATGTACATATGATAAGTGTGAAAATAATTGTGTTCTGAATTAAGCCAGTCGACATCTCAGGCTTACAGTCTGGGAGGAACAGGCAGGGAGAACTAGGTGGATTTGAATCTGCAAGGATATCCACCCAAATACGCAACCCAAATATGTCCTATTTTCCCTGTTATGTGACCACCCAGGCTCTTTATCTATTTTGACATTTTAATACTCACTGCTTTCTGCATTATGTCTGGGGTGTGTCTTGGAGAACTGAGTCCCATTTGTACCCCCCCCAAAACAAAATACTCTACATTTTTCCTGAATCCAAGATTTGCCTTGTCATACTATTAGTTCATTGGAAGAGAGTGCCCAAGAAGGATTTGGAAATATTTTGAAATATAAGCAATAAATTTCATTATGGTAAAGTCATAGTGGAATGAGAAAACTGAGAGAAAAGTAGGACAAAAAAAAAAAAAAGTAGGATAAAACCTGAAATAAATTTCAGGCAAGTGCTGCAGCTCTGCTTAGTTTCACCAATCACATGTTCATTTTCATGACTTCATCATTAAGTGGCTCCATTTTGGCTCCTATCTAACATTTTTGAACCAATGTGTTAGCTAGCATTAAATGATTCTTTTCAACATCTTTTAAATATATTAGAGTTATAGAATTGTTTATGGAAATGAATCCCTAGCTACCAAATGTTGCCCCCCCCCATAAAATAAATATGACAGACTAAAAAAAAATATTATACCAAAGTCTTAAATTGGATTTGGGGACATTTAGAGTAAAAGGACGGATGCAGTTTATTCTAAACTAATAGGAAGAACAACCAAAAAGAAATTACTACTCTTAAAATAAGTTGAATGGTTTAATTACTGTTGCTATAAATTTTGTGAAACAATAACTTGAGAAAATTCTTAGTAATCAGAAAAACTGATACCAATTGCAGAGAGTAGCTACTTTTATATTATGATCATGAGAATGCCACTATATAGGAAAATGATTAAGGAGCCTCAGGAGGACCACATACAATGGCATGACCACAGGGTACAAGTGGACAGAATGAAAGGCAGTGCAGGAGTGCAAACATCCACTCTTTGAGACTTTGTTCTAATTTTGCCTAAGCGGCATTACGCATAAAATCAATTTTAAGGATGAAACCCAAGCACAAACTGTAGTCGCGAGAGTTAAATGACAAGCATCAAATTGTTCAGTATTATCCACACATCACCTTCTAAAAACATAAAGAGGTCTCAGAACCATACTCACCTCTAGGGTTATCACTGACCCCACAAGCACCCAAAAGGAATACTCTGTTACTTCTTGGAAACCCCAAGGACTAAACCTGTCAGTCTTTCTAATCTTCCTATTTTTCATTTGCAGTTCTCCAAATCAGCCAGCCACACTCTTTATTTTTCAAAATTCTGATATTAAAGAAAAAGTAGGCTTGATATATACCAATATGGACATTTAAACTGTGCTGCTGTATGCCAAGCACTGGGGTTATCAAAATGACTAAATAAAAAACTGCTCTCTAGGAGTTTAGTTGAGATATTAAGATGAACATGTGAAAAGATAAAATACAACCCAGCTCTGAGGCAGCACATGGTAGGGGAAGATTGTTCAGCGAATGTGAAAGTCCCTAGGGCAGACTAAGTCATAGGCTGGTTCGAGTCCAAGAGATTTTTTTTTCCTTTTGCCAAATAACTTTTAATCTGAAAACCACAATGAGGACAAAGTACTGACTAAAAGGGGAGGGCCGGTAAGAGACCCAAGGGAGATGTAGCAAATGCAGGGTGGGGAAGCTGAAAGAGAGGAGGATGAGGTGGTTCTCACCAATTAAGGAAGGCATGAATAGAGAGAGCAGAGGGGCAGGAAGAAGGGCTCCTATAGCAGGGGCTTTCCTTCATGAGCAAGAAGACAGAAATTAAAACAAACCAGTGGTTACCAGCTCAAATTCTGATATAAGTGGCAAGGTAGATGACAAAATGACAGATCTGGGTGTGAGAGATGAGGATCAGGAAAACAGGAATGGTGATACCAAATTCTGCCACTTCTTGATCCAGAAGGAAACCACTGTAACATTGATGAACAAAAAACAAACCAACAACAACAACAACAACAACAAAAGACAAACAAAACTCAGAATAGAAAGAATGCCTGTATCTGAAGGACTTTACAATTAGAATCCAGCAAGAGAAGACGAGTGGGATGGGCAGAATTATCGATGGACAGGTAAGCAGAGTCTTTAAGTACTGTCACCTCTCTGTAACCATTCAGGTCTTCAAAACTCAAGGAGAACTACCAAGATAGAAAGGACCACACTCCTCATCAGAGCTGTGCACATAATACAGAACAATGCTTCTCAAACTTCATGTACATTTGCATAAACTAGGGTCTTGCTATAATGTGGATACTGATTTGATTAGATTGGGGGCAAATCAAAGATTCTGTATTTCTAGTAGGATGCTGGTTGGCGTTGCTGGCCCCTGGACCACACTTCAAATGGGACGTCTACAGAGGACCCTTTTCCTCCTGCTACCACATGGAAATTGATAACAGGCGAAGAGAGCACCAGTCAGGTCATATACACACAATTCAAAAGGAGACAGCTGAAAGCCAGGCCAAGGAAAAGCTGGATTTAACCCAACAATGGAACAGAAGGAATGGGAAGCTGACATTTATTTTCAAATTGGAACAAAGCATCTTCACACATGTTGACTCTCATAACCCTTGGAAGGATCAGTAACACCTTTCACTACTGGTCTTACAGTCAGGAACTGTACCAAAATCACCAAATTCACATCCACAAGAGCCAGGATTCAAACCAAGCCCTATTTGACTGAAAGTCTCTGTATTTTCTTCTGAAACAACTGATAAGCTACACCCAGGAAACAGTCAAACCTGAGGCAGGAATTTTAAAAAGAAGCAGTGAGAAGCTACAGTCTTTGATTTCTTTACATGATACTTAAAGGAAATGTAATGAACAGGTTTCCACCACCACCCCACACCCAAATCTTAAATGTGCAGAGAAATCTTATATGAGCAAAGAAGTACAGCAAAGTCCCCAAAATACACATACATTTGCTTCCCAAAGAAGTCTTGTTCTTCAAGGAATAAATTAAACCCAAGTTTCTCCAGCGATTAAGCCAAGTGGAGAACATAAAAGATCAGAAAAGGCATACAAGAAATTTTTAAAGTTGTCGATGCATTTGAGCTTTAAGTTTCAAAACAGAACTGTTATTTCTGATTTCATTCAGCCTATGAAATATCAAGAAAACTAAATAAATACTACTTAATTCTCTAATTCTAATGAGGTAAAAAAAAAAAAAGATACAAGAATGTAGCTTACAGAGACAATACATTCTCACAATTCTCACAAAGAGCTCACCAGCAGTACCAGCTGGGACCAGTTAACCACATTTACCAAATAAGGAAAGTTTTTTCAATGCTTGGAATCCTTGTACAGTGAGCTCACTTCACTTCTCACTGGGTTTCTACAGTAACTGTGGAGGTCATCTCTTCAATTCAGAGTCAGTAAATCACCAGGCTCTCCATGCAAACGTGGGCTGCATGGTCTCTGGAGAGCGCTCAGTTTGGCTCCAGACTATTCCTGACTCTATATAGAAGAGAAAGATGCAAAAATCAACTCTAAATGCAGAACAGTAAAAAGCTATATTAAACCAAACCTATTAATAAAATCAATGAAGGCTGAATACTGTTGTGAATACAAACAGCAGACCTTATCTTATTTCTCACAGTACATTTGTCCAGTTGCAAACATACTGCTTGTTCTCTTAGTTGAATCTTCACAAACATATTCACAAATTTAAAATTTTCTGATCCATAAATGAGTCCATTTATCTACACAATCATAAAAAAATCTTTTCTCATTTTTAACTAGCTGGTTTTATATACCAAAAATGTATAAATTTTTTTTTAAAAGAAAAAGAAAGTTCACAGAGATAAAACAAAGTTAAAGCTATGATGAGATCTACCATATTCTTAAATAAGAGTGTTGGGAAGAGGGCTGGGGTTGTGGCTCAGTGGTAGAGCACTCGCTTAGCATGCATGAGGCACTGGGTTCAATCCTCAGCACCACATAAATGTAAATAAATAAAATAAAGGTATTGGGAAGAGGGTTATCCACCATGTTCAGTGGTTCTGCTTGAGATGCGAAACCTAAATAAAATTATGCAGTTGTAGAGTGAAGTGGTTTTTACTTGACCTTCTCTTAACTATTTAAATACCTCCTGCTACAGAGGTAAAAATGATTCTTCTTCTTTCTCTTCTAAACTGCTTGTGTGCCAAACCACAACCCTAAACTGAAAAATCTATATTTTGCTTGGAAAGTAAAAGATTTTCATGAAAATAATATACTTAAAAATTTTTGCTGTTTGTGTTATAAATATTATTTTTAACCACTAACATTCAAAGTTGCACCCAGTTTTCTCTTACTATAAATTCTGTGGTTTTCCAACATAAATTACTATGGTCTGAATATGGCTTGAGTGTGTCCCCAATGGTGCACGTGCTGAAAATTTGATCCCTGGTGTGGTGATGTTGAGAAGTACTGAAACCTTTAAGAGGTAGGGCTGTGAGAGTCAATTAGGTCTTTAAGATGGATTAGTGTATTTCTCTCAGAAGTGAATTTTCACTATCTGGGGAAATTCCAAAAGAACAGGTTGTTCTAATTGAGTCCGGCACCTCCTTTGAATTTCTAGAGTTTCCTTACTCCTACATGCTGCCTCTGTACTCAACCAGTTCCTTTTCTACTACTCCACCACTCTGTGACATAGCCAGGGGATCTATAACAAGTCACCAAAAAATAATGCTGTTTGCACCTTCTAGTCACCAGCATCAAGAGCCAAATAAATCTCTTTATTTATAAGTTAACCTCTAGTATTTTGTTATAGCAACACAAAACACTAATACAGAAGCTAAATCAAACTAATATTCAGTCTCTGATATCAAACAAGGTGTATTGCAGAGTTGGAAACAATTTATTTCAGGCATTTATTTTTCCTGTAAGAGGCCAGCAATAAATATTTTATGTTTTGTGGACTTCAATGCTCTCCTACACACCTACTTAGCACTGCTGATCAAAAAGAAGAGCAACTTTACAAAACATATAAACAAATGTGTGATTCTGGGTTCCAATAAAACTGCATTTATGGACATTTAAATATGAATTTTACATAATTTGCTTTTAACACAAAATATTATTATTTTAACTTAAAAAAGCATTTAAAAGTCTAATAAGCATTTGTAGCTCATTGACCACACACAAATAGACAACAGACTAGATTTGAGCTACAGATTGCCAACCCCTGCCTTGAAACCTAAAATTTACACTTTCAAATCAGCCTAGGAAACAAATGTCTACTTAATTCTGCAGCGTGGAAACTCACCCTGCAATAAAAGAGAGAACAGTAGCACCAAAATCCTTTGCTAGGATATTTGCTCTGGACTAGTAAGTAAAACTCTAAAAATACCAAAAGACAGAATGCTCTCTCCTGTGCTACTCTTCCTTTGGGAATCTGATACAATAGAATTCAAGGATGGGAGATAAAACTTTCCTATGAGTAATTCAAAGAGAATGACAGGAAAGTTTTAAAAGGAAAGCAGCTACACCTTGAATCTTGAACATCCCCCAAGAGCCTATGTGTTAAAGGCTTGGCCACCAGTCTGTGGCAGTATTAGCAGGTGGTGCAACCTTTAGGAGGTAGGGCCTAGTGGAAGGAAGTCAGATCATTGGGAATGTGGCCTTGATGCACTCCTAACCATAATGAGCTGCCACAGGCCCAAATGCAATGGGGCCAAGTGATCATGGACTGAAACCTCTGAAACTATGAGCTATAATAAACCATTCTTCTTTTTAAGTCAATTTATCTCAGTCAGGTATTTGTTACTGTAACAGAAAGCTAACATATAAGCCTAAGGTAGGGCAGAGACCTATATGGACAAAATAGAAAAACATAACAATATCAGGAGCTGCTGGGTCAAAGCAGAGAAAGTAGGGGTACCTGAAGAAAACTGGAGGACCAACATGAGGCTTTTCTGTGACCTCCATGGAGAAGACAGAGAACTCTAAATGTCTAATTCACTTGACGGTATTCAATGGGATCTCAGAGCAAAGACCTTTGTGATCTGACACAGGCCTGATGGTGCCCATCTGCTCTCCTGCTGGCAGGATGTGCTAGTTACCAAGACTCACTTGGCTGGGAAGAAATAGAGAAATGGCCAGATCCCCTGAAGGTAGACAGTTTAACTCAACATTTTAATGTAACTGATGATGAATCATTGGCTACTACCTGAACTCTTGATGCCACACATTGCTCATAGACTGTCTTCCTGAAATGTACATTCAAGACTCCACTGGCCACAGGAATATAGTAGCAAGATTAAGAGGATGGGTCTGCCTGGGTGCAATCTCTGTCTGTTATTTACCAGTTACCTAGTCCTGGGCAGAAGACTTACCTTCTCTATGCCTCCATTTACCCACTTCCAAGAATAGGATGAAAATAACAGGACTTACCTCACAGGGTTATCATTACATAAACAGGTATATGTGTGCTGCCTAGAACACTGTCTAACAAATGAGACCAATGCCTATCATACCCTGATCATCATTAGTATGCTTACTAATTAAAAACTCCCTGATATGCCACAAAACTCTCCATGATTCCAACCCAGCTGGCTACTTCCTGCCTCATTTCTCATAAACTCCATCTTTATGTTACACATACATACACATAGTAAGTTCTGGCCCAAGTTTTATTCATTCTTCAGGTTTGATGCTACACTTGTGGGTTATACAATTATATGCATAGTTTATGACCAGCATTTATTTTAATTAAAATATAAAAGAAAATACCAATATATATTCCATGTAGTAACAGAGGTTATTAGCACATATACTTGTTAAATTGTGATGGAAAACAAATTTCTTAATGTGGTTCATGTTCAAAAATAAATAAATAAATAAAAGCAGTAGGTATAATCCCACCAGTGCATATCAAGCTTCTAAGTCTGTCACAAATTGTTTCCACCACGATGTTGCTTCCTTTGCCAGTCTTCTTTTTGCCTGAGATGCTGTTTTTCCTCAAGTGACTGAAAAACTTTCACCAGTCTTTAAGTTGTACCTGCTGAATGTCTTTGTCACCCTCCCTGGCTAGGCAGAAGAGACTTTTCCTGGAAAATACTATGAGTGACTGTCAAGTACTTCAAGAACAGCACTAATGCTGCTGCACTATCATTGTTTCTCCAGGGTTTCTTTTGCTCTAGTGAGGGCCATGGGGGAAAGCATCAATATTATCTTTGTGTCCCCAAGGTCAAGCAACATGCCTGGTACAATGCAGATCAACACTGTTCACCTGAACATTTCAATGACTCAAACATTTTAACCAAACTTCCAATGACTCAAAACTGAGAAGAAAGGATGAGGTAGTAGATAGCAGCTGTTAATATAGTATATGATCACACCTACATGCCTAAAGATCTCTTTGCTTTGCAATAAACAAACTAACCCAAAATAAAAGTCCCACCAAAAAGTCTGCTAGGCTAGCATGGAATGAAAGGGCTATACCTGAGGAGCTTATGACATTTTATTTTAATCTGAATAAACAATATGACATTAAACAATAAAAAGTCAATAATTTTATTGGTCAATATGGAAATTTACTTATTTGACAATGCTATAGTAACCAGATGTTCTTTATTAGCAAGTGCTGACATCGCCCATCAGCTGACAGTGACAGCTCTGACAGATGAGTGCTCAATACATTTTATTGGTGGATCACACTCATGCAACAAAAGGTTTTAGTTAATTTTGTAGGGGAAACAGTCTGAGTTGCTTCATAATTTAACTTTTAAGACTATAAAAGGTTAGTAAATATTTACCTCACTGATTCATAATTTTAGAGGGTTTCTAATTATTTCAATGTATACTATTAAGGTTTTTTTAAATTTATTTATTCTAATTTGTTACATATGATAGCAGAATGCAGTTCAATTCATAGAACACATATAGAGCACAATTTTTCATGTCTCTGATTGTACACAAAGTAGAATAACACCATTCATGTCTTCATACATACGCTTAGGGTAATGATGTATAATACTAATTTGATACACATAAAATGTAAACGAGGATAGAAGGAACAGCCTAGTACAACACTGTTAAAATTCAAAGGCTGGCTTTTGAATGAACTTACAATAATCCCAAAGAGTAGATTACAAGTTGAAAAAAATAAAGTGTACTACCAAAATGATTTCTAAAATGCTTCACATTTCCCCCTTTATTCCTAGGTCATCCTGATAATAAACTCTGATATGTACATGTTTTTTTACAATGACTTAGTACATAGAGATGCTGATAAGTGTTACGTGTCAAATACAGGGACACCACTGGCTTCTTATATCTAGAAAATGTCATCTGGTTTGTTTTACTAGTGGTAGCAATGGGGTTCATCAGAAGAGGCAGATATTGTATATTGCCAATATTACTGAATTAGGTTCCAAGGCTTGGACCCAGGTCCCAGCTAAAGGATGTATTAGCTCTGGGCAGCTGTCAATGCCTCTTGATCATTCAGGGACTTATGTTAGTCATCCCCAAAATGATGGTGTATTCTACTTTGTAAGACTACTGTATGTAGTAGTGCTCTATAAATTGTATGGTGATATTCAGTTTAAACAATAGCCATCTGAAGTCTTCTTACCAAGTATCCCTGTGAACCATTCTAATCAATGTTCTGTGATCAACACAGATCTGTCTCTTCCACAAAACAAAGTAAAGTAAACTAACCTATATACATGAGGACCTTACCAACTTTATAGAGATAAGGTTTGTTATAAGCACAAAAAGTACACAATAGCAGTAATTATTATCAATTATAAAATAAAGGCAACTAACATCTTTGGTTTATATTATGGAGAAGGAATTTGCTAATCAAATTTTACAAAATTAAGTTAATGGATCAATCCAGTGAAGACAGTTTCATTCTTTTCTCTACTTTTTAGATGGGGAAGCTAAAGCTCAAAAAAGTTAAGCAGCTTTAGTTCATTATTCTTGAAGTGCCAAGTTTTGATTTCAAATTTGTATGACAACATAGAATATCCTGCTAAACATGGTAAAGCACTATATCACACTCTTGAAAGGCGTTCACAAGCCATTTTTCTGTCTGAACAAATAAAGAGCCCTAAGCAAATTAGCAAGATCCTGTCTCAAAAAATAAAAAGGAGTGAGAAGGTAGCTCAGTGATAGAGCACTTGCCTCACATGGGCAAGGTCCTGGGTTTGACCCTTAGTACTGAAAAAATTAAAAATCAAATTCTAGTGGCTTACAGTTGCCACAAGAATTCAGCTCCCAATACAGCCATTGCCAGAGAAGATTTTTCCAGTAGTCAGAGACTCAGTTTAGCGGCTGTCAGTAGTACATGAAAAATCATTTGTGACCATGCTCTGTTGGGTCTGTTGACAACAGGAACAAAAGTTAAAGTGTGATGTACTAAATTCAGAGTCTAACTCTATAAACCACACTCTTTCCAATAATTCTCATCATAAGTCCAAAGTATCACAGATTAAAATAGATCATTACCTCAGTTGAGGGGCAAAAACTTTGTAATTTACAATATTTATAATCCTGCTAGATTCTCTACACCATTTACATAGGAGAGACTGTAGTAATGTTCACATGAATAAAATCTAAGGCTATAACATGAATTGTGACAATTCTCTATAGATTTTTTTTCTGGATACTACATAATAAAATAATTCTATGTGTAAGGCATGTTTAATATTAACTCACAAATTTTCAGAGACAGGACCAAACCCTACTATGGACAGAACAAAGGGAGATTTACTGGGCTCCATTAAGCCTTCATTCAACATGAAATCAATGTAAAAAAAAAATCAAGTTCTTCTTTGAAAATGACTAATATTATACTCATTTCCACATTAAAACCATAAAAGAATGTCATATGATTTCTATTAAAGTCTAATTAAAAACAAAAATCATTGTCTTGAAAAACATTTCCCTTCGGGCTGGGGATGTGGCTCAGCGGTAGTGCGCTCGCCTGGCATGCGTGCGGCCCGGGTTCGATCCTCAGCACCACATACCAACAAAGATGTTGTGTCCGCCGAGAACTAAAAAATAAATATTAAAAAAAAAAAAAGAAAGAAAAACATTTCCCACAGAAATGAAAATTATCCTTCAACTTTTATAGACAGTATTTCTCAAGTCTCTTTTTTTAATCTCCAATTAAACAAGTCAGTGTTAAGTACCTACTGTATGCTGTATGCTGGAGAGCTTTCAAACTTAAGGGAAGCATGTTAACTAGGCTGGATTTGAATTGGGGAAGTTATTCATAATTGAAATATCTTTATAATTACTCTGTATTTTATAAAAATGTTTATTCACTAAACATAAAGAAAATGAAATATTTCATAAAAGAGTCTTCAAAAGAGCAATATGAAGGACTTCAAAGATGACTGATCTGAGCCACTAAAACAGGGTCTCACTGAGTTGCTTAGCGCCTTGCTGTTGCTGAGGCTGGCTTTGAAGTCGCGATCTCCTGCCTCAGCCTCTGGAGCTGCTGGGATTACAGGCATGTGCCACTGTGCCCAGCTTGAGTCACTGAATTCTGATCTTTGCTGTGCCACCAAGGTGCCCCATCTGTGAAAAATGAGATCTTGGCCTGCTTAAAGTCAGCTCCATTTCCTAAAATACATAATAATCTGATACATATATTTGTTTATATACATATATGTTTTTCCATAATGTCTTGTCATTAAGGACTCTGACATGGAACTCTACCTATGTTTTGGAGTCAGAATCTATGTAGAAACAAGTGTGAAAGGAATAGACATGACACAATCAATTCCTTCTGGGAGCAAGGAGAAGATTTCCAATAGGATCACGGAAATATAGTAGTAATTCATTCCAACAATGTCCAACAAAGGGTTATAATCCATCTTGCTCTCTAATAATATTACTCTGAATATATTCATACAGTGGAAATTCTAGTTGGCATTAATTGTTCCGAATACCTGCTTTCCACTCATCTTCTAGTATTTAAACCAGCAGTGTGTTAGGAGATAAACCAAACATTCAATTAACTCTCTGACACATGTAATATGCTGTAATATGTCTGGGCTGTAATACAACTCATATACTATTAGACAAAGAACCTTTAAATAAATACATTCGTGAGAACTGTTTATAGATAATTCTTCTAATCTCCAACTACTCAAACAAGCAGGACCCAGTGCTTCCTGTCCCTTAGTTCAACAACCCCATCATTAAGCTTTTCTAATGCTTCTCACAGATGCACCATTCTTCCTTCCCACACTGGAACTCACTGAGCGCCTCACTTTCCATGGGATCAGGTGTCTCAAACTCCATGGTGCGCACAACAAAAGGAAATGTTTGTGGTCCATGGATTCTATCCACTTCAGCTAAAGAGTATCATCTGGTTGGGAGGCTAGGGCCCCTTGACTCAGCATTTTCCACTCTGGTTTGCCGTGTGGACAAGCTGGAGAGGTCACTGAGTGCAATGAAAGATCCTGCACTTAACTGACTCCTCATTCCAGCAACAAAGTGTCATCTGTAAAATTAACTTTATGTACCAAGTAGGAAAATACCAAAGCAAATGGGTTTAAAGAGATAAAAAAATGTTAAATGTTAAAGGTTATGTTAAAGGAAAATTGACACATATTAAAGGAGAGATGCCTACTTTTAATTTGCTTTTCACTTTACTTAACTAGGATTAGTTAGCAGCTGAGAAACAATTTAGTGCTAAAAACATCAGGCAGATAAATACACAGAATCACCACCACAGACAGACCAAGTGCAATAATCTTTATGCTCAAGACTTTATTGGTTTCGTTTAACCACAATTTCAACCTCTCAGTGAGTAAGCAAAGTAATAATATCCTATTGGATATTCCCAATTGATCTGTCCAGCAATTGACATGTTTACAAAACAAAATAAAATGGGTGTTACTGCTCCTACTACTGCAATGTTAGGTAAACTAAACCTTCCAATGAGAAAGCAGTAATCCACACACAAACAAAATTTACTGCTTTTGGATGGGCCAGGAAACTTGGAATACCCTACACCTGGGAAATAATTTCTCACAAAGTTCTATAATTCAGCTTTATAGATATCATTGAGGAAATGAAATATTGTATATTGAAGATCAGAAGGAAATGTTTCATTTCAGCTCCACAGTCTTAGACTTCCTAACTCTGTGACTGGGTGTGAAATCCCCTCATCATTTGTCTCATTTGTAAGCAGGTGTTAATACTAGTACTCAACTCACAGATTGCTTGTGAATAATTTTTTTAATTGTTTAAATTTGTTCTAATTAGTTATACATGAAGGTAGAATACATTTTGACATATTTTACATAAATGGAGCACAAGTTCTCATTCCTCTGGCTGCACATATGCAGTCACACCAGTAGTGTAATCATCCATGTATATAAAGTAATAAAGTCTCTCATTCTCAAAGATGTAATAGTTCAATGAAAGTAACTGCTATGTATCTCTTACTAAAATCAGCTTTTGTTAATTTTTTAAGGCTCTTTCAAGGACAGAGACACCACATTCTTATAATGTTCTTCCTTTTTCTGTACCTTCTCTCTCAGTTTCCGTTCCTGTCATGTTTTTTTCTTTCCCAACATCAAACTTAGAGAGTTCTCAAGTTATAAAGGCTCTAGGTCCCCTTCACTTCTCACTCTATTTTTTCAGGGGTATCTAATCTACTATATCTTGATTTTAGTTAACATCTGGAGGACTAAATTCCCAAGTGCACACTTCTACTTTAGATCTGAGTACACACTTGCCCACTCAATGTCTCCACTTAGATGCCTGGGAGAAACCTCAAGTCAATTAATTATGAATAAATGATCATCTCACCATCACTGTCATCCACATAGAAATGATGTCTATCTCTGTGTGTAGTCCAGCAACTACTCCATTATGTAACCTGGAACCCAAGGAACATGGGGAAACCTCCCAGTCCACATTTTGCATTGTGTGAGCCATTTTCTACTGTCTCTATTCTACTCCTGAGACAACTTTCTCACATCTCCTGGTTTCCACAACCACAGTCACCTTATCCAGTAGCCTCTGGGATTTGCCCGTAGGCAGTTTTGGCTGCCCCAATCCACATATGTCATGGAGTGATATTTAAAAATATCAGTGTATTACTCTCCTGTTTACAACTGACCATTGCTTATTGACATCATTAGCATAAAGAGTAAAACACTATGGACCAATTACAAAACTGTGCATATGACCTCTGCCTCAATGGACCTCTATACTCCAAACATATAGGACCATTCTTCCTCTGAAATGACTAGATCTTTCTCCATCATCAAGACCTTTATTCATTCCCATTCTGTTCTCTCTTCTGAAACATTCGAAAGCTTTTTCTTTCCCATCATTGTATACACCATTACTAGCTATTTCTTTCTCCTCATTTTGCTTAACCAAGACTTCCTGTGGATGGCATTTCCTGATTCTCTGAACAAAGTACATTAATTATATCCTTGCAGAGCATCCTGCACTTCTGTATCCCGATCCTCAGTGCATTTGTAATTACTTTAGTGTCTGTTTTTAACAAACAATGATAAGGGACCTAAGTGCAAGGATCATGTCTCTCTTGTTTACAGCTGCATCCCTTAATCTTATCAAACAGTATGCTTGCCACATGTAGACCAACTGTGAAACTGATAAATATTTGCAGAATTAACACTAAAATTATCTGGTTTATTCCTTGATCTGAAAATTTCTCACAACTGGTAGCAAAATGCACACACACACACACACAAAAAAAAAATTCTAATTCAAGGCAGACTATGATAACTTACTAGAGGAAATAAGTATAAGAGCTATTCAATCCTGTAAGAGAGGGGAAAATGAATTCTGGAAGGAAAATGGATATCTAAATGAGAAACGTCTATATAAAAAAAGGCTTCTTTCTAATTCTGGGATATGAAATAAGCCTTAGAGAGATTTCAAGACTTCAAAAAAGGCGAGGTTTTAAATATTCCAAGGAAAAGGAAAGGTTTTGGCAAAGGCAAGAATGGAATCAAGTGTATACAGAGACCAGAAAACAGACAACTGTGCCTGACAGTAGGATATACTAAAATGTAGCAAATGGTTAACTTGGAGAATGCTTTCACTAGGAGGACTGTCTGGGGTTGTGTGTCAGTGGTATAGCGCTCACCTAGTACGTGTGAGGCACTGAGTTCAATTCTCAGCACCACATACAAATAAATAAAATAAAGGCCCATTGACAACTAAAAAAAAATATTGGGGGGGGGGGACCACTGAAGGTTTTATCACCAGAACAAGAACATGATCAAAGATGGCAAACATTTGTTAGCAGATTACAATGGGGGTGGGGAGACCAGTTAGTACACTGCAGAAGAAGAAGGAAAAGTATAGAAATAATTATGAGTAGAACCAACAGCATTGCTGGAAAAGGAAAAGGGGCTTGCCATTGACTAAATTGAAACTCAAAACAGAGAAAGGATGGGTGATAATGAGTTATTTTAACATGCATACATAATGTTGAACAAGGGGGCAAAATGTGGTTCTAGGAAAGAGGATACAAGTAAATTTCAGATTACTAAGCTCACGGGTAATTTGATTGGTTCATAAAAAATGTTAAGACAAAGGCTTTATGACATTTTAAAAGTTTTTCTCACAAAACATTTTTTAAATGAAAAATACCAAAGATAATAAAGTTCTTTTATAATGACTGACCGAATTTCCCATATCTCTTGTGTCTAATTTTTATTTTATTTAGATATTAGAAACAAAGCTGCTAGTAATTTTACCATAATCTCACCTTCTCTGCAAAAGAAGTCAATTTCCTACAATTATTGGAGAGAAAGGAACTCACTTGGCAAGTAGACTTTTCTCCACTCAGTAGAAGAATAATATCATTTGTGTTTAAAAGAATTCCAGTCTTCGCAATAGACTCTATGTAAAAAAATCTAAAGTGAAGTATGGAATATTTTAAAAGAATATTCTAATTTCAAAAATGTTAGCATCTAAGATTATGTTATCTTGAATTATCAAAATATCTGAAGAATAATAGAAAAATAATACTTACTTTTGCTGCACCTATTTGTTCTTTTCGAAATTTCTCAAGTGGTGCAATTAGTACATCATTAGCATTTTGAATCTGAAATTAAAAATGTGCATATATTAAGTTCTGTATAACTTAATGCCAACAATATTGAAAAATGGCTCCTTTATTCAACTTATTGAATATACAGTTTTTGTTCTATTGTCTGCATCTATAAAAATATTTTCCATGTTGTACAGTATTTCTCCACTTTATAATTAAGCTGTTTTCACATATTATTCCACTTGATCCTAACAAGAATGTGAGTAATGTGAAAATAAGCACTTATTGTGCTGAAATCATAGCTTGTATGTTTGCATTTCTGCTCCTAAGATTTAACTAAGAAATGGTACATTAGGTATTAAATTTACAAATACCTTTAATTACACTGGTTTAATGTAGCCAGTTTAAGCAATGATTTAAAAATGAACCACACAAATGCTCATCCATATTGCCATGAGCATGCTAGAATTCCACAGCTGCAAAATAAAATAAGGTTCATTTTCCCCCCTATTTAATTAGATTCCTCACACTTGGGATTTGCCTGAGCTCATAATATTTCCAACCTGAATAAAAGAGTATGTGATTTTACTTCACTGAAAAATATTTTAGTTTCATGTTTCAAATTGGAATTCACTTAAACTTTAAAACAGATAGAACCTTCGATACTGACTTATAAGAATACTGAAAGGAGGTATAGGAAATAAGGGCCAAAAACTAGACGCAAGGGCACAAAAATTTCTAAGGATAGCATTACTCTGAAAGAGAATATTAATTTTAAAAACAAAATAAATACCACCTTTAAGGAGCATTCAAGTAAGAATGAAGCCCAGTTAACAAAAATAATAATTTGTTCTACTACTGCGTACTGAGCAAATGCTAAGATGAAGAAAAAAGTCTATTTTTTAAAACATAAAATTGCCCTATTTTAAAATAAGTTAAAGAGTAAATTGGAGTTATTTGAATCATTCTGATAATTTCTATAACTGAAATCAATCACATTCTTATAACTTTTTTCTAAGCTTGAAATCATGTAACTTTTCTATAAGTTTGAAAGCATAAATAAAAAATGTCAAAATGTTTTCATTTGCATAGATTTTTATTTTTGCTCTGATTAATCATTAGGTTTTATTTCTTAAATGTCTTAAATCCACAACCTAAATGAAGAGATAATATATACAAAAATAGAAACTAGAATGTTGATGCCAGTTCTCATGAACGTAGAGTTCTCCAACTTACACAAAAATGAGACAACAAACCTTATAAAGAGGACCCAAAGTACTATGCTGTGAAAACAGAAAACAAATCAATACTCAAGTTCATTTCAAAGACATCCAGGGTCAATTGTAGATACCTCTGATACCCATCACCTAATTACTGCTTGTGAGCTCAGACAAGCATGCCATCAGATCCACTGGGTGTGTCCCACAAGGCAGATATGATCGGAAGTAGTAGTAAAGTAGCTCAGTTTTAATTCTCACTCTCTAAAAGCTCTTTGTGGTTATAAACCCCAAGCATAAGGGCTCACAGAAACATACATTTTACAGATGTAAGGAACAGCTAATTCATCCTTTAAAGATAAGTTTGCATTAGGGGAAAGGCCGTATCATGAACACTTTAGTGTAATTTGGAGAATGCCAAAAATAAAGGCTACCCTTTATTGGATGTTTATTTGTTGCTTACTTCACAAACCACAGTACTTCACAAGCATGATCTAATATATTTCAAGTCAGTGGATTTAAACAGGATGATACTTCTCAAGTGGTGAATACCTCAACAATAATGAGACTGAACAAGTTTGGCACATAGAACAGTGCTTAAGTACATGTATTTAAAACTGAGCATACCTGGGTTTTACTGGGTTCTGTTGCTTATGGCCTGTTATTTAACCATTCAGAGAATCAGCTGCATCATCTACTTAACAATTTAATTCTAAGGACTTAAGAAATAATCAATATAAAACAATTAGCTCAATGGTTTATATACTGAGTGAACAAAAAGAACATCAAGTAATATTTCCAAATACACAGATTATGAATCTCATTCCATATTTACCTATTTAATACACCTTTATACCTGATCCATTGTGCTACCCTTTTGTTTGGACTATGTCTATGTGCATAATATCAGAAGGTGTTTTCCTATAAAAATCCTGAAAGACAAATGTCCTAGGTTCTCCCATCTCCAAGCATTTGCACACATGCACATGTGTGTGTGTGCAATTCTGAGCTCTGCGGGGCAGCGTGAAATTTAGGTATGGGCTAAAACTCCCAGAATATTAAAATCTACTTGAAAGGATAAAAAAAAATCAATGTATTCATTCAACAAGTTTTGGCAGCTTGAATACTCCTGAACAATTTTGGGAAAATTGAAAGACAAAAACTGATTAAATTCTGAATAAGTAGTTAGGTGATAGACTATGCAGAAATCTTTATAAACACATTAGGATTTTGACAACAAAAAGATAAATGAAAACTAAATGTGTCATGGGAATGTTTGGATGGTTGATGTTAACTGGATATACTGAAAGGAAAGAATATTCTAGAAACAAGGAACATGATGACTAAAGGTAAAGGGGCAGAACTAAGCATAGCATGCAGGAAGAAGGAATGCAACACAGAAAACGTATTAGCACTAGAGTCAACCATGACTGTGACTGCACTGACCAAGTTACAGGACTTCATATCAACTTTTCTAAAATAGAAATAGTAGAATGAACGTGAACTCTGCTGGACAGTGCCTGGCACACAGCAGTCTCCACAGAATTACTGTAGTTGTTCAAATTATCCAATAAAAACATTATTTAACTGTAAAAGAGTCTGGATAATATAAGCAGGAAGTTCCACTGAACTAAGTGAGGAAAAAAGACTGGTTAACACCAGAAGCAAAGAAGCCTGAATATGAAATATGAAAACTGCTGGTTTCTAAATAGAAGAAGAGTATAAAAACTTTTTCTAAGAAGCTAAAAGTATGTGACATGATTTTGAGAATGAAGAGACACGTGGCTGGGAAAAGAACTCCATCCTGAAGAGGTAAAGGAGTAGATCAGGTGCCTGCAGTGTGGACAGATGCAGTTCCAGAGACAGTTCTAGGGAAGAATGGAAAGGAGCCAGCCAGTGACAGATTAACCCAAGGAGGGAGGAGAATCTGTAGGGGACACTATGGGTTGTGCTTCAGAAGCTAGACTGTGGCACCTAACAGAGTTGGGATGAGTTACGAAGCCATGTTTGGTAAGAAGGAAAAAATGACAATGAATTTTACTTTGAATCCATTACATCTGATATGCTTGGAAGACTCAAAGAAATACTGTCAGAAAATCCCATCTCACAAAGATAGAACTAATCAAAATGAAGGAATTTTTCTTAATTGGGGAAGAAAGGATTAGAAGAGAGAATAGATGGGAAGATACATTCATGTCCAATGGTTTATGTTTCTGCCAAAGGCCTTCTGGAGCTCTCATACAAACATCACCTAGGAATAAAGCAAAAGCCAGAGGAGACAGCAAAACAGGGTAATCAACAACCATCCTTCCGGGCAAGTATTATTTCCTATCTCTATTGCATTATATTTCATAGTTCATTTTTCCTTTGTTTCTAAATTTGTTCCAATTTCTCTCTTTTATCCCCCTTCTCACTCTGTTCATGTGAAGCTGAACAAAAACATAAGATGTGGCAAAGATATTAAACCAAAAAAATGAGAAAAAAGGAGAGAAACATCCAAGAGAATAACAGAGATAACAACAGGACGGATTTGCTGTGTGCTTCAGATGTGCCACAGACTGCACTAAGCTCTCCACAACACAGAGATTAAAGCCCACTTTACATGATGAGTAATGAAGTCAAACATGGAAAAATCCACTGGAAGAACATGAGCATTAAAGTTAATAAACTCAGCTTCATCTGAATCTCAGCACCCCAACTGATGATACTCAGAGTCTTCATTCCTAAACTCTTTAAGATTTTTACAAAAATTAAAGCAGAAACAGATATATTTTCAAAAACCATTAACAAAGATTCGGCAATAGCAGGCTCTCAATAAATGTTACCATCTCCAAAGAGTTAACTGATCTGTGTTCATTCTACAGTCTTATAATTTCCCCCAAATAATTAAAAATGTAATTATTCAATGCTAGAAATGAAAATCCAAAGTAACTTAACAAAACTGTACTCCATTCAGAAGCCTAATTGTAGATAAGCATGAACCTAATTTTTTCCATAAGCGATTATTTGTGTGGTTTTATATCCGAAAAAGATGGTCCTTTTGTGTACACTGGGTGACTACTGTTCACAATATATAGATTTCAATTCAAAAGATCAAAATGTAAATGCCAACACCCAAAGGGCACAAAGTGGATTTGAATCAGATTTGGCTGCTTCTGACCCTTGACTTTGTAATTCCCCCAGGGAATGCGTGACTTTCGTCTGTATAGTAACTGGTCAATCATGTGGATGGAATTCTTCAATTCTAAATATTCCAGTATGAAGAAAAGAAGGTATTAAAATTTTGGAAGGATTAAAAGTTACCACTCCTCCTTTATAATAAAGGAAAATTATTTCCATAATCGCAGGAAATATTTATTAAAAATGTGAATTAGGGTACAACTCTGGTGACAAAACCTTGTATTAATTTTTAAAAATCTAGATAAAGAAAATTGGGCTCACATGAAATTTTCTCTTCAGATTTAGAAAAAAAAAGTTTGATGAAATTCCCTCTAAAAGAGTAATTATCTAGGGAAGGAAAAATCAAGTCACAGCATTCAGAAGATACTAGATATCAAATATTTGTGGATTGTGTGACTTTGAATTTACTAAAATTCTTTAGGAAAAATACAAAAATAATTTTAAAACTCTTACTAGATAACAATGATAATATAAATTATTGAAAACATTTTAGTAATTTAGAACACAATTTACTTTAATTCTTAGTTATTACCTAAACCTTTAAGCAATGTTCGTTTTATAGATATTGGTCCATATCTAAAGTTAAAAAATATTTACCAGTGAGTTCACTTATTTTCAGAAGAGAAGCAAATCTGATATGGGTAATGCTTCAGGGTTCTCTATTTACCACATAGACACACTTTAACTGTGAGGTAGGTTACATTAACCCAAGCAACTAAATTTCCTGTTGCTTTTAATTTTTTTAAATTTTTTTTTCTATTTCAAGTGGTTCTAATAAACAGCCACAAGGGAGTGCTCATAAATCACTCAAAAGTAATGGCTAGAAATGTTTTTATGTGGTTAGAAGAATGATTCTCCAAATATGTTTATGTTGCCTTTTCTTTCCACATATACATGATAAAATTTTCCATAGACTGGATTTTAAAGTGCTATCTTATAGGAATTTTTAGTTGTTTGTGTTTTACTGCTGAGAATCCTACCACAATTTGTTTGTCAAAGTAGCATTGGAAGAAAAGGAATCTGAAAAGTAATTCCCTTTACACTCTTAACTCTTAATATTTTCTCTTCCCTTTCTAGGTTAAAATCCAGTGTTGCTGGTGACAATCACAGTTCAGATCATTGCTGTTAATGAGTATGTGTCTCTTTATCTTGAAACTCACTAGATCACATTAAGGTGCAAGAGATATTATTCTCTATGTCAAACTTTCCAAGACTGAAAATACCCAACGTTTTGATTCAAATATATAAAGATAGTCTGTGGCAATATCTATCTAAAGTAGTTACTTAAAAGGCTAATATAGATACAAGAAAAGATGAATGGTATAAATCACTGCACAAATAATTTCTCATTGAGATGCAGATGTAGCCAATCTATATAAAGTAGAAAGATCACAAAGGTATGTAATAAAAAGAAGACTGAGTATAGTCAATGCAGAAGACATCTACAAATAGCCTCCTGTATAATGGTTATTTTTCCATTAGTATATGCAATTGGAAAAAATAACATCAGAATTCTAATTTGGAATTACATCCAAGAATCCATCCACTGTCCTGTCCCATATTCTATGCAGTTCTTCTGCATAGATTTTTTTTCTCAGGAAAAACCTCTAGTAAGGGATGAGAGTCAGGGGGCTAACCTGGGGTTCACTCATTCCTGGTCACTCATCAATTTAACTTTTCACAGCTACATGGCACAGTCATTTTCTAGGTCAGTAAACCAAACTCACAGCATTCTAATCTAGAAATCAAAGGCCGAAACTCACATGAGGTGTAAAAGAGGGGCATATGAACTGAATTTTACTGTATAATCTTCCATTTGAGCAAATTACTATTGAAAACCCTATCTTTGTCTTAAAAAAAAAAGAACAGTGCTATATGTAAAGCTATCTGGATAACATAGTCACCTATTTAATTCCCACTTAAATGTAACTTGCTGCTTCCATAATTGAATGTTTTGATTCTATACATTAACCCTGTGTTCCACTATGAATTCCCATTGGATCTCATCTGTTTAGATGGAACAGGAACTTACTATTATTTTCATCTTTCCCTATTTTTACCAATAACAATATTTTATGTAAAAACATATTTGGGAAAGAAATTTAAGTTAGTAGAGAAATATGTTATAGTGAATCCCATCTTTTTCAGAAATGAAGTAGCATACTCTGGGAGGGTACAGCAATTTGAACTTAATACTTAGGCTGTACACTGAAATCTACCAAGTCTTGGTCAAGTTATTCAAATTAAGTCTCAGTTTCTTTTTTGATATGATGATGATAATATGCCTTTTAAAGCCTGTTTATAAGGGATAAAATTTTAATTTATATATAATGATCCTAAGAGTTTATTAATAAATACAAAGCACGAGTTGCTTCCTATTAAATTCATTCTGTTGAACAGGCCAATAATGATACAACTAGTTATCATTTTTAAAAAATAACTGATGAAGTTGCTGCTCAAGTTTTAGTATAAGAGTAAAATTCTCACTAGCACAAACAGGATATAAAGGCTCATGAAGAGGAAGAAAATGTGGTCACTGAGGCCACAATGGCAAGCAAGCAATTCTGTTTCTAGCAACTATGACTGCTTTCGAATAGGAGTCAAATTCGTTTTCTATCTCTTAATACAACTATCTATACTTATGAGGTAGAGAAATGGAAATCATTTAAACAAGGAATAACTGACCATTATCACAGAATCAAGAAGAGAAAGGGGTCCCAAAAGAAGATCCCAAAATTTCATATACTATGATCTAATCATGTGATAACTCTAATTTAGACAAACTGAAATTCCAAAAAAAAGATGTTATTAGATCAAATTAGAATTAATATCTTGAAAGCTACTTAAAACTGAGTGAACCCCAGGTTAGCCCCCTGACTCCCATCCCTTACCAGAGGTTTTTCTTGAGAAAAATTCTATGCAGAAGAACTGCACAGAATATGGGACAGGACAGTGGATAGATTCTTAGGTGTAATTCCAAATTAGAATTCTGATATTAATTCTGGTGTTCAGCTACTTTTAATACTCTTCTTTTGATTTTGACCAAAAAAAGTTTGCATTTAGAAAAGCACATTTAGAGATTTTCTTTAAAGGCTGTATTAACTCAAAGGTCATACAAGGAAGATGTTTAACTTTCATCATTCAGAGGCCAAGTTCTCAGAAATGCTGCTACCATAGTTCTTTATCTTTAGTGGGCTAAATAATTACTAAGCATTTATTTACTTAGGTAAAAATATTCTTGGACACAGGTAAAACGACTTCAGCCAGTCCACTACTACTGGAAATTCCAGGATCTACTGGACTTGTGAGCCACTTGAAGGCACTGCTATTAGATTCCAGTTTGCTAATTCTACAGAGGTAGCTAAAGATATGCCCCATAACACAGCGACCTGGAAGACTGCACCTCATGCTCAAGAAAACATACCTCCTCCCCACACCCAAACTAAAAAAATCAGACATATCATACATTTTGAGATGAGTTAATTGCAGCCTCAAAAAAAAAAAATCCATGTTTTATCCCCTACCTTGGCTGGGAAGGGAGGGGCTCTGAGGATGAGGATGAGAGAAAGGAAATGATTTATGTAACTCACTCTTCATTCCCCCTCCTTAATGTCATTTCTTCTTGCTGATATTATCTACCCTTTTTGGTATTCATCACAAAGACTATCTTTGGACAGAGAAATGAAAATCACTCATCTGTTTTAAATTGTTCATTTATGAACTTAAGCCAACTTCTGGTAGTTTTTGAAAGTTAATTAAAGAAAAGAAAATTCACTAAATTCCCAGAGTCATTGTTATAACAATTACATTTTAGCAGATGGATATTAATGTATTTTAATCGTAACTGTACAATATTTAGGTAATGGCAGACTGCTAAAACCTTAGGAAAAACTGAAGATATCCCAATATATATGCAATTTCTTAAACTGTTTATTGCAGTTTTGCATTAATGTGGACAGGATGGGTGTGAAAATTTATATCCCAATATATATGCAATTTCTTAAACTGCTTATTGCAGTATTGTATTAATATGGAGAGGATGGGTGTAAAAAGGAAAAAAGGAGAAAGGAATCTGAAGAATTGAGATGCATACACAGAAAGCAGAGATTGACCTAATACAGAGAGCAATTAAGAAACATTAGGCAAACAGGCTGGGTGCTGGTGATGTGCTGAAGCAGGCACATACATAGAAGCTCAAAGAACCGCTGGTCTCACCTTTATATGAAGGCAATTAGCAAACCTACAAATCGGGTTTCTCTCACACTCAGACACACATGAACCTGAGTGCCACTGCTTTTTCTTTAACAGCACAATACCGCCTAGAGTCAAAAATATGTTTATTTGGAAACCACCAATATTGCAAATAATGGTGAAAAAAATGCTAACTATACAATATTTCTTAAAACTAGTTATTAAAACATCTCTTTTAATATGTAGTTATCTGCCTATAAGTTTCCAATTCCTAGTACACAAAAGAATAAATTATTTTTAAACATAGAAAAGAATACTTCTGTACACTTAAATTTACTTTTACACAAAGCAAGGCTTTCAAACTTCTAACCCCCAGAGCAATACTGAACAAGCCTTAAGTACTAATACATAGTTCTAGTGTCACAAATCTGAATGGAAGCAGCTTCCTATGCTCCTGGGTTGAAAAAGATTCTAAGGCTGAACTTGGAAACTGAAGGAATGATCACAAAATGTTAGCTACAAATTATCACATGCTAATGAAAGCAACACTGTTCATGCTGGAAGTTATTAATACATATAAATTTGTACAACCAGGTCTTCCAGTCCTGCAAAGGTAGGGATAATTTTATTGATTTTTCAAATAGTTGCTGATTAGTAAAGTGTCTTACATTGGTAGAAACTCAATATGCAATTGCTAAGTGAATGGAAAAAGTTTATTGTGATTGCCTTAATCTGTCATAAATTAATTACTCGTGATATTATTGAGGATGGCAACCTGCCTACAAGAAACTAAGCATTTTTGAAAATGAGAAAAGCATTTCAATTGCATGTATTATGATAAATGCTATGTGATACAGGTAGCAATCTCATAGGAAGCTTATTGATTTTATCCTTAGGAAATGATCAGTTACAGAAAAAAAATAGTTACCTTACAATGACTTCTTTAAATTCACAGAACATACTCTATTGTACTGAAATATAAGAGACAAAAGGAAGGACAAGGAAACTGTGACTTAAATTTGAAAGTCTTATAGTAAAGTTCCACATGCCTTTTTTTTTCCCCTGAACTAGCGCTCTCTCTCTCTCTCTCTCTCTCTCTCTCTCTCTCTCTCTCTCTCTCTCTCTCTCAGGTCTGTCTCTCTCAAATTTCTGGGAAACCTACCAATCTTTATTCACAATCTTAGAGTTACTGGAAATTCACCCACTTAAGGAAATTGCCCTGTGCACTGTCAATTAGCCCACTAATACAAAATAGCCCACTATTTTTGGAAAAGATTGAGCAGCGGGATCTACAAAACCTATAATATAGGGTAGTTTCCCAATGTTATCTATTGATCAGATAATGGAGAAGACAAGATGTCAACCTAAGGATCCTGAAAATTGCCAGACCACCATAAACTGTCTTGTGATCAGCAGACTGATGTCATTCTCACATACCTTCCTGCCTGCTCCTCATCAAGTTCCCTTTGAAAGAGGCTGAGAACCCCCAAAAGAATCTCTCACTTTAAAGATGGCCTGAGTTTTTGCTTGAATGTGTTTTTGTTGCCTTAACCCAAAAGTGTGTCTCAGTCTCAAAATAGCCCACATTTTCCCTGGAATGTCTCTGCTTCACTAAATAAATCCCCGTGTTTTAATACACTCTTAAAATTCATTTCTGCAATATCTATGAAGAACCTCACTCATCCTGAGTTGAGTTCTCCCTCTTCAGAAACTGCTTGTACCTCCTTTGGTGGCAGTATTTTAAACCCAAACTTCACATAAGGCAGACCATTATCATAGGAAGAACCACAGTGGGCTAAACTGGAAAGACCAGTAAAATTTAATTGTGGGAGAACATCTTCCAAATTCTGCCTATTTCTTCTCCCTGGAAGTTGATTCCACTGCTATATTGAACTGAATACTGAAGAAGGAGAAGGAGAAGGAGAAGGAGAAGGAGAAGGAGAAGGAGAAGGAGAAGGAGAAGGAGAAAGAAAGACCCAGCCTGGACAGATTTTAGTTGGAAAACAGGAAAGGGATAGGATGAGAGGATGAGTAGGGAGCTGTGGAATATAAGATCTGAAAGCATAAAGGAAATGATAAAACAGGTTGTTCCCATAAGCAAAGTGGGGAAATAGTTCTAGAGCACAGAGACAACCATAGTTATTGAGTGCTTACTATGGGGCACAGGGGTTCTCAGTCATCATACCAACCCTATGAAGAAGGTAGAATTGTCAGGTGTGATGGCACATGCCTCAGCAAAAGGGAGACACTAAGCAACTCAGTGAGACCCTGTTTCTAAATAAAATATAAACTAGGGCTGGGGATGTGGCTCAGTGGCTGAAATCCCTGGAGTTCAATTTATGATTACCCACACCACCCCCAGGAAAGAAGGTAGTAGAACATAGTATTATCATGCCCATTTTGTAGATGAGGAAACTGAGGACCAAGGAGACTAAGTAATTTGGCCAAGGTCACTAATACCTAATAGGTCACTAATACCTAATCAGACCCTAATCTACTAACCACTCTATTATCCCACATTATACCAATTTTCTGATAATAAAGAATAGGCTACAAAAATAAGTTTTACTCTCCAATAAAGCCATATAAACTGTGAGTTCGGCTCTCAAAAGAAAGTTGAAAAAATAAAAATAAAAAAAAATAGCTGTAGAGTTGAGTGAAGAGATTGCATGTTATTTTTAAAACTTTTACTTTCTAAAACTTGAAATATAGATATATTTTGCCTATTACAAATCTTTTTTGAAAGATGGTGTGCACTGCTTACTGCATCTCAAACCAGTTTTACTACCATGCTGCTGCTGTATTTATGTGTAGGATAAAATGCCAAGATGCTCAGAATAATGATGATTTTTCTTGGCTAGTAGTATAATGCTCAGGTGAGAATCTGCATTGCTACAGGAAAGACTAGAGAGATTTCAATAATTATTCACTTAAGTAGGATGATTTCCCTCACATAATTCTGGCAATTAAGCCTGGGAAATTGGGAGGAAGAGGGTATCCTTTCAAAAAACTAACCATACTTTTACAGCCTTTTCCCAGTTCGCCTTCACTGAAAGAGGACTAACACGGGATGTTTATGTCACATACTATCTTGATATAAATAAACACAGGAATTTTTATAATTGGAACAGCACCAGAAGCTGATACACACACACACACACACACACACACACACACACACACACACACACACAAACACACAGTATGTCTTTGCTATAAACTACCCCTATAGTGTCTGCTCAGATGTGAGTATTTTAAAGATCTCTGGAGGTCAGTAAGAAGAGAAAATAATCTTTTAAAATAAACAAGTTCTTAATTGAATAAGCCATCAAATTGAATCACTGTGTTGTTAAAAATAAAACCAGGAAAAAGTAATTAAAAGAGAAAACTTCAGAGCTTTAATAGTGAATTACAGAAGTCCATGAATAAGCAAAAGTTATCTAAGTCCTACAATTTTGCAAACAAGAGATATGATTTATTTTGCAAAGATTTTCTTTTAAACTTTCCCAGGCATATAAGCCCAGGCTCTTAGTCATAGCTAAGAATTACTTCCCAAATAAGTTCCATATGTTATAACTCTCGTCCCTGGTCTTTTCAAAATCCAGATCTGGTCATAAACTATCAGCCAGTTTTCCACACCATACTGCTGTCAGAATCTTTTCCTACCCAATGAAGTAAAAAACTTCTCTCAGCCATTTCTGTGAGGTCTTATGTATGTGAGATATGAGTGGCATGTCAATACTGGAGACATTCTCTTGACAACACAAGTCAAACAACATAAAAAAATATATGCTTTTCTTAATCTGTGAAAAGGTATGTCCCCATAGGAAGCACCATCAGTTCCTAAATCATTAACATTTAACGTCTTTTGGTCCTGCCCTCAGGCCATGGTGTGAATCACTTTCAGTTCACAAAATATTTAAGACTCCTTCCAAAATGAAGCTTAAAAATACCTTCCTTCCACAGGGACTGGAACATGTATACTCTCCTGCCCTCATAATGATGCTAGCCCCCACATGAGCCAAAGCCCTCACACCGTGCTATGGACACCCAAATCATCCCATACAATTATGAAAGATTTGGAAAAATGAAATCTCTCATTTCTCTTTTTCATTTTTCATCCTACTGAAAAACTAAGAGACACTATGTTTAGTGGGGGGAGGAGGGAAAGACACTATGTTTATCCAGCTTCTTGGATAATCGGTTTACACAATCAGGAAGACAACTGCTAGTTGTAAAACCTCATTTCTTATCTCAGTGTTACCCAGGTCCCCAAACACAGAATCCTGACAACAAAACCATCCCAGATACTCCTACTTCAACAATCACATCCTATTTGGAAACTTTTGCTTCTAGTAAAGTCCCAAGACATTCTACCATATGAAAAGTTTAATGTATTTTAACTAAAAACTAGTCAAGCTAATTAAGTTAATATAACAAATTAATTAACTAATTAGTGAAATACTGAATGGAAAATGCATCTTTTCAGATGATTTGCAAACATAAAACTAGACTGCACATTACATCCATAACAGAAATTCAGCTATGCATGCTAAGATACAGACACAAGGCTAATGAAATCAGTATCCACACCTTGAAATCTCCACCCAACTTTTGTTTTATGTCATCAGGAGAACATCTAGGTGTGTCTTAATGGCCCTTTGACCTAGGTGTCACAGGGGTATAGACAGACTCAACTAACTTGCACTTATCTTAAATTTCAAGATAAGAGCAAACTCAACACACTACTCATGATCAACTAAGGCATTTTTATGCATCAAATGTCAGATGAAGCAAAGGCTTAAAATCCTGTCTCCAACCCAGACATTTCTGCTAAGCTTCTTATCTGTAAAGTGTTTGTCCCACTCCCAGAAGAACCTCAAACTCTCACCCTCAAAACGGATCTCAGCCTTCTCCATTCAACTGATTTTTCTTGTTTCAGTAAATGGTACTAAATTCAGACAACTGCCCATCCTAGGCTATAGCCTATACTTCATCTTCCAAATCCAATCCAGGATCTCCAGGCTGCCATAGCAAGCACTCCATCATTAGTCTCCAGGATTACAACAATGTCCTCCTTACAGACTTTCTACTCACAGTTTCAAAAATCACCCATATTTAAATTCCCACAGAATGTCAGAATGAACTCTAAAAATGAAGACCATGTTACTTCTCAGTTTTGATCATCTCTCCACAATCTTCAATGTAACAGACTTTCCCTCGGGGCATCAAAGATCCTTATAGCAGGAATGTCTCCTTGTCTCCTATTAACCATTCTGCTGTCACTTACACATGGGCAGCCTTCTGCCTACACAGAACATGACTTCTAAGCCCAAGTTCACACTGCAACCTTTCCCATGGTTCTCCTTCCCTGGATCACTTGTTCTATTCACTACCTGAAAGAAGTCTTACTCATCCTCAAATCTCAACCCAAGTGTTACTTCCTGAGTGAGCCTCCTATAACTCTCCCAGTTTAAGTCTTAAGGACCTTCAAATCCCCAGAGGATACTGATCATTCCAGTATCCCAGAAGATTACAAAACTCTGCAGAATGCAGTGTGTCTATTTATCTTCCCTACTGGATTGTGAGTCTTTTTGTGGACGTGCCTACACATTAAGCTTTCTTTTTATATCTCCCAGGCCCATAGTAGCATTTGAGGCATAGCGGTATTTGCTATACAATATATACAAGTCTGTTGGTTGGAGGTAGGGGAAGAAGTGATAGAAGGATTTTGAAAACAGGAAGGTACAGAACAGAAAATGCCACAAATCAAATTTAAATGATAACATGCACAATATTGGACTTTGAATTCATGCACACTAAATGTCATTTCCCTTTTTATATCCCACATTGACTCTTTCAGTACAGGATTTCATTACATATATAAATAAAAGGTTAGTGATCTCATTAAATTTTCATTGCTCCTTTTTAAAGGTGAAGAGATGGCATTAATTTACTGAAACTTACTCTGTTTTATCAACTTTTGGAAATGAATCTTGAATAAGCAGCAGAGGTAGGGTGGGGAGAGCAAGCATGCTAAACACTGTTTGGCAAATAACCTATCCCTAGACATTTATTACGGATGAATAAGCAATAGTCTGTGTCTTATCACTGGAGGATGCCTTGCTACCCTGTGCCAAAAATTCAATTAGGCTTGTAAACAACTTTGGAAGAATGAGTAATCAAAGAAACAGCTTCTTGTCGCCTTTCAGTTCACCAGCCAGGGAACATGCTATCTCCGTTACTAAGGTACTACATTATGCACCTAGTTACAATTAGAATACATAGGCAAAAAGTAAAGCCTAGCCTAAGTCAGACTATAAAGTGGAAGAAACTTGCTTTTAGAAACTTCCACCTCTTCAGCTACTCCTACGCACGATTTGACAGCTGTATTCTTGGTGTACTTATTCAAACAATATACTACTATCCCCTTTATCTTCTTTGTAACCCCTCACCAAGAACGATGACCAGAAACCTAAGGGTTTAACCATTACCACACTCTAGCTCACCAATGAAATCTCATTTCTCTATGGCATCTTTCGTGAAGGACTTGCTGCCAGATTTCTAACATCTAGTCAATCTGATGACTTGTGCTGATTTACTGTAGTGTTCACTATGCTTCTGGTCCTCTGAAAGCTAATTTCCTTTGGAGCATGTGAAAGAGTGTGATAATCTCATGAGCAGAAGCTCAGTGTCATGGGTGGTCAACAAAGCACGAAGCTGATAAAAAAAAAAAAAAGTTGCTTGCTCTATCTACCTGCACGGCAAAACTTTAATAGGTTCTTATCTGAACTAACTGCAACTTCATTATACATCAAATTCATATCAAGACAACATAGTAATAATGCTTCCCCTCTCAATTTGCACACTGAGATGATAGTAAGTACAAGATCAATAGATATTTGCTTAATACAAGTTATTATCCAACTAGAAGCAACATAGACTATATTTTTCATAAGCTTTCAGGTGAGAATTTAAAACAAGTCACAAATGAAGTGACTGCAAACTAAAAAGCTAGCACCTTGGAACTATGGCATGAATTAAGAACACCTCGATCCCCAAGCCCTAGTCAAAGATCTGGTTCTCCAGAGTTTCACACAGACAGAGCAGATTCAAATGTTCTAAGTCATGCTAGCAAGCTTGCATCACTGATGGGAGGGCCAGCATGACAGAAGGATGCGTGACAGTGACAGGGAAGAGTCAGAGATGAAGGCAATGTCCAGAGCTGAAAACTATGGCATGAAATTTAGACTTTACTCTATGTCAGCTGTCACAGAAATGCAGAATGTGATCATAATGACAACTAAATGCAAACTGCATTTTAAATAGGCTCCACACTTTGTCCCACATGCTGTTGTTATTCATGAAAGGGTCCTACCTCTTGAGGCTTTTAAAGACACTGTCACTACAAAGAAGAGGGAAATCCACTGAGAGTTGAAGGGAAGTTCTGCCCCCAAACTGAACTCAATTCCTGCACAAAGCAAAAAGCTACAACAAAAAGAACTATGGAAAAACCCCTTGGGTACTAGCTGCCAAGAACTTCCCATCAAATATACCCAGACATTTGTAGCTTTTATCTATGACTCTATGCAGACAAGAACTAGCAAGGTAAAAGCAACTCCTTTCTGAGGTGAAAAGTGAGATTTTTTTGTGTCTGAATTAACCTCAGCGGTGCCCTGCATTTACCGTGTTATATAATAACTGTTTACACAAACATGGATACATATTGATTTGTCAAGAGACTATATTTCATGGCAAATCTATAAATTATTCTACTTCCTAAATTCCAAGGTTAGACTCAACTAAAAATTAATCTTGATTTAAGGGAGAACACTGAGCTTATCATAGCTACTATTGTCACTTCTGGAAGTAGAGGGATTAAAGCCCCAAAAGATTAAAATTGCACAAATATTTGAAAGCAGGCCCTGTAGTAACACAGTTCCTTTTGCCTAGTGCAGCTGAAATAAACCCATGTCTCTTCTCGCTATCTACAATTTAATACATATTTGGGGACAACTTCTTTGGTAACTCCTCTATATTATCAAGAAGCAGTTCTATACCTTATCAGAGATGAGCTTCAAGAGAAAATATTAGAATCTTACAAGATGAATGCCTCAGATACCTTGCTTTAAATTAATCCTCCCTCTCCATCTTTGGTTAATACTTAAAGCACATGGGGGTGGGGAGTAACAGGGTGATCTAGGTCAGTTTCCCTTCTTGACATATTCTATAATTACTTAAATAATCAAAGAAGTGAAAGCAAATTATCATTACTACTAGACTCTTCTTATTATTAGCCTCATGAAACTTGATAATTCAGATTTATACACTATATTCAAGTGGATATCAAGGCCGTTCTATTATTAGTGCTTAAAAAAAAGAGAAATCATGACCAGTCTCTTGAACCACTCATGGAAGGAAATGCTCTAGGGACTGAAGAACATTTTCAAACTTGAAAATTTCAAAGCTTCTTCTTTGAAAATCCCTGCAGTAGAAAACCATTATTGACAAGAGTGTGGCAAGGACCTCGGGTGAGCTGAGACAAAGAACAAAGAGAGAACTGCTGTGTGACATTACTTTGTAAGGAATACATCATCATTTTGTAGCAAATGTTGGAAAGGTCTAGCTGTTTTGAAAGATAATTGAGGGCATGTTTTATATATACAGTCAATATATTCTTTCAAAGGTTATTTCCTCCTCCCTAGCATTAAGTTAACTACTTTGTAAGTATTAGGTAATTTGTAATTTTAAAACTAGTTCATATTTTAATTTTATTTAAATTATAAGTAGTAAATCTAAGGCTTTGGGGCCATTTTGCACACATAATAGTTGACAGAATATTTTAGCATTGCGTCCTCCTTCTAGGTAGAGTCTGGAAGTCGTTCCAGCCCCTGATTAATGCTTTGTATCTTAGGAATCACAAATCTCTTTGACATAACCAAACCTACTGTCTATTACCAGCCAGTGTTCGCTGGTGGTGGTTCACAGTTCTCAACTCTACCCATGGACAGTAGTATTTCTTCTCTATCAGGACCCTAATCCAAAGAGTCTCACTTTAACTCCTTTCCATTTTCTTCATAGCAGATCCTGTCAACAGTGTTTCTGTTTGGCTGAGTAGAAATTATAGTACATTAATTCCAAATAACTAGAAAATGGTAACTCCAACACCACTAGGTTTAGAGTCACTTATATTCATCTTTATTGGATACAAAGAAAGTTGTCATTTTTTTTTAATTAAGAAAAATGACTCTGGAACTTTAAATCATGCAGGAACATTGGGACCTGATTGCTATGTGGTGTCTGGATGGGTTTCAGTGAAATATCCCTAACCCAGATGCTAAAAGCCAGGGGTCATGAAGTGACACTGGTCTGCTGACAGCCCAGACCTAGTTAGATCATGTGAGATGAGCTCAGTAGATTCAAACTGCCCAGCTACAATGCTGTCAACCTGGTCAGAGAGAACATCCTCAACACTCTTGGAAGGTACAATGAACCCTTCCACAAAGAAATTCTCAGCAGCTGCCTGGAGACCACACCAATGATGGCTAATGCCATCACCAAAGCCCCACACTCCCAAGGCATGAGTCTTAGTCATAGGGGTAGCTTTACGACCAGCACAGTCTGAGTCGCAGAGTGTGATGATATCCCAGACGTCTCAATGTTGCAACCAAGGGAAAGCTGCAGCCAGGCTTCCTGGAGATTCTACACACCAGGGGGTAGTACATTCTGGGGTTGTGCCAGACCATGGAGGTGGAGCCATTGGCCACATGCTATTGACCTTCTGTCTAGGCCTGGAGGCCCTACCAGCTCAGGCCACCAGTCCTTCCCCTAGATTTACATGAGGGACCTGGCAAGAACCTTGCCTCATGCCTTTGATACAAATCACATGCAGGAGGTCCTTAATGGAGTGACTCCAGCCCCCACACTGCCAATGCTGAGTTTGCCCAGGCCTTGGACACTGCCCTGTGCTGACCAACCTTCATCCCTCTCCCCAGCAGGTGATAAAAGCTGTCTTTGTGGGAGAGGGTTTCATCATGCTGCTGGAGGGAGAAGGCAGTCCCATGGTAAACAATAGCCATTGGCTATCATTATTCCTTCCCGAAGCTAGAAGTTGCCTTCAAGTAAGTTGTATGTAGCCCAAGTCAGGAGGTACTTGGCAGGAGCTGAGGACCACAGACTTCCTGGTCAGAGACTGTGAATAGGCTCTGGTAGTCCTCTACAGAAACCACCTGGTTCTTAGAGATTCCTTTCCCAGCCTTTCTTCTCCGTTGTTCTTCTACCTCATTTAACTGAAAAAAACTCCCCACAATCCAAAGGTTATAATCTTATCAAGACCTTAACTTTTTTACTCCTTGTAAAAGAATTTGAGTGCACGATTGTCCCAGTTCTCTGTGTTAAGAATGTCCTGAGGTTTTGACAATAAAGATAAATTATCACTCTAAAAACAAATGAACAAAAACCTTTTTTGCATTACTCATTTATCTGAACGATCATAAAATCTCAGTGAGATAGATTTGGAATTTGTACACAGTGCTAGATCTTAGTAAAACAAGTACCATAAGAATGGTTGAACTATCATTTCACTTTCCATTTAACTCAGTAAGAGCTCAGCACTTGCTAACTGCTTACCACCTTGCTAGATACTAAGGAACATGAGGCTACCATAGTATAGTTGTGTTTGGCAGTTGATACATAATCTCTATAAGTATACCAGAGCATACAGTACAGAAGAGTACTATATAACACATGGATGGATGGACTTTGTCCTAAAGGGAGTGATAATTCCCTTGGGACAGTAGGAAAACCAACAAATAGTTTCAAAGCAGGGAATGTCAGCATAAGGCTAAAAAAAAGGAAGCAAGAAGATTTCCTAGGAATTGAGCAGTACTGCCAACCAGTCCCTACAGCCGTGTGTCACTTAAAACGGTGATACTTTCTGAGAAGTACAGTGTTAGGCAATGTCATTGTTGCGTGTATTTATACTAATCTAGATGGTACAGGTCATTTAGACACAGCCTCTTAATTCAATCAAGAGATGTTGTAAACAAAAAATGTATGAGGATGCTGTCAGTATAATGCTGCACACCTTTTTTTAATAAGTAGGAGTATAGTTTAAAATAATAAAAAGGTATAGCAAATAAATAAACCAACAAAACAGTCATTTATTATCATCAAGTATTATGTTCTATATATAATCACATGTGCTATAATAGTTTATAGAACCGGCATCACCGAAAACATGAGTCCTGTGTTGTATTGAAACTCTATATGATAGTCATGATGTCACTAGGTCACAGGGATTTCTCAGGTCTGCTATAATCTTATGGGACCTCCATCTTAAGCTTACATGTGCTCATCTTATATGTGGTCACTATTGACCCAAACATCATTACATGGCACATGGCTGAATGTTTTTGCACTTATCAATAACTAATGACTGAACAGCTCATCCTCAATGAAGAATTACATGTTTTAAAATAGGCTAAATGGAAATGTTTTCCTTTGTTTTTGTTTTCTTTCTGTACTATTGTGTTCTAAGAGGATCTATATGAATCTTATAAAGATGCTACAACACAACAGATTTTAAAAATTTTAAAAAAATAGTTTTTTAAAGAAAACAAAAATAGAACAAAGGTAGGAAGAGAGAAAATGTGGTGTGAAATAAACTGACAGAATGCATGCCTGAGGCGGTGCAGGTGAATAGAGGGTGTTAGAACTCTGGCTCTGAACACTTCAGAAACAGAGAATCAAGCTCCATCCTTTGATCTGATGTGACATGAACTGATGTAACACTTGGCATTGACCACCACACCATTACCAAAAAAAGTGGCCAAAACTGTTAGATGTTTCTTCCACTAAACACTATTTCTTCAGCCTTTCTGGTCATAAATTAGCTGAAGGGACATAAAAAATATCAGATTTTTAGATTATGAGAAGTATTTTAGATTATTAGAAGTATTATGAGATATTCAGGTTGGTAGGTAAATGTCTGATGGGAAACAGGATGTCCTAGCTGACTGTCTTTTCTCATAATGGATTTACTAATTCCCAAGGGAAAGGGAAGCTTCATAGTGGAGAAATCTGGTAGTCACCCTTCAATCAAGCAATTAAAGTTTACAACTATAGTAATTAAAAAAAGCCTTATTCCTGCCCCACATGCACATCTTGAACTTATTCTTAAGAAAACATCAGACAAACAAAAATTATGAAATATTCTACAAAGTAGATAGACTAAATGCTTCAAAATATCAATGTTGTGAAAAATGAAAATTGAGGGTATTACAGAATTTCACATCCAAGGACAAGAGAAAAAAAATTTCCATCAAGGACACTATTGTGTCAATTAGCAAAATTTGAAGAAACAAGACTCTGGTAACATATTTACTAGTTTTAAATTACTTAATACAGATAATGGCACTGTAGCTATTCACTATGTAAGTGAACACCTCTGTCTTAGGTAACGCATACTTAAATATTTAAGGATTTAAAAAAAGGACATGGTGGTTATAATTTATTCTCAAGAGAATAAACATCTACAGCAAATTCTGGAAAAAAAATGTTAAAAACTGATGAGTCCTGGTGAAAGGTATATCAAAGTTTGTTGAACTGTTCCTCAAACTGTTCTATAAATTCATATTTTAAAATTGACGGCTAACTTTTTCTGTAACTACTAATACTATGAGTACCTTAAAATCTTGAACACTCTCCTTCTCATGAAGTAAGAATTATTTCCATATTCCCACAAAACAAAAATATTTTTCTAGGATCAATCATTCATTCATTATTTACGTATCTCTAGACAACAGGAAATAGAAAGTAGGCAATGACATTCAAGTGTTCTATATACAAGAAATAGGATAAAAAGAGCAGTGAGGTTTAAGTTACAGGCATTATATGTATGGGGATTTTTTGAATGCATGGAAATTGAGATCTTTCATTTAGTTCCATTTTTAAACAAGCTTGAATATACAAAAGTTTTACAGAGTCAAAATTTTATGGCAGTTATCTGTAGTTTTAGATTATGATAAAAGGTATAGGGAACAGCAGAACACAAATTATTAATGTCCTAAACTTGATGTTTTCCAGCTATATTTCACATTTCTCCTTTAACTTAGATGTCACAATGTAAATATTGTATGGTCAATTTCAGCCCTAAAGAATGTCACCGAATCTGGCATAGGGGCCAAATGTTCAGAATAGAAAATTTTCTTGTCTGGCTTTATAAGGTCTGTAGACTACAAAATTCCAACTGTGCTTCAGGAAACAATATCAGAGTTAGTCTACTGCTTTGTACTATGGAGGCTAGCAAAAATCCATTCACTTAGAAAATCAAAAGTCGATCTGTGAACATTTTTGGAAAAAAGAGCTAGATTAGAAAATTAGAAGGTTAAAATCTAGTAATTAACAACTGGCTACAGGATCTTGGGCACATCACTAAACCTATTTGTTACTTCATTAAAAAATATTACATTTGATTAACTGTTGTCTTGTGAATCAACTCAAAACTCTAATGACTTATAACTCTGTAAGTATGCTGTTACCTACTATTTTTGTCTTGGTTTTGATGAATAACACAAAAATCTCAAAAAAGATTTCCTTGTTTAGTGGCATTCATAGTCACACTAACTAGATAATTACTGGAGCAGGGTGAGCCTGGAACTCCATGGTTAACCACATAATGAGAAATATTCAAACACGCTGGCAAAATTCAAAGTGAGTCTTATTCCTGGCAAATACTGGCTCAAATAAGGGAGGAAGAGAGAATTACAGCAAAGAGCAATTAGCAATTACATCAGTTGGGAATATGACAAAATATATATAAATATGTACTATATTACTTACAACAAAATGAGGACTAAATATTTAATTGGAATGAAAAAAAAATATATGAACACACAATTACGATGAATATTATACACTTGTACACTTTCCTAAACAAAGTCCCTCAGATATACGTAACAGTAAACATACTATGTTTTTGATTGACACTGCTACTATGAGTTTCCCAGACATCTTTGGTGTGTCTGAGAATTTTGTGTTATGAAATGAATCTAACCACAAAAAAAAGAAGAAATCTTCAGGAAATTTACAATGCAAAGCAGCACTTAAAAATAACAAGCACCATCAACACAACAAAACTCATGTACAAATATGCTGAGGTACAAAGTCAAGGTCATCTTAGACCTTATTTAATAAGGTGTTATTACCAGAAACCTTTGGGTTTAAATTAAAAGATTACAGTGTCCACATGTAACTGTGAGTAAAGGTAGTGTATATATACAGAATATAAAATAATAGAAATCACTTAGATTTCTTTTATGCGCAGTAATAAATGCAATACTGGCAGTCTCTTGGGAGGTATTAAACCGGAATAACAATACACAACAGAAGAAGAAAGATCTCATAGGTTGATTTCTTAACTTTAATACCCAAACATCTTGGGTACAGGGGCTTTCCAATAAAAGAGTCAAAATGTGTGGGTATAAAGACTAGCCCTTACACCAGTTGACAAATTTCAAACTTTATAAAAATGTGCAATTTAACATAAAATATCATTTTGCTTCAAGAGTTTGGTTTGTGTAACTGAGTAAATAACTCAACTCAATATGAGTTAATGAATCTTTAGAAAGTTAAAAATCAACATTACTAGAGGGGAAGGCCCACTCAAAAATCTAAAACCATCATTTCAGTATATTAGGTTCAGGACACACACAATAAAAGGACTCAGAAACTCCCTTCTCAAAGCAGAAGGATGGCCCTATAGCCTGGGTCACTGCCTCCTTCCTCTGCTCATCTTCCTCCATCACTCTGTTCCTATCCTGGTCATAAAATCTACTGCTTTCTATTATGGTTTATGCAGCTTCAATTTGCTGGATTCCTTGTCAACTTTCTTCTGCTATTAATGGTTTTTGTTTCTCATACTTATGGGGTCTCTCCATGCTGTGAGCTTGAACTTCTGATGCCTGCTACTGCGTTGGCTCTGAGGATTTAACTCTACTGTGTTTTTCCAATTCTACAGTTCACATCACTTTGCTTAATTTGAGTGCTCCATGACAACTCATGTTTTCCCAGGTATGAAACAATAATGTAGCTGCCTCCTGTACAAACCGAAGCTGGATCCTAGCCCAGACTCCCAGACTTGTCCTGGACTTGGCCTCTATAGTCCAAATTATACTATATGGATCAAAAGAACATAGGCAAACTATATTTTGATCTATATAAAGGAAAATATCTATTAATCAAAAACAACTCATAAGGTCGGGTGCAGTGGCACACGTGTAATCCCAGTTACTCAGGAAGCTGAGAGAGAAGGATCTCAAGTTTGAGGCCAGCCTCAGCAACTTAAGCCCTAATTCTCGCTCAACTTTGTGAGATCCTGTCTCAAAATAAAAACTAAAAAAAAGCTGGGTATATGGTTCAGTGATAAAGCACCCCTGATTCAATCCCTGGTAACAAACACACTCCTAAAAGGAATGCTCTGAGTATAGTACAGTGGCTTGGCTTCGAGAGTTAACTCTGGAACAAACAAGCCTGGGTTCAAATGCAGTTCCACCATTGTGTACCTAACTGAGCTTATTATTTAATCACTCAAGTGAAGATTATGTCATTTGCCACATGGAAATACCAATCATCTAAATAAAAATAGTACATAGCTGCAAATGATAGCTTGAGGTTTCAGTGAGACTATGGCATACAAGTGTTAAGAGTACCTGCCACTTAGGAGGTGCTATTAGAAATTAGATAAAACCTAAGAATATGCTTTTTAAAAACAGTGTCAATCTTCTAAAGACAATTTTATAACATGCCTGCAAATTCATTAACAATCCTCCCATCAAAAGGTGTGGCCCAATTCCCTTCCTGTTGCATATGGGCCAGCCTAAGTCACTTACTTCTACCATATAATAAAGCAGCAGCACTGCATTGCTTGAGATTTGAAGCTAAGTTAATAAAAGCAGTTGCTTCTCCTTGGTACACACATACGCTCATTCTCGCTCAAGTGTGTGTGCTCGCACTCTTGCGTGTGTGCTCTCTCGCTCTCACACTTGTACCATGAACCTTGGAAATTCTTGTTCTACATGTGCGAAATCTGGCTACCTTGAAGGACCATGCTGGAAAGAATACATAGAGAAAGAAATCAAGGCCAGCCAAAAGGCATCTGAATGAGCCTTCAAAAAATTGAAATAGACTTCAAACCACCTCAGCTGATGACCAGCAGCACAGGGACAAGTCCCAACTGAGCCTTAACCAAAGTGCAGATCCATGAGCTAATAAGTGGCATCACTTATTAACTGTGTTGGAAAACTAGGACACTACCTTATCCATTTCTTCTTAAAATATTGGATAGTAAAGTTATAATTTTTAGAATGCATAAAGTAGCATTCTCTATTAAATCTGAGAAGTTTTAGCAACAGTATGGTCCTATTTGTTCTAACCAAAATGTACAAATCTCAACTCCTTTTCTTGATAGTAACACTATTTTCAATGTTGAATTTGATAGCAATATTAAAACATTAAGAGTCAAAATGACCTTTAGCAAAAAACAGTATATATTCATATAGCTGGGGATTTGGCAATATGCTGAAACATGGGAGTTAAGATTTTTGTTAGCAGTCTATATTTAAAAGATAAAACCCACATTGTAGTTAGCTGTGATGCCATCCAGCACACTTCCTCCCTGGCTTCCTTCCCAATGAAAAAAAGAAGCCCATTCTTGCCTGTGCAGAATCCATCCATATCACCCAGCAGGACAAATTACAGTTCAGCGTTTTCTTTTTCCTCTTCTTTTTATTCATTATTTTAAGTTTAGAAAGCTTCCTTCCAATCCACATCTTGTGTTTCTATGGAGCCTAAGAGGATACCACATCTGGTAACTTTTTCAAGATATCAGTGACTGGGATAGGGAGGGAACTTAACCAATAAGAGTATATAATCAATACTGTATATAAGAAATTACAAACTGCACATTAGCTGCAACATCCAAAAAGGTTTGTCAGGCAGTCTAATAAAACATATTTTTAACTACATTTCCCAGTCAAAAGAGAACTCATGATCTTCATATATAACAAGACCCCGAAAGATTTTGTCCACACATTGTGTGAGGCAGTTTATTCAAATTTGCATGTCAGTTAGGAAGCTTTTAATGTTAAGCAATAGAAAACCCAATTCAGAGTAGTTTCAACAAAAGAGAAATACATTAGTTCAAGTAATTGGAAAAACAGAAGTAGGGGAAGCCTCAAGTTTGGCTAATCCAGAAATGCAAAGATTTCAAAGATCTAGGTTCTTTTAGTCTCACTGTATTGCCTAGGATGTCAGCTTCATTCATAGCCACTGGAGGAGCACAGTCAGGAGACCATTTCCCTCCTTGTTCCAGTTTGTCAAAGTAAAGATAATGCTTTTGCACACACTAAACCCAAATCCTTGCTATTTCCCCAACTATATCATCTAAAGCTATGTGCTTAAGAAGGAATGGCACATGTTCAGTAGTTTGAGCAGGGGCTTACAAGGTTATCTCTGGCAAGAAGGGACAGATTACACCATGATGGGCAAAGAGTCATCTGGTCAATCCTCCAGGACACATGGGTACTTCACCAGAAGAAATGCACCCAATGAATGCAAAAACGGAAACCAACTCCCAGGTCCACCAAAATTCAAATCATGTACTAAATGGCCTATTCAATCAACTATAAAAGAAATTCCTCACTTTCCAAATGGATTTTTGTTCTCAAACTTCACCCCTATGTCCGCTTTTATCTTGAAATATGATTACAGCATGAGAGGCACAGAATGCATTTTCCCACTGAAGTAATGCATTAGTTGGGTACCCAAATTAGCTCTTGGTATATATAAGCCATTTATAGTAGACACATTTAAGCTGGGAATGCCTCTTTCCCTCCTCTCCCACTAGATCAGAAAAAGTAGAAACTCATCTACAGGCCATCGTGCCCTGGCACCAAGAGGACAAAAACAAGACTTTCCCCACAGTCGACTCCCTGCAAGAACAGCAAAAATAGTAAGAACAAAATCTTCCACAGAAGCAGCAGCTCAGATGACAGGAATGTCAGCTTCCCCCTACCAACACCCTCTGTGCCTATGAAACAGACATTTATGTGAAAGTATTTTATCTGATATTTTATTGATCTGAAACAAAAACAAACCAAAAGAACAACTCTAGAACTAATTCTTTTCTAGTATAAGGCTATAAACTCCTAATGATATGGATGATCCTGTTACTAAAATTTCACTACTTTTGTGCATTCTACTTGAACACTTTGGTTCCTTTCAGAAACTCAGAAACACATGGTGTAACTGAGACCTTATTTAATAACCCAATGATGATGTTTAAAACAACACTGGCATTGGTGTACTGAGCTACCTCATAGGGTACGCTCCTCTGTCTAATCCTCACAACAGCTGTGCAAGGTAGGTGTTACTGGCCTCAGTTCACACACATGGAAATTTAGGCTTCAGGCACTTTGATGATGTGCCAAATTCACATGATTAGAACATAATGGGAAAAGGATTCCATCATAGTAAGCATGAATCCAAAATCCAAGCACAGAAAATTCCAATGAATATAAACTGCAAACAATTTATTAAGTTCAGTCAAATTTTTTAAAAATACCCTTCTCTCATATTTCCCTTGCCCCATACATCACTCATGGTATTTTGAGAAGGGAGGAAACACTATGTTCCAAGGAAAATGTTTCCCTTTGCTGTTTTCCCTTTGGTTTTGAAAGACTATCCCATGGTACCCACTATAGTTTCTCTAAGCAGGATATTGACCTATCCACAGCTGACAAATTGTCCACCTGTACTCAATTTCCTAACAATGCCAGATGAGAGTTCACTAGGACACTTATCATGACAGTTAGAACTAAACTGTGTAGAGGCATGAATGATTCTCTGCTCACCAAATGCTGAAATTCTACCCAAACAACAGTCTGACAAAAATGTTGGTATCAGAGATGATTTGAGATGTTACTCTCTAGATCAGGACTTCTTAGACTTGACTGGGCACGAGAAACACCTGAGATTCTGGTTAAACACAAGTTCTCCTTCAGAAGGCCTGGGGTCAGCCTGTGATCCTGCATTTCTAGCAAGCAGGAGGTGAGGTCCACACTCCCAAGTCCACACTCAGTGACAGACATTCAGTTCAGAGCAGAACTCGCTAAGAACAAGGAGAAAATGTGCTCTTTAGATCCCAGTGGTAAACAAAATACTCAAATTACAGTCATGAGTACCAATTTTAATCTTAAGGTATGGCATCCTACTCTGCATTGCTACTATCAATTGGTATTTTTACTTAACAACTTCTTTAATATTTATTTTTTAGTTGTAGTTGAACATGATACCTTTATCTTATTTATTTATATGGGGTGCTGAGGATCGAACCCAGGCCTCACACGTGCTAGGTGAGCACTCTCCCACTGAACCACAACCCCAGGCCCTACTTAACACCTTTTGCCAAATTTATAGATGCTTCACAGATACTATTTGGCAAAGAGCATCTAGTATAATATTGGTCATACTTGGGGAATGTTACATGCTATATATTTCTCTTTTGCAAGGCACCTGAACATTTGAAATTAAGATATAATGTAGTATAAAAATAAGTTATTTAACAGTTTATCAAAGTAAATTTGCAGTGGAACTTTCATTATTAATGTTGTTAATACTGTTACTGTTCTATCATCTTACAGAACACAGATATGGAAAAAACAAAAATATGTTTGGAGAATCAAAAGCATGTCACTTTGATCAGAATTCTGCCCTAGCTCATGCTTCCAAAGAATGAACTCAAGGATTCAGCCCTATCATCACAAACTATTTTTTCTTATAAACATCTTCTAAATCTGGTTTGAAGTTTTGTTGTTGTTGTTGTTGTTGTTGTTGTTGAAAATAAACTTCAGAATAAGGAAATAGCTAATTTTGCTAATTTGATTTGCAATCAAGGTATCCCTAGTAATTTGGATATTAAAAAAAATTTATAATGATCAACAATCAGACAAGAAGGAGGGAAAATAGCATACAATTGTAAAGATCAAAAAACAAAGTATGCACAATATTAAAAAAGGTATTTTATATTATTGAACAAGCTGGAAGTCACTGGTTGAACTATGGCAAAACGGGATCCCTTAGGGAAGAACTGACTATCACACAGAACAAGTAAAGGTCTTGAAGCTTAGACGACTCCTTATAGCCTCTGGTGAACACCAGTAGACTTGCCACTGTGTTCAGTTAACATACACTTTACCCCCATTTGTAACTATGACTGGCCCTGTGAATGTCATCAGAATTAAATAATATATCTGAAAGTGCTATTAAACTATAAAGTAGTATATGTCAATAATTAATCATAAGTTGACCCTTTCCACTTTGAAGGTATGCTTCTTGAATCTGAATGTTCTGCAGGAACATCTAGGCAGCTCTCGCCCCCTATAAAGATGAGCCAGAATTTACTTATTCACATCCATTGTTAAGTTTTTTTTTTTTTTAAAGAGGAATAAAATGACTGAGTTTTGTTTTTTTCTCTTCCCAAGCCACCCTTCTTCCTCCCTGAAACATCGACCTGACACCAAGAAGTACAACTGCCAGAAGGTGAGCACTACATTATGATTAGCACAAGAACACAGGTCACAGAAGGCAGGAGAGAGCAAAGGAGCCCAGGTTCCTTCAGGCATTCTCTTAGGCTGCCTAACTCCAGATTTCCCCTTGCAAGAGGCCAATAAAACCATTCCTGATTCAAGCCATGGTTAGCTGGGTTTCCTGTCACTTGTACTTGCTGTAATTTTAATTCGACTAGCTTTTCTAGTGCGTCCAGAAAAGTGACAACTATTGAGTCTTATTTTTTTTTTTTACTTACCTATAAGCTGGTGAGGAATATGTCCACAATCCAGAATGAATGATATCAAAATTCAATAATGTATCTGAAAATGTTACTAAAGACAAAAAGTATTCCTATAAAAAAAAAATCTTAAAAAAAAAAAAAGACAAGCAGAATCTTTCAATCACAGGTTCCTGATATATTGCTCAGGTCAGGACCACAACCATGGCTTGACACACATCTGAGCACATTCTTCCACAGAAGTATAGCCAGAGACAATGAGGCAGTCTCCAAACAAGACTTGGTCATCAAAGAACAGGGGTTCTGAGCACAGCCTGTGTGGTAGGAATTTTACAAATCTGCCTCTGGTTCAGCTCTGACAGCCTGGAATAAAGAAAGTCTAAGTAAAACCATAGAAGTTCTTCCAATTAACTTTGCAAAGTATTAGAATTTAAAAAAAAAATTCTTTGGGATCCTTCTAGAGGGTATAACACAAAGGGAGATAAGTGTTACTCTCATGCTTTTAGGCAAGTGAAAAAGCAGGAGATGAACAGAGTCAGAGACTGCAGACCCCTGCCTGGTAGGACTCTTGGAATCTTAAGAGCCACAGATTTTTATTTCCATTGTCCCTCTACATCTGCTCAGTGAGAACAGTCCCTTCACCTGCTCTCAAGGTGAGGCTGCAGTCAGTCTCTCAGATTCTTCCAGGCACTCAGGAAATGAAAAGATTCTAAATCTCCACCCTGGTTGGTGTAGGGAAGAAGCTATGTTTTATAAAGGGTTAAAATTCTACTTGGCTTATCTTTTCCACACATCTCCTTTTTCATTTACTTCTTCTGTTACTAATCATTTCCAAGATTACTGTAGGGTCTGAGATAAGGAAATTCCTCTTGCTTGATACTTAAAGATGGCATCTTGTTCTCTAGCCATGGAGGTGCTTAAAGCTAACTTTAATGGGAATTTTCACAGGCTCTTTAGAGATTCACTTCCCTAGTAAGCTACTCCAGTGTGGGTAGTACCTCTTCTGTAGCTAAACACTCCTGACCCTTCAGCTTCTGTGCCAGTGGTATTCCCTACAACATCTTCCTGGTGAGGTTCTCTACCTTCTGGGCACCATTCCTTTAGAAAAGGACCCAGGTGGACATTTCAACTGGGGGTTCCTGAACAGGTCCTGGGGTCCCTGCACCTTTGGCATACCATCAGTTAGGAATGAAGCCACCACTTCCTGGGAACTCTGCTTCTGCTGCACACATCACAGGACATCCCAGCTTCCTGAAGTAGAGTTGGGCACTAGACCTCTGTGTCCCATAACTATAAGAAAATCATACTGTGCTCTTCAAGTAGTTCCAGAGAAGGGCCCCACCACTCTATGCAAAGATGTTAAGACTCACAGCAAAGCTCAAAGGATCCTTTTCTCCAAATTCTTTTTTTTTTCCACAGCCATACACTTTTTATCAAATGTCAAATATAAGAATTAAGTAATTATTTTATGCAAACTTCCTTTGAAAATCTGTAAGTCTGTCTGGTAATGTACCTCTATATAAGGTACCAATGGCAAGACATTTTTCCCACCTGAACAGCAGAAAGAACAACATACCCCAGAAAGGAAGAGGTGATATTAGCAGGAGGGAGTTCTCAAAGATGCTTAAACAGTATCTAAAGAGTCCCTCAAATTTCTAGATGAGAAAGTGACTTTGGGGGTCTGGAAATCTTGCAAATTGAAAATTGAACCAATAACCCAGTAAAACATAAGCAGTTACTGTTATGCTTTCATTAATATCTAATAGATGATTAATTGGGTTTATCAAAATGAAATGATAATGAAATCTCAATTATGTTTACCAGTAAAGGACACAAATTATCCAAAGTTGTACCTCTTTAGTCTTAAAATATATAAAGTGACTCAGTGTAATTACCAATCCTTTTCTAATAATATTTTCCTTAGGATAATATTAGGGTTAATCAGAATACCTAGAGTGTATACCTCTAAATTAAAAAGAAGATGAGTAGGAAAGGAGTAAATACATTCAGAGGTATCCTGAGTTGCCAGGGCAGTTAATCTAGAACTTAAAATCAAACTACAGAAAGGTCACAAGATGGGTAACATACACATTCAATAACCATCTTGTCTGTTTCCCCAATAGGCAATTATAGAATATATTTCTACACCAAGCCACAAAAATATTTTCTCAAAATACTTTGCACAGAAATCATAAAAAAGCTTGGCGTAAATGTTTGGTGGCTTCTTTCAATGTTAGATTTTTAAGAAGAGGGGAGGGGACAGGAGGAGAAGACAAAAGGAAGAAACAGCATTTCATCAGCTAGAACAAACAACAATTTATCCACCACTTGGACCATGAATCCTGGATATAAGTTTCTAAGGTACAGATCAAACACTTTAGTAAAGTGAAACATTTGACAGCCACAAGACTGCAGTCACCATATGGTTCTCCTCATCCCATTATGTGCAGAGCTCTCTAACAATGTTGAGCATTTCAAAATAAATAAATAAACACAAAAGTCTGTGCCTTTAAAAATAGCTTCCTAAATTGGAGACACAAAACACATGCACACTGACTGTGGGTACATGCCCACACAAGCCGGACTTGGAAAGACTACAATGAAAGAATGAAAAACAGAAGGAGAAAAGTGGGAGTGGCACTTTCAAACAAGATTTAAGAAACAGGCAGCATAATAGAGACACCACATCCTGGGTTAATCCGTGCAGAAACGACTGTACAAGCAGAAGATAAGCTTGAGAGGAGAGTTTCCTCATTCATGGTTTCTCTATCCCAAGGTAACAACAGCCAAGTACCCAGGATCCAAATATTCTTCCCAAATAGATTAAAGATTAAAAGAAGAGTACGAGTGCTTTTTTCTGGTATAACGAAAGTTTAGTTGTCTTTGCTAGGATGACTAAAACAAAGAAAATACTTCAATGCTATTACATTTTAAGGGGTTTCCAAATGCTAAATGGGAAGACTTCAATTGCCCTATGAAGTTAAATTATGGTTAACTCTTTATATAATTAAATGTCTATGTCTTCTTCTCATAAGCTGTGTTATCAGAAATAAGACCCAACTGGATTAGAAAAAGGGTATAGAATGAGAAACAAATCTAGAGTATAATATGAGCACAAGAGTATTATGTGAAGCCTGAAGTTTATTGATTATTAAATGAGAATGAGTAGTCTATGCAATGTAATTAAAGGTACATATTTTATTTTTCAGATTTAAAACTGTATTTTTTATTCTCAATTTCATCAATGACGATGATGCTTCAAAATTTTTCCCAAGAAGTGACACAAAACAGGGAGGCCCTGATCCCTCCACCCAGCCTGCCACAGTTTTCATCCATGACGTAAGTTGTTTTCAAAAGATGTTTCCACTGATGACCAGGTTCAGGAGCTGCTGACTTCCTCCACTGCTTGCCAGATGGTTTCCCACAACACTCATATGCACAGAGTGCCCAAACCTTCCCACCACATAACCTTCCTGGAGAGGCAGGAGTGAGTACCACATGTTTTGCCAGCTAAGCACAGGTGGATCCAAGGGGTTTGGGTAAATTGCCACGTAAACTACAAACCTGGGTGCCAAGAATAGAAGACAGGTGGAACATGTGAAGGGATCCTAAGTCATGTACTACAACTACCAATTGTACCTGCGCAAGGCAGTGGCAGGGCTGAAAACCTTTACCTAAAACTTTCTAGGAAAGCTAGCCTGGAAAGTTTATTCTGTGGGTGGTCTCCCTCATGCTCAAGAATATGCCCACAATAAAGTCTTGTTTGGGTGACACTGCTTGCCTCTTCATGAATTCAATCTCAACTGGAGCACAAAATCCTGCGTTGACTGGTGACACAGCACTTCTATTACTGTTATTTTCACAACTGTCATGTTATTGCAGTAATTAATATGAAATATTCTCAATTTTATTACCCACTTTCCTTCATTTCTCTACTAATTTATTCATGCAAACATTCGCTTGTAATAATTATTGAGCCCACTTATGCTATGCACTAAGGATTGTGAAATACAAAAATACAGCTTTGAAAAGCTAATAGCCTAGAATGGGAAACAAGGAAGCAGTGGCTGCAAAAAGAGGCACATGTGCAGGATCAGGGGTAGGGGTTATGCACAAGTTCTCATTTCTCCAACTTCTTTTGTAGACATAATCTTAACTCATGGAGCAGGGAGGAAATTATTAAAACCCTAATATTCTGAGCACAGACCCCAAGATTAAATCTGTCATCCCTGATGATATATAGTTGATTAGTGGCAGAGTAATGTGTGCCTTATATTCTTTTCACTTCACTGAGCTGTATTTTCCCATTCACGAAGATTTTTGATCAAAAGTCACCATCACCCCCAACTAGTTATTGAATTCATGTGCTTCCTATATCCACATTCAGAATTCCAGTAGGACAGCTAGAACAATACTCTCTACATGCTGATCCTCAGAAATTTTGATGACTTTCTGTCCTTTCTTTCTCATTTCTAAACTGTGTCTCTTAACCTTTCTTGTCATTTCCTTCCAGTGGAAATGGACTTAAGTCATTAGTAGTCAATGAATGAAAACAAAACAAAAAAAAAAATGAAGGCAACCTTAAAGAAAGAATCCTTAAACTTTAACTGGAAAGAGAGGCCAAGGGCAGACCACACGATCTATGTAAGCATGTGCAGAAAATATGTGGTTCCCTAACTGTGAAACCCTTAACTCTATGCTACCCTGGGAAACTTCTCACAGACAAAACATTCTGATGGCTTCACTTCCAAAGCTATGGTGCCCCTCCCCCAATTCCATTCCACCTGTGCGTTGGGCTATGCATGTGCTTCTACACAGCATATGGATTCTCACAAACTAGTGTTTAAATTCATGGCCTAATGATGACCTGATTTTTTTTGCAGCAATGCTTACTTGATTAAAAATCTTTTTTAGAATTTTGCTTTTAAAACCTTTCAAAATCACACAATTCTATTCAAAAATCCTCCATGGTGATATAACCTTTACATGTAAGTGTGGTTGCAGAGGCACTGCCTTGTTGCAACCAATGACCTCATCACAGGACTAAACGCAGAGATCCATCAATCACAGCTTATAGTTGGTAATCTAAGGATCTTGATAATTCCTATTGACAATCTGCAAGATAGATGAGTGAAGGGTTAATAAAAGAGCGGCTTTTTCCAGTTAGAAAACTATCTCAGACTTCACTGGTTATTGCTTAGTTCAAGGGCTTGCAGAACACTCCAAAGAAAATATTCCCTCTAGTAATACTTGGAACAAATTGGTGATTTGGATGTTTCAGCCAATTAAGACACCAGGGAATTACAAGCCTCAACCAGACACAGCCTCTGTAATATAAAGCTGAACCATATGTGGTGTCAGTTTCTCAATCACATCAATTGGGTGGAAGGAAGCCAACTAAAGAAGAAAATCTATTGTCACAATGATTTCTGCACTGACTGCAGTTGCTAAAACAGCTCTGAAATAGCCCTTTCCAGAGAAGGTTCCAGAGCAGGAGGTGGCCTGCCACCAACTCGGGGAAGCCTGGGGAAAGGAAGGCAGACTAAAAGAAAGAACTCTGCAAGCTATCTTCCAGGGTAAGATCTTAACAAGTTTTATAGCAAAACAAACCAAATTAAATGAAGCAAGCTGTGCTCCCAGAACTAAAAGGAATATGTTAGTTCCTGGTTCTTTCTTCATCAAAAGGATTTCAGTGTGAACCCACCAACTATCTCAGCTTCCCAAGTTTCATTTCTAAATTTTATTTGACATAATAATGTTTGCTGGGAAGAAAAACAGAGCTCCAAAGCGGTAAGGCAAAGGGGGCAGATTAGGCACACAAAGTCACAGTGTTGGAGATCTGGTGGCTCCAATCATGGTTGTGTGGCTGTCACCTGTGTGGGTGCCCAGCTCTATACCTTGAGGGAGGACCAGTGAGCACTGCATTCCCAAAACTATATTTAACCCTCTCACTTTTGAATGACCCAGTAAATTTGTAGATTTTCTACCTTAGGCTGTTATACATGAATAAATGTGTTTGTCCATTCTTCGAGAGTAGTTTCTGGTGCTAAATTATGTAAAGCTTTCCTACTCTTTCTTGAGAAGTCATTACTCCATTATATCCATACTGGTAGAATACAGGGTAAGAATCAAACTATACACTGCACAACGAGACCACACAGTCCACCCAGGCACAGAGCAAAGCCTTCTGCAAAGACAGAAGATCACGACTCTCCAAGCGTCTGGAAGTCTTTAAGATTAAATCACCACAGTTTATAAACAGTAGAGAAATAATTCACTCATCCCTACCAAAGCTGATGAAACTAAAAGGATGACGAGTCTTCAGAAAGAAATTTGGTAGTAAGATCCAATTTACTTACTAAGGTTTTCTACAAGAAAGAAATGGAGTTGTAGTTACACTCAAGTAGTAATTCGTTTTACTTATTACTGTTATAAAAACAGACCCAAACTTGATGCACCCATCTACCACCCACATTGATAATCCACTCATTCAACAGAAATTCACTTGGACACCAATGAATAAATAAAGAAAGGAAGAAATAATTCTTTAAAATGTTGAGAAAATACTCAACCATCTGAAATTCTTAGATTGTCTCAAAGATAACACCCTAAAAATTCAAAATCGGTCAAAGTTATGCATTAAGGAAATCATAAATTATTTTCTAGAGCCAAATTATTGAAAACATTTGTATCCCATAAAAGTAGTAAACTATCTAGCCTCATCTCAAAGAGTATGAAATGCTACCCAACAGAGTTCTTGCCCCTATCTAGTGGTCTTGTGGAAAGATTCCCTTACAGACATCTGTTGAAACATCACCACACAGATGAACATTTTACTCATAGATGTATCTGTGCTTCAAGGACAAGGTCATTGGGTACTCATTAGCAGCAGGAGTATTTTATCTAGATAAAGAAATTAAATAAAAAGTACAGTTCCTGCTCTGGAAATGAGTTAAATCTAGAGTCATTACGAACAAGCCTGTCACTTACTGTTGAAGAAATGTGGTTTTAATTAAAGTAAAATAAGAATGAACACACAAACACATTGCTCAAGATGTTTCAGATGTCATAATAAGGTATTGCTTCAAATTACACTGGAAGGAAATGTACATACAGAGAAGGAAAATACTAAGTAGGAAAATAAGATAGTAAAAAGGATAATTGAGTTACAAGAGGGCAATAAAAGAGATGGAAGGTGTCTGCTGTTTTTTTGTTTGTTTTTGTTTTGGTTTGGTTTGGTTTTTCTCTTTTACACTTTACTTTTACTTTTGGGGGAGGTGTGCTGAGGGAAGAAAAGAGAGGGCAGCTTGCCTAGGCATTCAAGTACTATTTCATGGTCACATTGTACCCTGGCTGATAGAACAATGGGATGATTCTTTTAAACTGGCTGTCAAACCAGGCTCCTCCATCTCCCCCCAACAGTTTACCAGCACTCAAAACCTGATGATCTGGAATCTCAACTTGCTTCCTTCTAAGGAAGGAGAGGTTGTTTCCAAATCATGTAACAAACCAACACTGCTATTTCTTCCCCTTGGCCCCTCTCTGTTGGGGAACTAAATCTCTTTACTATCAATCAATAGGCTCCCTATTCATCTCAGATCTCTGGCTCCTTCCACCTGAAAGGACTCAAAATCTGCTTATTCCAGACTCAAATCCTACCCATTTCTGGTCATCACAGGTCTGGTTACTCAAAACACACCCACCTCTTTCTACTTCCCTATTTACAGAGAGTTCATCATATTCCAAGAAGCCACTGTTTTCTACAAGCTCTGAGTTTATGTTAGGCTTTTATACCTACCTAGATTGTAAACCTTATTCCAAAGCTACATCAGACCATTTTTTCCTATCTCCCAAGAGATTAGGAATGGGAAGCAATTATTAATAATAATTTTAAAATCCTGATGTTTGACAGCAAATAAAAAAATAGTTTCTCCTAAAACAGTCAGCCCTTGCATTTGCTGCAGTGTGTTCCTGGCAGGGATAGGGTAGACTTTATTGCTGCAGTAGACTAATACTGAAATTAACCATGATGTTGATACTGAAAAACTGAAGACAGTTTGGGCATGGTGTGTGCACCTCTTTATTCCCAGGGACTCAGGAGCCTGAGGCAGGAGGACCAAAAGTTCAAAGTCAGCCTCAGTAACTTAGTGAGACCCTGTGTCAAAATAAAAAGTAAAAGGTGGTAACCAGAATTACATTACAAAAGTAATATAGTACCCACTCTACTCCTCTACAGTCATTGAAAAAAAGTCAGTCCATATTCTAAATTTCAAATATCTGTATATAACATATGTGTGTATGTATGTATGAATACACATATATTCATACAAACTCAGGACCCAGCATGCTAGAAGGGAGCATGGATACATTAAAATACCAAAAAGAATGTTCTGAAATATTACAAATTTATCATCAACTCATCCATTAGATATAATTAACATGATTTAATAAAGTTCTCTTTCCTTATATGTTTGTGTGGGGTATGGGTAATAACCAGGAACTGAATTCAGGGGTGCTTTACCACTGAATTACATCCCTACCCCTTTTTATTTTTTTGAATTGAAACAAGGCCTCACTAAGTTGCTCAGGTTGGACTTGAATTTGTGATTCTCCTGCCTCAGCCTCCTGAGTTGCTCGACTGACAGGCATGTGCCACCGCACCCAGCTTGCTCTCTGTCTTTCTAAAGGACCACTTGGATTGTTTTCTTTCACTTTTTTAAAACTTCTTTAAAACTTTCCAAGGAAAATTTGCTTTCAGCAACTTTCCAAATGATACCAAATTATATTCACGAGTCCTTCTACTGATGAGAACAATGTTCTCCAATTGACATTATTTTGCAAATGGGCAAATAAGGCCAAGGCACCCTCTAAACACCCTAGCAGCAATATATGATGACTTTGGTACTCATCTGTTTTTTGGTTTATCCTATTTGACTCTTCCCCTTCAAAACTACCCAATAACCTCAGGTGTAACCCTGTAAAAGGAATGAAAGTGGTATCACTAATCAAATAATTAAAAGATATCTAAAAAATCAGGGAAAAGAAGCATTCACACTCCTGTGATCACTCATGGGCATTGTGTGGGGACTACTGATGTGAACACAAAACTCAAGACTTTATTAGACTTTCAGCACCTTTTCATTTTTAGTGCCACCAAGAATGATGGCAGTACTGGCAGGCTGGAATCATACACCAAAAATTATTAGATGAAAATATGAGAAATGATGTAGGAACTTCTAAAACTTAATATCCAAAGAGAAAGAGAAATACCAAGGGTGGTAAAGCAATACTGTGCTACCAATCTCAAAATGAATACTCTTAAATCAAGAATTCTTGGGTATCCAGAGAAAATGTACCTCGCTGGCTTAAAATTCAAGCCACTCATATTCTATCCTAGATCTTCCCTGCTATTCTGTTTTTGGATATAGATCTCTAAAGCTCTCTAGTGATTTGATTTTATTTAACAAATAATTATATAGCCTTCATGTGGCAGGCATTATTCTAAGAGCTAGACAAATATTAGTCCAGTTAAGCCCCTCAATGACCCTAGATCAGTCCTCATATTACTAACGGGGAAACAATAACACAGAATATGATGTGCTCAAGGTCACACAGCTAATGAGAGGCTGATCCATAATCCACTAAGTTCAAACTCTGTGCTCTTAACACTATACCATGTTTCCTCTCCTAAAACATCCCAAGCTAAACTCAACACATTCTCTCCACACACACTGACATCCCGTTCACTTGGTCAACTACAAACCACACCCATCCCTTCCCTCTCACCAGCCTTTTTAACCTTCATACTATCAAATGATGCCCTGTCAGTTCTATTTCCAACCACCATGTTTACATCCAATCTTCTCCATCCATTAGTAGAGTTATTCTTATTTTTACTCAGCATTAACACAATAGTCTTATCACTAATCCTACCTGCATGTCCTTGGAGATGTTCTAAATACTACTAGTGAAATTCATCCAATTTATATTTATCTATACAGGTCCTCTGCTAAGTTCTATGAATGCAAAATGATCCAAGGCTCTGAGAGAGTGACAAAATATTTCCCCAAACTCTCATCATGTCACCAGAAAATACTCATTAAATCTAGGCTGCTTGATAAGCCTATCTAACTCTTTACCTTGGCTTCCAAGTTTTCCATAATATACATTTTTCCCTTTACTTCTCTATACGAACCAATTTTTCCTAATCAAGCCACCAATATCTTCATCTCTCTTTATGTTTCCTCAAGTCTTCATGCTGTCTCCATGACCTCTCTGTACTGTGGCTGAAATCCTGTCAAGGTTGGGCTTTCTTAAGATAACCCCAACCAGATGCAAACTTCCTGCAGAGAAAAAAATTATAGCTATCTTAATCAGATAGGAAAATACCAGTTTACAAATGTTGCATTTTACTGTTTACAAACCAACTCTGACTTCTAATAGCAGATGTGAGTTCGTACTTTAGGATGAAGACATCCTCTGATACTCACCCCAGGAACAGCTAGCTAGTCTCCTCAGTCCTTTCCTCCCACATTTCTCTTCCTTCCTTACCTCCCTTTCTCCTCATCTATTTAGCAGGCCTTTATTATTTAAGACCTGATGTGAATGCTACTCCTCCAAAAGTCTTTCCAAATTCCCCCCCCCCCCCCGCCAGCTAGTAGCAGTTCCTCTCTCCTCTGAACCCCACAGCACCTGGCCTGTGTGTGGCTTCCAGAATCCCTTACAGCCTGTACTGTTGCTGATATTTATGTGCATCCCACAGATAATTCAGTACCTCAAGAACAGACACTTGTCTTACTCATTTCCTACCACAGCTTTTTTCTAGCACAGAGGCCATCAGATGGTGAGGACAGAGGGTGAATGAAGGGTCAGTGAGTGATTGCATTTACACATGCTGGTTCAGGCAAAGAAGCTAACAAAATTAAAGAAAGTAAACAAGATAACTCAGAGGAAGTAGAATGATAGAACCAAGCAGAAACACAATACAGATAAAAAATCATTCCTAGCTTTTTTCAGAAATACAATTCCCTTCCTCTAAGGTCTCATCATGGTATATCTGTCCTTAGACTATTGGAGGCAATATGGGCAATATGATTCCTGGTAATATATTGAATTATCGCTTTGCGAGAGCCATAAATAGGAAGAAATAAAAATCCTTGATCTGCTAAACTGGAATGCTGATAACATTCCCAGAGGCAGATTGTTATATACAGATGTGGTTCTATGAACTCTTAAGTACCATGTTCACCAAAAATCTTTTGCAATTTCCTATGAGCTACTGAGGATGGATATAATTTAAAAAATCAGTCTCCTGTGAGGTTTAAGGCCACACTTCTGGATGCTGACTGGATTTTCAGTTCTGCTATGTATAAACATTAACAATAGGTAGGACTATATAATTTTTTTTTTTTTACCTGTGATATCCGGATAATAGAACTTACCTCATACCATGACTCAGGGGATTAAACAAGAGTACATATGTAAGGCACTTAACATAGTGCTTGGCATACAGGAAGGGGTTAAACAATACTTATTACCCTACAAAAATATGTAAAAAACTGTTATTTGACTTTAAGAAACTTATAATCAAGTTGCAGAAGACGACACATATACAAATACATCATGGGAATTCAAATCATCATCCATGTCTTGAGCTTCGACTTATATAAAAAGATATTAATATTATATATTATATAAAAAGACACAAGGTTAGGCACTAAAGAGAATAAAGAAACTGACCTTATCTTTTGAGATCTTCAGTCTACCAGCCCAGACTAATAATTACCCTCAATTAATTGTAAGTCAGATATTGTTAAGAGATACACTAGAAAGGGCTCCCCAGAAAATACACTCTGCCAGTGACTGCCAACTGAGGCTGTCTGGCAACATCTGGGGACATTTTTCATTGTCTGAACTGAGAGGTGGGTAGCAGGAGTCTGCTAATAGTTTGTAGTGGGTAAAGAACAGAGATGCTGCTAAATATCCTACAATGCAAGAGACAGCCCTCTAAAATCAGGACTCCTCCTGCTTAGAATGTCAACAATGCAGGGATCCAAATCCCTGCTCTTCTCAACTGTGCAGGGACTCTGGAGTATCAGCTCCCATCCCCACGCACTGCCTGATTCACCTCAGTGAGACAGCTTCCTGGGGCTCTAGCAGCCTGGAGCTCTGCCAGAAGTGTCTCATGGTTGTTTCTCTTATGAACTTATCTTCCATTTGCTCCAGGCCTCCCTTTCCACTTGTCACCACATGCCCAGTCAGGCCACAATCAGACCTTATAAAGCTGCTTAAATTCCCAGCTTTACCCCCCAAGCTCCAGTTACAATAATATGAGGTTTGCTATGGAAATATCAAGCTATTCTCATTTTTATAGCCTGCTTTTCTGAGGCTGGCAGTAAAATCTTTGAAACATTTGCCTAAAAAGAACAAAAGGCAAAGGAAATTACTATTACCTAACTGCAGCCAATTAAAATAATGAAGCTTCAAATGACTAAATTATCCAAAGCACAAACATACTTTTTAGACTCTTGTTTCCACAACGATCATCACTCTTGACCACTTAACATCTTTAAATGCACAGTAAAATATGTTTTTTGATGTTTTGACACTACTGGCCCTACCACAAAGCATACTCCAGCAGTGGTATACTCTAAAATAGTCAATGTTTTCTACTGATTTAAAATACTCACTGTTAACCTTATAAATTCATAGATAGAAGCCTATATATCCCCCATCCCAACCATGTGTTAAAGCAAATTTAAACCACAAAGTTGTCACACTCCTTATGGTGGCTACTTTTAGACAAAAGAAAATAATGTTAGCAAACTTAGGGAAATTGAAATCCCTGTGGTTTATAGGTGGGATTGTAAAATGTTTTAGCCACTATGGAAAACAGTAAGGTAGTCCTCAAAAAAAATTTAAAAATTACCACAGGATCCAGAATTCCCATCTCTGGGTATGTATCCAGAAAAATTAAAATGAGGATCTCAAAAGACTTATTTAATACTCAGGTCCATAGCAGCATTATTTACAATAGCGAAAAGGTAGAGCAACCTGAGTGACTATCAGTGGATGAATGGCAAAAGTAAAATGTGGTAAATACACACAATGAAAGACTGTTAAGCCTTAAGAAGGAACTTCGGAGACATGCTACAACATGGATGGATCTCGAAGCACTATGCTTTGTGAAGGAAGCCATTCATGGAAAGACAAATGCTGTTATGACTCCACATCTATAAGGAATCTATAGTAGTCAAACTGAGGAAAACAAAGTGGAATGGTGGTGGTTGCCAGGAGCTGGGGGTAGGGAGAAATGGGGAGGTGTTGTTCAACAGGTATGGAGTTTCAGTTTTGCAAGATGATAAAGTTCTGGAGATTGGTGGCACAATAATGTGAATATACACGACACTGCTGAATTGTTCATTTAAAAATGGTTAAGAGAATAAACAGTATAATGAACTTTACTATAAGTAAGGAAATTTTAAAAAGTCATTCTACATATTCTCTTCTTGAAATCACCTCAAAATTTTCTGCATATCTAAGAAGTAACATCTATACTTCTATCTGAAAACTAAGCTCAGTGCAGTACATTCAGTTTAGATCTTGTTTTTCAAAGAAAAATAAATTTTTTAAGTGACACAGAACAGAGTTTTCGCAATATACATGGCAAAAATGACACTTCTGTAGACTATTTATCTTTGCATGATCTACCACAAGAAGAATGATTTTGGAAGGCAGTGGAACCGACACAAATGTCTGTGAACACGGACATGGCTGGGTCGGTTATGACACATCCACACAATGAAAGGGTAAATGTATAGTCGTGCAAGGATGTCGATAAAGCAAATGTTGAATGGAAAAGTAAACTGCCAGGTAACACCCTTCATACCTCTCAAGTCACCATTTAAGCACTTAGGACCAGCAGTATAAAACAGTGTGGGTTCTGCTCACAGAAAGTATACATATCAATCAGGTACATGACTGCAAATAAGTTCCATGAAGAAAAATGGTGGAAGAAAAAAAGTGGAGCCATACAAGGAACAAATCGTACTAGCGGAGCACAGAGGATTTGTTTACCATGGAGCAGATTCACAACTTACACAAACTGAAGCCTGAATAAGCAAGATTATTAAGCCAGGTGATGAATCAAAATAAACAACATTTGTAAAAAAAATACCATGCATGATCATGTGTGAAGGCTAGTAAGTATTCCACAACTGGAAGCTTCATTAAGCCTATTTATAACAGCAAACAATCTCTTGACCTGCATCAGGGGTAATTTCCGCTGGCTATATGGCTGACGCTATAGAGTCCCAGGACCTCATCACTTCATTTACTCTCACTTCTGCATAATATCATCTGGCCTCAAAAGGGCATTCGACTACCATCAATATACTGATGATTTCAAAAATTTTTCCAGCCCAGACCTCCCGCCCTGTTCCTACTCAACAGTTCCATTAGCTAACATCAAATGGTTCCATTAGTTACACCTGTAGCCACACACACACCCCAAAATTCTTGAGAAACTGACCAATCTTCCTGTTTACAGTCCCTCTATCTCAGGATCCCATCAGACCAGAAACCTTAAATAAGTGGTTTTCATCTGGCCAACTCTGCCTACCAGGGACAAAATGTCTAGAGAAATTTTTGGTTGCCACAACGTGGGAGAGAAGGGGTACCTCAGAGTGAACAGGGGCTGGGATGTTACTAGAGAGCCTGCAATGCACAGGACAGACCTCCATGGCAAGAATGTATCTGCCCCAAAGCATCCAGAGCACTGAGGGAGAGAAACCCCACCAATGACACTACATTGTTTCCTATCCTGCTTCAGGACCTGTTTGGTCAATCAGCAAATCCTGTTGGCATCTCCTACAAAATAAGCTCTTATCATTTCAACCACTTCTCTGCTTTCATCCTAATACAAATCATCTTTTAACAAAATAACTGGGCTCACCAGTTAGGGTATAGTGCCCAGCCTTATTTCATACAGTCTATACAATATCACACAGTAGTCATGCAAACCTCAAGTTTCTAAATCAGTTTATGTCATTTCTCTTCCAAAGATCCTTCTACAAAGCCAAAGTTCCCATTCCTTGTGAGGCCTAAATGGACCTACATGGTCTCCATGTGTCTTGACCCCCCTCACTATACTTCATCTCTGTACCTTCTCATTTACCCCTGTGCTTCAACCACATCACCCACTTTGCTACTCCTAACATACCCCAAGCCTCAGGCTCTTTGTACTTGCTGTTAAGCTATTTGAACAAACTGAAAAGTATTTGCACCAGAGATCTGCATGACTGACTGACTGCTTTCTTACGTTTGTTGGGTTTCTACTCATATGACAGCTTCTCACTGAGGTCTTCTCTAACCACCCCACAGCAAATACCTTTACCCCTTATACTACCTATCATGCCTTGTCTTCCTTTTCTCAGAGCCCATATCACCATCTGATAACATGTTTTGTCTTTCATATTTGTAATGTCTATCTCTGCCACTTAAGAGACAAAAACCCCTTTTTGCCCATAGATGTATTCTCCACTCCTGGAGAAATTTCTAGCCCAGAAAAATATATTAGGGAACATTTTGTGAATAAACCACTGCTATCCTGCCCAACCATTTCAACGTAGAAAACCCACCAAGTTTTATTTTGCAAATCAAAATGAAACTTTGCTATGCATACTGGTGCACCACCTGCTTTGCTATCAAGTTTCCCAAATGCTACAGTTGACAGATTGTATTGTTCAGCGTAAGAAATAAACAGAACCCGGCTTAACCTGTCACCAATGTGGTCACTATATGGAGGCTTGTTCATTCACTGGAACAAGCTTCTGGGACTGGTTTTTTTGTTTGTTTGTTTTTAATATAACCTTTATAAATGATGTGAACCCAGATCCTGCTACAGAGAATATCCAGCCAAGTACACAGTTACAGAAGTATACCATTACAAAATCAAAATCAGACATCTAAACCACGTTTATCACCCATTCCATGAATTCCTGAGTTCTAATCATTCACATACCACTTCCATGATTTAGGCTATATCCATGTCCTACATTTTTCCTCATAAATTGATTCACTCCTTTAATAAGCTTCTTGCAAAGCAATGAGTCCCTTTAAATCTGGAGTTATTCTCTACCCCATACACATTGAAATAAATATGGTACTAATAAAATTTAAAATGTTCACTCATATAATATTTAATACCTAACACATTGCTGGTGGTTTGCATTTTATACTTTGGGAAACACTGAACACTCTTCATTTATGAAAGAGAAAATAAAGTCCAAAGGAGCTTAATGCTTTTCTGGATGTCAGCAATTAATTGGAATCTAGACTTTTCCCCAATTTTGTGCTTCACTTTCATGCTAACTCTGGAAAACACATTTTATTTTATTTGTATCATTTCAACAGCATTCTGTTATATGTGGGAAAAGGAAATAATACTGTAAGTGAAATATAAAGTGAACAGAATTAAAATACTTAGAATCTACATGGATATTTTATTTTGCTGTGAGAAACAGTGATAGAAATAAATTAATTTACTATGCAGAATACTTTTCTGCCACCAAGGTAGTTAGATGTGGCTAAGCAACTGAAGAGTACATCAGTTTTTCAATCGGCAGTATTTCTGTGCTAGAAAATATCTGAAAGCTGCAAAGTAGATATCTAGAATACGACAATAAGGTCTTTGCAGGATAACTATGTTTTCCAAATGAAAAGAAGAAATGTATGGTCTTAAAGACCAGACTGAGATTTACCACTCCATGGGTAAAAACTTAATTGCAGTGTGATTAGTTAGATTGTTCTAATATATTATCTTGTCTAGTACAGTTGAAAAAAAAATGGCTAAAATTGTTCTTTTGAACTGACTTACTCTATTGGTTTTTTATTTCTTTGAAAGTTCTCTTTTGATAGCATTAAAAAAAACATTTTAATTTCACACTTGAAAGTACCATGTATCCTTTCCTGTGTTAATATTGAATACTTTATTTTACTGTCACATTTCAGGTGATATACAAAAGTATATTTAACTTACATCTATCAAACTGGCTAACCTCCCACTTTTAGAAATTTTTCTGTAGATTCTTAGAGACTGTCTATGTTGAAAATTACATAAAAACAATAGTTTTATTTCTTTTTGTTTGTTTGTTTTGTTTTGTTATTGCATAAACCATAGGCCCTCTAAAAGAATACTGAATTCAAACAGTAATAGTGCACATGCATTCTTGTCTTATTTCTGAATTTTTAAAGTAAATGTCCAACTGAATTAATATTTTCTAAGTCCTATAAAATTTCAGATATAACTCACTATCTTAATATTCTGTTGAAATGACAATGTTAACTGGAAATTTCTTAAAGCCATTGTCATATTAGCATAGACAAGAGCTGGGGTAATTGCCCAATTCACAAAAATTCTTGTTTCTGAAAATAACACTCATATTCGGAGAAAAGCCTATGCCACATATTCTGTCCCTTGGCCTTGGGTAATTGGTTAAGGCTTTTTAAGTGATCTTAGCTAGGCCAATCAGAACCTTACCCAAGTTTCTCTTTTCTTATGTTTTATTTTAGCTGTTGTTGTTGTTGTTTCTTTTTTCAAATGACCATGGGAAACTGAACAAGCCTCTCTAGAAACAATTTCTGTGAGTTATACTGACAATGTTTATGACTCACCATGCGAAAGAAGCCAACCGAGAGTGAAACTGACAGCAAAGGAGCAGAAGAGACAGAAAGCCTCTTGGAGCCTCAGAGTCTGTGCTTCTGCCCCTGAGTCTCCATGCAAGATGGCCCTTCCTACAGACAAATGAGATGCCCAGTGCCTTCCCAATCAATTCTCTGTCTGCCTTGCAAATGAGTATTCTGAGTGATGCGTGAATAAATCACAGCCTGATCTCACACAGGGCATCTTGATAATTCACTGAGTCAGCCTTCTCAAGTTATGAATTTGGATTCTAGGACACACGGAAAGCTTATGAAGAGCTTATTATTTTTAATTAATACTTTGACAAAAGAAAATTACTGAGCTATTTACTATAATTTGTAAGATGTTACCACTGGGATACATAGGACAAAGAATATACAGTCTTTCTAATCACTATTTTTTATAACAGATTCAAAATTTTAAAAAGCCTTTTCTCTTTTCTCTTGATGGCTGTCAAATTAGATTTACAATCTCTTCTCTAGTGCATGAATATTATGACCCTATGGTTTAATCAGAAACAAAGACAAACATTTTGCTCACTAAAGAATACTTCAACCTCTAATTTCTGAATATCTGGCTGATATTTTTCAACTATCCATAGCTTTGTTGTGTTATATAAAACTTCCCTTTAGGGTATCTTTTATGGGTGTTTTTTCTAGTCTACCTCATGCCTACTCAGGTTGATATTTTTTTGCCCTTTAAAATTAAGTTCCCCATCCAGGTTTTAAAGAACTTCTGCAGGGTGGTTACACAATAACTTTACAAACACATACCTTTTATAGTATCGGATATTTCTGTGTTTCCTAAGTATCCAAGAATATGATAACCTGACTGCTGAATGTAGTAAAGATTAGCATGTCTCCAATAAAAAGTGATGGCCAACACCACAAAGTAAATGTATTTGTGACAGTGCAAAGGTAACATGGAAAGATTTAAATATTATATACTTTTATGTATTGTGTAATTGTAAGCCTTCAAAGTAAAAGCTACAGAACTATATGATACTCAGCAAAGACAGGATGAAGGAAGTAGAGATGGGAGGACAGAAACTACACCCAGGCGCTGTGTCCAGTTGCTTAGCTCAGGAGAATATTCACAGCCATTGGCAACAACAACTTTGCCCAAAGAATCCTGACAAAATAGCAAAACCTAAGAAACATTCAACAGTTTATATTTTGACAGAAAAAAAAAGAATCAGAAGAATGTGAAAGCACTTTATTTAGAATTTTAAATTGATTGCTTTTTTAATAGTGCTGTATAGTAGAAAGGTTTCCTTAAAATCTTTCCTTATAGTTAACACAAATCATAAAAAGGGGTGGGGGTGTCCTCCAAAGCATGAAAGTATAAAGATTTGATAATTACTTTCATTTATCCACTAAATGAAAGATTTGTATCCTATACATAAAATTTAGCAATTTTATATAGAACCATGAAATATCAGTTGTATGATGTCAGTTGTGAGGGAAAAAAAATGTGCAAGTGTTAATAAAACTGGTATACTAAAATACAAATACATTTTGAAATTAGTGCCAACACAGTTCTCTCTGTTGATGGCCAGCCACGAACAGGACTTCTAACAGCATAGGACCTGAGTTTTATTAAGGAAAAGTACAACTTTCTTCCAAGTATTCTTCCACAAGAACACCCTGGTAGGGATGGGATTGTGGCTCAGTGGCAGAGCACTTGCCTCAAGCATGTGAGGAACTGTATTTGATCCTCAGTACCACAAAATAAACAAATAAAGATAGTGCCCATGTATAAATAAAAATTAAAAAAAAAAAACACCCTGGTAAGGAGCACCACTGTGGATTACCAGTTTTATCTATTATTATTCTGCTTTCATTTCCTCCAGGGGAAAAAAATGTTAATGAGCAGTGAAATGATAAAAGGCAGCTGCCCAAGAGGCTTTACTGTTTGACCACAATACTAGTTCTACTTTGAGATAGTTTTAGAATGTTAAGGACATTTGTCATTAAGTGTCTTTTTCAGTTACACACTTAAAAAAGACATATTTCCAAAACATTAACACTTTAAAATATTTTCTGAAATCCTAGAAATGTTCTTTTAAGTTCTTTACTCAAGATTAATGAGTTCTACTGGAAGAAAGTGTGCCAATTAGATTTACCCATAATGAATTAGTTCCAACAATCTGATAAATGGTAAATAGAAGGTTGTAACAACTATCAACCAACATCTTCTGTCAAACAGTTTACTAAACAATATAATAAATTTTTAACAACAAAGATAGCTTTCAGAATACCTAGTAATAAACCCTATAGTTTAATCAGAAACAAAAACAAACATTTTGTTCACTAAAGAATACTTCAACCTCTAATTTCTGAATATCTGGTTGGCCTGTCAGCTGATACAAAAAAAAGAACAGGTGTCTGACATTAAATTCTAAATATAAAACAAGAAGACACTGAATATAACATATTAATTATATCTTTGGAAGCCCAAAGACCTGTAAATGGTTCCTACATCTTTAGTTTTATCGATTATTAATGGTCTGCATCATAATAACTCATTTATTTAGAGGCTAAGCTCAGGTTGTTGTGGGGACCCAATAAAAATGTATATTGAAACACTGCACATTTTTAAAAAGTACAAATGAGTACTATGATTATTAACATTTAAAAAAAAACACTAGTCTTTCATTGTGAGAGATTGTGGATGAACTACCACTGCTCAATCCTATATAAATATTTCACCAGATAATCAGGAATCAATAGACAGGAAGCCATCATAGGTCAATAAAGGAGAAAGTCAGAACTTTATGCATTCAGAACACTGAGATTTTTACTCTTTACTTTTGTAAATTTCAGGTGAAATCACTGCACAAAAATGTTGGTATGAAGGCCAGCATACCTAAAATTTGTTTCTCATAAAAGTTAACTGAAAACATAACAGAAATATCCATATCCATATCCGTTCATGTGAAATGTTGGCATACTGTGCCTCATTTATCTGAAAAAATAAAAGAAACTGGATTGTTTCACAGGTAATTAGACCTACGCGTATAACAGCACCAATGCCAAAAAATTAGAGATTTAATCGCTATAATCTAACAGTGGCTTGTCTATAAAGAAAAAAAAGGCAAAATCATAAACAGAGAGAAAATTCTTTCATGGAGAGCAATGGAGATATGTAGTTTTCTCAACATTTATAATATGCTCCTATTTTATGAATTCTTAGAATCAGAGGCAGGGTGGGACTCAGACAAGCTTATCAGATATACAGAAATTAGTTAGCTTTTACATCAATGTTTTAGCAGCAAAATTCGCAGTAGCTAAACTGTGGAACCAACCTAGATGCCCTTCAATAGATGAATGGATAAAGAAACTGTGGTATATATACACAATGGAACATTACTCAGCAATAAAAGAGAATAAAATCATGGCATTTGCAGGTAAATGGATGGAGTTGGAGAATATCATGCTAAGCGAAGTAAGCCAATGCCCCAAAACACAAAGACCGAATGTTTCCGCTGATAAGTGGATGCTAATCTATAATGAGTGGGGAGGGGATGGGATGAGTGGCGGAATTTGGATTGAGCAAAGGGGAGAGAGAAGAGGAGAGGAGGCATGGGGATAAGAAATACCGTGGAATGAGAGGAACATCATTACCCTAGGTACTTATATAATTACAAGAATGGTGTGACCCTATTGTTGGAAGGTGCCACATAGGAGTTGTGTGCCTCCTCGCCTTGAGCAATGGAAATTCGGAAACTGGTTCCCACAGCGTGTAGAAGCTGAGTGTCAGCAAGGGAGTGGGTGTTACACAATGGGAATGGGCTGCCTTCTTGCTCCTTTGTAATAACTACCCCTTACCTTTTTAGGATGTAATATTCTACCAAACAGTTCCCCTCAACAAATAGGGCTTCAGAACATGGCTCTTCTCTTTCTTTTTTTCTCTGCCCCTTTCACTTCCCTTGCGGGAACTGGGGCCAAGGAGCTATCGATGAACCCCAAGAAAAAGGTATTTTTTCTCTTTGTGTGATTATTTAGTGCCAGCCCAGTTCACCTGGAGTGACCCTGAATGATTCAGTCCTGTGTCGCAGCATCCTACTTCATGTACAATAACAGAAGAATTGTACAATAACAGAAAAATTGTGCTCTATTTGTGTACAATGAATCCAAGAGCATTCTGCTCTCATGTATAACTGATTAGAATAAATAAATTTTTTAAAAAAACTTGATCTGGGAACTGTCAAGGAAATGATAGATGAAGTTTTTATTAAAATATGTGCCTATATGAAAAAAAGTATTTGAAAATTAATCTAATATAAATTTAATGATTTTAATGATCCTAATTTTTGTAAGATACTGAAATAATACACTTAAAGTAACTGAAGGTGCATCTCACACTAATATTAACAATGTATGTCAGTGATTGTTATTAATGCAATTCTAATTGAGTCTTAGTTTGCAAAATTGTGAAATAGAAATCAAACAGTCTGGGTTCAAATCCCTGCAGGTAGCACTAATAGTTATGTGCCTTTGAATTTCCTTTGCTTTCAAATAGTTATACAGGAGGAGTATCCTTTTGGAAACAGATGAGTTTCAGGTTTCAGAGTTTTTCAGATTTGTAATATTTGCATAGATTACTAGTTTAGCACCCCTAAAACATGCTCCAGTATCTGAAACTTTTTGTGAGTGCTCAGTAAGCATTCAAAAAGTTTCAAATTTCAGAACATTAGCTTTTGGGGATGCTTGGATTAGAGATGCTAAATCTTCATTAATGACATATAACTCAGAGGGTTGCTATGAGGATTCAAGTAGCTAAAACATTATTGACACTTTCCTGGCACCTTGAAAGTGCTTAGCATCAGCTGTTGCTATTATCTGTAACCATGTTGTCCAATAGAAATACAAAGCAAGCCACTTAACACATCTCAGATGCTGGATGGCCACATGTGGCTAATGTCTAAAGTACTGGACACTAAAACAATGACCAAAAATATATTTCTGACACATTTTTTTTCTTTTTTTAATAAACATCTAAATCAATTCTGATTTTGTCATTAACCTTTACTTCTTATACTTTTAAGTGAAAGAAAGGTATTAAAGGCCTTAATTTCATATAAAGTATTATTGTAATTGAGGTTATAAATTTCCTTGTTAAGTCCCCCTTCAATTTTTTGTTCCAAAATAATACTCAAAACACCTATCCCATATCAGAAATGTACCTTTATTGCTTAAGGATAAAGGACTTATGTGGGCATTGAATAAAAAGAATATAGACCCTGAGAAACCCAAAGAAAATCTGTAGGTTACACAGGTCAAAGGTGAGTACAAAATGATGGATTTAAAAAGAAATTTCTCAGATCAAAATGAAAATAAAACAAATAAGTTCAATGCATAAATTCTCCCAGATAAATGTTAGATAAAATTTTCTGATGTCAAGCTTCCTCCACTGATGACAAAGATACTATCACGGAAAAACACACAGACACACATTTATCAAGGTCAGGGACCGAGAGTACCTAGAATGTGAGGGACTGCACCTGGGGAAGGGGGATGATGGATGGTGGAGAGGAGCAGTATGGGGCAGATGACATCATTTAGACCCTCCATCCTGAACAATGCTGCGGCCACTGGGTCCTCATCCTGTAAGCCTCTCTTTATTATGGTCCCACAGCACTACCATATGCAAGTGAAGAAACCAGGCTTGGAACAAGCATCTTCCTCTTGGTTTTCCTACTGATTTAATCTCCTTTGTTGATTCTACCACATCTAAAAAACACTAGACTCAGTATACCTTAAGGCTATCTCCTCCCACAGTTTCTTTTCAGTCTGCACACTCAACAAGGCTGACAGCATCCATTCCCATCATTTTAAATACCCTCTAGATGTCAACACCTTCTGAGTTTGTATCTCCAACCCAAGCCAGCAACTTAAATTGGAACTCTATATACCTAGCTGCTCCCTAGAGAAGGTGACATAGATAATCAGTTAGCACCTAAAAAGACCCAAATCAGGGGCTGGGGTTGTGGTTCAGTGGGAGAGCACTCTCCTGGGATGTGTAAAGCACTGAGTTCGATCCTCAGCACCACATAAATAAAGAAACAAACAAACAAAAAAAGGCATTGTGTCTATCTATAATTTAAAAAGAAATCTTTAAAAAAAGACCCAAAACAGAACTCTATTTCTCCCTTAAGTCTTCCTTTATCACAATTAATATCAGCCACCAACTGCTCTGATTTTCTTTTTAGCAATTAGCACCACCAAGTATAATTTGTTTTATGTCTGTTTTTCCCTAGTAGAGTGCAAGCTGCATGAGAGCAAGTATTTCTGTCACAATATAGAAGGACAAAAGGGGACTAATTTGTGCTATATGGAAACAGCAGCACTACAGGGGAGCTTTTTGGGATAAAGATTGAATGATACCATGGAGCCAATCAGGACAGAACATGAGTCAGAATGTTTAAGGCAGAGGAAATGAAAATGCAAACTTGGAAATTTTAAAGAAGCTTGTAGTGAAACAGAAGGAACAAAAAAGAAAGCTGTGGGACTGGAGAACAGGGAGCAAGATGGAGACTACTGACAAGGGAGAAAAGGGTTGCAGAGGATGGTTCCAGAAATTAAGTCCTGAGGACTAACGAGTCAAATTTACTATTTTAATATAAATGAAGAAGTGTCTGCCAAGATTTTTTCCAGAAGGCCACAACTGAGCATTTCATATTTCCCTATGGAGTTCTCTTGTTATGTTAGTATTGGATCAAATTATTTTTTAACAGCCTGTATAAAATAGTGGCATTTGTACAAATTAGCTGTTGATCTAAAGGAAAAGGGAACTGTTGCTGAGATGGTGTGGACACTGAAGAAATGCTGTCATGAAGCTGATATAGCTTAGAAGCCCCTCTATGTATTAAGAGTAGTCTAAATCTTTCCACAAGGATACCTCTTTATCAAAATAATTTAAGTATGACATTTTATGGGGAAAAAATCATTTCCCATAAAATATACATCTTTTTTGAAAGACTATGTTAATTTTTAAATTTTAAAAATCTGAATTTTAAACTAATAATAATTTTCTTAAGACCAATACAAAAGACTAACAAATTATTTCTTACATATGTGTCATTAAACCTATTTTCAGGGCACAGTGGTAAATACCTATAATCCCACCTACTTTAGAAGCTGGGGCAGAAGGATAGCAAATTCAAGGCCAGCCTGAGCAATTTAGGGAGACCCTGTCTCAAAATAAAAAGGTCTGGGAATGCAACCCAGAGGCAGAATGTTTGCCTGACATGTGCAAGGTTCTGAGTTCAACCCCAGTACTTCAAAATAGTTAGCTAGATAGACAGCTGTTCTTGGAGTAACCAGGAGATGGCAGGTGTCAGTCAATATCTTAGAAGATGCTGCATCATGGAAGATGATTTTTCTAATCAAAAGTATGAGACAGAATAAATTTTATTTTCAACAGTTTCTGAAATGCTATTCTTTGATTCATTTTTTGTTGTTAAAAAAATGCATTTTTAGTTGGCATTAGTAGAAATTTGAAAAAATAAAACAAAAAGCAAAAGCCTCAATACTTGAAGTTAGAATGAACTAAGAAGGGATTCCATTTATAAAATCAATGTTTCTTTGGGCTTCTTTCTGCTAATAGTCATTAAGTTACCAAGATGACATATTTATTCATCTTACTCACTACAGCCAATCACTGGTAATAAAAAAGAATTTACTTAAACTGTTAAGTACTAAGTACCCTCTTTCATCTTTATGAGATTTAATATCTTGTTTACTTACTACTCTGACATCCTTAAGACTTTGGTCAAATCCAATTGATACATAATACTCATGATTTATCAATAAAAGACAATGACTTTTTTAAAAGAAAATGATTAAATGGTCTTATAATTAACTAAATAGTTCCTTTACACTTTCTCTGTGTATCTGAAATATTCTACTGTACAAATAAAATAATAATTTTTGAAATACAAATTCTTTGCCATGTCTTTGTATACAATCTGTTACTAGCTATACTATTATTCAATTATTACAGCATCATTTAACAAAAATGTGGATTTATCACTCCAATATTTAGATTTGTGTGCTTAATGACTGTTGTGCATATGATCATTGTCGAAATATATTCTTTTTTTTATTTTACTTTTTTTTTTTTTTTTGGTACTGGGAATTGAACTCAAGGGACTTAACCACTGAACCACATCCCCAGCTCTTTTTTATATTTTATTTAGAGACAAGGTCTCACTGAGTTACTTAGGGCCTCACTAACTTTCTGAGGCTGGCTTTGAACTCAAGATCCATCTGCCTCAGCCTGTTAAACCTCTGAGATTACAGGCATGTACCACTGTACCCTGCCAAATAATGCATTTTACATTTTTAAATATCTGCATTAAAGAACTCCTTAAAGTTGAAAGACAAAATGCTCCTGGGGAGAAAATATTTTCAACTCATACCAGAAACAAAGTTTAGTATCTTTAATAGAAAGTAGACATTGGATAAAAGTGTAACTTACAGAAAAACAACAAATGTCTTTTAAGTATTTTGAAGTATTTATATATCTTTAAATATTTTAAGTATATACAAAGTATTTTAAAAGTTCTTAAGTAACTATAATTCTGTTGCACTATTGTATTTTAAGAGAGAATAAATGCAAGTTAAAACTGTAAGAAACCATTTTTCATTCATCAGCTTGGCCAACATTTTTTTAATGGATATACTGTCGTTGACAAAGAAAATAAACTTTGTATACCTTGTTGTTGAAAGGGTGAATTGATATAACCTCATTAGAAAGAGATTTCTTTTTTTATTGTTTGGTTGTTCAAAACATTACATAGTTCTTGATATATCATATTTCACACTTTGATTCAAGTGGGTTATGAACTCCCATTTTTACCCCGTATACAGATTGCAGAATCACATCAGTTACACTTCCATTGATTTACATATTGCCATACTAGTGTCTGTTGTATTCTGCTGCCTTTCCTATCCTCTACTATCCCCCCTCCCCTCCCCACCCCTCCCCTCTTCTCTCTCTACCCCCTCTACTGTAATTCATTTCTCCCCCTTGTATTATTTTTCCCTTTCCCCTCACTTCCTCTTGTATGTAATATTGTATAACCCTGAGGGTCTCCTTCCATTTCCATGCAATTTCCCTTCTCTCTCCCTTTCCCTCCCACCTCTCATCCCTGTTTAATGTTAATCTTCTTCTCATGCTCTTCGTCCCTACTCTGTTCTTAGTTACTCTCCTTATATCAAAGAAGACATTTGGTATTTGTTTTTTAGGGATTGGCTGGCTTCACTTAGCATAATCTGCTCTAATGCCATCCATTTCCCTCCAAATTCTATGATTTTGTCATTTTTTAATGCAGAGTAATACTCCATTGTGTATAAATGCCACATTTTTTTTTTATCCATTTGTCTATTGAAGGGCATCTAGGTTGGTTCCACAGTCTTGCTATTGTGAATTGTGCTGCTATGAACATTGATGTAGCAGTGTCCCTGTAGCATGCTCTTTTTAGGTCTTTAGGGAATAGACCGAGAAGGGGAATAGCTGGGTCAAATGGTGGCTCCATTCCCAGCTTTCCAAGAAATCTCCATACTGCTTTCCAAATTAGCTGCACCAATTTGCAGTCCCACCAACAATGAATAAGTGTACCCTTTTCCCCACATCCTTGCCAGCACTTGTTGTTGTTTGACTTCCTAATGGCTGCCAATCTTACTGGAGTGAGATGGTATCTTAGGGTGGTTTTGATTTGCATTTCTCTGACTGCTAGAGATGGTGAGCATTTTTTCATGTACTTGTTGATTGATTGTATGTCCTCCTCTGAGAAGTGTCTGTTCAGGTTCTTGGCCCATTTGTTGATTGGGTTATTTGTTATCTTATTGTCTAATTTTTTGAGTTCTTTGTGTACTCTGGATATTAGGGCTCTCTCTGAAGTGTGAGGAGTAAAAATTTGTTCCCAGGATGTAGGCTCCCTATTTACCTCTCTTGTTGTTTCTTTTGCTGAGAAAAAAACTTTTTAGTTTGAGTAAGTCCCATTTGTTGATTCTAGTTATTAACTCTTGTGCTATGGGTGTCCTTTTGAGGAATTTGGAGCCTGACCCCACAGTATGTAGATCGTAGCCAACTTTTTCTTCTATCAGACGCCGTGTCTCTGATTTGATATCAAGCTCCTTGATCCATTTTGAGTTAACTTTTGTGCATGGCGAGAGAAAGGGATTCAGTTTCATTTTGTTGCATGTGGATTTCCAGTTTTCCCAGCACCATTTGTTGAAGATGCTATCCTTCCTCCATTTCATGCTTTTAGCCCCTTTATCAAATATAAGATAGTTGTAGTTTTGTGGATTGGTTTCTGTGTCCTCTATTCTGTACCATTGGTCCACCCGCCTGTTTTGGTACCAGTACCATGCTGTTTTTGTTACTATTGCTAATATATTCTGATGTGCTTTTATCTTATAGAGATTTTTTTTGTCACTCTGTACACTTTTTATCTTAGAACTTTAGAAACAACAGCAATTAAAACAATCAAAACCCACAGTTTGACTTCATTCATGAAGTAGAATTTCTCCCTTGCCCCAACATCAGATACAGGGTGGAAGGCAGAAATGAAGACCTCTTGGACACTAAGTCCTGAGGCAATCTTTGTCTCCAAGGCTGAAGTAACTCTGTATCCCTCAACCATTTCCTCTACCTAACCCCTGTCCTTTACCCTGTCATCACACCCTGGTCTCTCAGCTGAGCCTTCTCCATTCCTAAGGCCCATAACCCAGGTCAGCCACATCTGCCCTCAGCACTATCTGGACCAGCTCCACAGTTATACTCCCACTCTTGAGTCCAAATTCCTCTGGCTTCTCTCTTTCTCTCATTTTGTTCCATAAACCCTCAGCATAAGGAAGTAGCCATGATTGCCCCCTTTGCTTTTGAAATCTATCAGTACCCTTCTGCTTCAACAATTCCTGTCATCAACCAGGCCCAAATTTTATATTACAGTAATCCAAGTCCCTTATCCAGGACCATGTCTTTTATGCCAACTATTAACTTGAATCTGACCTCCCAACTATACTTACTGCTCACAGACTAGCATTGTGAGCATATCATCAGAAAAACCCAAGACAACATGGTAACTGGTCTTTTCTGAACACATTTACAATGTCTAACTTTAGTGGCTCTTTTTTTTTAATTTTTCATTTATTTATTTTTTTTTGTCTTTTTGTTACTTACTGACTAGCCATCCTTTTACTCTTCTCTCAGCCTCTGACTGTTGAAAACTTTCTACAAACTCTTGTCACAGCAGACACCCACTCCTTCCTCAGCTACTCTCCACCTGTCCAATCTAGCAGTTTACTGTTCCAAATTTCTATGAGGTTTTCATCAATCCCCTCTTTTTCTCCCATTTCAGAGGAAGAGGTTGGCCCCTCGTGCCCATGAAAGCCTCCTTGGTGCTATGGGAACATTCCCATGGTCTTCTTTCCCCACACAGCCTACAAAACCTTCTGATATTTTTCAATATTTAAAAATTATAACCCATGCTATTTGGTTTATTGTTCTGAGCCATTTTCACAGGATTTGAAACATAGCTTTACCCACTGAGAGCTGTATATTCCTTGGCTTCTGCACCACTTCCAACTTAATTTTCACATCTCTGTAACTACTCTTTCCCGTTTCTGTCATCAGCACCTCTTCTGGGCCACAAGGGCACATACTACCCAGGTCTCCCTGTGGAAGCTGGATTTCTGTGCAGCTCATAGAGCTAGAGTGTGTGCATGCTTAAAGCACTTAAGACAGTGTCTTTTTTAGGCTTCGTACCTCAAATCAAACGCATCCCCGCAGAATATCATTCTCTGACCTGAAAATATATAAACCTTAGATAAGTTACATTATATGACTGTCTCTTAGACACTGGGACAAGACTCATGGTATTCTAATGCTTCCTAAAAAATATGGGAACCCCCAACCACCTCAATACACCAGGACATTTCTCCCCTGCCTTATCTAATAATCACATGCCTGCCAAGTTAATCTCTCCTGAATCCATTATGATCTTGTCATTATTCTCTTCAAAAATTTCTGGCAATTCTCTCACTGCCTATAGTAAACATCAAAACGTCTTGGTCTAGCCTCCATCTGGTTACAACTCTCAATCAACCTTCTATTAAACCCTTCTAAGAACCATTAACTGATTCCAAGTACTTTTTCCTATCTTGGGGCCCCTGTCCAAGTTCATTTATATGACTGCCGTGCCCACAGTGTTATCCTTCTACAGCTGAGGCAATGCTCCCTGTGAGTCAAGGACCCCTTACAGGCACTCTCCTTTTATCCATTTAGCAAAATGGCACCACATTCCTAGGATATTTAATCCACACTTGAGTATTATGTGTGTATATCATCCAACAACATCAAAGATGACTGAAGGTGTAAACAAGTCTTTAACCCTCACTCTAACTGACAATCAGTAGCAGCATCACCAACTGAACATGTTTAGTAAGTTCCAGGTGCTGTGATAAATGCTTTAAAACAAATGAATACACACTGTTATTCTTTCCACATTACAGATGAAAACAATGGGTCATAGAGAGGTACTAAAACAAAAATGTGAATACAATGAGTCCAAAATTGCATTCTGAAGAGATGAATGTATTACCAATAATTCTGCCCTGATATTTCACAATAATAAGTTAATCTATCACTTGGAAAGCTTTCCCCATTATTCTCAGTTAGCAAAATCCTCTCCACCTTCACAACCTAACTCAAATGTCACCCTTTCAAGAAAGCCTTCTACTAACAAGCTGACAAAATTAGTTGCCCCTTCCATGAACTGCTTTTAATGCTTGAAACATGTCTTTATCATAAAACTAAGGTTACTATAATATAACCTGCAAACATTTGCTGCATTAGAATCTGTTTCTTAGTGGCAGTTTGTTCGATATTTTTAATTCTTGGAGCAATTATAAATGGCAAGCAAATAAAGACAACTTACATGTGTTCAACAAATGAAATAAATAGGGCAAATATTATCTACTAGCAATATTTGATAATTACAGTCACAAATCTTTTCACGAATACATGCAGCATTTAGTACTCATATCAAATTATAAGGTCTAGCATAGCTAATTCAGGAAATCTACTCATATTTTAATATGCTGAAACAAAGTGATATCATTAAGAAGTAGAAACAGACTTACCAATCTTCGCCTTTCTTCTTCTACTGCAATAAGTAGCCTTGCAAATTCTTTTAGTGATTGAGCTATTTTTAAAAAAGAAAGAAAATCATTAATCTTCTTTCGTTGCTAACATTTAATTACACAGAAACAAACATTAAAATTAAATTAGTTATTAATTTGTGTATATGTGGTTTTATTTGTCTAGCATAAAAACGATGTGTGTGTGGGTGTATGTATGTATATATATATATATATACATATATTTTATATATATATATATATATATATAAAATCCTAACAGCTATAGATAAGAGTTGTATGTTTCCCTGCATGTTGCAAATAAAAGTTTAGCAGATAAAGTATATTTTTCTTCAAAGACACTAGAAGAAAAAGTTTATACGTTAATTACATAAAATTTAAACACACCAATAAAAGTATAGCAACAGAATCACTTCTAAATAGTGACACCCAAATATAAAATATTTTAAATATGAATTATTTTTAAAATTTAAAAAAGCAATAAATCTTGCACTATTTGATGTACTTAGTTACATCCAGTAAGCTTCTGAATTCCAGAAGCCTAAGGGTTGTAGATATTTGAAAACAATCTATATTCTGAAGGGGTCGCTGCTCTTTCACATCCATTTAGGTCTTTGCCATTCAATTAAGTGTGGTCAGAAGGATGAGTAACATGAGCATCTTGGGAGCTTGTTAGATAGAAATGCAGACTGTCAGGCCCCATCCTCACAATCTGCATTTTAACAAGATCCTCAGGTTAACTGACTTATATTAAAATTGAAAAGCACTGCTTTAGAAAACTACCTGTACCTATATTGTCCTGTCTTTAATAGCAATTAGACAAGGAAAATCATCTAAATTAGAGGAGGAAATAATCAAGTATTCAGAAACATTGGGAGAACAAATCCAAAGTAAATTAATTAATGGGGAGTAACAATAGTATAGTCTTCAAAAATGCATAGCTCAAATGGTAATTATGAAAGAGTGATTCATCCACATCAGTGTTTATACCTAGACTTCAACATGAATTCTTAACTAACATCCGAATGTCTAGATTATAAAAATGGCAACACAAATAAAGTCAAAGCAAATCTTTTTTTTTTTTTAATTTAAAATTAAGCCTTCCCTTTTATGTCATTATTGGGCTCTTGGTCTCCTCCTTTTCCCATACAAGCAATGAAAACATTCTGGGCTACCAGAGGTCTGGTTAGTCTGGCATAGAGTCTACAATAAAGATAGGCAAGTGAGGAAAACAAATCCAGAGTCAGATCAGAACTCATTAAGGAAGAGAATGAATGTTTTCCACTCAAAATATTAAAAATTTCAGGGCTGGGGTACCGCTCAAGTGGTAGAGCTTTTGCCCAGTATGTATGGTTCTTGGTTCCATCCCTGTCACAGCTAAATAAATGAATAAATATAAAATTTTAAACAATTAAATTCCATTCTAGGATTTTTCTCTTTTTGGAACCACTAGGCTTTAACTCACTCATGGGAAGCAAGTGTTCTACCACCGAGTCAGCCTCAGTCCCCAATTTTGATGACAGTAAATGGACTAGAAATATATTTTATAGGTATAAAGATTTTCAACTGAGTACCTAATAGCATACTATAAGTTTTGTACTTTTTTTGGATAAAGAAACCTGATGGAATAGTGTTGGAAAGGTGTCAACTGTCACCAAAGCTCTCTGAGGAAAAAGAGGTCAGCAAAACCCTGAATGATGGAAATATTAAAAATATTAGAAAGCCTGCAGAGAAAAGAGGCCAAGAGGTAAGCCAGCTCACACTGCAAGTCTGGAGGCAGCAGAAACTTCGAAGGGTGAAGAAATTGGAAGAAATAAAATTAGAGACTAGCTGAAAGTCTGTGTAAGAGGCATGTCAGGACCCCAGACTTTTAACTTAGTGACTCCCAACTTTTCTAATGAATGTCAAAACATTTAACCTCAGATGCCTCCTTTTACCAGAAGCTATTGGACAATGCGCTCTAACTAAACACGGGCATGAATCATGAGAAAAGAGGAGATGGATTCCAGGAAACAGGAGAACCAGGATAGCAGGGAAGCGGGTGGAACTCCCAGAGGACACAGAGGGCACCCAGGTCAACAGCTGCACCAAGGCCCACAGAGAATCTTGTGCAAACTAGAGTAAGAGTTGGGGGTTCTAGAAACATATGTCCAGAGAAAGGAACAAAGACCTGATCAATGTTCTGATGTATCTGAGGGTAGTGAAAGGAATTACAACACTGGAAAAGAGTTTAATTATAAATTAGCAAAAAACACATTAAAGGAAGGAAGGAAGGAAAATTCAACATCTTTTATTAACTCCCAGGAAAACAAATATAGACAATTGAAACAATCATAATAAACTAAGTAGCTGAGTACTAAGTAACAGGGATGAAATTACTATAATATAAAAACTAAAAATGAATTTTAGCAAAATTATCTTAATTGAGAGAATGGAGGGAAAGAAAAAGAAAAGGTAGTGTAAAGTTGAGACATGTGTGACAATAGGATGGCATCCAAAACTGGAAAAGAAAACTCAAGAGGCAGCAAGGATAATCATGGAATTGGAAATAACAGAAATGACAAAGTTCAAAGTGGTCTTTCTGGAAAATTTTAAAAAGCAGTAGGGACTAGGAGTAACAATATAGGAGACTGCTAGTTTTTATAAAACCTAATAAAATTTATAACTTTTTAAACAAAAAAAAATATTTTTTTGCACTCTGTAGCTTAAGATCTGTGAGGGAGTAGATGACATATGATAAAATATCCCAAAGTGTTAAATAATGTACAGCACATAGAAGTCTGTTGACAGCTATTTTGGAATAAAAATATAACTCAATTTTGGATTGGCAGGGGCATACTAGAACCTCCCACTTGGTCAATCCAGAAAATTAGGACTGGACAATGCAGTCCCAGGCACTGCTGCCCTGGCTGCAGGGTCATGCCTGTGACAGTTCCCCAAGTCCACTGGCCTCCCCAAGAAACTTCCTACTCCAAGAATAAATTATGGACTTGCCTTAAATCAGGTTTTTGTAATAAGCAAAGACACTCAGGTTCTCATTTTGCTCTTCTCCCTCCTTGTCCAAAAACGAATGATGTTGTTTTCTACTTTACTTGAATGGTTTTCTGGTCTGTTTCCCATATAAATACTATTTATAGCCTCAGTAAGATATTAGTTGATTATAATGGAAATGTCTGAGGAGAAAAATTTTAACATGCAAAAGCAATTGAATGTCTGGTTCCCCACAACAAAAAAACTACTCTCCCTCCAGCAGATTTTTGGAACTGGACCCAATTTGACAATTATAGTCCCTCTTTTTCTTTTGTTGGTTCTTCTGAGAAACGACATCAAAAAAATTGATTATTCTTTTTAAATATTATAGCCTCAGTTCTATAAAAGTCAAAATCTAGACATTCGTGTTCATCATTTTTTGTATAAGAAAATAACATAGCCAGGAACCCTAAATATTCTCCCATGAATTAGTAACAATATTTCTCTAAAATATTTTTTACAATGATTTCAAAGTACTATATTAATAGTTTACTAGGGACAACATAACAGAAATTAACAGTCCACATAGTACGCATGAAAGATTCAAAGTGTTACCATGTAAACTGAATTTTAGTAGAGCAGGCTGATGGGGATCCCCAGTCACTTCCCTGCCTTCATAGTATAATAGGAAACTACCAGAAGGCAGGCAGATCCAACCTGTCCAGTATAACCCAACAACTCACTAAGACAAGAGGCCAGTGTTAGCATGTCTGGTGCACAGGACCCACAAATGCCTTAAAAAAAAACAAGAGAATTTCAGGGAATATATTCCACACCAGACCTTAGGCATGAAACAAACGGAATAACTCCCCTAGCAACTATCATAATGCTTTACATGGAACAGCTACTGGGTATGTGTGTGAATGCTTGAGGTATTCCTTCTAAGACAGTTAGGAAAACTGACAGTATTTTTTTATAAGACACAAATTTCTAACAGTCAAGGATAAGCAATTTTCTGTGATGCACCATATTTTATTAATATGAATAAATAAGGCTCTTTACTATCCAATTTTGGGAATCCAGACTGACAGTTGGTCCTTCCATTACAGATTTTGACCCTAAGTGTGTTAAATGACAGGAGCTTGATTTAGCGTGAGCCATATTCCAAAAACAATACTTAGAACACAGTGGATTTTCAACAGATGTTCGTTAAATGAACTAATGAGTTTAACAATACATTCCCACAGTCTATTTGCTCTATGAGGAGAAACATGCCAGCTCTTACTCTAGAATTCAGGAAATACTACAAAAAGGATAGGCAGATACTTTGGAAAATTATGTCGGCTATCTAAACTCTTGCCACCTGCATAAAACTTTCCTGGCTAAATTCATCAATAATAACCTCTCCCCTTCCTGTCCATCCAGAGCATGCAATAATTGGAAAGCAATCAAAATACAGTTTCATATATAAATGGTAACTTTCCAACAAATTATTGGGGTCAAGAATACTGTTATAGGTTTCTTTTTATGTCTACAACATAATATTGGAAAAACGCTTTCAGAAAAAAAAAATAAATCTCTACATTAAAGTGTATTTATGACAGGTCCTGAGAGTATGAGCACTCAGGAGGATATCAGTTGAACGGCACCCTAGACTAGATGAAGCATGCTGATGGCTTCAATATTTGCCAAGAACATAAATTCTGAAACATCCTTGGACCGTCTAAAATACCTATTTCCTAAATTAATCATTCTCAACTTCCTAACTTAATCTTAAATTTACCCTACTGCTTCCAACTAGAAAACCTGTTTAATGACTAAACGAGGAATAGGAGAGAATAAAGAAAACTGCTCTCTGTTCATTGTTGATGTAACTCAACTATCTTATATACTAAGCATTATACAATTAAATGTTTCAAATCGATCAGCTTGAGCTTTATGTATTTTAAAACTCAGTGAGAACTGAGAAAGCACCTGTCTCACAGCCAATCAACATTTATATCTTAATCAGAAAATGCTGTATTAAACTTTTCTCACAGAAGTCTTTCCTCAAACAGCCTATATACCCAAGAACAAGTGCAGATAAATCACAGCATGCTTTATTTATTAGAGTAAGCAAATCACTTATGACCTCCAGATATGCTATAGCAGAGAACTGAGTCAGCCACTTTGTTAAATCTCAAAGAAAACATGAAAATGTGTAAAAATCTATGAATGCCTGATTGAGCCAATGCAATTATATTTTATAAGTTCAGGTGATACCCAATAATAATCTCACTTCTCTATTTGGAAGCAAGATGCAGGCTCTATCAGGCCCTTTCTTAGCATCTATCTAGATTAACTTTTCATAAATAGTAGGAAACAGACAGTAAAACATCAATACAATTTCACCAAAGTAGGTGAATTGGTCATATTCTTCTGGATTTGGCACACTGAGAAAAATTAGACTAGCATTAGTATACATAGCCAAATGACACTGCACTGTAAGTATACAGTGATTTAAGGGCCATCATATCACAAGCAGTTCATCCCTGAAACTGACACTGATGAGAGAATTTTAATTCTTTGAATTTTTTTAAAAGAAAATCAAAGGTAGATATAGACTGCAGTAAACAACAGCTTTGAGAAATGATGTAAGCCATACACAAAGCAAGAAGAACAATCAGCTCATAGTATTCCTGAGTAATAAATGCCAGGCACCTAATTGGATGAAGTGGCATTAAAGTGACACTAACTTTCTCATGAAATATCAGGTGACTTTGGTAGTAATTAATACCCCCAATGATAGGCCATCCACTTTGTCTGCTTCATGGCAGACACACAAATTCTTCTTGGAAAAGCCACAACTTCAAATAAGGCTTTTCCACTCCATTTGTGGCTTCAAGTTTCATGGATGCCTAGTTGCAAAGCTAATAAACCAATAGAAAAGAAAAAAAATCATGGGTTTGGTGAACACTGGCAGGTCACTGTAAATACATAATATTTCTCAGAGGCACCCATCTCTCATCTAACACTCCACAGCCCCTGGGAATCCAAGGTCTCAGATAAAAAACACATGGAATTTAGTTATCTTTGAGGTAATTAAACCTGGCTCTCCATAATGTCCTTTTTGTAGTCAGACATTTTAATTGTCAAAAAACAAAACTTGCCAGGCACAGTGGTACAGATGCCTGCAATCGCAGAGGCTCAGGAGGCTGAGGCAGAAGAATTGCAAGTTCAGCCTCAGCAACTTGGAGAGACCCTGTCTCAAAATAAAAAATAAAAAGAACTGGGGATGTGGCTTGGTGGTTAAGCACCCCTAGATTCAATCCCTGGCACATACAAAATAAAACAAAACTCATCTTCATCTTGAAAACAAGTCCCTGAAAATGAGGATTTAAATTCCATTCTTGCATCCTACTGATGCATCCCAGAGTCTCTCACTCACTGCATGCAAGTGAACTAAGTTCAGGTAAGCATGACATATATCAAGTTGAAAGAGCCTGTTAGTCATTACTTGAGAGATTATTATAACTTTGTTTTCTAATTAAGTATTATAGCTCCGTATGAAATACACAACTTACAAATGAAAAGGGTAAAAAAAATTAGACTTCTATCAAGCCAACTACACTCTGCAGAGTTCAGAACAACCTGGTCTCTATTTGGGACTTGTCTATTACCATGACATGTGCCATATTTTGTCCCAGCACTCAGAATGCACAGGACACATGTAAGTAATCTGTAATTTGCACTCCATTGGTTTATTATCAAGAGATTTCTTTATGCTTTCTGAGTTCCTGTGTATCCTCTAACTATACTATCCAGACCCTCTGCAGAGGTTATAACTTATAATCCAGTCTCCTTTTGAATGCTCAACTCCTGTTCCTACTGCCTCCCTCAAAAGCTGGGGTCTGACATTTCATAGGTTCTTAGGTACCCAAAATATCCTTAATTGGGTCTGTCAACATTGTTGCCAACATTGCCACGCAAGTGTGGGATGAGAATCAGAACCTGTGACCAAGTCTTACACCTCTCACTCTCTTCTTGTCTGTGGATATTCAGTCTGGTTTCTCTCATCCTACTGGAGAAAAAAGAAGAAAGAAATCTCCTGCAAACCAGAGACTTAGTCTATAAGAGAGCACAACACTACTGCTCCAGACCATTCAAATTATCCATGAAAACTGAGAATTATCATGTAGGGTACAGGTAACAATGGATGCACAGAAATAATTCTAGGCTATATATCAAATAGTTTTTCCTTTTCCTGAGTGGACATAGGGCTTTGTAGTATAAATATATGTTTACCTTCAAACTGCCAAACTACAAGGTAGTTTGAGTATGTGTGTGTGTGTGTGTGTGTGTGTGTATGTATGTATGTATGTATATACACACACACATACACACACACATATATATGTATGTATGTATGTATGTATGTATGTATAAATTTCAGAGTTTAGGCATATATATTATGTATTATTGGGCTTATATATGTTACATATAAGGACTGAAAGTACTGTTTAGCAACAAAGTACTTGCCTTGCATGCATGAGGTCCCGGGTTTTATCCACACAAAAGTTGAGTCTGTTTTACATGCATTTACACAAAAGCACACATTTTGGCAAATAAATAAATATAAATATAAAAGAATCTCCTTTCAATGTCACACCAAACTCAACTGGCTTTTCCCTAGATTTCATCACACCCTTAATACATACTTCAGACGAATTTCATTTGAATTCTTGAGAAAACCTTTGACTGAGATCTCATCAACATAACAAGTCTCACTGTGCATGCCATCGGTACAAGTTGCTTCTTTTGCTTTCTTTGAAAGCACACACTTATGTGCTAATGTAAAACATGCAATTTTGAAGTTACCTTGCTTTTTTGTTTGTTTTGGTTTTTTGGTATCAGGGATTGAACCCAGAGGCACTCAGTCACTGAGCCACATCCCCAGCCTTTTTTAGTTTTTGAGACAGGATCTAAGTTGTTAAGGGTCTCATTAAGCAGCTATAGCTGGCCTTTGACTTGTGATCCTCCTGCCTCAGCTTCCTGAGCCACTGGGATTAGCTTTGCTTTGTTTTTGTTTTTGTTTTTTGTTTGTTTTGTTTTGTTTTGCTTTAGGGATGTTTCCAGAAGCCAAATCAACCCCCAGTTCAGGAACCATTCCCTCAAGTGGGAGAACACTCACATTTTGGAGTACTTACAGTGGTGTTTGTTACATCTATTTTCTAAGTTAATGTCCACACAATGATATGCAATATTGAAGCAGAAACTGTCTTCATTTCACAGAGAGAAGGAGCATCGACTACCTTGACAGCTTGCCCCTTGACCCCAAAGCAAGTACAGGAAGAAGCACGTATTTAATTTTGATTGTTGAATTCCAAAGCCTATTCTCTTCCAGCAAACCATATTACCAAAAAGAAAAAAGAGTAGCGCCAGCCTACTGCCCTTCCACAGTTCAGGAGGAAAAGAACAGGCTTATCAACTTTAAAGGCAAACAGTCATAGAGCTGTTTGTGCTCCAAGAGTAATCAGGCGCCAAGTCTCCTGCCTTTATGGGAACAATCAGTAATTTGTTGCTGACAGAAAACCACTTACACCTCGCAATCCCCCCAGACTCACAGTCATCGGAACTGACCTCCCAGCACCATTCACATTCCACAGCCTGAAGCACCCCATTCATACTCCTCTGAACCCAGTCCTCTTGCCACCCCCCAGTGAAGCTTCAACATCCGCTTCCTTGCCCAGCTTCTCTTTTCCACAACCTCTGAAACTCCAATGACCTCCTGGCTGTAATTCGCACACCCACAAGGACACTAAAAGTTCAAGTATCTAACCCCTTTGGTTTTGCTTTTTTGGCAATCCTTTCATTCAACTCTAGTTTACTCCTAATCTCATTTCCCACAGCGGCTATCTTAAAAGAATGTTCTTCTTTCTCAAGAACCTAACCCCAAATTCCCCTCATCTTACCAGATGTACTGGTCTCCTGCTTCTCTGAGAGAAGTTCAAGACCCTCAGATCCACAGTCTCTATTCTTTCTCTTCACTTTGCCTCCCTCACACAAAAGCCACCCTCTTACTCTCTAAAGCCAGGGACTCTTCATTAAGCTTCTAGTCTTTGCCTCTCTCCCTTCCCCTCCCCTCCCTGTTATTTCTATCATTGTTCCTTCCTCCTCACAAAGTTATTTCTTTGTCCTCTCCACCTCAAACTAATACCCAGGGACCTAGCATCCTAATGAGGTAAGAGGAGAAGGATGAAGGCGTGCGGGAGGAGATTTAACTGATTCAGGTCCTAGCACTGTGCAAAGCTCTCTAATGCTCCCAGCATCCCAAGAGAAAAATCACATATAAAATGCCCAATCCGGTCACCATTCTATTCATTTTACAGAGAGGGAAACTGAAGCATACTGGTTTGATAACCTAAATGGTCACAGAACTAATGACTTGGAGAGTTAAACTTGGAACCCAAGTAAGTCACCTGAAATGGACATACTTTGCCACTCCTCGAGACAGAGCCCCACAGTCACTGTCCTAAACTAATAAGTCACTTACCTCCTGGGAATTTCTCCTAGGAAGTCTGTCTGAATCTCAAACTTAACAGGCCTCCCAGGTCTGTTCCCAGGTTCATATCCTGACCACATAAAAACAAATAATATACTCACAATCCCATTCTCCTAGTAAGCCAAGTGATGAATTATCTTCAGTTCTTCCTTCCATACATCCAACCACCAAATGCTAATTTCTCTTCTCCTCCCTTCTTACATACCCAGTCACTTTACCTCTATTGTATTCCTTGGTTTCCCAGTTTCTGTGGCTCTAACTCACTGTACGTATTAATGCCATACATTAATAAAGATACATACAGAATAAAATTCCTAGAGGGCATCTTCCAGTATGTCATTTTCCAATCCAAAATCTCTGATGGGTAAATAACATTCAAACTCCATCCTGCAAGTGCTTCAGGGCCTCCATAATGTAATCATTAGGTACCTTTGCAAGTGACTTAATCCAAGATGCTACTACTTCTAATCTTGAACTTCACACTTTGAAACTACTCAACAATCCTATAGCTTCCTATTTCCATGTCTTTCCATGTATGTCCTAGCTGCATATTACGGTAACCACTAGGTCCCAATTCCTCTGTTTGGACATGTTCTGGTGTCCCCAGCCGGAAATCCCTTCTCTGGTTTGGAATTCTCACAACATTTTTGTCCTGACTATACCTAAAGTACTCAGCATGTGTTCCTTAGTATACAGTGATTATAACATGAAATTATTTTTGAACCCTTTTACTGAGTCAACAATAAAGATAATATTTTATTCAGTTTCACATGTTTTACGAGGTTTCTTTATACTCAGAAGACTTGTCATTGGTAGAGGATTCTAGAGAATCTAAAGTCCTCATCAGTATAAACCACAGTTTGAAAAATCTGAGTTGTTTTGTTTTCACTCCTGGGAAATTTCTACTATATTTACACTGGCCCATGAAAATAATCTCAAATCTTTAAAACAAAGGCTTTTCTCAAGCTCTGGCTGATAAGAAATGACTGGGTTCTCCTACAAACACATGTGGTATCTACAGATTTGGTGGTTCCACTGGCACAGCACTGGGCATCTGGTGATTCAAAAAGCATGTATCTGGAATAGACTAAAATTCTAGCCCCACCCGCACTCCTATCCAACTGTGCCTCTGCATAAACCACAAGTCTATCATTTAAAGTAGTGGTTTGTAACGGGCTGCATGAGACACCAACAATCTCCATCAAATGAATGGCTACTGAGGCACCAAGAGGAGAGTCCACCTCTGTTCAGTTCTGGGATGAAGCTCAAGAGTCAAACTCTTAAGACTCTACACAATTGATTGTGATGGTAGGTGGTCCGGCAATTTCTAACTTTGGGGAAAAAAATAAAATATATGCTTTGTATGATAATTAAAGGTTCAAATTACATTTAAGAAGGAAACAATATATATTGCTATAAGATTTGTAAGGATCATCTCTACTTCCTTGCTTGAAGCTCATCAGTATCCCAATGGCAAAAATAGCACTTTCAGCTCCCAGACATCTTATTTGAATCCCAAGAATGAAGCAAGACTCAAAAGGTCTTTTCTCCATAGAACCTTGAATCATGACTCACCAAGTATCTAAATTTTATCTTTAAAACAGAAATTACTCTAGATTAGCCCTTTGTCTTAGTCACAAATTCCTAGATAAACATCTAAGGCAAACTTGTTTCCTTTAATTTTTTTTAGGCCTATTAGTCAACTCTGTTCTTCTTTTCCAACCTCCCCCACCATATTCTGTCTCTGTCTCCAAATCTCTTCTCCATTGCTTATATATTTCTCCTTGATTTTTGCCAGTGAGTTCCATTAATTTCTGGGAGTCCTGCCTCCCAACTCCTTTCAGATGCAATCTCCATGCCTATGGTCTTTCTGATCCAAACATTTTATGTCAAAAAAAAGTGAAAGTATATTTTTTAAAATATTGTTTTGGTTGTCAATGGACCTTTATTTTTAAAAATTTATTTATTTATCTGCAGTGCTGAGAATCAAACCCAGTGCTTCACATATGCTAGGCAAGCCCTCTGACTAAGCTATAACCTCAGCCCCAGAACTATACTTTTTGTCTTTTCATTCACATTTAGAAAAGTGCTTCCTTGATACATAAAGAATTTGGTGATCAAGGTAACCCCTGGTTCACTCTGAACTGGCAAAAGCTGTAATTCATCTTATATAGATGCCAGGATAAAGTTCCTAAAGGGCAACTTCAATCAAATGCCCCTAGTGTCTCTCAAGAATCTGCATATTAATTTCGAGACTATAGAACAAAGCCCTCTCTAATGTTCTCTGGTTCTTATTCTCCAGCTTAGAGGATATTACATCGCAGTTTTCTTCAGTATTGCAATGACCAAAACAATGAAAATGAACATGCAGTCAGACTGAACCAGAGAAAAGAGAAGATGATCCAGAATAGGAGGGCAGACAGAGAAGCGGAGAAATACTCCAACATTCTAAATGCTTCTGCAGAAATCTAGTGCTTGTACAGTACAGCCTATATGACTTGAAAACATTTACTGCTTTTGCACCAAATGGTTTTATTCCTGGAATTGGATCAATATCTATGGAGTCATGTAAATTTGCTAACACAGGGAATGGCAGATAAAGCAAGGTTTATTTTATGGATAGTTTACCATAACACTACTCTCTTGAAATAACAAATATCTAGATATTAAAATTTTAGAACAAAATTTAAATAACCTTCATTCTTCTTGTATCTCCATAACATAAGTGAATATACAATGAACTTACATATTTTGTCATATAACTCCTCTGATAAGAATGCAAACCCCATGGGGGCAGGGCTTTTATGTTTTGTTTTTTTGTTTTTGTTTTTTGATCTGTTTTGCACACTGATGTGTCTTCAGAATCCAACACAGTACTTCACATAACATAGATGATTGGTAAGTGAATAAACAAGTAAATCAAGAGTCAAATTCATGACTTAGGAGCCAGGTGGTCAGGGTTTTAGTACTGGTATGACTTCAGAAAATCATTTCACCTCTAAGTCTCATGGAAAATGAGACTATTAGCTCTCATGTTTGTCAAGTTCTCTTCCTACTCTAATAAGCTAAATTTAGGGTTCTAGGAAATCACAGCCTCGGGGCTAAGTCAGAAGCATCATTTCTAATCATTAAGAGAAACAATACCTCATGAAATTCCCTCCTTGTCCACACCTACATGTCCATAAAGGAGGTAAAAGAATGACCCCAGAATTAGAGAAATGCAGCTCCCAGACAGACATAAACTATTCCACACCAAGAAAAAATTGTGGAATAATACTATCTTCAAAGTTGGGGCAGAACTCAGCTTATACTCAATGGGGTTAGAATAAATTCCTCAAAGCAAACTGAGAAACTACAAATAAAACAGGACCTTGTTATAAGCCTTCCATGGGCTGTGTGTGTGGACTGTTGCACACAGTAGTCAAATGAGGGGATAGGTCTAGCACTGGGAACTCCCTGTAGCATTCCCTCAAGGATTGATCACATGATGCAGGTGAACCTCCCCCTCAAGCTCTGCCTAAGATCCCACAGATCACATGATATGGGTGTGACCCGCCAAGATGTCAGTCAATCTGCTCTCCACAAGGCATCATAAAGCAAAACTCCACCCTTGAAACCTTACTCCTGCCTTTGATGTACCCCCTTAAATAAACCACCAGAGCCATTTTGTCTTTGTCTAGTTCAAGAACCCATGTGGACTAGATCTATTAGGGGCTTCACTTTTGTAAATATATTTCTGAGTGTTTGTGTTTTATTATTTGTTAATTATTTGAGATATTAAGATTTAGGGTGGCTTAATTATTTGTGATACTAAGATTTAGAGTGGCCATTTTGGGTGCTTGGATTCCTCTGGGCAGAAGAACCTACCAATGAGACACTGGCCATCTTCCATTGGAAAGAGCCTATATGTTGTACCTTGAGGAATGACCTTCATATCACCTCTGGCCTTTTTCCAATGAACAAAGTACAAACTTTGCATGTGATACCTACCCAGACCACCATTTGCTTTCTTAGTGCCTGATGTATTAATAAGCAATAAAACATTTCTGCTATCAAAAAGATTCTGCACCACAATGAAGTAAGGTTCTTCCCAGGAATTAATGCAAGGTTGGGTCAACATATGGAAATCAATAAATATAAATAAATATAGTGCAAGAGTTAAAACCAAGAATTAATAAATGGGATGGAATCAAAGAACAAAATCATGGCATTTGCAGATAAATGGATGACATTAGAGAAGATAATGCTAAGTAAAGTAAGCCAATCCCAAAAAAACAGATGCAGAATGTTTTCTCTGATATAAGGAGGCTGACTCATAGTGGGGTAGGGAGGGGGAGCATGAGAGGAATAGATGAACTCTACATATAAAAGAAGAGTGGGAGGGAAAGGGAGGGGGCAGGGGATTAGCAAGGATGGTGGAATGTGATAGATATTATTATCCAAAGTACATGTATGAAGACACAAATTGGGTGTCAAAATACTTTATATACAAACATAGATATGAAAAATTGTGGTATATATGTGTAATAAGAATTCTGACAGCATTCTGCTGTCATTTGTTTATTTATTTATTAAGTCTATAAAAATAAATAAATAATTTTTTTAAAAAATCGACACCCATAAATCAAAGGCATTTCTGTACATCAGTAACAAATCCTCAGAAAGAGAAATTAGAAAAACCACCCTATTTGTAATAGCCTGAAAGAAATAAAATACTTGGGATTCAATTTAATGAAAGAGGTGAAATACCTCTACAATGAAAACTACAGAACACTAAAGAAAAAAATCAAAGAAGACCTTAGAAGATGGAAAGATTTCCCTTCTTCTTGGATAGACAGAATTAATATTGTCAAAATCACCATACTACCAAAAGCACTGTACAGATTCAATGCAATCCCAATCAAAATCCCACTGACATTCCTCATAGAAATAGAAAAAGCAATCATGAAACTCATCTGGAAAAACAAGAGACCCAGAATAGCCAAAGCAATCCTTAGCAAGAAGAGTGAAGCTGTGGGCATTACTAGTCCAGGCCTTAAACTATATTACAGAGCAAAAGTAACAAAAACAGCATGGTATTGGCACCAAAACAGACCTGTAGACCAATGTTACAGAATAGAGGACACAGAGATAAACCCACATAATTACTGTTATCACATATTAGACCAAGCCACTAAAACCATATATTGGAGAAAAGATAGCCTCTTCAACAAATGGTGCTGGGAAAACTGGAAATCTACATGAAACTAAACCTTTATCTGACACCATGCACAAAACTCAACTCAAAGTGGATCAAGAACCTAGGAATTAAACCAGAGACCTTGCACCTAATAGAAGAAAAAGTAGGCTCAAATCTCCATCATGTTGGATTGGGCCCCAACTTCCTTAATAAGACTCCTATAGCACAAGAATTAAAGCCAAGAATCAATAAATGGATTGGATTCAAACTAACAAGCTTCTTCTCAGCAAAAGAAACAATCAGTGACATGAAGAGAGAACCTACAGAATGGAGCACATCTTTACCACAAGCACATCAGATAAAGCACTGATCTCTAGGATATATAAAGCACTCAAAAACCTTAGCACCAAAAATAAGTAACCCAATCAATAAATGGGCCAAGAAACTGAACACACACTTCTCAGAAGAGGATATACAATCAATCAACAAACATATGAAAAAATGTTCAACATCTCTAGCAATTAGAGAAATGCAAATCAAAACTACTCTAAGATTTCATCTCACTCCAGTCAGAATGGCAGCTATCAAGAAAACAAACAGCAATAAATGTTGATGAGGATGTGGGGAAAAAGGCACACTCATACCTTGCTGGTGGGACTGTAAATTGGTGCAGCCAATCTGAAAAGCAGTATGGAGATTCCTTGGAAAACTGGGAATGAACCACCATTTGACCCAGTTATCCCAGTCCTCAGTTTATACCCAAAAGACTTAAAAACAGCATAGTACAGGAACACAGCCACAACAATGTTTACAGAAGCACAATTCACAATAGCTAAACTGTGGAACCAATCTAGATGCCCTTCAGTAGATGACTGGATTGGGAAACTATGGTACACATACGCAATGGAACATTACTCAGCATTAAAAGAGAATAAAATCATGACATTTGCAGGTAAATGGATGGAGTTAGAGAATATAATGCTAAGAAAGTAAGCCAATCCCCAAAACCAAAGGCCAAAAGTTTTCTTTGATATGAGGATGCTGACTCATACTGATGATGGGTGGGGGAGGTAGTATGGGAGGAATGGAGGAACTTTAGATAGGACAAAGGGGAGGGACAGGAAGGGAAGGGGCATGGGGGTAGGAAAGAGGGTGGAATGAGTTAGACATCATTACATGTATGAAGAAACAAATGGTGTGAAAATAATTTGTGTATAACCAGTGCCTTGAAAAATCGTGCTCTTCTTGTATACTATGAATTGAAATGCATTCTGCCATCATATATCACAAATTAAAATATAATTTAATTTTAAAAAGAAAAAAACTCAAAAAGTATGAATTATAATTTATATATATATAATTAAATTATAATTTAATTATTTGTATGATTTTAATTTACTAAGACCAATCCAGTCATACATACACTAAATGAAAGATTCTGCCTATGGTTCTCTGGTTTGTGTGCAACTGCATAAAATGAACACAAATATCCATAGCTTACTTTTAAATTCAGGCTGTCTACATCCAATTTTCTTTTGGTGATGCACACAGAGAAATGGCCAAATAAACATTTTAAGGAAGCTTAGGCTAAGCAAACTTCTTATATTTTTCAGATCAACCTTTTGAAAATGCAAATATGATCATCCACTTCTCTAATCAATGTTCTGCAATGACTTTTCAATGCCTTTAGGTTAAAATAGCCTTTTTCTACCTGCCATCCCCTTTACATGCCATTTTCCCCTTGGCTGTCCCCTCTCCAGCTCAAGGGCTGCACTCTTCCCTTCCCCTTCACCTACCCCCTCTCTATGGCTGCTTTAAACATCACTTTCTCAGAGGCCTTCCCTCAACTTCTCACTCACCCAGCCTGGATGTGTCTTGAATGTGTTCACAATACAATATAATTTGCTTCTGTAGCATTCAACACAACTGTGAATTGGTTGCTTAATGTTGGTCTCCCCAAGGAAAATATACTTTACCCAAGTTATAGATAGTGTCTTAGTACTGGCTGGCATTGGAGTACTTATTCGAAGAATCTTCAGACAAAACATGCAAGCACAAGTAGGTCAAAAGAGTGGCAAGAGAAAGCTGCAAAGCAGGTTTCTGACTCTAATCCCTATGTCTTTTGTTTTAACATACTGTCTTCTAAAAGAGCAAAAAACTCTGATTACTTTTCAGTAAGTCTCAGCCACCATACTGCACCAGGCTTTATATAGTCAAGTCTGGATGGGTCAGCCACTCAACTTTTTCCCACATCTATACATATCCAAGAAAGCAGTAGGAATATGGATCTGGGGGTAACCCATCAATTTGAGTAGGTGAGTTCATAAAATATCAGAATTTGAAAATAATGAGGGTCGACTGTATGTGACTACATCCAAGTTATAGTGGGCCACCATGTTTATTTCACTCTGTAACCTTCTGTGTTGAGATTGCTTTTTGAGCTATTGTAAAATCACTAACCACAGATGAAAGTTCTTGAACTCCTTTCTACTCATTCTAAAATAATAAGCCTTTTGTTAAAGTTATTTTATCCTAAAAGAAGGATGCTGTTACCATCTTATCTATGAAGGAAAAAGCTTTGCTACCTTTTACCATCAAGTCCCAGGAAGAAACATAACAGGAAAACAGGGGCTTGGAACATAACAGGGAGTCAAAAAGCACTGAACAGATGAAAAAGCAGCAAAAAAAAAATATTTAATTCCAGTTTGAAACTGATTTTAATATTTACAAATACTAGAAAGCTTACAAATATTTCAAATGTATGTGTGAAAATTTTGTATGTGTAATTGTGTGTTTGGGTGTGTACATAAATGTATAAACTATTTCTCAAACTTCAGTCCATTATAATACTAAAAGGAATCATGCTAGGCATATCTAAATGAGTACATATTTCACTTTACTCTTTAATATGACTCTAAAATTCTATTTATGTACCTTGTATTGATCTCCTCCTAGGAAGTTAAGGAGGTTTTGCAGGGAGGCTAGTCACTCAACAAATATTAAGCTTTGGCTACAAATAAAGCTGTAAAGCAGTATGCAGGATTAGAAATGTGAGTAAAATTTACTTTTTGACTCAAACAGCACATAGTTTGCTGGAGGAGATAGCCTGAGCACTCTGTGGAAACAGCCTGAGCTACTTTTTTAAAAAAAAATCATAAAAGAAGTTCCAAGCAACAAATGTATACCAATAAGTGAAAAGATAATTTTTTTTCAGGCTTCTAAAATGACAAGTTTTCATATTATTGTTTTTCATCAAAGCCTGAAAATTTAAAAACCAATTCATTTAACATTTAATTAAATTGTCTCTTTAGAATACTAGATGATATGATAAAAACATCCTTCTCAAGTATCATAGGAAGAAAGGAGTGCCACCTAAAGTGTGCAACCTTTCCAGCTGTTTCAGTTCATATATGTGGGTGGATTCTGTGTGGGTGCAAAAATAAGGGTGGTTAAAAAATAAAGTGGATAACAATAATTCTATTGTCCAACAGAGACCTATTAAAAGTAAAGTATGCTTCCTCTGTCAAGTTCAAAAGAAAATGTTATTTATGTAAACAACTTAGGCATTTGGAAATGCTTCACTTTAATAGAGGGCTTCCTGATTTATATAGCCACATTTAACTGGGGAATAAGAGGAGGGTTTGCATGAACTGATGAATTTTCTTTCAATTCCGCATGAGTAGGTACTTTGTTTCCTTGAATTAACAAAATAGCACAAATCTCTTCAATTGTTGTTGATAATGGTATTGTTTTTGGTTTACAAATCCATTTCCAAAAATATGCCCGAAAAGAGTTTCAAGGCCACATAAACCTCTCCTCGTTTCTGTCATGATTATCACTTGATAAGTATTAAGAGTAATCTGAATGGATATTTATAGCTTGTAACCAAATTCTGAAGAAAGTCTTAACAGAAGCATTTTTCAATAAGTTATCAGTTTAATTTTATTAGCTTCAGTTGAAGAAGAAACTGGGTTTTTATTTAAATAGAAAGGAGTTCTTTTTAACTAAAATTATTAACAATCTTTTAAATGCATATTCTGGATGTATAATATATCAGTTATTTTTTAATCTAAAACACAAGTTATTATTTCTTAAAATATTTCTACATTACATCAGAATTCCTTCAAGAGACACAAACTATTGGTTACACCTCCCACCCTGGATTATAGTCTATTTATCATTTGGAAAACAGAATCATATATTTTTCCAGACACCTAACAGATGCATTCTCAAAGTGAGTACATTTATTTGTCTAAATGTTTGTGCATTTGTGCATTTTCCCTACACATATGTTCATATATTTCCATACAAAATTTATCTTTTAAAATGCAGCATGCTCTTGACTCTTAATGACTACTGAACGAATGAATGACTATTAAGTTGTTGCTGTGTCTGCATATTTGCATTCAAAACAGAGTAAACACAAGAACAGGAATATAGGAGTTAGATCAGAAATAGCTGGGTGATTATCACAAAATGTATTTTGATACAAATTGCCTAATCGATTGCCTCATTTCTCAGCTGAGTTCAGAACTGTAACCTCAGCTGACAAGTGGTAGTGTGTTGCCTATCACTACCACAAGAATGTTCTGTTTAGGTGTGTCTGAAGGAATGAGGTCCCCACCTAAAATATTTACTAGCAAACTGACTCTCCTTCTTGGTAAATGTTTAATCTCTTGAGTGCAAAGCTCATACTGTCCAAGACTTTACTAAGAGTTGCCCTAACTATCACACAACATCACTGACCAAGCTGTTTATGCACAAAGGCAAATGGACTTTCCAATGGTTTCCAAGATTAGACAGAATGAATAAACTTTGCCTCATATTAATGACTAACATTTTAATTGGCAGGAGTTCAGCTTGACTAACAATATCTGATTAAAAAAAAAATCTAGACTTGGTCTTATAGTGATTTCAAACTGTAGGCTATAAATACAAGAACAACCCAGTTAGTAAGTTGCATGTTCTGCCTCTGGTATAGGTATAAATTCCAAAGAAATATACTAAGATGCGAAGCTTTCACAGTAATATCTTTGAACTTCGAGACTTTTGAACTGAACCCATGTAAACAGTGTTTTCAATAGAATACAATTTCATTTTCTGTACAGGTAGCCTTTTGTTTCCTACTAGTAAGATTTAAGGCTATGCACATGATTCGTATTGGAACATTATCAATTCCTATGCATGCATCTGTATCAGCACTGATGAAATAGGTACTGAGTTTTCACACTGGCATGCATATTACTGTGTAATTACAGTTTAATAATGGGACATTTTATATCTAATATATCCCTATAAGTATATTATTTGAGTAGGACTGAAGCTTATACCAGTTTTTAATCACCCCTCTCCCCTCTACCACCAATTTCCAAACCCCAAGTATCTAGCACTGTATTCCTAACTTAAGGTCTTTTCTCAGTTCAAAAATCCAAAGCAGTACAAAAATGGGGAGTGAGAGCAGCTGTGGGAAGTTGGATGGACTCAGCAGGCTGCTTCCCCCTCATCCTGAGCTGCAGTGGAAAGATGAAAAGGAGCCAGTGAACCCTCACCTGTAGCTAATTTATGCTTAAAGAAGAGAAAAGCAATAGCCTCTTGGTACTCTCAGATGGAAAAGAGAGTGCTAAAAACAGAGACAGGATGCCTCCCTGCTTGGCTCTTCAGCCCTGGAAACAAGAGTCTGCTCTCAGGGCCACAGGAATTCCCCACTGGGTTCTGGACAACTAGTCCCATTTTGCTTCCTTCCTAGCCAGCAATGTATCACTGGCACAAAAAATAAAATAAAATAAAAAGCAAAAGCAAAAGCAAAAAAAAAAAAAAAAAAAAAAAAAACAGCAAGCACAAGGCCAAAAGAATATGGTCTAAAAGGCAAGGAAGATTGACAGTTCAGAAACAGTTCTACAAATCTAACAAACTCCAGAACAGCTTCCACTTCCACCAATGAGAGAATTATGCTAATAGAATAATACCACCTACTTTTTGTTATTTCACTCAAAATCTATATTTCATCCCCTTCTACTGCAAGTATACTGAAAGCAGTCATCTTATCTTAATAGGCATCTTACTAGCCCTCTAGTTCTTCCACTGCCCTTTCTATTCCCACCACCACCATATCCATCAGCAGACTGACTTCACAAGTCATTTTGCACTCACATGGCTTACTTAGATGAGCTTTTTTGTAAGTCATCAAGTTTTGCACTTATGTCATCTGTAAGTCTCAAGACTACTCTGGCTGAGAGTTTTAGATATTACTCAATGCTAATAGGCACAGCTGTCTTACTTCATTCCTCTTTCATTAAATCAGAGGAATAAAGAAACAGCTGAAACTGGGGCTTTGACAAGCTATAGTAAAGTTAGCTGAAACTCTGTACCTTCTCATGCAAAACTGAAGCTGATTACTATGGTACACTGGAGTAATCCTTGCACTTCATCCACACCAGCCTTACATATTAGTGAAACATTTCTCCCAGCTCATGGTTCTTGAACAACAGGCTGGGATAACTTCATAATTCCCCCATGTTGGGAATGATTATTCGGAGTCTTCTATTATTTTATTATTATAGAATGTTTTTAAAAACTGTATACAATGTATTTAGAGGCTCCGTTTAAGAATAAGAATGCTGGATGGTTAGGTTATAGGAACATATCTGTATTCTCGCATTAGTTGTTCCAAGAAGAATTTTTGTTTATAAATCACTTTGTTTGTAGCCAAGGGTGGAGTTCAGCCTATGTTAATGTGCCAGGCATGCATAAGGCCCCAGTTCCCCAGCACTGCAAAAATAAATAAATTAATTAATTAAATTGCTTAGCTCTGAGTTAGGTTTTCCTAACAAAGTTTTGGTATTTAAAATCAGATTCAAGTACACAGTACTCAAATAAGCCTCCTGATCTAAAATTAGTAAGGAACTTTACTCCTGTATATTATTCATCATCTGATCTCCAAACTATCATCTAACTTCTTGAGGCCCTTAAATATTAGAAATTAATCTAATATTAATTGCCTATAGGAAGCTTTCTGATCCATCCAGACCTTTCAAAACTAACCTGCAACAGTTGCACAACTGTTCATTTAGCCAAAGTGGAAAGAATCAAATAGACCACCACAAGATTATCGCAACCCAGGAAAATCACCTGACATCTGCCTAGAATTCCAAAGAGAAGAGTGACTAAAAACCCATCCTCTGCAATGGCTACAGACATGTGTGATTTCAAGAGAGATTTTAGTAAGATGCTTGAAAGAAATTAAAAGAATATGCATAAAGATATATATTGTCCTATTAACAATAACAGGTAGGAGATCAACCAGAAGCAATCTGGATGTACTCCAGAGATTATTTCATAAATTCTTGTGTATGAACCTGATGAAATACAGTCAGGAAATACCATTAAAAATAATATCTGTGAAAACCCAAAAGTATTCACTACAATCTTCTTTCCAAAGGAAAAAACACATAATTTTATGTCTTATTCTATTAAGACAAATATGCATATAATGTGGAAAAAATTAAAGTTTGTACAGAAAATTACATCATTTATTCAACAAAGTAACTTAAGTTCTATGATGAGTAAAGCCTTAGGTTAACTGCTAAAGTTTAAACGGCTTAAAAAAGAAACAGATCTGGCCTCAAACATAGTGGACTTTAGTTTTGCAACTTAAAAAAAAAATTATTGTTATATGAATCTTGCATTTTTTAAAATAATAATGTTAGTGTATTATTCTCTTATCAATATATCAAGGCTTTTATCCATCTATGTTGGGGACTAGATAATTATGTCACAAATATCAAAAAGTGACAATCAAGGATTGGGTTTGTAGTTCAGTGGCAAAGCTAATGCTTAGCATATACCAGGCCCTGAGTTAGATCCCCAGCAGAGACAGAGATGGACATGCAAAATGTCACTGTTGCTCCAAATGTTGATGGTGCATGACCACTAACACTGGTCTTCCCCAAGCATCGTGTGAAGACAAAATAGTCATTCAGCTTAAGGATCATGTGGCAGGGCTCTCCCCTTTTCCTGGAGACTCCCTACCAGGTAAGTCTGGGCCACTTTTAATTCCAGACTGAGGTAGAAGTAGCTACCCATGATCCCAGAGACCAGCCACCTCTACAGACCTTCAGAATAACTCACAGTCACAGAGGAATGAGCAGATAAAGTCATCACTGGCAGAAAGACCACCAACTTGTACTTAATCATGTACATCTGATGTAAATTCCACATGTAGAAACTGCTTGTCCAAGGACTGTGCACTCTGCCAAGTGATTTTTTTCCAGGAGAATTCTTGGGAATATAAGCAAGCTAATGCCTTGGTGAAACTCATGCAGCTCATCTTTTCCCGACAGCCCTTCTTTTGTAGGACTTTTGTACTTCTTTCTTTTCACAGCAAATTTTGGACTTGCTACCAAGATTTTTAAAACTAATAAAACACATTGTTTGGAAACACAGACATAACTGGTAAAAGTACAGGAAAAAAAAAAATAAAGACCATAGGAAGGAGAGGAATCTGATTGTGGGGAGGTCTGGAGGGTGTGCTATTCAAGTATGATCCAGGCACCAGCAGCACTGACATCACCCAAAAGTCTATTAGCAATACAGAACTGTGGGGATACAGCTGAAAAGTAGAGTGCTCCCTAGCATGCCTAAGGCTCAGGTTTAATCCCCAGTACTGCAAAACAAACAAACAAAAAAAGAAATACAGACACCTTCCACCCAGCGTTTATTGAATCAAATCTGCATTTAATAAGCTCTCCAGGTGTTTCATGTACACGTTAAAGTGTGAAAATAACTGTTCTCAGTACTTGTAATTTGTATTTTTATACTTGGAAAGTGGGCACACTTGGTATTATTCTCTAAAATCTCCACATATATTTGGGACATTCTTTTAATTATGAACCACATCTCTAATCCAGCCTATAAGAGGACCTACATGCACAAACTGGCAAGTAGCAATCTTTAAAAGATGGGCAAAGAATGCTACATGAACCTCATCTTCAAACAACAAAAACTCACATATAGATAAAAATTTCAAGATCACATAACTGAACCTCTGCTTTTACAGGAAATGAATCTGTGACATTCAAAAGGAGTATGCCTTCTCTAGGGTAGGATTGCTAAATGACTGTGGCAAAATCAGACTAGGTCTCAAGTCTCCTAATCTGCAGTTATGTTCTGTGTCCTGCCAGAAACCAGTTTAATACATCATCATTAATTAAACATGATTTGTTTTCTTTACAAACAAATGCTCAATTTAAAAAGGAAATCCGTATTAAGAAAAAAAAAAAAAGTAAGATAACTCTTAAAACCTGTACCAAGCATATTTAATAGTAGATGCCCAATACATGTTTGGTTGAATTAATGACTTACTTTGAGGCAAAGACAAACATTGTTATCCAGATTTTCTCAAGAGGGTTGACCTAGGTTATAGGCTGATAAAGTAATTTCCTTGTGGGAAAAAAAACAGTCTTTAAATTGAAAAACAATTTATAATATTTTTCCACAACCCCCCTGCTCAAAATCACCCTTAGAGTTTTATAGAGGTTTATTATTTAGGTGTGTGGATTTGTTGGAGCTCAATGAAATAAATAAGACTTTTAAAATCATAACTTAGGATACTGAGGAATGGTAGTACTCACCAATACTAATTTCATCATCTGTTTCAGCATCACCAATACATTCAAACTGGAAGTCTTGTAGTGACTGGGAAAATTTCTGTACTGCCATAGACAGATCTGCAATTAAAATACATGAAAAAAGGTGATAAGGTGAGGAACTACGGAATACTGAAGAGTTTCCACATGTACTATCATGTAACTTTGATCCTAGTATCATATCATCCAAAGCTTTTAAAATACCAGTTTGGTGCCAGGTACAGTGGAGTATGCCTATAATCCCAGCAACTTGGGATACTGAGGCAGAAGGATCACAAGTTCAAATCTAGCCTAAGCAACTTAGTGAGATTCTCAGCAACTTAGTAAGCGGCTGTCTCAAAAAAAAAAAAAAAAAAAAAAAAAAGACTAAGGATGGTAAAGCACCCCAAGGTCAATCCCTACTATGGGGAAAAAAAAAAACAGTTAAATTAACTAATCTAATTAAAAACCAGTTTGGCAAACTTAAGCTAAATTAAAGACACAACTAAACAAACATTTTAGAAACTGGATCTACCCAGCTCAAAGAGGATTTGCCTCTTTAAAAAGAGTTTTGGTGCCAGAAGTATATTTTATGGAAGCCAATTTATCAAATCAAGGAATTAGCCATCATTATAAATGGACTATTTATGAAAAAAAAAAGAAAAAGAAGGAATGTCACTGAGGTTGTCAGTGAGCGAAAAAAGCCAAATGTTGATTAGAAAGAATCACTAATGATATGCTGTACAGACTGTGGGGAAGGTAGGAAATATGTTTTTAACCAATAAACTACTAGCTAAATCTAGAAGGTGAAAGGTGCCCAGAAAGTTTATTTACAAATACCTTTGTGATTTACAGAGACTCAAGCTAAACACACTCTCTTGACTCTCCAACAAGACACAGAGTCTACCACAACTCACAAAAAGAACTCTTTATTCCTAGGCAGAAAAAAGAAAAGCCCAGAAAAGTTAGACATAATCCGTGAAAGGCCAACAGCCTAGGATGTACCCCAGTGGGGTGATTCAGAATGCACAGCCCCAGTCTGGAGCCAGGCTGCCTGTGTTGAAATCCACCACCCCCACATACACTTGCTTGGTCTGTAACTTTGGCAAATTAGTTTATTCCTGGGGGCCTTTGTTCCATCCTGCACAAAACCAGAATAACAATGGCATAACCAACTCATAGGACAGTTTTCAGGATTAAATGAAATAATCATTGCAAAGGATTTAGAACAGTGCCTGGCACTTAATAAGCAATAGTTAAATTAGTTAAGAAAATTAAAAATAACAAACATTCTGTGAGACAGAGAAACTTTAAGGGTCATGTTTCTCAGAACTATTCAGACCTTTTATGCTTACCCTGTCAAAGATGTCTACACCAGTAATAAAATGCATTTTTTCTGGAATTTACTCTATACTTCACTTAATAGCAGCCTTCTTGCATGAGTTCAAGTCCAATACCTGAACCCTTGTATTTAACACGGGCAATAGGAACTGATAAAGACACTTTCCTTGATCAGTTTTGGTCACACCTATCTGAGCTCTCTTCCAGTAGGCCTCCACCAAGGTTTCCATCCTTACTGGGTCTACATAGCCCACTGTAAGAGTCCTGCTAAGTTAGTTTATAGAGAATCCCCTACCTTCAATATCTGCTCTAATTCCTCAGTCCCCATCTTTGATGTATAATCCTTTGCCAAGACTTGATTCAGCTAGAACCACCCTTACCCTTGATGTCTCTTCTAGGTCATTTTTTATCTACAAACTTTCCACACACACACACCTGCTCTAACGGGGCTATAAATCCCCATTTGTTTTTGCTGTATTTGGATTTGAGCCCAATCTCTCTTGTCTATTGTTAAAAGTCTTGACACCTATTGTGATAGTCTTGAATAAAGTTCTTCCTTGACAGTCTAACAAGTGCCAGAATAATTTTTTCCTTCACAGAACCCTTAAGGCCCCACACCTCAGGACTTAATGTGACAGTCCAAGGACCTGAAAGTCGGCACTTAAAAGAGTTAATAGGTCTCTGAACAGGAAGATTAACTTTTGCACCACTATGATCCAAGGACCCATCAACATGCTCTCCAAGGGCAACTGTGAAGACCAAAGGCCCTCAAGCTTCAGAGGCTGGTTGGTTTTATTTGTGTTTGTGTGTGTTTGTGTGTGTGTGTGTGTGTGTGTATGCATGCACACCTGCTTGTGCTTTGTTTTTGCTAATTTGTTTGTTTCAAGCAGGCATTGGGTGTACTGGAGAGTTTGGGGGTTTTTTTGTTTGTTTTTTTGCTTTAAAAAATGTATCAGGCCATAGAAAGGAAGCTACTGGCAAAGTAATACCTCCTCTTACAAAAGAGGTAAAACTCTGGGATCAGCTATGCATTCTACATGAGAGGTACTTTCAATTCAAGAGAGCAGGTCTGCTTTAGACTTTCAAGAAGAAAGATGAAGAGAGCCTCCTTAGTGAATAATTAGTCAATGAGAAAAACAAGGGCTTTTTCAGAACTAGACTTCACCAATTAGCTGCAAGGCCTTGGACAATCACTCATCCTTCCTGAGGTCATTTTTCTTATCTATACAACAGAGAATGAATACTTACCTTGCAGGCCTGTTAGGAAGACTAAATGAAGTATTTGCTGCTACATACTAGGAAACTCAATGAATGGCATCAGTCATTATCCTTCAGTCCAGCTCACATAGGTAGCAAAGTTGACTGGCCTTTCAAAGAAAGGCACTGTGCAAAAGTGTGCCATTTATGTGACACAGTATACTGCTCTAAGGATAGAGAAATCATAATACCAATATCCAATATTATGAGAAGACAAAGAAAGAAAGCTATTCCTAGGAAATTTTAATCCAAGCTATATGTGAATACTCTGAGACTGGGGGGAAGTGCTCTATTTAACATCATTAATTTTTTAATTTTTTTATTTGTTTTAATTAGTTATACATGACTATATACTGCATTTATGCACTTTGATATATCATAGATATTTCTCATTTTTCTGTGTGTACATGTTGTAGAATCACAACATAACTGTGTCATGCAGTCACATATGTACATAAAGTCTGTTTCATTCTACTATCCTTCCTATCCCCACATCCCCTCCCCACCCTCCCTCTTCTTCATCTAAGGTAACTCTATTCTTCTCTAGAGCCCACCCCATGTTGTGAATTAGCATCCACATATTAAAGAAAGCATTTGGCCTTTGGTTTTGGGGACTGGCTTATTTCACTTAGCATGGTATTCCCCAACTCCATCCACTTCCTGGCAAATGCCATAATTTCATTCTTCTTTAAAGCTGAGTAATTTTCCATACATCACTTTATTTTTACTTGTACAATATAAAGAAGGCCTATGCTCTACTGGGTTTGAGGCTACAGATGCAATTCCTACAGCAGAGTTGAGGCAGGAGTACAAAGGCAGATAAAATATACAGAGATCCTGTGATGAATACTCTTCCTTCTTTCTCCTCTCATCACCACCAGGAGTCTTTCTGAGCCGGCCTCAAACTCAAATGAGCTATTTGGACATTCTTTCCTTAGTGAATTCCTGACATAATCCCTCATTTCTTCCTAGACTATTCTTTACTGGATAGGGCCTCCTCAACTGAGAAAAGTATGTAGCTCTGTCCTTTCACAAAGACCCTCTGATCACACTATAATAATTCCTATCCCCAAACAGGAACAGAGTAGCTCACTTACAAGCTACCCTTTCAATATAATCATGGGACTAGAGTATGAGCTCAGGAGGTAGAACCCTGATTGTATCAGCAACCAGTGGCATGATTAAGTTCCAAAACCTCTCAGTATCTGCATCTGTTAAGTGGAACAGAATCCACTTCTTGGGCCATTGTGAGGAGTGAGTTAATACAGAGTAAGCAGGTAGAACACTGCCTGACACCCAGGAAGCACTCAAGACATGTTGGCTATTTCCATTTTAAACATCTCAGAAAAGTGAAAGTTGTCACGAAGGTGGTCTGGTAGACTTTAGATAACCCTGGAAATTACTCTGGAAAACAGTCTGTTGATCACAGTTTCAAATTTTCTCTAGGTGCCCTGCAAATCAATCAAGTTTTGAAGGTGTTTTTACTCAGTAGGTCTGTGTAAGAGGTGATTCTGTATTTCAACAGTGGATGAAATCAAGAATGCATGAATAAGCCCCTCACAGTCCTGAAGATGATAGATAGGATTATACAAGAGAATATGTTTCTCAACCAGTTCAAATGATAATTGCAAAATAGGGGAGGTTTAAAATACATGTTGCCAATTACAGTGGTGCACACCTGTAATCTCTGCAGTTCAGGTGGCTGAGGCAAGAGGACACAAACTCAAAGCCAGCCACAGCAACTCAGAAAAGTCCTGTATCAAGTTTAAAAAAAAAATTAAATAAAAAGGGCTGAGGATATGATTCAGGTGTAAAGTGCCTCTGGGTTCAAACTCTGGTACAAAAATAAAAACAAAAAACAAACAAACATGTTTTCAACTTCAAGTGTATTCTGGGTTCTTGGTCTTCTTTCTATATATTCTCATTTTCCAAATGCCAAAGTAGTGATGAGCACCAACATACAGAACTTATGTTTTCTGGCAGAAACACAGTTCAATCATACAAAATGAGGACTCTACCTTATGCTTTTCATCTTGGCTCCATCTCCTACTGAGTGTGCAATTCTGAACTAGAAAGCCCAACATCTTTCATTAATTTAAAAATCACATGAGCTGAGGATGTAGCTCAGTGGAAGAGCACATGCTTAGCATGCACAAGGCCCTGGGTTCAATCCCCAGCACTAAAGCCAAGTAAAACAAATGACATGAAGCACACTATTCCCTAATTGCCTGGGTCAAGTTTCTACACTATAATCAGGTGCGTGCACACACACACACACACAAATACTGCTTCTCACTCTTTTTAAATAAAATCAATTCACACTGTAATAGAAAGATCTAATTAAGTTTTTAAAAGTTATTGTTAAATTGTAAAATATCACAATGAATAATAGTAAAATCACTATTTTCTCTTAAATAGAAAAAGAAAAATTAAGTGTATAAAGTATGCTAAGCACGGAGTCCAGGTAAGACGGGTGTGTTTTCAATTTCTACCAAACTATTAACACTTAGAGAAAAAAACTCCCTGGGCTGGGGATGTGGCTAAAGCGGTGACACACTTGCCTGGCATGCGAGGGGCGCTGGGTTCGATCCTCAGCACCACATAAAATAAAGATGTCGTGTCCACCGAAAAATAAAAAGTAATAATAAAAAAAAACTCCCCACCAGTTGGAACCACCAGTCACCTTGTAAGCTGAAGGTGTAGGAATAATATTAATTTACTCTTGAGAAATGTCATGCATGGTGAAGATGCTGCAAGTATCACAGAAACCAATTCTTCCGCATTTGCCTAACCTGAAAGTTAAGCACAGATGTCTCCACATGTGTTCACACTGTAACTTGAGAGAAATTATACTGGGCTTTAATTATTAAACAATATTTTGTATCAAAGAGTTAACCTGTAGCACCCATGATTAGATGATGCTAATGAAACACTAAAACTCCATTTCATAAGAAGAATATAAAACACCTGGTAAATATTTAATTATAACTTTTCTTGTATATAAACTTAAGCATTGAGGTCTACCTATTATTTTACAAGTGTTAATGGATTTACTTTGACAACGTTTGCTATGGAAGTAAGCTATATTTATGTGGGAACAAGTATAACCAGTCAGTCCATTGGTATAAGGCAGTTCTTCCTGAAATTCAGTTTCTCTGGGATTAGATTTAAGCAAGACTCACAGGAGCAGTATGTATGGGCAATATGTAACGTAGTTATCATCTTCACACTACTGAGTACAGGCAGATGGTCTGAAGCAATGGGAACACAAAGGGGAAAACAAGACAGAGTCCTTAATAAATAAGGCAAGAAAAAAAGGTGGGGGGGGTGGTCATACAGGGGTGAGAGGCCTGGGACTAATCATATCAGAAGCTGTCAGTAAGTTCCCCCAGAGGTTAGCAGCAGCAGCAGCACTGATGGTGCTAAGGATCTTATATAAATTAACCCCTTAATCCTCACAACAGCCTTAGAACTAGATATCATCACTCTTGTTTTACACATGAAGCAGTTCTGAGTCACAGAAAGGGTAAGTGATTTCCCTATGGTAGCACAAGCCAGTGACACACCAGAAGCAGAATTTCACCCAGGAGCAGCTCCAGAATCCCCCTCACCTTGAAGGCAGGTGGGAAATAAAAAGTTCAGTTCTGTACTGATGTGAGGTGGAAAGCCTCTCCGAGGAATCAGAACAAAGACTTGACAATGTAACCATGTACAGCAAGGCTAGGTGGATGATGTGTTCATAATCTTCCAAAAGGCAGCTTCTACCTACATACCCAACCACACGACCCAGTGAGGTGCTGGCAATGATGTGGAACAAGTTATTCCACTTCCTTGAAAAATACTCTTCTTTGATGCTCCCGAGTCAAAGTGGCCCCTTCTTCAAGATCTCTTCCAAGCCCCAATTTCTTCCACAAAGCTGTTCCTGATCCCTTCCAACCTGACATCACCTCTTCCTTCTCCCTGCCCAACACCACCTTCTGGTGCTTTCTCCACTTTACCTTTCATCTTAATTACATGTAAACCAAATTTATCTTATCTTATTCTAACATTACATTAAAGGTATGGAACATTGCCATCCGTGAATACTGCCCAAGCATCCAGCATAATTTCTTATAAGCAACAGGAACTCAACTATTGAAACCCTCAGCTTCTAAAAGACAGGTAAATACTTACAGCTCCCAGATGCCTTTCACATTCCCTTTTTTGAAACCTTTCACATTCTTGCAAGTACCTAATGTGGCTTTCTTAACCACTTGTAAAAGACGAATTATCTACTTCCCAAAATGATGACGGTGATGATGCTGTTGTTTACTACTACAAAGCTTTAATATGTTTTACAATAAAGATACCAAGAGAGTTGGTAAGAGTTTTTATTATTTCAAAGTTCTTATATACTTTATTCTAACACAAAGCTATGAAGACTAAATTTCTGAAAAGCTAAGTAATAACTTTTCCTGAGTCAGAGAAGTGACACCAACTTGGACAGGTTTTCTGCTTCCTAAGTTGGATATTCTTTTGTGGTATACCATAGTTAATTCCTATAGAATGAGAAACATTAGGGCAGGAAGGGTGTGAGCCTTTAGACAACATTGAACTACTTCCTCACCTGTTGTATAAATTCTAAGTAAGACATCTTTGCATTGAGCTGTATGGGAAAGCATTGGCATGCGTAGTATGGAAGAATCTAGCAGAAAATGTACATAAAATGGACATTATGGAACACCATACTGAAAGCCAGAAGAAATGCATGCTCATTCCTGTACTTTCTAATGCCACAAAATAACTGAATGATATTTTAAGCTTCTTGAAGATAGGTATATATTCTTTGCCTCAGAACATAAAAGATGCATGGGGAGGGTGGTGGGACAGGGCGTGGGGGGGGGGGGGAGAGAGAGAGAGAGAGAGAGAGAGAGAGAGAGAGAGAGAGAGAGAGAAATACCAACTGCCAAAGTGTCCATAATGTTAAGAATTCACTATAGATAAATTACTGAAAAGCTTAAGATACTCGAATGCCCACAAGTATAACCACAACCCTTAATAAAAACCATACAGTACATTACATAGCAGGATATGTCAAGGAATTACCAAATAAGTCTTGGTTTTTAATAATCGCTGTTATGCTTTTAGTGTTCTTTCAGAACTACAAATGTCAGATTGTTAGATGGAAAAGACTCAGAAGAAAAGAATTCTGGGCGTGGCACAAATGAGAAAAACACAATGAGAACTTGTTGAGAAAAACATTTCTATGGTCTTTTGCTTGAACACAGTTTTAAAATGCCAACTTGTTTATTTTTTATTTTATATATGTGGCTAGAAGTAGTGGTTGATATCAATAACCAAAGATGAGTCTTCATAAAGTGGGCCCAAAACAATGCTTAGTATATGGTAGTCATTCAATAAATGTGTGTTGAGCTGAAGTGAAATTAAGCACCTGAATGAAATGGAATCAACGAATTATCTTTCCTGGGAGGCACTGAGAAACTGCTATGCAGCAATGGAGATGTCTGAGAGTGGTCATCAAAGACGGAATTACCAGTGGGCACAGAGGCCTGACAATTGTTCTTCATTCTCCTTGAAATGCAAAAAAAAGCACATGCTACTCTAAGCCACTCAATCTTCTGCATGCTAGCATGGAACCATATGGTTATTTTGGAACCTTTAAGTTGGTGAAACAATTAGCCTAGGTTGATCTACATATCATCTCATTTATTTCTACACCAGAAGTATATTCAGAGTCTTCTTTCTGCATCCTGTTTTGCAGTAAATATATCTACCCTTCTGGCAGGTAATATAAGACAAAGCATCTGTTTTCAGTGATGAAATAAAGTCTTATGTGATAAAGGTTGTCAGATCTGGAAAGAAGTTCTTCAGTTAAAATCAATCGTTCTTTTATGTTATAGATTAGTATACGTAAGAGGTAGACATGAATGTCAAGCCATCAACTACCTCTCAGTGCTGTATGTTTCAAGCAAGTATTCAGCTTCTCTGAATTCCAGGCTCCTCGTGTATAAAAGAAAGATACTAGCCCCTCGCAAAACTTCATGAGCATTACATGAAATGGACTTAGAATAGTGTCTGGTACAGAAAAGAAACTTGAAATCCTGATTCTCAACAAATGTTAACTATTAAACCACTGTTTATTATGATGGCAAATACAGAACATGAAATATTTTCATTGTAAGCATAACATATTTAATCTGTGTATTAAATTACTATCTTCAGGAGAGCTTCAATGAAAATAAATAGTGGTGCTGGCCCCTAATGAAGACCAAACAGTTCATAATCCCATAAATGATATGTGTTTGGCAAGCAGTTTCAGAGGATTCCAACCTAAAAATAACAAATAGGAACCAACACTTGGCCAGATTTTATCCACAGTTTCTATAAAGCTACAAATTCCATAAAAATTAAAAACGAAAACCCACAAAGACTTCACTATTGCTACAACCCAAGTAAAACTAGAAAGTTCAAAGGATGAAATAAACCACCCATCTTCCTACCCTGGGGAAAAAATTTGAAAGGGTAAAGAAACAGTGGCACACTGCAGTTTCTCTGGATTCTCTTCCTGCTTCAATAACATTCCTCTGCTGCCTCCCTTGATATTTCTCTTCCTCAAACTCTTTAAGTGTTCCTCTTCGAAATACCTTGTACTTCAAGGCTTGCTTTCTCCAATAATTCCTGTGTATCCAAATGATGACAACTCTTAAGTGGTGACTTAAGTTTAGATGCTGCCCTTGCCGTTTGTTTTTTGTTGTTGTTGTTGTTGTTGTTGTTGTTGTTTTAACTGCAAAATACTGAGGCATCCAACATAAAGGAGTTTGCAGCTTTCCTAAGCTTCTCAGTATCAGGGAAGGCCTGACATGCTTCACCCGGGCTTCCTTGTCTACATAACCTTCCATGACCTCTTCCCAGTCCATTCACTCATTTCCCAATGTTTGCAGAGCTTACTCTTTCAGCCAGGAATTCAGAAAGCTATAGATCCTCTTAGTACATTCTTCTTGGTGCTACCACTTACATTCAATCATGAAAAACCCTGGGTATTCTAGCCTTAGTTGCAGTTAATTTTTTCTTGATTACCTAACATCTCTATCTGTCCAAGATAATTATGACTTTGGAAGGGATTTGGTGTCACCTTATCTTTCAGGCCACATATCAGCCTACTGCCAACTCTTACAACTTACTTCCTTTTTTCCATCCCACCCTTCTTGGTATCATAAGCCAAATATGTATTGCTGAATCATGAGTTGACTAGTTTAATATCCTTTTAAAGCACCACATTAATTTGTTATCTACTAGGTAGTTATAGCACATCTTCTTTCTCCCATGCTTTCTAATCTATGCTTTCTCTCAAACTACTCTTTGCACACTCAAAATTCCAACCAGGGACTCAGGTTGTGGCTCAGCAGTAGAGTGCTCGCCTAGCATGTGCAAGGCGCTGGGTTCAATCCTCGGCATTCTAAAAATAATTAAATTAAAGGTATTGTGTCCAATTACAACTATATATATATATATATATATATATATATATATATATATATAAAATGCAAAATTACCTAGGGTTTTTTAATAAAAATTCAAAACAGAGGTAGAGTACAGTAACATAGTACTTCTCAAAAATTTCTCTTGGAGTACACCTGATATCAGCATAGGGGAAATATACCTTCAGTAGTGTGTGTGTGTGTGTGTGTGTGTGTGTGTGTGTGTGTATGTATACATATATTTAATTCCTGCCAAAGAAACTAATATCTTCTCAACATCCACCAAGTCATTCTCCAAGTTGGGGACAGCCTTTTGCCTGTGCTGTAACCTTCAAATGTCTTCAACTAGACAGGGAGAGCTCCAGGATGTGAAGCTGCAATATCTCTAAGATATCAAGATCTAGTCTTGGTAGACTAGTTACTTCCTTTTTTAAAAAAATCTTATGACCTGCCTCATTATAGATGGATCCTAAAGCCACCTTATATTATCCTATTAGGACAATATATCTCTCATGTACAGATACCAAATACCATATGCCTATGGTATTAGCCAGGGATTCAGAAAGCTACTGATCATCTTAGCATATCTACCTGGTATTACAACTTTTATTTGAAAACTGGAGAGAAGGAAGCCAACTTATTTAATGCTATTTTGTGTGTTTTAAGATACACATATTGTGGGCAAAACAGAATTCACAGGAATTAACCTAAACCTGATATTTCCATTTAGGCAGACATCTGGAGCTATGCCTAGACTACTGAAGTTATATTTCCCCTATGCTGATGTCAGATGTACTCCAAGAGAAATTTTTGAGAAGTACTATGTTACTGGACTCTACCTCTGTTTTGAATTTTTATTCAAAAAAAAAAAACCTAGGTAATTTTGCATTTTATTATTATACTTAATTAGCGTCTACATCCTGTAGCCCTTCCTGGACAATAAGCCTGTGGAGGGTAGAGAATTTCTCCAATCTCTACTGCATCCAGCCCAGGACCTTGATGGTAGGATTCTGCCAATAAACAGAATTTGAGAATTCAGAGTATGCAGGAAGGGTAAACTAAGGTCTTTTCAGGGCTGACAGAGAGCAATTAGAGACAAAAAAAAAAAAAAATCAGGCAACTAGATACAGACTTGCCCCTGCTATAAAAGGTGCTAAGAGGAACAGAGAGAAAACAGAGCCCCAGCAAACAAACACACTTAATCATGTGGACATCAAATCAAACATTAGAGAAGGAGATAATAGCTAGAAGTTTCTTTCATTTAAGATCTTTTGGCAATTGGGGTGGGGGAAGCAGTGACTGCTAACAAAAGCAGCTGAGATATGTTACCTGCTAACTTAAAATCTCAGCATTGCCCTTAGAAGAAGACCACTCTAAAAAATTATTCTGGTGGTCTAATCAAGTTTGGTAGAAGAATCATTTTGTTTAAATAATAGTAAAATATTTCATGACCAAAAAACATTAGAGAAAAATCTAGAGTGGGCTTCCATTTCTTTCAACCACCTTCTAACTACTAACGGGTCTCATTTAAATATATATACATATATATACATATATATATATTATATAGTATTATATATATATATTATATAGTATTATATCTATCTATCTATCTATTTTTTTAAAAGAATACTCTTGTGTCTGATAGGTTATTAGTTTAGACTCTCAGTTTTGGTACGTGGACAAGTTTCCTAAACTTTCCTAACTTTTCATTTGCTTATCTATAAAAAGTGGATGATGTTAATAAACTACCCTACTGTACAACTATTCTATTTCATAGGATAGATTGCCAAAAAAAAATCAGACCTGCAAAGAGTTTAGTATAGCACACAGTAAGCCTAATAAACTTTTGTAATTCCTATTCTTTAATATTTCAAGGAGGTAATCAAAGACCGAAAATACACATTGGTTCTTGGCTCCTGCTTGTCAGACCTACATACAGTCTATCTCTCTGGACCTAAAAGCATAACAACTCATACTCACATAATGACAACATTTTTAACGCAGCTGAAGTACCAGCCAACTAAACACCAGAGTGATAACACCATTAAAAATTATATCTATCCCAAAAGATAAATTCACCAATTACATATATTTTCCTATCAGCTATTACCATATATCATTGATATGTAACCTCTACATTTCTTTCAATGATTGAGATTATTCTTGCAATTTTGAAAAGGTATCATCCGAATACCAAATAAGATACCTACATTTCAGCATTCCCTAAGAAAGACGTTACCATCCAGGCACAGTGGCACACACCTGTGATCCCAGCAACCCTGGACAACCGAGTGAGACCTTGTCTCAAAAAATAAATAAATAAAAAGGGCTAAGGATGCAGCTTCGTTGTAGAACTCACCTGGGTTCAATCCCCAGTACAGGAAAAATAAAAATGAAATCTATTTAATCAAGCAAAGAAACAAGCTCCTACACATAAAACTTCAAATTTTGCAAGCACAACTTACATGGAGTGATTAGTTTAGCAATGAGCTTAGAATATGAGTACAGCTTAAGTTACTGTGTCTATTGTGACAGCATTTTTGGATTTTACTATTGGGTTTTTTTCTATTGATTTTTTTCTTTGACCAAATGAAAGTATATAATATCATCATCATCTTGGCTCTATGAACTGCATAGTTATGGCAAAAAAAATTTTTTTCATGCAGCAATACGACTAATGTTCTCTTCAAGTTTGGAAATATTTTATAATGAATGGCAATTGAAAAAAGACATAAATCCACTGCCATGGACCAGATGTGGAAGTATGCTGGCATGGTGCCTCATTCTTCCCAAAGAAACAAAAAAAGACACTGTAAAACTGGGTAGAGCTTGGACTGCCAGAGAAGTAAGGGTACAAAGATCATTATTCTCCATTTACACAATGTTTTTTTGAGTTGTTTTCAATAAACTCATTATCCCACATGTTTACAGACTTCATTTTTCTGCTATCCTACCCCATTTTGAAACACTAAAGCAATTTAAGACTATTTTGGAAACACTGCCTTTATTTATTTATTTATTTATTTTAGTTTTTTACTTGTTCTTTTTAGTTATACATGGCATTACAGTTTATTTGGACATATTTATACAAACATGGAGTATATCTTATTCTAATTAGGATCCCAATTTTGTAGACAGACCCAATGGTGAAATTCACTGTGATGTATTCATACATGTAGGAAAGTCATGTCAGATTCATTCCAGTCTTTCCTATTCCTATCCTCCTTTCCTTTCCCTTCATTGTCCTTTGTCCAATCTACTGAACTTCTATTCCCTCACCCATTGCTGTGTGCTAGCAACCACATATCAGAAAAATATTCAACCTTTGGTTTTTGGGGATTGGCTTATTTCACTAAGCATGATAGTCTCCAGACCCAGCCATTTACTGGTGAATGTCATAAAGTATTCTTCTTTATGACTGAGTAATATTCCATTGTGTATGTAAACCATATTCTTTTTATCCATTCATCTGTTGATGGATACCTAGGGTGGTTCCATAGCTTAGCTACTGCAAATTGTGCTACTATAAGCATTGACGTGGCTGTGTCACTATAGTGTGTTGGTTTCAAATGCTTTGGATATATACCAAGGAGTGGGATAACTGGGTCAAATGGTGGTTCCATTCCTAGATTTTGAAGAGACTCCACATTGCTTTCCAGAGTGGGAAAACCAATTTGCAGGACTACCAGCAATGTATGAGTGAACATTTTCTCCTAAATCCTTACCAACATTTATTGTTATTTGTTTTCTTGATAATTGCCATTTTCACTGGAGTTAGATGGAACCTCAGTGTAGTTTTGACTTGCATTTCTCTCATTGCTAGAGATGTTGAACATATTTTCATATATTTGTTCACCATTCATATTTCTTCTTTTGAGAAGCATCTGTGTAGTTCCCTTGCCCATTTATTGATTGGGTTATTGGGGGGGGGGAATATTTTGGTGTTAAGGTTTTTGAGTTCTTTGCATAGTCTGAGGTACAGGAGGCAAAGATTTTCTCCCATTTTGAAAGCTCTCTCTTCATGCTCTTGTTTCCTTTGCTGTGAAGAAGCTTTTTAGTTTAAGGTCATCCCATTTATTGATTTTTTTTTTTTTTATTTTACTTTTTGTGCCTCAGGAGACTTCTTCAGGAAGTTAGTTCCTAAGCCAACAATTTGGAGTGTCGGGCCTAAATTTTCTTCTAGTATGCACAGGGCAATTCCTAGGTCTTTGATCCACTTGGAGTTTCGTGCAGGATGAGAGATAGGGGTTAAATTTCACTCTACTCCATGTGGATTTCCAGTTTTCCCAGCATCATTCGTTGAAGAGGCTATCTTTTCTACAAATTATGGTTTGGGCATCTTTATCTATTATAACTTGTATAACAAACTGTCAGTCTGTCTCTGTGTCTTCTATTCAGTTCTATTGGTCTTCATGTCTGTTTTGGTGCCAATACCATGCCATTTTGTTACTCTAGCTCTGTGGCATAATTTAAGGTCTGGTATTGTAATGCCTCCTGCTTCCCTTTTCTCGCTAAGAATTGCTTTGGCTATTCTGGGCCTCTTATTTTTCCAAATGAATTTCATAACTGCCTTTTCTATTTCAATGAAGAACACCATTGGAATCTGAATAGGAATTGCCTTAAATCCGTAAAGCACTTTAGGCCATTTTAACAATATTAATTCTGCCTACCCAAGAACATGGGAGGTCTTTCCTTTTCTAAGGTCTTCTTCAATATCTTTCTTTAGTTGTTCTGTAGTTTTCATCATAGAGGTCTTTCACCTATTTTTGTTAGATTGATTCCAAGGTTTTTGCTTTCTTTTCTTTTTCCAGGCTATTATGAATGAGACAGTTTTCCTAATTTCTCTTTCAGGTGATTCATCATTGATGAATAGGAACACAATTGATTTATGGGTAATTCTGTGTACTGCTACTTTGCTAAATTCATTTATGAGTTCTAGAAGTTTTCTGGTGAAGTTTTTTGGGTCTTCTTAATATAGGATCATGTCATTGGGAATAGAGATAGTTTGAGCCCTTCTTTTCCTATTTGTATCCTTTTAATTTCTTTCTTTTGCCTCAATACTCCAGCTAGAGATTCTAGGATAATGCTGAATAGAAGTGGTAAAAAAGGGAATCCCTGTCTTATTCCAGTGTTTAGAAGGAATGCTTTCAGTTTTTTCCTTTTAGAATGATATTGGCCTTTAGTCTGCCGTAGAGTGCTTTTATAATGTTCAAGTATGTTCCTACTATTCCTAGTTTTTCTAGAGAAATATTGCATTTTAGAATTACAAATTTCATTTTGCAATGAAAGTGCTGAGAGTCAACCCCCTGTTTCATTTTTAATGTACCACAAAAAAAGAGTGTGGTTTAGGTGGGATATATACTATTGTATTCCTTTTTCTGTTTTATTTTAATTCCAAGTGTCCCACCTTTAATAAATTGATTTATTATGGCCATCCTACCACATAAATAAGCATGATGAAATTTTCAAATCACTTTTACACCTCTTATCTCATTGGAACCCTGTTGGAGAAATAACTATCTCAATAATTATCTCCATTCTACAGATGAGGAAACCAAGACCCAAGGTTCAGTGACTTACCCAAGCAAAAATTAGGATGAATTTCAATCTCTATATCCATGTCAAACCTATTTCCATTCCACCATTAAAAGCTTCTGAATAGTCCTTTAAACCAATAATTCTACCATACTGGATTTACTTCAGTACTACACAAAATCTCATTTTTGCCACATCATTTATAATTGTGCTGTTTTAATAATTTTTTAAAACTCTCATTCATGTAGCTCTTACTATATCCTCATTATATAATTATTTTAACTGCCAATATATTATACATTTACATGGAACAGTTATTATAAAAACCCATAAGTGGCTTTGAAGAAGATATACATCATACATTTAAAGTATTTCTTATTATGGTGGAACTGTTAATTGTACTAATCTCAAAGCACAATAACAAATTTCAACCTTTTATTTAAAAACTAAACACAAACTAAAACTCATCACCTAAAATGCTTGCTTGTTTATCTGAGCCACTAACATGCTTGCACTTCAATGATCTGTGCCTAATTAGGGATTGCTTGCTGAGACTGTGAATAGTGAAGACTTTGATTTAGCAACCAGAACAGAGGAATTCCAGCTGTGTCAATGTGTGCAATTATGTCTGGGTTGCAGAGCTTCCCACACTGTAGAAGGCACGTTGTCTCTAATTATTTTATTGCTGCAAATAATGAGACCTTTCATAAAAATGATACACATAATTTATGCCAAGCTTTAATTAGACAACACACAGTCAACCTTCGATTAGATCACCTTTAAATTCAAAAAAATTTAGTAAAGATAAATGTGGCTTTCAGCTTTTCTTACCTGGTACTTTTGTCTTACTTCAAAACTTATCAGTTCCACAAGTACTAAAAAACTTAGGTGTTATAATTTTCACTTACCATTGTTCATGCATTCTAAGATGCTAAATTATAAGACCCTCTGTTCAATTTTAGAGATACTAAAATATAAAAACTATGGAACTTAGGCTGGATGTGTCATGGTATGTCTTTATATTTTATACCTCAATGATCATACTGAACAATGGTATCATATGGAACATCTGGTATGATCAATTAAAGTAAAGCATAATTCCCAACCTAACCTTAAAGAGCTAAAAACCTAACAACACAAATGGTATCCACTGCATCAACTCAACTGCCCTTTCTTTGTTTTCCAAAAACCACTAACACCATAAAGAGGCTGCTTTTGAACCAGATCCCTGTTGTCTCTGTTAGCAGAGTGGGAAATCAGAAATTGGTTCTCTATAATTTAGCTTCTCATTCCCTGGGCATATATAGGGCTTAAGGCCTTCAAAACACCTTTCCCTTGGGTTTGTGTCTGGCAAAGACTCCCAGCCAAAATAAGATTGGGAATTGAAGGTGGCTGATTATGAAAGCCAAGACAAGAATTATAGAAATACTGAGACATGGAATGGGGGCAATACTTCAGATAGATACTAGTCTTTCTCAGTATTTTCAGGATGAGAATTTATAAGAGACACACAAATGAGAAATGAAATTGTATACACTATTACTGTTTTTTCCACATGCTCTCCGACCATAACATTTTAGGTACAGAAAAATGCTCTATAAGTCAAGGCTCACATTCAGTTCAGAGGCTACATTTAAGATCAGCAACTTTGATGGTAAATGAAGTTGTCTGTGCAAAAGTTGTCACCAAGTCAGCAGCAACAGTGGGGTGGAGGTAAGTATTTTCTTTGGTTAACTAATGCAATAATTTCATTGTAAAAGTGGGTTACAATGAGGATCAGGTTAATAATAACAGATAAATAATTAGATCATTTCAGTGAAATTCAATGGCGTATTTCTTTAATCATAACCCCCCCACACCAAAGAGTAAAGAAGTTTTGCTTGCTTTTAATAAGGCATTTTTACAGGAATCAAATGTACAGGCTGTGAAGTGACCAAAATTTGGGAGATGGGAGTTGGTGGGAAGGAACAGGTTTATTCAAAGCCAACCCCTTCAAAACTGTCTTGGAGGCTCAGGAACATGAAGGATTCTTAGGGGCAGGGAAAGGTAGCCTTGAGGTAGCAAGCTGAGCAAAGTTTTGGACAGCTAGGGTGTGTCTTTTCTGGAACTTGGCAATGGACTTTGACCTCCTGCTGCTAGTTGTTAAGGAAGGGTGTTACTAAGGCCATCTGGGCTCTGGCAATCTACAGGGATTAGGGGTGGGCGGCTCTTCAACCAAAGGATTAGGGGTTAGTGGAAAGGCAAAAGGGAAGGGGTAGCCCAGGTAGTTTAAAGGGAGCCTCTATTAAAAAAAAAAAAAAAAAAAAAAGAAGAGTAAACATGATACATAATTGGCATATGACATGGTAATGTCTAGAGGCCTGGAGAGATTTTCTTAAATACCTTTATCTACAAACAAATCTTTATGCTATAAACTTTATCTGAGGAGAAATGGTTTGCTTAAACAAGTATAAACTTTAAGCCTGTATCAGTTGTATCTGCAACAAATTCTAAAATATCCTAAGCACAAATTAATGAGATCCTTACTGGAAATCCTGCAATGGTACAAAAGACAAAAAAAATTAACAAAGTAGGTCATTATTTTATGAAAACTTTCCCACATAAGGCCTATTTAATCAATCAAAAAGGTGTTCACTTCCCTTTCTAAGCAAGTTGTACTTCACTCAGTCTACCAAGACCCTAGTTCCTATAGTCCAGACACTCTGGATGATGGACACTTTGGCAAGAAAGAACCAAAGTGAATTTAGAATGTCAGATGATTCAATGACTGCTAAGAGATATGTGGAGAATGAATTTTACAGAATTAAAGACACTGAAAAAAGTGCTTTCTCTAACCTCAATCAAGCAGGGCTGAGAAGAGAGTTTTTCAACTTGTCAAACCACATCTTACCATTTAGAATCACCTCCAGCTTCATCAAAGGCGTTGGAAAATGAATGACAGTAGTAAGGCAGGTAGTTAAAGTGCGAACATAAGTTAAGAACATACTTCAAATGAAATGTTTTCCCCTCAAGTTAGGAAGAAACTGGTCCTTGATTTCTAAACAGAGCGCCTCATCCCTCACTTCCTTTAAGTCTTCAAATGTCACCTTCTCAGTATGGCTTCTCTCAACAATGCTACCTGAAAACACAGCAGCCCCTACATCCGCAGGCACAAACTTTTATATTCTGCCCCAATCATCTTTTCAGAGTAGAATTTATCACCATCTGACGCACAAACTGTTTATTAATCTGTCATTCCCCCACCCTGGATATGAATATAAGTTCTATGAAAGCATAAATGTAGTCTATTTTGTTCACTGCTGTGCCTGGTACACAAAAGGCACTTAGTTTTGCAGAAAGAGATGCATGAAACCAAAACCATCTAGTGAAGTCCTCCACTAGTGGCCTTATTAAAATGGATACATTTTTTTGTCTTATGTAGGAAATAACACAGGAAACAGCTCTATTATTTCATATGAAAACAAATACAAACATATTTATAAAGTAAAGAATAAACTTTAAAGAAATTTTGGCTTGGATAGGCAGAATGGAGATATGCAAAGATTAATCTAACAGGGTGATCTACAATGGGGTGTGTGTTTCTTTTTTTCTTCCTTTAGGAGCAATTTTATAGGAACATCAGGAGAGCACTCTACTGAAACTAAAACACAAACCGAAACTGTGTGTTTGTGAGTGTGTGTGTGTGTGTGTGAGACAGAGAGAGAGGGGGGAGGGAGAGAAAGAAATGTTTTCTAGCTTTTTCGGGGGGGTATACAGAGGGATTGAACTTAGGGGCACTTGACTATTTTGTATTTTATTTAGAGACAGGGTCTCATTGAGTTGCTTAGCACCTCACTTTTGCTGAGGCTGGCTTTGAACTTGCCATCCTCCTGCCTCAGCCTCTGTAGCCGCTGGGATTACATACAGGCTGCACCAAGGCACCCAGCCAATTTCCCAGCTTTTTCTCCAAAGTTAAAACAGTTTGTCATTAAAGCTAACCTGGGTCGTGTCAAAGACAAAATGAAGATTTCCCAGGAGTTTATTTCTTACAAGTATAGATAAGAACTCAGCCACAAGGAAAGAGTGAGTTAGAGAGGAGTAGCCTGAACTCAAAGTTCCTTAAAGTACCAGCTGGTTCCTGAGAATCATGAAGTTAGTACTTATTCCATGAAAGATTTTGATTTAGATTTTATTTCTCCACTAAAGATCTTAAATATGTCTGATTTCTAGGCAATGCTTCAACTCCAAATGAGAAAGATTATTCTTTAGTGTTTCTCCACAAACTAGAAGAATGTTAAAATAACTGGTAAAAATTTGCAATGATATTTAGAGATCAAACCATTGTGGTTAAATCTTCCAACTTCGCAAGGAAGATTTTTTTTAACATCTCCCAAACTAGCCAGTCTAAATTTAATTTATACTCATTATACCAAGTGGTTATATGTAATTCTACAGGGAGTTAGTTCAAAGTTAAAGATTTTGAGACTAAATGTTCATCTAGCATCATAAAATTCTGTTCACTATAGGATTAAAAATGTATATATTTTGGATTACTATTCACACAAAACTAGACAGAAAATCAGAAGCCAAGAGTTGTCATCCCAGTTCTGCTGACAATAATTTATTATGTGACCTTATATGTCAACTTGAGTGAAAGCTTCCCTGAGTGTCTAGAGGTTAGACCACAGATGATATTTTATGGGCTTTCCAAAGAAGCAATCACCAGCAGAGGGCCCAGCATGTAACAAGCACTTAGTAATGCAACTAAGAAAGCTTTATAATTAATAGGATCTGTTGCTTTAAATGACAAAACACTTTAATTCTAAAGGAACCTCAGAGCACATCAAATACATTACTACCACCACCCAAACATCCTCACACACCTGAAACCTTGACTGTTCAGAACACTGACAATTGAAACTCGTACTGCTCCTGCACTGACTCTTGTAGGACAACCAGCTGTGAGCAACAGTCATGCTATTTCAGTGTCAGGGTCACCTCCCCTTCAAAGTTCCAAAGGAAATGGAGAAGACACTGATGTCAGTTCAACAAAGATAAACTGTTAACACTGCAACACGAGGACATGTATTAGTTACAAACACACACAAAATAAAAGCCTGAATCTCTTCCAAGACTTTCCTGCTAGAGAGGACACACTTTATTTTCATCAGTAGGACTGGTGCAGCGACCGCACTTGACCCACAGCAAGAAAGAACCAGAAGATGGTTTGAAGCATGAGTAGGAGCTAGCTCAGGGAAAGGAGAGGGGAGACATTGAGTTACAGTTTTGTTTAGATCATCTGCCCTTGACTTTTTATTTCCTGAAGAGATCATTAAGATTTCCTCTGAAGTTTATTTATTAAAAAAAAAAAAACCCACAAGACTAAATTAGAAAAATGGGGAGTCTCCAGACAAACTTATGGCTTCCCCTCTAAGCCTGGGCATGCCAGACCTGCCCTGCAGTCTCTACAGCAGTGCAAAGTGCTATTTGCTCTGAACTTGAATGAGCTAAGGGCAAAATAACAGTTTGCAGATTACAACAAATACTTTTCATACTAGGTTATTTTATTTCACCGAAATTAATTACTACTTTCACAATGAGACACACAATGGGGAAATGGTCTCCCACAGAGGAATCTGCTTCTTAGGCATAACTCAGTGATGGGTGTTCTCCATCACTCGACTGCTGTGCCAATAATTCAGGTTCCTAACTGGGCACTAGGAAGTGAGGTCTTCGCTGCTCCTCAGATTAGGCTAGGAGCCACAGAGAAGGTAAGGGACGTGTGAAGGTCGGTAATGTGGAAACACACCCTGACAGGAAACAGTCCACAGCTGAGTTTCCTTTGTCGCACACTCACTGTTCACACACAATCAACCTTCATGCCTTTTCCGACTGCCTGTGGCTTTTCAGGAGGTGCCATGTCTCACCAGCCTAGAGAACAAGATTCCAACTTCCTTTTCTCTCACAATATGTACTCTGCAAAGCCCTTTTAATCCATCAAAGAAATCTGTCTGCTTCACCCATCAAGCCCAAGGGACTGGAAAGCAGCTGCACGTCCTTGGTCCTGGAATAACTAGGCTCCATATGTAACCCTGTCAGCTTCTGCCTCCTGGGAACAAGGGAAATGAAGCATCACCAGGAGTACCCGCTTCCCATACTCTCCACATTCACAGTCAAGTTACTTCACGATAGGGATACATGCTCAGAAATGGGCCATAAGGCAGTTTGGTCATCTTGTAGACATCACAGAGTGTACTCACACAAACCTAGATAGTAAGGCCCGCCGCACACCTGCACCATAGGGAATCACTGTCGCATATTCAGTCCTCATTGACCAGAACATTGTTATGCAGTACAAGTCTGTATAGGTGTGTATGTTTAAATTAACCCAGGAATGTCCCAAACCTTCTCAACCTTGTACAAAACTCTTAACAGTTGCTGAATCTTCCCCAGAGCAACAAAGCCTGGCAGTGGACCATAGGGTCTTACAGAAGTGGCAGCTCCTAGGAGCTGCATGTCTCCTCCTCCTTGTACCTTGTACTTGCTGGCCACAGCCTCCTTCACTCTCAGACACCATTCCATGCCAAACTCTACCTTCTAGGCATTCTTTCTCCCTACCCCCTGATTTCTTCCCCCAGCACATAAAGCTCCTGAGTAATGTTCCAAGTTTGAACTGTATCGGTGTCAAATGGCAAAGAACAGCGCATTGGTATCTGACAGGCAGGTTTAAATCCCATTTCCACGACTGACTAGCTTTTGCTACCTCAAACAAATGACTTAACCTCTTCATCACAGCCTCAATTTTTCTATCTATAAAAAAAGAATGCTAGTGCTCTCTTCACAGTGTTGCTTGAAGATTAAAGAAATAAATTCCATGCCCTAGGGTTTACTCAGGAAATATATTTTTCTCTCTTTCTATCCCCAAGAAGTTAAGTGCATCATGTAAGAATTGGTGGGGACAAGGAATGCTATGGGTGGTGGCCAACATAGCCAGTCTTTTAAAACTTTTTATATCCATGTCAAAGGTCATGGAACAAAATAATCTAAACTGCTTCACCGTTTTAGACTCCAACATCAACAGAAAAAGTTGCAGAAATCATACAGAATAAATGAACATGCAAAATGAGCTCTAGTGAATTCTACCTGTTAGCCATTCTAATAGGTATGTGGTGATGTTCCACGGTTACTTTAATTTGAATTTCAAATTTGAAATTTCACAATGACTGGTAGTGTTGAGCATATTACTTTTCATCCATTTCTGACTTTTGCTGAGATACACAAGTCTGTTGGCCACTTTTTCATAGGTTCGTTCTCGTGCTGTTGAGTTTCAAGAGTTTCAAAAAATTTTCTTTTAATCCCATTAACAAGCTTTTAACTTTTCAGACTGACACCAAGTAACTGAATTTCTTTTAAAAAACGAATAGTCCGACATGCATACAACGCATCAAATATGTTCATGGATTTTCACTGCTCTAGGTAAAAGCTTTCTCCAGTGGTGTTTTTAAAAGCTGCAGCTGGACTGTGGGTCAGATGGCACTCAGCAGTTGTGTGTGCTGGGGGTGGGGTATGTCAGGAATGAATGTGGTTATCAAGGCATTCTAAGTAGGGAGCCCTTGGAACGACATGAGAGTGAGGGTCATGGGAAAAGAAGCCATGCTCACCCTACTTCCTGGCAGTATTCTCAGTACACAACCCATAAGCAACTCCTGTTTACAAAGCTGAACTAGAAAAGAAAGACATAATTATTAGACGAAAAGGGAGGGGGATTCACAGATTATGCATTAGTTACTTTAGACATCAAATTTTTTAAGGGCTCGAGAAATAATTTAGGCTAAGCACACTTCACTGTGCAAACTATAAAATCCTTACTGGTTTAATGAATAGAATTAGAGCAATTTTACCATGGTTAATACACAAATAAAACTCAATTGGGGAAAAATACAATTAGAATATGTCTATCCTTTTCAGAGCAATATACAATCTGAAGTTATTTTTCAAAGTCATAAAAAAAATTTCTCAGGATTTCAAACTTTCAAATTAGGCGCTCATCATGTTTAAGATTACCTATTTAAGATCCAGGTGAATGGATCTTGAACTTCATGAAAAATCCAAAAAGCAATTTTAACCACCAAAAGAGTTCCTTATTTTTTAAAATATATTTTTTGCTTTTATTTTTAAGTACATGCTCTCTTTCCACAAGTAACAACAAGCTCTCAAAGTGTGTTTTTTAAAAAAAAAATGCACTGATTTTACAGGCAGTTCCTTATTTTTTAATCACTTTGGTAAAGCTCACAGACCAATGATAGCCAGTTAACAAATCTTAATCTAACATGGCTACCTAAAGTTTTTAAAAAGGACTCTAGGATAATTCAAATTAAAAAAAAAAAAAGCCATTACTCAATCTATATATTTCTATATGAACTTCTCTGGAAGTTCTTAGAATTCTGGAAAAGCATAAGCACGCTTCAAAAAGATCTCAAAACAGGTATGGTCTTGACAAACAGCTTTTTCTCTTGATTTTGAAGCACAGGCTCTCTTTACAGCTATGGATTTCCAGTGGGAGTGCCCTCCTGATTGTGTCTGTTTGAATGTTATTAAACAGTCACAATACAGAGCATTGACCTTGGCATGGAATGCAACAGGCATAGTCCCCCCCCCCCCGCTTCTTCTTAAAGAAAAAGAAAACAAAATATTCAAACATGAAATGTAATAATAAACAGATTTCCACATTTAGACTTTATTTGTAATAAAACATTTCTACTTTTTAACTGTCTTTGATCATTAGTAGCAATCATAGTTCCCTTTAACATATTTTTTCACTTTATTTAAGGGAATAAATTGTTTATAAGCTTCACATATATGACTCTCACTGATTAAAAAATATAAATATATGGCCTTTTTCTGAATGAAAAAAGACAAGAGACTAATGAGCAATTATTCTGATTAAGGTGCAAAAATTTTATATATATATGTATTAGAATACATACTGAGTCACGTTTGTTTTAAGTCATTAAGGTAATGTCAGACCCTTTACAGGACACTCTTAAACCTAGAACAAAGATGGTGCTTGTTTGCCGGGCAGACCTGAGCATTCTCTTCACTAACCAGGACACTTCAAGGTTCCACACTGATTACAGCTGTGAATTATCACCATCTAATTGGATAACCTGTCTGGTCACTTCAGTGAATTTCAATCCTTTCCACATCTGAATGCCCAATCCACATTAAAGAAATGCCTCTTCCCACCATTACCCTCCTTATAACTAGTATCAAAGATGAAGATGGAGAATATATGTAAATAATTGCCTTGAAAACATTATAATACATATAATCAAATCAATATTTGACAGCTCTAAATTAAAGGCTAACCCGATATCTCTACAAATAATACTGTCTCTAGATCACTGGGAAAAAAAAAAATCATTTCTTACACCATTCTCCCTTTCTCCCAGCTCTACCATTTCCCATCAACATGTCCAAAGATTATTTGGGGAACAATAAATGGTCTTCTCTGATATCTAACACCTTCCAGCTGTGTGCCAAACATTGTAAGGATCTTTTTTTTTGGTACTAGGAATTGAACTCAGGAGCACTCGACTACTGAGCCACATCCCCAGCCCTATTTTGTATTTTATTTAGAGAGAAAGTCTCACTGAGATGCTTAGTGTATGGCTTTTGCTGAGGCTGGCTTTGAACTCGGGATCCTCCTGCCTCAGCCTCTGGGATACAGGCGTGTGCCACCACGCCCAGCTATAAGGATCTTAACACAATTTCTTTTTCACCTTACAAGAGTTTACTATCAAGAACTGGTCATGTGCCTACTTTTGAGGAAGAAGAAGAGGAAGAAACCTAATTATGGGCAACAAATAAAGAACAGAATCCAGACAACAGCAACCACTGTTGTGCTGACCATGAGCAACCACTGTTGTGCTGACCAAGCTCTCCTAGCAGCTTGATCAATTTAAATCTGTTACCATTTACTGCCAATAAGTTCCATTACAAGTTTTTTTTTTTTTCTGTTATAAGTTTTTAAAAAAATTGGTCATCAATTCACAAATATTCATCTCCCCGGGGCTAGCCAACCACTGGGGCTAGCAGAGAACTGGCTTGTGAGTGAACAAGGTCTAGCTAGGTCCAGCTACTTTAACTGCATACTGCAGGTCATCTAGAATAACTATCCACGCTGAATGACAGACACCAATCTGACCACTGACAGATACACAGAAAACTTAAGGACAGGCTGGGGTTAGAATTACAACAATGCAGGAACCTCATATAGCAATAATGATGGCAAAAATAAAAGCAATACATAATAAGCCCTGTCCAGGCTCTGTTCTAACACACATTTTATATTCACATTTACCCTATAAAACTCCTCAAAATAAATAACTTTGTTTCATAGATGTGTGAGCCAGCTTTTTGTTGCTGTGACAAAATACCTGAGATAAACCACTTATAAGGAAGAAAGATTTGTTTTGGCTCAAGTCACTAGGCCCCCTCCCTTTTAGCCTATGGCAACACAGTACATCATGGCAGGAGCTCCATGCAGAGGTGGCCTACATCACCTCATGGTATCCAGGAAGCAAAAAGAGAAAGAGGCGGGGTCCCAATATACCCTTCCAGGGCCTCACATCTACTCACTGGGTTTTACCACCTTCCAGTAACACAATAGACTGGCAACCGAGCCTTTAACTATGGGACATGCAGGGACACTCCATGTCTAAATTATAATGGCAGAAAAAATTAATCTATCCTGAGACGGACTGCCTCATTTATGTGAGTCATTCTCACATACCCATAAGGCTATCACCATTTAGAATAAAATTAAAAGTAATTTTTTCATGGAAAGCTAGTCCACATTCAAATTTCCCTTATTACTTTTTTATTTGTTTTCTGCTTGTTTACCAACAAGAACCCTAAGAAAGTCTACTCTCTTTTTAAGTCTCTTTTTAAGTCCTTTTTAATGTAGAACTGTTCTTTCTTCTTTCCCCAGGTCACTGACTCATTGACTAAACTGGTTTAGCTGTCCTGGATTTGGCTACCTCAAAGTATTATTGGATTTGTTCCTCTATCTTTGGTGTTTCCTGGAGTCAGGAAGTTACATGCAAATGCTTGATCAAATGTAGAGGACACTGAGTAATGTGTTTCTCCTGTCCTTTTTCCTTATTTGACTGAAGACATTATTGTTTACATAGGGCCAAACAGACATAACATTTTTAATTTGAAAAAAGACAAACTGCTTAGCTTATTCTAACAATAAAACATCAAGATCCTTTTGAAGAAGTCACGCTGTACCCTGCTCTTCTAAGTTTTTAAAATCATTCCATTTCTTACAAAGGATGCTATAAAAGCACTTTTGGGAAATCAAATGAAAGAGAAGAAGTGTTCAGAGGGTGGGGGCAGACTCCTGCAGAGATGTCCCCATTTATCACATGGGATAAGATGATGGTAGCAGCTCCATGACTAGTCTACCAGGCTTCTTTGATGTGCCCAGAGCCCAGAGCCCGGTGATTTCTCAACTCAGGTTTATTCCAAGAAGGCAGCTCACAGGGATTTCCACAAAGTTCTCCCTCTCACCAGAGCCATCATCAAGTGACAAATGGGAAGCCCCTTGTGTGGATTCACAGAAAGGAAATTCTGAGGCTACTATGGAAAACAGAGACACAGAAGAATGAAAAAATTTTAAAAAAGCTCGCAAGCTCCACAAAACGGCCAGAATTCTCTATCCTTATTCCTTAAGCCCACTGAGGTTTCAAAACAAAGTAAATAAATAAATAAAATGCCAACCTTGGGCTCAGTGCATTATGTCATCTCCCGCTGCCCTGCTTTAGGTGGTTCCCAGAAGAAATAGCTGAGTCATGATTTTTAGAAAAATAGGGCCAAGCTCTGAAAATGATTCTTTTCTTTTAGTTGCTTTTCTTTCACTCTCTTGACTTCTCAACACTATACATATTACCTATGGTAAACAAAGACAGCCACTCAAGTAGTGTATCACACACTTAAATACTACAAGTAAAATATTGTCCTATCATTGACCTTCACCCGGTTCTCAATATGTCTAAATTTGAAAAGCCCCTCTAAGCCTGGAAATCATGGAAAGTACTCTCCTGAGTAGAGATAAAGAAAATGACGTGAAGTGGCTTTGCTATTGGAGTCACTGTTGGCATTTCCTCTTCCAGAGTTTAGCAAGCCTCTTACAAACAGGCCAGAAAGCAAAAAGGGGCATTCCACTCACCAAGAGAAACTAAAGTAGAAGGGGTAGGCAGGGATTTACTGGATCTGGCGTGGGCTTGGTATTTAACTCCAAACACATAAAATGAAAGTAGTCATAAAAATATGCACAGAAGAAAATCAGAGAGATGGGAAATGAAAAAACTGTTTTGTCATGTCTAACTCTTCAACACACAGTGAGAAAATGTGGATTCCAAAGGGGTCAAAGGGAGAGTTTCACATCCACTTAACAACTGAGCTGAGCAGACTTGGGCTCCTCCAAACCCCAAACACAAGGTTTTATTTGTTTGTTTTTTAGTTGTAACACATTGTACATTTCAGTTTTCTGTATCTGTCATCAGTATAATCCTACAGCATCTTTATTTCAATTATTTCAACATATTAAATGAAAAGGGTTCTACCTTTGATATCATAACATACTTGTGTTCCCACTCTTGGGAACCTGAACAATATAGCTCAAAAACCTGAAAATTTCAGTCTGTTCTGCTACATCTATTTCTGAAATATGAAATAAGTCACTCATGATTAGTACAGTATAAAATGGAAACGGCACTGATTCAAGGGTGAGTCCCCCCCACCAAACACATTGACATTTTTAGGCCTTCAGGGACAGGGCTTTCCATGATTTAAGAAAATGCCTTAGTTATACATGAAGACTTTAAGAAAAACACGAAAAACCTTACAAAGAGCTTTCCCTCAGCATAGAGGTGGAATGGACTCCATTCCATTACACTTTCCACAGCATGGCGCATGTTATACAGCTGCACGTGCAGATTCTGAGTGTTTATATTAAAAACAAAATAATTATGAAGTCAACACCATGGAGCAGATTTTTCCGAAGGAAAGGAAGAGCCCCAGAGTTGAAGGCTGTGAAAGATCAACAGGTGATAGGTAAAAATGCCAGTGGAGTTTGAACCCAGCTGTTTTGTTTTGTTTCAAATAAAAACTACTCGATTTTTTTAGATTCTAGTTAAAATTGTAGAGGTTTAAAGTAATCTATCCTTCGCCCTATTTATTCCCCCCCCCATTTTTGCTTTGTGCTATATCTGAAAAAGGTAAGCTTTTCCAGGAATACATTATGGTGGAAACATCTGTAAGAAAAAACAAAAGAAAGCATATCTGTGTTACACAGACTCTTCAAAAAGTGTGTATCATCATTTGACTACCTTGCTCTATTTAACACCTGCCCTGACCATACTGTATGATATGCTCAAGGTACTTCTCAAATATCATTGTGCATGTTAATCACATGAGGGATACTGCCTGCAGGAGATCCTGATGAGCTCAACACATTAAAAAGCTACCAGGTGATACCAGTGCTGCTGGTCCCTGAACCACACTTGGAGCAGAAAGGTTGTGAAACACATTAGCTTTCACTCAAAACAAACTGACATCTAGCTATGTAGTCTAACTCTTTTTGAAAAGTGTTGGGCCTACCATTTTCCAAACATTTCTTTTAATACAAACCACCGGAAGAGACAACCATAGAATATGAGAGAACCAGCTAGCAAAAGTACATTTTACCTATTCATCAATACTGGCGGTTTAACCAAAATGATTTTGTACAATCAAAAAAACACTAAAATTGTCTACTTTATTAGGAATCTATTTTACCTACTCTGAGTAAGTTATATCCTATTTTACAAAGATCTCCCTGAAAATTAAGCTTTTTAAATGTAGCATCAATATAAAATTCTGTAATGTAACCCAATTATAGTCAAAATTCTTGGAAAACTGAACATTTTGTAATATTTACTATTGTGTTTTTAAAAATAGACTTACTTGAGGACTAATAGGTGACTCTTGAGATAATCAGAGAATGCAACCCCAAGTTTTACCTTCTCACCCTCTGCCTAGTCTCAACATAAGTTAAAAATCAGACAGCTAAACAAAGAACTCAGGATAACATTAAATCCTATAGTTCAATGACAAAGTTCCTTTAAAGAAAGAACAATCTTATAATCTTTGCTTTTGTAGGAAGTTTCTTTACCCTAAGAAACTTTCTAGAAGCCATTGAATGTGTCTAATTTGTTTGAGTACATGTTATATCAGAAGGGATTGAGCCCAGGGCTGCTCTACCATTAAGCTACATCCCTAGAACTTTTTATTTTTTGAGACAGGGTTTGATAAGTTGCCCAGGCTGGTCTTGAACCTTTAACTCTCCTGCATCAGCACTTGAGTAGCTAGGATTATAGGTGTGTGCCACTGTGCCTGCTCCATGTGAACACATTTTAAATATACAAAGAGAGATTGATCTCCTGAAGAAATTTGTCTTAATTTCACTAAAAGAAAATTTTTTTTGTTATTCCACTCTGCAATTCCTTCATAAACCAAGTATACACTTAGAATTAATTAAGCTTTATGAGTCTTTTTCCTCTTCTTAACCAGACAAGAATACAGAAATTAAAAAAAAAAAAATCTTTTGCCAAGTGAATCTTTTTGGAGGTGGGGGGATTTACTGGGGATTTAGCCTTGGGATGCTCTACCACTGAATTACATCCACAGCGCTTTTTTATTGTGTTTTCAGACAGGATCTCACTATATTGCTGAGGCTGGCCTTGAACTTGCAAACCTCCTTCCTCAGCCTTCTAAATCCATGAAATAACAGGTATGTACTACCAAGTCTAGCTGCCAAGTGAATTTTTTTAAGCTAACATTTATTGAACGCTTACTACGTGCCAAGCATTTTGTCATGGGAATTTTAAGTAATCTTGCCTAATCCTCATGACAATCCTATAAGTTGAGTACTTTGCTACTTGTAGATAAGAAAACTGAGGCTTGGCCATATTAAGTCATACATCTAGTAGAAGTCTGCACCTAGATTTGAACCCAGCAGTTATACAACAGAAAGGAAGTTCTTAGCCACTATTTTTACACTTGATTTGTGCAAAGTGAAAATACACAATCACTTATAGGCGTACATACAGAAGTATTATACTGGATTTGTGATGATTTACTCTGAAATATTTCATCATGAGTAATATGAAGTGTGAACAAGTTAATCTCAGTATTTGGGGTTAGCTAATTAACATAACATGTGTTCTCACTGAATCAACATCTTGATGTTGGATAATTAGTATTTGAAGTATCTCTCAAATTTTTAGAGCTGTCTAAGTAGCATATAAAGGATTAGAGATAATTTTTCCATTGGTAAAATTGATGCTTATGGTAAGCATCTAATTTTCTAGAGAGCAGCAGCTCTGAGCCCTTATCTGAAGGAGGAAGACATCATACTATGGGCACTAATCTTCACGTGTAAAGCCTCTTGGCCTGTAGCCTTCAGAGGGTCTTGCTGCCTGAACTGACCACAAGACCTACCTACCTGTCTTATCCAAGATTATCCTGGTGTCTGCTTTAGAAAAAGACCTCACCTAAGAAGTCAGACAATATGCCTTGAGACCCCAGAAAAGAAATTCTCCTAAGCAAGACAAGCCTGGTTATTTGTGCCCATCGGTAATTACAGGTCCTCAGTTTTGGCTAATTTTAGTAGGAAGTCACATACTTTTTGGTATGAGTCTGCAAGAGTAGAGATGTAAGGACTCAATCTCCCTGCTTCAAACCATCCACAGTGCTATAGTTTGTATATGAGCTGTCCTCCAAAAACTTATGTGTGAGATAATACAAGAAGGGTTAGAGGAAACATGAATAGGTTATAAGAGCCTTAACCCAATCAGTGAATTAATTCCCTGATGGGGATTAACTGAGTGGTAACTGAAGGCAGGTAGGGTGTGACTGGAGGAGGTGGGCATTGGGGGCATTCCTTTGGTGTATATATTTTATATATGGAGAGTGGAGTGTCTCTCTCTGCTTAATGATCATCATGTGAGCCACCTCCCTCCACCACCCTCTTCCACCATGACATTCACCTTCATCTCAAGCCCCAAGGAATGGAATCAGCTGTCTGTAAACTGAGACCTGTGAAATGGTGAGCCCCCAAGTAAACTTTTCCTCCTCTAACACTGTTCTAGTCAGGTCTTTTAGTCACAGCAGAAAAAAAAAAACTCACTAAAATAAGCAGCTATTAAATTATCATTCATTCACCTTTACTGAGCATTCATTACCTTTACTGGTGTTAGGAAAAAAGAAAAATGAGACAGGAAGCTGTTCAATTTTCCTTAAAATGGTGAGGGAAGGTCCTCTAAGAAAGCCACTTTTTAACAAAGACACACTCAATGTTATATTATTCACTAAATGAAACCAGTATTCACATAACTGCTAATTGGGTTGGACAAATGGCAACACTAGGTTTCTTCTTACCAACTACATCTTAATATCCTGCCCAATGCACTCAGCAGCCTAAACAGGAAACTCCCAAAGCCCCACAGAATGGCCCACAATAGCCAGTGTCACTAAGTTAAAGAGCCCATTTCTTAGAAACAGACCCCATCATTAAACATAGTTGGACAAGCAGCAAAACGAAAATATCTGCCCACACTTCTTAGAATTATGAACTGGGCACTACTGCTGCAAACACCTGTAAACTCAGCATCTCTGGAGGCTAAGGCAGGAGGATCACAAGTTCAAAGTCTGCCTCAGCAACTTGGCAAGGCCCTGAGCAACTCGGTGAGACCCTGTCTCAAATAAATAAATTAATTAAATAAAATAAAAATAAAAGGGTTGGGGATATGGCTCAGTGATTGAGAGCCCCAGGGTTCGATCCCCCATACCAAAAAAAAAAAAAATTTTTTTTTTAGTCTTGACTTTGAACTTTTAACAAAACAAAAGATGGAAATCTAAATTATACCATGAAGTACAAAAGCATCAATCCCTTATTTTTAGGATTATTTTTAAAAAGCCATTTTATTGAAAGGTAAAACCACTGACAGGCGACAACAGATGATACAGAAGAAAAGCAAAACCAATTATTTAGATGACCCACTTTAAAGAAATAATGCAATTAAAATTTTGCAACTTGTTGGATGTGGCCTATGTCAGCATTTACAGAGGTTTAATCAAAGACACATGCATTCTGATAGTCCTTGAGAAGAAAGGAATTCAAGTTTTGACATGCATATTCAGTGTTTCTGAAAATCTGTGAGAAAGCAGCATTTGCTTTCCAGCTGTAATAAAATCCCAGCTGAAAGAGGCCATTCTTGGTGAGAGGATACCTCCACACTCACCCACACACCCAGACAGCTTTCGTACATAGAGCTGTATAACCATCTACACCTCTATATATATACAGAATGGCTAATTTTCTCCTAAACAGAATTCAGATGCTGATGCTCAGCAGAGAGAGAAAGATGCACCAGGAGAGTACAAACCATGACACAATTTGAACTTCTCTCCCTACTCCGTACTTGATGAAGGAAGTCATAGGATCCTTGTAGAAAAGGAAGACACAGAATCTAAAGAACATCAAATCTTCCCAAAAGAGAAAACTGCCACCTTGTGTACTTAATCCTATTTGATATTTAGAAGAAATTTGGATGACAAATATCCTAAGCTTACATGCCACTCACACCAGTCTTTGAGAGAAGACATTGTATTACACTCTGTAAACTCTGCTCCAATAACATAGATGCAAGTAATCCATTTTAGAAATGTTTTTAAAATTTACTTCTTTTTAAGTCAAGCATGGTGGCACACACCTGTAATCCCAGCTCCTCTGGAGGCTAAGGTAGGAGAACTACAAAGCTCTAGGCCAACTTGGGCAACTTGGTGAGAACCTGTCTCAAAAAAAGTGGGGGCTAAGGATATAGATCAGTGGTAGAGCACCCCAGGATCTCAAAAAAAATTAAACATGGACTTCATTTGTCTACATGATTCAGGTACATGCACACTTTGTTTCCTATTTGTGATGAATAAAAAGGTTAGGTGTGCAAGACACAGCATCACTGAACCATCTTTTTAGACAGGAAGTGTAAAATTCCCATCTACTCCCTCCCCCTATTGCATAAGCCTCTGACTCAGGCCAAATTCACAACAAGGGCACAATCCCCTCAACTGGTGGCATCCATGACTTCCTTAGATAAAATTTTCAATTGTTTTTGACGTACAGATTTACTTTGGCCACATAAAATTAATATATATTAATGAAGATATACTAATGATTACTCAACTGAACAATTCATTGAACATCAAGATTCAGGGTTCATACTTTCTAAGTTTGTCATGTCATCTAAAAGGAAAAAATTGTCATCCTTTGGCCATCCCACTCAATAAAAATTCAAATGTAGGTCTGTGTTTTTCTTAAGGTTAACCTAAAATTAAATGTTTGACTAATCAAGAGAAAATTCACCACTTTGTTTTCTCACTGTAACTGGAGATAGAAAAAAATGCAACAAGTAAAGAAAGTTCCTCATATAATTTCACTTATTCAATATTCTAGACCTATCATCTGCTAAAAATATTCTAAGGAGTAAACAGGGAGAAAAGCAGAAAAGTAAACAATTTCAAGCACAAGTGCTACAAAACACAATTCCCTTTGAGGGGACAGAAGGAGCAACCATACCTGAAAGAGATAATCAAAAGGCTCCAGATTTTCTGAATTTAAGGTGGCAACTCTATATTCTTCAGTTGCTACAGTCCCTTCCCCAAGGTATCTACATCCTTCAAGGGAAGCCATTATGGTCACTGGATTGTAGCTAAATCAGAAAAAAATGGGAACTTTTTATTCATGAGACCCAGCTCCTCTGAGCCCATCCGATTCAGATTCCTCCATCATCATCCGATTCAGATTGCTCCACCCCAGACCTCTTGCAGGTGGGAGAACAGATATAACCTTTTCTTCTCCACATGGAACTTCATGATTACGGAGTTTCAATCCTAGCAGGTCTCATTACATGCTGTCTTTCTTCCTTCTGAGAAGGGGATAAAATTTATGAACTAAGCTGAATACAGAAAACAGCAGTGTTTTTCTTTGCTAACTCTCATACTCAACATTTCTGGAAACAGATCTGGGGGAGTTTTCCCACAATAAGCAATTCTCCAACACCAGGTGGGTATACTAAAATTTGAATTCTGTTTTGACACTAACCAGAGTTAACATGGACCCCACAATTAAAGGTGCAGGCTACTCTGCACTTCAGATGCTAACTCCTTCAAGAGTTGGGTCCCTAGGTCACCCACAACTTCCATCCAACTTGACTACAAATAAGAGGTTCTCATTACCCCTTCCTCAGGTTCTATAATTTGCCAGAGTAATTCACAGAGGTCAGGAAGGCAGTTTACTTATTACGGTGCTGATTTCTTACAAAGGTTATTTTAAATAAAATTATGAGGTACATACAGCGAGGTCCAGAGTGTCCTGAACACAGGCGTTTCTGTCTCCATGGTTTAAGGTGGCCCTGTCACCCAGGAAATTATAAGGAATTGGGAGTTAGGAGCTCTGTGCCAGGAATCTGGGTCAAAGACCAAATATTAAAACAAGAATGAACTTAGTACCCCTACCATTCAGGAAATTTCAAGGGTTTTAGGAACCCCTGCCAGGAACTGGGAGTAGAGACCAAGTATATACATGTTTTATCATGTCACATGTGCAAATTATATATTTTAGCAATTACTGGCACATATCAACCTGTGCTGTAGAGGTTAGTGAAAATTTTCCAGGTTTGCTGTACAATCCCACTTTAAATCAAACTCTTAGAAAAACAAAAACTTTTTTCAGAATAAAACAGTAATTTTCTCACAGCCTTCATTTCTTTCACCTATGACTCTTCAAACAGACGACAGCAGACATGAACTCATTCTCACTGATCCCTGTGAGAATCAGAGGACTTATAACCAACATGTGCTTGAATCCTTCCCCTACACCTACAACACAATTCTGCAGCATTCCTCACCTCTCAGCCACCAGGGCCACCTCACCTCACCTTTGGAATCATGATTTCAAATGGAGCAAGGTCAGATGAATGCCAAATGAAGCCCAGATGCCACAGATGTAATCCCAAAGAAAAGTACCAAAGAGTGCACCCAGCTGAGTTCAACCACTTAAGAGAAAGTAACTCCAAATCATGTCCACAACAATGCAGATGGCAGCAGCTCAATCATTCACTGAAGGAGCTAAAATTATTCGAGGCTTCCCTGGTGAGGTTCTGTAATAACTTTCCGGTAAAGCTCCATATAAATTAAAGATACGGAAATACAGCTCCCCAAATAACACAGCATCCTTTTGCAAATAAATTCCATTTTCCTTAAGAGTAACATAAGTTCTAGTCCTTTATTTAATTTGTATTAAATAGCATCTATTAGCTTCATTATTAAAAATGCATATTAAAAAGTATCTTTTCTCCCAACCAATTATATGGCACATCACTGAATTTGAGCTTTATTACTATTATTGAATAACGGTCACCCTTTAATGAATACTTGCTATGTAACAAACACTGACTTAATTACTTGATTTCCATTATCTCAATCATCCTGACCCATGAGCAGTATCAGTATCCCCACCTTTATTAAGGAACAGCAGAAGGACAGGAATTTATATTGCTGTATTCCAATTCCCATGCTTTTATTGGGAGACTTAGAGATTACTTTCTCAAATGGGCACAACTGGAAAGCTTGCTCCTTGCTCTATGACCTCATCTTTTCTTCAGAGTACACTGCAATGTAATAATGTTAGAACCTTTTATTTTTACTCTTTAGCCAGGAGACAACTGTCTATTCTAGAAACTCATTAATTAATCAAGCAAGCTTTTGGTCAACAACTTGGATGAACTGTTAAGAAAGCCAGGAGATAAGTCAGGTGTTAGCACGTTGGTTCCAATGTCATCCCCTGATGCTGAATCTCCCTGACTTGGACAGGGTTCTACCATTTGTCTTCAGTGTCCAGCTCTGCTGCCTTCTTCCTCCATCCACAGCCCTTAAGACATCTATTCATCTCCTGAATTCATGGCACCCCCCATGTCCCTGATTTGGTAAACAACCCTGGGAGAAGACATCCCTTATTTTTCTATTTATGTTTACTCAACCTGCTATTGTACCTGCTTTTTATTTTTAACTTCAGTATCTCACATCACAAGTAGCAGCTGGCACTCAAATATTTTATTTGACATCTCCTACTCATTCATATATTATGATTTTGCTACACTTTATAATGGAGGGCTTAATGGTGGACCTTTACTTTGTCTTATGAACAAAATATGTATGTAATAGCTTAAAAAAAATTATTTCAATACCTGTAGGTTTACTGGAATATGCACTTAATGAGCAGTATATGTTCAATAACATAAACAATACAAGCTGAAGTAAAGGGCATTCTGAAAGGCTATTTTTCATCCCTCTCAATAACACTAGAGGGAAATATAGTAATGGACAAGAAGAGGTCCCACTTTCACTATATTTGGATTTTTTTTATTTAGTTACTATACTGCTATGCAGAAAAAATGGCAATGTAAATTAACAGATTAGATTCCATCTACAAATGAAAAAAAAAGGAAATGGTAAATCAAGCACTCATGTATTTTGTGCTGATAAAACTATAGCTGTTTCTACTCAATTAACTATTATTTATTTAAAACTGCATGAATTCCTCTATTGCCTGTGGACTTTTTGATGTTATCTACCAAATGAACTGATTAGAAAGGTGATTTAATATTCCTTAAGGCCTAAAAATGTTCAGACTGTGAATCCCAAAGACAACAGGGGAGAGAAAGGTAAGGACACCACAGGAATGCATAGCTCCTGGATCCTACAGCTATAGCAAACATTAGACATACTGTAACTCCCAGGCCCATTAGCATAAAACATGACATTAAAAGCCTAATTACCTCAGTTCCTATTAGTCTATACATCATGTCCAGCTTTCAACAAAAAAATTAACAGGCACGCTAAAAAGCAAGAAAAAAGAGTCTGAAGAGACAAGCCAAGAAACAGACCAGATAAAATACAGATTTCTGAATCATCGTGTAGGACATTTAAAGTAACCAATTAACATGCTAAGTACTCAAATGAAAAGAGCAGAAAACATACAAGAATAAATGGATAATGAAAGCTGAAAGGTTAAAACTCTTAAAAAAAATGGGAATGCTAGAAATTAAAAACACTGTAATAGAATGAAAAAAAAAAGAATGCCTTTCAAGGACTCATTAGCAGACAAGACATAGCCATGGAACGAAGCAGGGAGCGTGAAGATATGCCAATAGAAATTTCCCAAACTGAAAGAAAAAGTGAAAAAGGAAAACAGAATCCCCATGAACTGTGGGGAAAATCACAAAATGCATAAATAAATATACATAATAGAATTGCCAGTAGAGAAGAAGGAATATGTAAGTATGTCAGCTAAAGATTTTTCAAACCACAGATTTAGGAAGCTCAGATAAATACCAGAAAATCTACACCTAGGTGTACCATGCTCAAACTGCAGGAAACCAAATAAAAAGGCGAACCTACAGCTTACCTATTAGTGGAGCCAGGGTCAGACTTTTATCAGACTATTCTTCAAAAACCATGTGAGCAAGAAGAGAATGGAATTAAAAACTGCTGATAAAAGAAAAAACATTAAGCTATAATTCTACATCTAGGAAAATTATTCTTTGAAAATAAAAAAAAAAAGATTTTCTCAATTAAACGACTGAGGGAATGTCACCCATAGATCTGCCTCACAAGCAATGTAACCAGTTCTCTAGTACTATGTAAAGAAAGGAAGATGATTAGAGAAAATAAATAAGTGACTTATAAATGTTTATTCTTAATGAATCTAATACAAAAAGGTTTGTTCAAACTAATATAGCAGGACTATTGGGTGACTGTAGCATAAGGATAAGTGGAAAGAAAGACAGCAATGCTTACAGGAGGAGGGGAGGAGCTATTATAAGGTGACTGCACCAATGGTAAGACAGCATAGTGTTATTTGAAAGCAGCCTTCAATCTGTAGTGTATGTGTGTTGCAAACTCTACAGCAACTACTTAAAAATATTTCAGAAGAAATACAAACGATATTGCATTCATGGATAGGAAGACTCAATTTTGTCAAGATGTCAGATTAATCTATAGATTCAATGCAATCACACTCAAAATCCCTGCAAGTAGTTCTGTGACTATCAGCAAATGGATTCTTGAATTTATATTGGAAGTCAAAAGACAGAATAACTGACACAATATTAAAGGAGAAGAATAAAGTCAGAAGACTGACATTACACAATTTCAAGACTCCCTATAAAGCTAAAGCTATCAAAATAATGTGGTATTGGTGAAAGAACAGAAAAACAGAACAATAGAAAAGAATAGACATCTCAGAAATATGCCCATATAAACACAGTCAGCTGATCTTAAGGAAATACAATACAGCCAAGAAAATCTTTTCAATAAATGGTGCTAGTACAACTAGACATGGCCCTTATCCCTTTCACAAAAAAATTACTCAAGATCCACAAACCTAAATGTAAAATACAAAACTCCAAATGACTCAAAAATTTATGTCCAAACAAAACAGTGCATGAAAATATTTATAGCAGCTTTATTCATAACTGCCAAAATTTAGAAGTTGTCAAGATGTTCTTCAACAGGTGAAGGGATAAACAAACTAGATACATAAATAAACAGAAATATAACAGAATATTATTCAACAATAAAAAAGAAGGAGCTATCAATTCATGAAAAGACTTTCAAGGAATACTGCTAAGTAAAAGAAGTCATTCTAAAAAAACAACATACTATATGGTTCCAATTATATGACACTCTAGGAAAGGCAAAAGGACAGAGGCAATTAAAAAAAAAATGATGGTCCAAAGTTAATAGGGAAAAGAGATAGAGAACTACTAGGTGAAGCACAGGGAATAGTATGACTATGAAACTGTTCTGTATGGTACTATAATGGTGGGTACATAACACTTCACATTTGTCCACATCCACAGAATTACATAACAGGGTGAACTTTGGTGATAGATAATATGTTGATATTAATTCGTTCATCCCAATGAATGTGTCACACGGATGCAAGATGTTAACAGGGGAAACTACATATGTGTGTGATGAGGGCAGAGGTTAGGGAGTTACACTGAAACTCTGTACTACCTGCTCAATTAAAAAAAAATACTTATTTAAAGATCTGCATAATTTTAAAACCTGAATAATTATATGGGGTTCTTTGTAATATTCTATTTTTAAAATGTTCTTACTTTGTCCATCATGAACAAATATATATAGTAGTTGATCATAATATTCTATTTTTGAGTATATTTTAAAATGTTCATGGTAAACATAGTAAAAACTTTGTAAGGAAAAAAAGCATAATTTAAGGACAATGTATATATGGTATATTTTAAATTGTTAAAAATATGTGTTTGATTAATACTACATATCAATATTAGGCTTTCAAAAATTATAATATCTCAAGCAATAGAGTCAAAGTTAATATTAAAAGTACTCATTTTAAGTTTTTTGGGATTTTGTTTGCTTTTTGTTTATTTTTCTAAAACATTCTTCAAAATCTTGAATTAAGCCATGTTTTTAGTTTTAGGAATCTGGAATTTTCATCTTGGAGTTGCTTCTTCCCCCATGAGAAAACCAGTTTCGTTATTATTTTTTTTTAATTATTATTATTCTTACACAAACAATACTGAAACATTGGAGAAAGTTTGGATAATAGAACAAAAATAATTATATTTCCACCAATAGAACAGTCATTTGTATAAACTGTTTTCATTTTTTCCTAACATTATTAACAATTATTATACAGGAGCCATATAAACATGAAATCTCTGAGGTGTACCAACATATTATCACCATCTATTTGCTTTAAGTTTAAATAAAATAATAGATTTAATTTTGTCAGACTACCTAGTTTCTGAGCACTCAAGAAAAGCCTGATGAATACAATCAAGGAGGAATCTGTTGGATTTTCCCATGTCACATATAGCAGACCACCTTACAATGTGGACAGCCACCATGGTTTTTCTGCCATAGATTTTCAGCACCAGCAGATTTCCAATTTAGAAAAACCAGGCTGTATGTAATGTGTCACAACTGGAGCATGGAAACCACTTGTCCCTGGTTTCTCAACTTGCCCATGTGGCTGACACCTCCTGGAACAGAGAGACAAAGGAGAAACAATACTCTTGCTCTGAGCAGTAATGGTTAAAGTAACACACGCTGGCTACAGCGCCAGGCCAACTGGGGCATGATGACTCAGCCAACAGCAGGAATTTGGCACCAGGCAAATTCAACAGGGGAGGGAAGGCTGGGGGTGAAACTGCAGCCTGGAATAATGCCCACAGTTCAGAAGTAATAAATACTTTTGCTGATACGCTTCTCCTCCCTTTTCAAGCACCCTTCTCAGTGACTGTGAGATGGCTTCATCTTTATGTAAAATAACAGGCTCAAGATTTACAACATCTGAATGACAGGAAGTGCTGGAACAGCCAAGAGCACACCTTTGCTGCCAGCTTTACCTGTCATTCTGTGCCTGCATTCAGCACATACACACACATGCACACACACACACACACACACACACACACACACACACACACAAGGGACAAAGGAGAAAGGAGGCAAGAAGAGAGAAGAGGAAGTCAAAAATGTAGATGAGGCTGCCTGTGAGCAGATGGCAGAATGTGGAGGCAAATGACTATGTTTGCAGCACAGATTTGACCTGTAGCTTGTTGCAGAATGCAGGCAGACACACAAGCTGAGGGAAATGCTAATAAGTGACCCAGACAAGGCCAGTTGCTGGCTCCTACTAGACTTGATCACTTAAGTTCTTCTGAATCCATCTGTTTGTTTGCCTAGCATTTTTCTTGTTGTTGCCATGGAGACTGATGTTAAATAATTATTCTGGCCAAAACTTCCAACTGAGCTCAAAGTGGATACATCCTGCAGTCATAGCCTTCATCTACATAAAATCTATACCTAACTTGAAAAGAATCAATTAGTATTCATTTGTTTTCTGATAATATTCCACATGGCCTGTATTTCATCTAAAAGAAAAGGACAATATCTACTGGTGAACAGAGAACTAGGAAAGCAAGAAATCTGAATTCATTTAACTGTGTCTTGACATTTCTCTTGGTTCATCCAACACCAATTGTTCTTATTTTTAAGTTTTTCCTGACCAAGGATCTTTCCAATACCTTTTCAACAATCAGTTTTCTTTGAAAGATGACTTCCTCTTACAATCTATAAAAGAATCATTGTGTTCAATAACTCATATAAGATGTGAGGTATAGCAAGGCATGACAACGTCCCACTTACTTTCTCCATCATAAACAAAGCCATTAAATAATAATTTAAACTTTTAATTAAATATGAGGTTTTATCAAATATAGCACATTCAAAAGTTACACAAAGTACCCAACCATTACCTGGATAGGAAACTAATTTACATGATAGTTTACTCAACATAGGATTCATACATAGTTCACTTTTTTTTAATAATCTATATGTCCAATATATAAGCATATTCCAAAGTGAGAAATTACAATGCACCATGTCATAGATGATTCTAGTTTAATCAAATTCTTGTTCTTCAGAGAACTATTTTTATTTTCCTACTTGAAACCTATTTTTAAATTCCCTATCTATACATAACTTTAATTTTTCCATCTTGATATGTCAGAACCTTTGTCCAATTTATTTACTATTGTCATTTTCAAACCTTAGAGGACAACCTTTCTGCTCTGTTTCAAACTTGCTCACTTGAGTAAACTTTCCTTTTTTCTAACAACCAAGCTCTGCTCTTCCAAAACTCTGAAATACTTAGTAGAATGAAAGAAAAAGGCATGGCTCATTTCAGAGATATGAGTTTAAAGAGAAAATATCTCCCTTCAAAACTAAATAAATTCTCTTTCCTGACCTTCATGTCAGTTAATAGATACACTGGCTCTAACCATTTTCCACAGCAAATTACAGTAGGGTTAACCAGATTTTGCTTTGAAGGATTCATAAGATGTGCCACTTGCCACATGGTGACTTCCAAACCATTTCTGTGGCACCAGAGCACTTCTTTTCCCCAATAGGTCAGTTCCCCTCATCTTCTGAAAGACAAATTAATCAAGCTTTACCATATACATATTACAGAGACACCACTTAACTCATGAAATGGTGTACCTCAGGTGTTCTGTTGCTGCTACTGTTGCTTTTTAATTTTTGGCCATGATTCACAGAAACGACACTTCACAATCCAACACTGTATACTGAATATTCATTCATGGGTACTCATAAAACACAAAGAGTGTCATTAAACAATATTTGCCCTCAATACATTTGGTACACCGTGCCATCTTATTTATTCTATTTATTTATACTATTCAACTTACTAAATATATTTTAATAACCCTCTAGAAACACAACCTACAGTTTGGAAACCACTGAAACATCTGAATATATGATATGCTACGTGAGGGCCAGGATGAACACTCAGGGAAGTTCACGCAAAGAGTAAATAAATCCACATTCAGCTTGAATTATTGTTCCTTCTCTACTTGCATGGAACAAAACTACAACTGCTTCTCCACTATTTCCTTTTTTAAAATCTGTTCTCTATATAACCCAGAATCATCCTCAAATGATAAATATTTAGTGATTTGTTACTCAACAGATTTCTAAGCTGCTAAAATCCCCCATGAATACTTAATTCTGTAGCTTTAAGTACCTCAAGAGTTCATCCTGGAATTTTCCTCCCTGGCCCTGCTTCAGTTCAGGGCTCTGAACCAATACCCACTGTCTTTGTTTATTTAATATTTCTTTTTGCTCCACTCAACACATTCATTCTCAAAATAACCTTGAGACAGTTTTTAAAAAATAAAAACACTTTCCTATCCTTCCTGAAATTTCTCACAAGATTTATCTTACCCCAAAAATAAATAAATAAATAAAAAGGAACTTCTTTCTTACAAACCTACATACCAACAAAACTATTTGCTAAAATTCTATTTTTATGTGTTTTAATGATGAAATTCAGTTCACTTTCTAATAATATTATCCTCCCCCTAAGGAAACACGTTTTTACCTCTACAAAATATAAAATCACAAAAATACAACTCTATTTTATGTAATATAAATGAGAGAGTCAAGAAAAAGAATTGATGCTTCATCAGCAATTATGGGGCTGGGGTTGTAGCTCAGTGGTGAAGCACTTGCCTCACATGTATGAGGTACTGGGTTCAGTCCTCAGCACCATATAAAAATAAATAAGTAAGTAAATAAATAAATAAATTAAATAAAGGTACTGTATTCATCTAAAACTAATTTTTTTAAAAAAAGAAATCAGCAATTATTAAATTTACTAAGCAGAAAACTTCTATGTGTTTATTGTCTTACCTACTCAATTTCGTTATCTTTATTAATTCCTTATAGTATTTGCTGGATTCAGAATTCACTGATTTTTTTTCAAACATGCTCTATAATGAATGACAAGCAGATCTTAAATCAAATGTGCACACTGGTAAGGTCTACATTGTTGGGTATTACCTAAATGGGACATATAATTATTCTGCACCATACATGCCCCAGCACAACTCAAAGGGCAGAAACCTCAATGAAATCAAATACAGGATAGGCACAGATCCCCATGAAACTTACACTATGGTTCAAGCTAGCTTTAAAAGACACTCATAGTACCTGTTTCCCATATCTTCCTTCATTTCTGATTTGTTAAATGCTTTAATTAAAATAGCAAAGCAGTCTGTCAGTCCTGTCAAAGGATTATTCATTTCTGCTTCAGTGCCTGGTCCACAATGCCCTGCAACTGACAGTCTTCCCAATCCTGACCACTTAGTCAGACATCCTCTCCAGGATATGCGGAGTGTAATTCCTCTCATGACCCTTTCTTGTAACCCTCTCTGTTGTTCTTTCCTCATATCTATGTTCTAACAATTTCTAAAAACAGGAATGGTTACTTACTTACTCTTTTGTAAGATTTCTAATAGAGAGTAGGATACCAAGCATGGTTATAATCCCTGGGAAGAGAACAACTTGTACCAGTTTTCAAGGAAGACTCTAAATATCTTGTCAATTTCTGCTAAGAGAATTTTGTGCAAACTTAGCTGCTACAGTATAAATCTGGTGCTCATCACACAGGGACAAAGTAGGTAACTTTGTTATTCACAGAAGTAATAGAAGCCTAGGAACCTAGGGAAGATAGCTAAGTCTCCTGAAAGCTGCTTGAGACAGAGTCTCACCATAAATATCTTGCTTCACACTGCTTCTGAGGACCCTAAAAAGCAATCCACCTAATACTGAAACTTACCCCAGGGGCCAGTAGGTTCAATGAGCTGAACCATTGCAAGACATCCTGTTTTAAAGACAAGGACAAAGCCTGGGCTGTTCTGGACAGTTTTCCTCATCAAGTAGAAAAGGAAATGATAGGAAGGGAACTTCCCTCAAAGGAAGGTTATCACTTCCACAAAGTTTTAAGTTTTCTTCAGTTCTTCATATATCAGGACAGAAAAGGCAAGTTATCCCATTCTCCAGACAAGAGCTGGCAAGACTACCAGAGTATAATTAATTGAGGATCCAAATTCAACCTAGTTTAAAGCGGAATTCTTTTGATGTATCTGATAGTTCAACTTGACCAAGCAAAAGCATCTTAAAGCCTAACCAGGTATCTCTTCTTTAACTGATGTCTACCACATCTGTGTCAGGTCCCAAAACCGTCCTCTGATGTTAGAGGGTTGGCTATCACATCTGCTAAACAAAATGTGTTTCCCATTGAAATTTTAGAATTTTCTTTTCCACTGGTAGTGAAAGAAAGAAGCACCCCATCAACTTTGGAAGCTGGAGTTAGTGGAAATGGCTGCCTCCAATGGCATTAAATTATCTCAGATATCACACGCAAATACATGCACACACATACATATTTGTAAGTTTTAAATGTATGTGAATTTAAAATTAAAGTCCTGGGTGATCCTTTGAACTGTTTCTGTAAAGTGTAATATAAAATGGGAATATAAAATGTGATTAACAATAACCTCACATTGTAGCACTAAAGAACTGACTTTACAGGTAAACACATTTTAGCTCTCTAAACAAATCGTTTCATAATCTCAAGGTCATTTAAAAGCTCTGCTAAAATGATTCTGCCTATTTTCACAAAAACAGGATTTCAGAAGTCTCTGCATCGTTCTGCCTGCCACAGTCACTCGTGATCTAAATAACAGAAAGTGCAGGATACCGATACCATATTACAAAACCATATCTGTTCAGAGTGGCCAGACAGCCCAGTGGCCAAAATTCTTGCCCTAAATGATTTTTTTCTTTATTAAGAAAAAGAACAGATGAGACAATTATAGCATAATTTGGTTAGAAAGAATGACTGATGAGTAACAATAAAATCAAACCCTGTTAAAAACACAAACATAGGGATCACCAAGGTGAACAAATTTTCAAGTATAAGCTTGGCAATGGAAAAGCAATGAATACAGCAGACCATTTACAATAATACTTCCAAGGGAATGAATTTCTACAGATCACCTGAAGAAATCCCTAAAGTATAGCTAATAAATAACTAATGTTCTACTATTCCAAATTCCTCTTGACAAAATACTTAAAATTTCCATGTATAAAAAAGCAGAAATTAAGGAGAAACCAAATTATTCTTTGAGGTATTTATTTTACATTAAGCTATATCCCCAGTATAATGCTTAATCCACAGTATGAGACTAATAATTATCAGTTAAATGAATGAACTTAGTGTCATTATAAATGTGTGGGGCAAATTTAAGGCTATCCCAAATTTAAGGTAGTAAATAGCCTTAGAGAAAGAAAACTTAAGGCTTGCCATAGACTGTGTGGTCAAAGTCAAGATCGATTCCAGGTTGGTCTAACAGATGGTGAATTTTACCAGACAGTAGAACTCTATTTCCTGGTCTCTGAGTCTCAAGCTTTCTCCTCTCAACTGTGACCCATCTGCCTCTGTACTTGTTACCTCAAAGATAATAATGTCCCAGGCAAGTGCTCTTGAAAAATTGGGCTTTATATGTATAATATGAAATAAACGGCATTCTGCCATCATGTGTAACAAATCAGAATAAAAATTTTTAAAAATTAAATTGTCTAATTTCCTTAAAAAAAATTATAATAATGTCATGTTTTCCAATGAGGGACTTCCATAGGAACTGGATTAGTTTTCCAATAGTTTATAAAACATTGCAAATAAATTAAACTCACTCTAGGTTCTATGCTTAAACTCTTGCCAGAAATGTATTCTCAACATCCTTAAACCTAAATCTATATTCCAGAAGAGCCCTTCTGGTTATTAATACTAGTTATATTTTAATGGAACACCTGGTATACTTAATTTGTCCATGAAAAATATGTGCTTACCACAACCAAATAAAAAGGCCCAGACCTGGATATATATTTTTTATGAGTGCCTTAATATGTTATTTCTAAAAGAATAAAAAGCACTGCTCAAACATAACTGGATAAAAGAAGAGCAAGCAAATTAAACTGTCAGAAATCAGAGGTGGGAAGGCAGGTAGGAAAAGTTTATAAAGACTACAAATTTAAGAGTTGCTAGCGAATTATTTACAGAAAAATGATCATGGATTGGAAAGAAGTGTAGTTAAAGAGTAAAGACTAGAAACACTGTATTTATCCCAAAATTGTATTTATCCCAATACCCCAAGTTACTGATCAACTCTCAGTAATTTGCTGAGACTTCAAAATGCATGGTCCCCTCCTTCACAACCACCCCCCTCCACACACACACACACACACACACACACACATATGCTGGAAAGCAGTGTCCACACCAGAGAACTAGACTTGCAAAGCCCTAACCAGGAGGGCAACACCTCCCAACACCACCCGCTAGGCTCTCACTAACTTAACCTCCCACTAGATTTCACTTAACTTCCTACTGGGGGAAAAAAGGAAAAAGGCTCAAAAATTTCTGTACCTTTCTTTCCTTGAACTTAGATGTATACCAAAAGATTTATATTTATTTGACTAGATAACTAATTTATTATACTTTAATAGCTGTTACTCAAGTCATTTCTAATTATTTCCTGTCTTCAGTAACTTTCAATTCATAGGTAAGGACCAGTTCCTAAACTACCTGCAGTACCATAACTAATTCACACCGGTCTCTGCAGGATATTTAAACATAAGACAAACAACCTGGGGGTGGGGATGTAACTCAGTCTGTACAGTGCTTGCCTTGCATGCACAAGGCCCTGCACCACACACACACACACATACACAAAAGAAAAACAACTGACACTCTTACATCTCCTTGGTCCAACATGCCTCTCTGGCAAGGGGAAATGGATTACCATGAGTGACTGACTAACCAGAATTTACCCCTGACTAGGTAGAATTTCCTGAAGAAACTCAGAGATCCTACTGAAAGGATGAAAGGGCAAGGCTGCAAAGAGTAAGCAATCAATATTTTTTGTTGTAGAAAGGATACAATAATTGAGATCACTAAATAGCACTGATACAAACTCCTTAAAGTTCTTGGAAAATATTACTAATTTACAATTCCATTAGAAGCATAATGGAAGTAAGAATCTTGGTACACACTTAATTAAGAAAAATCATTATTTTAAAATCTTTTAATTAATACATTAAAAAATATGGATGCTCTTTTACTCATTTGCATTTCTTTTACCTCCTAATACAGGAGATTATCTTCTTATCAGTTAACAGCTGCCTTTATCCTTTGACCAATCAACTCTCCATCATCTAGGGCCCAGTTACCTACTGGCTTCCCACCTTCTTCTCATTTCTTTCACAGATATTAACCATTTGGTTATGGGTAGCCATTCATCATCAATTTAAGTTTATTAGGAAAAATTCTCATTGGACGATACGAACATGCATATTCAAGAGGAAGAGGTAAACAAACGAGGAAAGACTAAGTGGAAAAGTTGGAAAGTTAATGAAAAGAAAATTGGTATGAATATGGCTCCACAGAAATCAAGGGAGAAGAAACTTCACAAAGCAAGAAGTGAACAACAGGATCAAATACACAACAGTCCAATAAGATGATGGCCACAGTGTCCTTTGGATTTGACAACCAGTCACTCAAGTGTTAACACTTTCAAAGTGTAACACTCAGTGTTTCCTTTTCACAAATTCAACATAACCATGATTCAGTAGTTAACTGGAGAAAAATAAGTATCTGACAAAGTACTAAATATAAAGAAAGAGACAGACCACAGCTTAGAGAATCCTGAGATGTTAACACATACAGGCCTGTGCACACATGTATTTACTGGGTCAGGGTGGAGCAGCAGATGCAAACAGAACAAGTGGTCAGAAAGAGCCTAAAGCTAAAAGGTGCCCTAAGAGATTAATTCCTCTCAATTTAATGAGTAACTACTTTTAAAAGTACAGTGTTTACAATATATATAAGATAACATGACATATAATTTCAAAAGTCTAATAATCTAGGACCTGAAAAGAAATATCCACAAACTGGTGTAAACGGATCAAGTTAAGAAAATGAAGCAATCTGAATGTGTGAGCCTAAATATGCTTTGAAAATAGTCAGTTCTGATTTCTAATTTGGTTCAGCAAAAGTTGAGGCTGCACCCCATGTCTAGTACCAGAACACTCTGGGCCATCCCCTCTCCAAAACCCTGCATCACAATGTATATACCACAGACCTTGTTTCAGAAAAACAGACAAATGCAGATCTTAGGCAGGAAAAATTCTTTAAGAGATGAAAGTCTTATTCGATCACATAGCTGATACATGATCCAATTTCCTTTTGGGTGAACTGTAGCATGCCGCAGATGTTTCTTTACTCAATATGGAACCCACTCTGGTTTCACTTACATTTCATATGTAGACTGTTTTAAATTACTTATACACAAGTATCACCTTCAATCTGAAGACTTTTAGTTATAAATATGCTAACAATAAAAAAAAACACGCAGAAGCAAGGAAGTTTTTGGCATAATGGTATAAATAGTATACCTACTCTTAACTGTTTTCATATTTTTATGTGGACATGGAAGTTTAAATTAAAAGTAAAATGAAGGGGCTGGGACTGTAGCTCAGTGGCAGAGTGCTTGCCTAGCACATGTGATGCACTGAGTTCAATCCTTAACTCCACATAAAAAAAAATAAATAAAATAAAGGCATGATGTCCATCTACAACTGCAAAAAAATAAAAGTAAAATGAAGTATCATCATAGAAATGCACAGAAAAGTTTCCCTTTTGGAACATTTTCAAAAATTGATGTTGTTTTATTTGTTCTATTTAAGTATCATTACAATACCAACTCTTTTCTGATTTTTTCATACCAGGTATTATTCTTGGTACAACTCACAAAAGAGACTTAATCTTCATCAAATTTTTTTTAAAAAGTATGCATTATTATCCTTATTGCAAAAATAAGGAAAGCAAGACTTAATAAGGAGGATGACTTAACTAGGGCCGCTCAACATGCACAGACACGCATGCACGCACACACACACCTCTATCCACAATACTACTGGAAGTGGCCTAGTGTGTTCTGGTACTGGACTTGAAGAGCAGCCTCAGCCTCTAAACATTTCCTGAATGAATCTGTATCTAGAATGGATATTTACTTTCCCATATGAGATCCCTACACTACATCACCTGCTATCATGAAAGTAGGTACAAGTTACCCTGGGAACAGAGACAAGAAGAGAAAGACTATCTAGAGGACATAAGTGGTACCATTTATACACACTAACTCAACATGAAGCAATGACAAGACACATACCATACAATATCAGCAGCAAAACTTGAGTAAAGGTAAACCTGGGATAACTGGGCCTCTGGTCTAAATTTCCAAAAGCTTAGAATAGCACCCAGCATGTAACTAGTGCTATGGAATATGATGAATAAATACAAGCAATTGCTCCATTCTCTTTCAACTCCACTTTTCTCTGCCATAGAACTTACCCTTTTAAAAATACAGTCGATCTGCATGTATTGACAGAATTGTGCAACCATTATCTAAGTTTACAATATTTTTATTGCCCCAAAAGAGACCCTATTCCATTAGCTGTCACTGCCCTTCACACATTATTCTTTGAGTCTTCTCCCTGTTTGAACCTCTCCAATCCTCTCATTACCTTTGGACATATGTACCTCTAGGGGCTGGGATTGTGGCTCAGCGGTAGAGTGCTGGCCTAGGGCGGGTGGGACCCGGGTTCAATTCTCAGCACCACATAAAAATAAAGGCGTTGTGTAAAAAAAAAAAAAAAAAAAAAAAAAAAAGATTTCTCTACTATATTTACATTATCTGAGACTTTTTTAAGTATTTATCCAACTGTAATGACAATTAAAGATGGAAATGTTTGCTCTTTAAATACCCACCAAGTGATTCTGTTTTCTCTTCACAAGTATAAAGGACATATTTGAATTATTATGGTAAGTAATAACTTTAAATATGTTTGCCTTTTAAAATGCTTTCTAATCATAAGGAATAAAGTATAAATGCTTATAAACTTATTAAATTTCTATTTATAGAACTGAGTGGCAATACAATTAGCATGTAACCCATCAATTCCATACCTAGTTATATACCCAAGAGAAAGAAAGTACATGCCCACAGAGAAATGGGTACATAAACGTTCATGGCAGCATCATTCATAATAACCCAAAAAGAGAAAAACTAAAATGCCAATAAGCTGATAAATGGATTTTTAAAATGTGGTATAGCTATACAACTGAAAAATAGTTGGCAGTAAAAAGGAATAAAGTCCTGATATAAGCTTAGACATGGATGAATCTTGAAAACATGCTATGTAGAAGAACCAAATCACAAGAGGCCATCTATTACATAACTCCATTCATATGAAGAGTCCAGAATATGAAAATCTATAGAAACAGAAATCATGTCAGTAATAATTTCCAAAGACTAGGGAACAAGGGAAGTGACAGCTAATGGGGTTAGGGTCTCTTGTGGTAATAAAAATATTCTAAACTTAGATAGTGATAATGGTGTCACAACTCTGTTAATATATGAAAAAAAAAACACTTAATTTTTAAAAAGGTAAATTTTAAGGCAGTAATTATGCCTTAATAAAGTGGTCAAAAAAATGAATGGTATTTTAAAAGAAGACATTTCCCATACAATTAAAATAAACCCTTTGAAACTCTATCTTAAAAATATGACATGCGGTGTTCTGTTACAAATAGGAAACAACCTAAATCATTTGTACAATTTTACTTTACTAGCAATAGGTCTTAAATACAAGTCACTTCATAGAATTGTCATTGCTGCACAGAAAATTTGTAAATGCAAATATCAATTCCTCAAACAAGCCTGCTCCAATCAATCTCATTCTGCTGACTTCACAACGGTTGTCTTCCCAGTTTTAGAATGGTTCCTGTAGGAAGTAGTTAATGACAACCTACAGACCAACCTCTCCAAATATCAGCTGGACACAACTTGTAAGTGCAGTCATTTAATGAACATTTACTAAAAGTGTCTCATATGTAAAGCTCGGTCGTACTAAAAATGCTCTGCCTACGTCTAGGGAAAGAAACAGGCAGATCATAAAGTCGTCCAAATAAGAATGTGATGAAAACCACATTTTTTTACAAAATCATAAAATATCAGATGAGGAAAGTTCCTTAAAAATTACCTAAACTATTCCATAAAAGTTGGGGTACTCTCACTGCAGGTCATGCTCACAAGCTAAGCGTAGCTTAAGCATCCCCTCTCTTTAGCTAGATTTCATGTTCAGAATATTTGGATAACCGGGGACCAACATATGTCCTGACTGAAGTGCTAACACTGTCTCAAACAAGAAACAAGTGGAAGCCACAACCTGAGGACTTGAAGTGCCAAGCTATGGCACTTAGTCCACAGCTCTCACATCAACATTAAATATACATTTCCTAGGTAAGATGAAGGTTTTGCTTAGAAAAAAAGGCCACTTCACATCATTTTTAAATAAATTATGGCTGTTATGGTATTTGTAACTCTCATCTAATTTTAATCCCTAGCCTCAATATCAGCTAGAAATGAGAAAAATAACATTTAATATCAAATACTGTTATGATTTGGATGTGAGGTGTCCTCTGAAAGCTCACATGTGAAACAATGCAAGAAAATTTGGAAGAGAGGGGCTGAGGTTGTGGCTCAGTGGTACAGCACTTGCCTAGCACGGGTGGTGTCCTGGGTTGGATCCTCAGCACCACATAAAAATAAGTAAACAAAATAAAGGCATTGTATGAAAAAAAGAAAAGAAAAGAAAGAAAGTTTGGAGGAGAAATGATTGGGTCAGAGCCTTAGCCTAATCAGTGAGCTAATCCCTGATGGGATTAACTGAAGTGGTAGGGTGTGGCTGAAGGGGATAGGAGTTGGGTCTTGGCTTTGGATATATATTTGTATCTGGAGAGTGGAGTTTCTCTCTCTGCTCCCTGATGTGAGCTGCTTTCTTCTGCCATACTCTCTCTCCATGATGTGCAGCCTCACCTGGAGCCCCCTGGAATAAAGCCGGCCCTCTATGGATTAAGACCTCTGAAACTATGAGCCCTCAAATAAACTTTTCCTCCTTACAGTTGTTTGGTCAGATTCTATAGTCACAGCAGCGAAAAAGCTGACTAACACAAGTATCATGCAGTTTCACTGTACACACATATGTGAAATATCTAACATCATGACAATCCGCATATGAGGTGAATATTACTTGCATATGACATAGTGAAGAAACAAACACCAGGTGATATGCTTACAGTCACATAGCTCTAGGTGGCAGAACCAGGACTGAAGGCACCTCTGACTCCAAATTCCAAGCTGTTCTAAGTCAGGCTGACTATTGTTAATGCTAAACCATCAATGAAACTACTGAGCATTACAATGTTCTAATGACTGAAGACAAACTCTTATTAATGGTGCATGTGTTAGAGTGATAATGCTAAGCTTAGCCAAAGAGCATCCCCTCTCTTTAGCTAGATTAAATGTTCAGAATATTTGGATACCTGGGATTCAACTGAACCCACATATGTCCTGACTGAAGTGCTAGCACTGTCTCAAACAAGAAACAAGCGGAAGCCACCGCCTGAGGACTTGAAGTAGAAAGGGTATTTTGCAACTGACATCTTGGTTCTGCATCCTCTGCCATCCCCTCTTATCAGTGGGTATCATAAAACATCACTCTCAGCCACCATTAATATTCACAGAATTTCCCTTTCTAATAGAGCAGTCTGAGAAATAAAGGTGATACTGGGAAGAAAAGGATATGCACCAAACAGAATTTAGACTTGATAAACTGGGACAACACCCATCATGGTCACTCACTGGTTTTCCTTGATCTGGGTTATTCAGGATCTGTACTCTCTTTACCAGCCCTTGCTTCACTCTCCGTGCTGTCCCAAAAGTCCAGGATCCCTGTCTGCTGTTTCCTACCTCCCCCAGCCCCAGGCCAGAGCTCCCTTTAAGCTGAAAGATCCACTAAAAAAAAAAAAAAATCTGTTTTCAAAAAATAATATTTTATCTTTAAAACCATCCAAATATTTTCTCCTGGAGAGTCTGACACCAAGTCAATTGTATCACCATCCCTATATCGACTTACTAAAAGGCTCAATTCAATTTTCTCACTGAGTCAAATGAATCCTTCTCTTCAATTCATAACTCAATGTCTTCTTCCCCCAGAATTCCCTCCTACCTCCAGCCCCTCCCAGGGTGTGATCTCTCATTCAAGAGAATTACTATAATACATCTGTGCCCCATAAGAAACACCTAAAAAAGCACTTTTCTAAGCTGTCTGCCTTCCAAATACAGAAACCTATGTAGAAAAAAATCTCCCATCTGCAGAGTTTGGCCTGTTAAATTTTGTGAAACTGCCCAAATAGCGATACTACTTCTGAGAAAGACAAGTTGTGACCACAATTCTAAATAATTTTTATTTTTACAGACCTCTGATCCAAGCAGCAGTAAGTATATCTATCTGTAAACTCTCATAATCTATAAGGCCTATTCATTAATCCCCAAGCCAACCTAATCCTTCCATGGTTCCCAAATCAAAATAAATAAATAGTTATTTGTTTTAGGAAAAGGTAAATCAAAACCATGCCACATACCTATCATGTTCTACTAATTAGATTTAGTTTGGGCAACAAGCCTATGTTTTAACATTCAATTAAAGTATTTCCATTTCAATAATTTCTCATTTCCTGGGAATATGGTAATCAAATTCACAACAATCTGTTAAAGTTAAATCACAAAAACAAACTGAAATTATTAAGATTACAATGATGCTACCTAAGCCAAATGAAAATAATGCCAATTTTTTATGTTATTATGCATTTTTCCATCGGCCTGTATGAATACAAGAAATATGTGGAAATGTTATTCCCATTTCTGAGTGTGGGACCAGTGGCTTATACCCATGCCATTATAGCTAGTGGCAATGCCAAGACTGGAACAAAGTTCTAACTCCTAGTGCTGTCTGCTCTCCCTTGGATTACCCAGTCCAAAAACCACTGAGTTCCATGCAGAATATAAATCCTACTGAAAGTAATGTTGAAGAGCATATTTGTAGTCATCATTCCCTGACTAATTTACTCCACAGATATTCAAAATCCTCCTCCATGTCATGTGTTTCTTAGTAAAACGTAAATTGGTTGATGTTCAACAATCACTGAACATCTACAATGTTTAAGAATTGATTAAGGGCTGGGAATGTGGCTCAAGTGGTAGCGCGCTCGCCTCGCATGCGTGTGGCCCAGGTTCGATCCTCAGCACCACATACAAACAAAGATGTTGTATCCACCCGCCAAAAGCTTAAATAAATAAATAAATAAATTCTCTCTCTCTCTCTCTCTCTCTCTCTCTCTCTCTCTCTCTTTTAAAAAAATTTTTAAAAAAAGAATTGATTAAATTCAAATATCCTTGCCACTCAGAAGTTTATACTCAAAAAACCAGGTAAGATAATAGAGACACAACTTCTATAACCCAAGGAATGCCTTGAATGACCAGCAACCACCAGAAGCTTAAAGAGACAAGAAGAGTCCTCTCCTAATGACTTCAGAGAGAACGTCTGTGGCCCTGATGAAAGATTTATTTTGAATTTATGGTCTCAAGAATTATGAGAGAAGGGGTAATACTAGGGAATGATAGTGGCCAATTCTATTGTTATATTGTGTGCATGTATGAATACATAACAAATCCCACCATTATGTACAACTATAATGCACCGATAAAAAATGGGAGAAAAAAAGTATTGGGAAAGAATAAACTTTTGCTGTTTTGTGCTAAGAAAAATTATATATATGTATATATATATATATATATATATATATATATATATATATATTAATGGAAGCAGCTATCAAACCTAAGATATTTTATGTATTGAATTGCTGGAGTAACTGAATGGAAAAGTCTAGACAGGGTGAAAAATAGAGAAGGGTTAGGTTTCAAATATTTCTACATAAAATGACAAGGTGGATGACCATATAAATGAACAAAAGAGAACAAGCTGGGGGGAGGAGGATGAAATTTGTTTCTGCCAGATCTGAGTCTGAGGTTGCTTGAAGCACATCCGGGTGAGTGTATCTCTCAGGCTGCTGAAAATGTGGCCCAGGGCTCAGGAAAAGGAGGTCAGGGCTAGAACCCTAGGAGCAGATGTTATCACACAAGGAAAGCAAACAGTAAAGGACAAAGAAGAAATCCTTGTGTACCACCAACGTTGAGGAGGTGGACAGAAGAAATAAAAGGGAAAAGGAAGAAGAGCTCAGCAACTTTACACATAAGAAAAAACTTCAGTGAGGGAGCTGGACTAAAGGAAACAAAGATTTTACAAAAAGTCATTTGTGGAAAACCAGGACTGCCTGTGAACTCCCTTCCTCTTACGTCATATGCTGACATCATTTTCCCAAATCTTCCCCCAGCTATGCACCCCTTACAAAGTCACCTTGATCAGTCTGGGGATGGAGCTCAGTGATAAAATGCTTGCTTAGCTTGTGTGAGGCCCTGGGTTGGGTCCTCAGCATCACAGGAAAAAAAAAAGAAAAGAAAGTCACTTGTATTACTATCGACAATTTTTATTGGGAACTATCCTGCTCAAAATTTTCACAAACTTCTAAAAACAAGTGCAAAGCTCCTCTCATGGTCCTTTGATTCTCTAGTGTCACACACTAACCTTCATAGTGAACAAACAAAGCTTAAGTCCCCAAATCATAACATCTGTTTTCTCAAAGAATTCAAAATTTGCTTGCCCTTGCTATCCCTTCCCACTCCCCACGCAACACCCTATTTTTACGGCCACATTTTTTCATTCAGACATTTTAAGGAGTAAGAAAATTAAATAAATGAAGAAGAGAAAATTCTCATAAGAGCAAAGTAAAATCAATCTACTATATAGCTCCCATTTGGAAAGTGATAACATACTAGCTACACGCTATACTTAGAATACTCCATTTCTATTAGGGGCTTATCATTCCTGTCCACACACAAACACATACCAGTTTTCTAAATTAAATCGTCACTTTTCCTGTGTACTTAAAGCAAAAACTGGAGCTGGGTCTTTCATTTGGATAAGCTCAAGGGAATGCTATTTGGCATGTCTTTCATAAACTAGCAGGCAGTATGGCTTCTGAGATTTGCAAAATATCACAGAAATTCCACTACTTAGGAATGCATCTGATTCTAAATGAAGGGTTGTCATTATGTGTCTACCCGCTTTTTCCCAGACTAAAGCCAAGGTTCAGGGAGAGTACTATTAATGTAGCAAGGTTATGTACAGGCAGCATTTTTCCAATTTTTTTCATATCACCTGACATTGAGAACCAACCAAGGATGCTTCCCTGTCCTTCACACACACGGACACAAAAAAAGACACTCTCTGCTATACTAGAGAATCAGCTGAATCAGATAAGCCAACAACATGAAAATTATCATGTTTTAGCATTTTTAAAATACTATTAGGAATAGAGATTTCTACCACAGAATCTAAATATTGGAACTGAAAAATCCACAATCATTAATACAAAATAATTTACAAAGTGTTAAATATTAGTCTTTTCCTTGCATTTTCCTACCACATTCTACATAAAAATTACAATCTAAGAAATTCTTCTCAAGTACAAATTCAGATCCTAGAAAGGCAGGACTTACTTTTCTTCTATGTATTCTCACCTCTGTAAAAAGGAAAAAAAAAAAAAAAAAAAGACTGGAAAACTAGCAGCCGATTAGCTATCATAGGGTACCTTACTATTCCACAGGTCACTTTTTCTGAAGTAAATTACAAACACAAGGTTATATATGTGTGTTTACCACAAAACTTTCCTCAGCATTTTAATTGGATTTTTATAGCAAAATTGGAATAGTGCAGATATTAAAAACAAGTATTCTGATTAACCAAATATTTCAAGTAGCTATAATCCTAGAAGAAGGATCCACATGACCAGAAACATCCAGTTTAAATTCAGATAGCCAAAACCAAAACTGTTAGAATAATTACATTTCTATGGACTATCCTGTTATCATCTTGCCCCTTTTCTCTGCTTCAAGGGCCATTAAGATGAACAAATATTATGCAAGTTTTTATACATATACAAAAAAATCAGTCACTATAACTCAACTATATGGCAGCTGCAAAAGATGAAATGCAGGTTATGTGACCTAAACAGCCAGGTGTTCAGCAACTGGTTTTAATTTTCAGAAGGAAAATCAGCAAGAAACAGCCCTTAGCTCGTGAGGCCCAATTCACTGGGGATACACCATAAGGATTATTAGATGCTGGGCATAGGTTCAGCAGGCTGCAGGAAAAGAGAAAACTGGCAGAGTTAGAAACTGAAACTGGTGGGTGGCAGGTGGGAATATGGGATACTGGCACCTGCCTACAATCCTTAAATGGGCAGAAATTGCAATCCAGACAGCAAGGATAGCAGTGGCCAGAACATGTGGCAATCACTACTCTGGCAAGAAATAACATTCATGAAAGAGATTCAAGGCTATTTAGCCCCCCTTCCCTTCACCCTTTTCTATCTGTCCATCATAAATGTTTCATTGTTGTACAATATTCACTCAGTGCAGTTTAATAAGCTGATTTTTAAATCTAATATTTCTGTTTATAAATGTAGAGGGAAAAAATGTGCCACTCTCTATATATGTATTTCTTTAAGAGACTTGTACTGGACACCAAAGCAATACTAAATGTAGCCTTTATTATTTTTAAATTATATAATCTTATACATCATGGTTTACACAATTAACACTGTTTTATAAGAAATGTTAAGAATTGAAAGGATGTTTGTTAAACAGCTCCATCATAACTATAATAGAAGGCAGTACATAACGTTGCTAGCCTCCTCCTCCACTAGACAGGTAACCATTTTCTGTTCCCACAGCAACACATTTTCTGACCTCCTAACCCAGAGGAGCCCTTCAATTACTACCTGCTGAAAAGGAAATCCAGGAGAAATAAAGATACTATTAAAGGGCACCTATTAAGCTTATATAGAGCACAAAAAGAGGTAGACTGAAGTAATCAGCCAGCCCAATTTAATTCCACTCTGATGAGAGTCAAGGCTCCCATTTAAATTAACACAAGTATAACCGCTTTTACTTCTAACATGGCACTGAAACAGAATCCTAAAGCACCACATTCCTAATCCACCAGCTCCTAAAATTAATTACAGTTCATTTGAAAGATAGTTACTTCTGCTCATTTAACTCAAATTCTAATGACTATAAGCACCAAATGAGTGGTTGGAGTAATTACACACATGCACCTTTGATTAGACTGCCCAACCAAATGAGCAAAACAACCTCAGTGGTCTAAGGAGCAGTGAAGTAGCTCTCTCAGAAGTAAAAAGAATCTACACTGAGTTCCACTTAGGCTAAATAAATCCTATGTACAAACTTAAATACCAGAAATAGCCTAAAATAACAGTTCTCACTAACAGCTGAAGGATGACCAAGTAAAGAGAAAATTATGGGAAGAGCTTGGCATGATGGCACACACTTGTAATCCCAGTGACTCAGGAGGCTGAGGCAGGAGGAACACAAATTCAAGGTAGCTTGGGCAACTTAAGGAGACCATGTCTCAAAAGAAACAAATGAAAAGGGTGGGAACAAGGCACAGTGGTGAACACCTGTAATCCCAGTGGCTCTGGAGGCTGAGACAGGGGGATCACAAGTTCAAAGACAGCCTCAGCCATTTAGCGATGCCCTAGGCAGCTTAGTAAGACCCTGTCGCAAAATAAAAATAAAATAAAATAAAAAGGGCTGGAGATGTGACTCTGTGGTACAGCACCCCTGGATTCAATCCCCAGTACCACAAAAAAAGAAAATGAATCAATTATGTTCCTATATACCAGTGATGAATCAGCTGAAGAAAAATCAGGAAAATTATTCCATTCACAGTAGCCTCAAAAAAATTTTTTTTGAGAATCAATCTAACAAAAGAGGTGAAAGACCTCGACAGTGAAAACTACACAACACTAAAATAATAAAAGGAAGAAGACCTTAGAAAATGAAAAAAACTTCCTATGTTCTTAGATAGGCAGAATCAATATTGTCAAAATGGCCATAATACCAAAAGTGCTATACAGATTTAATGCAATTCTTATTAAAATTCCAATGATGTTCTTCATAGAAATAAAAAAATCAGTCATGAAATTCATGTGGGAAAAATAAGAGACCCAGAATAGCCAAAGCAATCCTTAGCAAGAAAAGTGATAGAGAAGGCTTCATAACACCACACCTCAAATTATACTACAGAGCTATAATAACAAAAATGACATGGTGTTGGCACAAGAATAGAATTAAAGACCACTGGAACAGAATAGAAGACACAGAGACCAACCCACATAAATGGTTATCTCATACTAGACAAAAGACAGCCTCTTTAACATATGGTGCTGGGAAAACTGGAAATCCATATATAGTAGTTTGAAATTAAACCCCTGTATCTCACCCTGCACAAAACTCAATTCAAAGTGGATTAAGGACCTAGGAATGAGACCAAGAGACCCTGCTCATACTAAAAGAAAAAGTAGGCCCAATTCTCTATCATATTGGCTCAGGAACCAAATTCCTCTTCAAGACTCTTAAAGTTCAAGAAATCAAATCAAGAATCAATAAATAGGGGCTGGAGTTGTGGCTCAGTGGTAGAGTGCTTGCCTAGCATACTTGAGGCACTGGGTTCATTCCCCAGCACACAATGAAAATAAATATGCAAAATAAAGGTACTAAAAATGACATTATGTCTAAAAAAATGAATCAATAAATGGAATGGAATCAAACTAAAACAATCAATAACATGAACAGAGAGTCTACAGAATAGGAGAAAATCTTTACCACTGGCACCTCAGATAGAGCATTAATCTCCAGGATATACAAATAACTCAAAAAACTTAACACCAAAAAAACCTCAAATAACCCAATCAATAATGGGCAAAGGAACTGAACAGGCACTTCACAGAAGAAGAAATATGAATGGCCAACAAATATATGAAAAAATGTTCAACAACTCTAGCAATTAGATAAATATAAAAAGGAAAATTAAAACTACACTGAGATTTTATCTCACTCCATTCATAATGGCAATTATCAAGAATATAAATAACAATAAATATTGGCAAGGATGTAGGGAAAAAGGTTCACTCATACCCTGCTAGTGGAACTGCATATTGGTATCACCACTCTGGGAAAGAAGTATGGAGATTCCTTTGAAAACTTGCAATGGAACCACCATTTGACCCAGTTATCCTACTCCTCAGCTTACACCCAAAGGACTTAAAATCAATATACTACAGTGACTCAGCCACATCAATGTTTATAGCAGCTCAATTCACAACAGGCAAGCTCTAGAACCAACCTAGGTGCCCTTCAACAGATAAATGGATAAAGAAAATGTGGTATATATACATAATGGAATATTACTCGACTATAAAGAAGAATGAAATTATGGCATTCCCCAGTAAATAAACAGAATTGGAGAATATCATGCTAAGTGAAATAAGCCAATTGAAAAAAACTGAAGGTCAAATGTTCTCTCTGATATGTGGATGCTAACCCATAGCAAGGGAGTGTAAGAAGGAAAAATATTGAAGTTCATTGGATTAGACAAAGAGGAATGAAGGGAAGCATTGGGGGATGGGAATAGGAAAGACAGTGGAATGAATCAGACATGACTTTTCTCTGCTCATATAAGAGTACACGACCAGCGTAACTCCACATCATTTTCAACCACAAGAATGGAATCAAAACTATAATGGGCTGCTCCCTATGTATGTATAATATGCCAAAATACACACTCTACTGTTATGTATATCTAAAACCAACAAATTAATCAATTAATTTTTAAAAAGGAATTATGGAAAGTTTTTCTTACTTTTTGTTTTTCTCCTCTTTTTTCTCAACTTCTTCCCCATGCCACCAAAACTTCTGGTTAGCAAAGAGGGCCCTGAGAGTACACCAGAGACTGGCTTAAAGTAAAACAACAGGTGCAACAAGGCCAGGGTGAGTTTGTGAACCAGCAGATGCAAGATGGGGGTGCTTCACCCTTTTTAAGACATTTCAATGTAGTTGTATGCACTTAGGGTTTTCTCTTCCTA